>NC_063046.1:49696825-50415775 GCF_018812025.1 Megalobrama amblycephala
ATATGCCTGAACCTGCAAGCATTGCCTTATCACCAAGTCCTTTAATAGGAACCATTAAAGATATTTAGTGTTTAGTTGAAGACATTTAAGCAAGTTAACTTAAACAATGAATGCCATTAGCATGTTTTGCATAACTGTCTAGCTTAACTAGCATGGATTCACATCTGGTGAATATTGTCAAATAGATGACACAGTTAATGATGAATGATTAATAATGAGCAACATTTTTTTTTATGAACAAAAAACAAACTGGAAAAAAAAATTGTTGTTCATCTTTTGCAGACTGTATGGCAAACTCACCATTATCTAAAGAATCAGGACTCAGTGATGCACTTGTAGCTGCAAAAGACAGATATAAAGTCCCTGTCAGAATCCCACCTCACAAGACTATTAGGAGAAGATATCACATCATATCCTGCTCTAGGTGATCAAACTGAACCAGTTGTGTTTGATTAGAAAAAAAAAAAAAGTTTTTTGTTGGTGTGCCTCCAGAAAAAGGGTTAAGATACACTGGGTTAGCTTACTAACCATAAACTAGCAGAAAACGAGCGAAAATAAATATGTTCCTTGATTTTAAAACTTGGATGCAATAACCTCTGCTTCCAATTACAAAAACATACATGTACATCTTAAATTATTTCTCAGTAAAGAAGCAGTGTGGATAAGCCATCATTTTACAAAATCAGACTCAATCAGCAGAAGGACAACAATTTCATTCATCTGTGACAAATCAAACACAAACTCACGTCTGGATGGTGAAGCAGAGGTGGTAGAACTTGTTGCTACATCTGAAGCTGCAAAGAAACAAATAAACCACAGTATAATTGTCACTGACACCATTTATTGATCATGTTCAAGCTGAGCAAGGTAGAAACATACTCAAACAGTTTGTGGGCAAAGTGGTGTACTGTCTGTGTGTTGATAGCAGTTTACTGTATATTTGTATGATCTGATGTGAAAAGTGATTTTGGTATAGAGACACCATTACTAGTGAAAAAAAAAACTGCTTGTTGCTCTAGTAGTGATAAGAGAGCACTTAATCCATGATGATGATGATGATGTGATCCACACAAAAAAAAGTCCCAGTAACACTTTAGAATACTGATCCTTCATTAATGAATAACTACACAGGAACAAATGAGTAATGCACTATTAACATTCTAGTAACTACTATTAACTAACAAGAAACTCTGATTAATTAGTAAGTAATAGTGCTCAGTCAAATGTGGTAGTTCACTATTAGCTAATCAGTAACTACTATTTTTTCATACCTCCCAGAGGCCTAATAAGTACTACTGTATACAGGTTCATAATTAATGTGAGTAATGCATAATGTATAATTAATTCTAAAGGGAAGATCATGGTAACCCACTATTAATGACTGAAGTATCACCAAATCCTTCAGAAGGAATTACTAATTATTTGGATCAGTATTCTAAAGTGAAAAACATGGTAACTCTCTAACTACTGGAGTCATTGTAAACTTGTAACTCCAAAACTGTAGCAAGGAGAGTCAAAAGGTTGGTATCGTTTGAAAGAAACGTTTTTACATTTTTAAATAATAATAATAAAAAATAAATTAAATTTGGACATTCTCAAGCTGAGAAACTGCTGATAAAGACAAAAAATAAAAGTTTGCTAAAGGGAAATTTTACATACATTTCATATTTGACATGCAATAACTCAGAAAGGAAATAAGGCAGGAGAACAATTCTTTTTTGGCGATGTTCCGCCATATTTGTGAGCTGTATCTGGATCAAATTTTGTGGTGATCGCACAAAGAAATCAAAAGTTACAGTATTTGGAACCAAGGTAGCCTTTTTGTTTAGCCATTGGTCCCCCGATGGGCATTTTTAAAACATTAAAAACATTTTTTCACGTGGAGTAACTCGTGATCGACGCATGGGATTTTGTTGATCTTGGAATCATTTCAATCGGTAGCATCCACTGTAAGTAATGTCGTGCCATTTTCAACAATCTATGGATGTTTCATGAAGTTATAAGCTAAAATGCCATGTGATAGCTAAATTTTAGTTTTAGTTAGCATCTGTGTTCAAACGACACCTATTTTGTGATTATCTAGGCAGGAGTTTTGAAAAATATGATTATTAATTTTTTTGTAGCTAGGTGGCGCCTGCGGGCGGTACACTCCATTTTAGAGTGATAACTCAGCACTAGTTAAGAGTTGAACAAAATGGTGCATTAAAAAGCTGAGTTTCTAAGCTTTAAAATTATAACTATTTTGTGTTATTCCTGTCAGTGGCCCTTCAGCCTTAAAGGAACACTCCACCTTTTTTGAAAATAGGCTCATTTTCCAACTCCCCTAGAGTTAAACAGTTGAGGTTTACCGTTTTCTAATCCACTCAGCCGATCTCTGGGTCTGGCGGTAGCACTTTTAGCATAGCTTAGCATAGTTCATTGAATCTGATTAGACCAATAGCATCTCGCTCAAAAATGACCAAAGAGTTTCAATATTTTTCCCATTTAAAACTTGACTCTTCTGTAGTTACATCGTGTACTAATAATCAAGGAACTTTGCTGCTGTACCATGGGTGCAGCAGGCGCAATAATATTACGCAGCGTCTCACACAAATGTCTCCATGGTTGCAAGGCACGCTCCCTTTGCAAACAGGGGGTCACAGGCGGTGCGTAATATCATTGCGCCTGCTGCAAAGTTCCTTGATTATTACGCCAGAATGAGAGTATAGTTCCTAGCCATAGCGGCCTAGAAAATCGCAACTTTTCATTTTCCGTCAGTCTTAGTAAACAATGTAACTACAGTAGAGTCAAGTTTTAAATTATAAAAATATCGAAACTCTTTGGTCATTTTTGAGCAAGATGCTAACGGTCTAATCAGATTAAATGAACTATGCTAAGCTATGCTAAAAGTGGTACCGCCAGACCCAGAGATTGGCTGAGTGGATTAGAAAACGGTAAAACTCAATTGTTTAACTGCAGGGGAGTTGGAAAATGAGCCTATTTTCAAAAAGGTGGAGTGTTCCTTTAAGGGGTTAATGAAGGATCACTATTCTAAAGTGTTACCAACTTTATCCCTATGCAACAATCTCTGCTGCTATTAACAAAGACAGGAAACAAGTATCTTAGATTATATGCATGTAGAAGTATGATGCTGCATGACCTTTCTCTGATTTTCCACTATTTATAAAGTCTGTGTTAGAATATGCTACACACACACACACACACACGCACACACACACACGCACACACACACATGCACACACACACACACGCACACCTAGTTAAAGATATTTAGTGTTTTGTTGTAGGCATTTAAGTAAGTTAACTACATATTTAAACGAATGCCATTAGTGTTTTGCGTAACTGTCTAGCTTAACAGGCATGGATGCACATCTGGTGAATATTGACAAGTAGATGACACAGTTAGCGATGAATGAATGATGAGCAACATTTTTCTATGAACAAAAACAAACTGGAAAAAAAAAAAATCAAAGTTGTTCATCTTTTGCAGACTGTATGGCAAACTCACCTTTATCTGAAGAATCAGGACCTGATACATTTGTAGCTGGAAAAGACAGATATAAAGTCTTGTGATCACTGATTTCAATTACTGAATATTTTCAAGCAGGGCATAGTAGAAATACACAAAGATTTTTTTTTTATTTCCATGCCTTTGAACTATTTATAAGATGTCTGAGCAATAATTCATTATGCATATAAAGTGGTCCATGTGTGGCTCTCTATTATAGTTATATTAGCAACTTGCTACTTGTTTAATATGGCAGCTGGGTGTATTCTGATTTTGTTCCAAATCCTTTCCCCTGTCAGAATCCCACCTCACAAGACTATTAGGAGAAGCTATCACATCATATCCTGCTCTAGGTGATCAAGTTGAACCAGCTGTGTTTGA
Source organism: Megalobrama amblycephala (assembly GCF_018812025.1). Classification (NCBI taxonomy): domain Eukaryota; kingdom Metazoa; phylum Chordata; class Actinopteri; order Cypriniformes; family Xenocyprididae; genus Megalobrama; species Megalobrama amblycephala. Next base: position 49,700,715 of record NC_063046.1, read on the forward strand.
TTAGAAAAAAAATGTTTTCTGTTGGTGTGCCTCCAGAAAAAGGGTTAAGATACACTGGGTTAGCTTACTAACCATAAACTAGCAGAAAACAAGTGAAAATAAATGTTCCTTGATTTTTAAACTTAGATGTGATAATCTCCACTTCCAATTACAAAAACATACATGTACATCTTAAATTATTTCTCAGTAAAGAAGCAGTGTGGATAAGCTATCATTTTACAAAATCAGACTCAATCAGCAGAAGGACAATGATTTCATTCATCTGTGACAAATCAAACACAAACTCACGTCTGGATGGTGAAGCAGAGGTGGTAGAACTTGTTGCTACATCTGAAGCTGCAAAGAAACAAATAAACCACAGTATAATTGTCACTGACACCATTTATTGATCATGTTCAAGCTGAGCAAGGTAGAAACATACTCAAACAAAACATGTTGTGATGTTCATGTCTTAAACTATTTATAAAATGTGTTTAAAACAATTGTATATAACAACAACGAGTGTATATAAAACAATGCATCATGTCTGCAAAGTGGTGTACTGTCTGGAAAATCAGTTGTTCGTCTTTTGCAGAATGTATGGCAAACTCACCAATATTTGAAGAACTGGTATTCTGTGATTCTGTGACACTTGGAGCTGCATAAGAAATAAAGTCTTGTGATCACTGACTTCAATTACTGAATATATTCAAGCAGAGCATAGTTTTTCATGTCATTTTTATGCCTTTGAACTATTTATAAGATGAAGCAATTATTCATTATGCCTAGAAAGTGGTCTATGTGTGGCTTTCTGCTATCAGTTACATTAACAACTTGCTATACTTGTTCACTATGGCAGCTGGGTGTATTCTGATGTTGTGCCAAATCCTTTCCCCTGTCAGAACCCCACTTCACAAGACTATAAGGAGAAGCTATCACAATCTTGTTCTAGGTAATCAAATTGCCTTTCTTATTTTCTAATATAATTAGTCTATTAAGATGTCATTTGGATAGCTCAGTGTTTCCCAACTCTGTTCCTGGAGTATCCCTTATCTGACCCATCCATTTAAATCTCTACTAATCTTGGTTTTGGAGTCTCCACTAATGAGCTGATGAGTTGAACCAGTTGTGTTTGATTAGAAAGAAAAAAAAACAATGTTTACTGGTTTTTCCCTTCAAAAAATGGTTGAGAAACACTGGGTTAACTTACTAACCATAAACTAACAGAAAACAAGGGAAATAAATGTGAAAACTAGCAACTTTAGCTTTGATATGATAAGTGACAAATAATTCATATACAGAGATTAATAAGCAATATTTATGGACATAATGCTTCTAATGCTCTTCCCAAAAGAGTTTCAGCTAAATGAATTGCTTTGCGGTTGTTGGGTGGGGGTCAGACTTGACAAATCATTGGTTAGATACTCGGATGTGACTTTTCTATCTCTATATTAACAGACTTGTGAATAATTGCATCCTGTGTCTGGCTCTCTGGGGCATTGTGGGACTTTCCTGCTGACATTTCCTGTTGAGCCCAAACACAGATTCTGCTATCATTTGTCTGTATTTGTGACCCTTTGCACAACTCAAGGCTTTTAACACAACTGGTGAAAGAAAGATGAGTAGTCAAAGTCTAATAAACTAATAAAATCAATCATTTTGTGAAAAAGAAGTACACTTTTACACACTTAAAGAGTACTTTATTATGAAAATAATATATCCTATCCTATATTCTTCAAACTATCTTCTTTAGCCTTCTACAGAATAAATAATGTCATACAGGGTTGGAACAAATAAATATTCAATCTGGCATTCCAGACCTGAGCTGTGGAATCTGCATGTTTGTTTGTTGAATGGAGCACACCGGAGCGCACCATAGCAAAATAGAGTTAAACGCCCGGTATGAATGACTTGGTGAATAAATTCCTATGCAGGACGGGGAAAACTTAAAGGATTAGTTCACTTTCAAATTAAAATTACCCCATGAAAGCTATACTCACCTTCAAGCCATCCTAGGTGTATATGACTTTCTTCTTTCTGATGAACACAATCGGAGAAATATTATTAAATATCCTGACACTTCCGAGCTTTATAATGGCAGTGAATGGGACCAACGAGAATGAATTGAAGAAAGTGCCTCCATCCACATCCATCCATCATAAATGTGTACTCCACATGGCTCCGGGGTGTTGAATACGGAAGGCGGTCTGGCGGAAGCTAGATATTTTACTTCATAACTTGTTAAATGTGGATTTTTTCCCCCGCATCGCTTCACTTCAGAAGGCCTTTATTATCCCCCTGGAGCAGTGTGGAGTATGGCTGAGTAAATCTTGGGCTAATTTTCATTTGAAAGTGAACTAATCCTTTAACCCGTTGCGTCTTTCTACAGCCCCACAGACCTGGCTTTGGTGTTAAAAGCTTTGACAGGTTTCCTTGTGTTTCAACTAGGTCCACTAGTCTTTTATGTCACAATACAATACAATACAATCTGACACCATTATGACTTAAAGTTTGCTAAGAAGTATTTCCTACTAAGGAAAGGCAGTATTTGACCCTGCATATCCATAGCTGACTGGTGGGAGTGTACGGTGGCCGAGAGAGCTCAACGCGCTACAAATGAAGAAAACACATGCAAATAGAAAAAACACCAGCAAATAAAGAAAACATCTTCATCAGTTTGACAACACATGCGCTGCAAATTCCACAACACTTACAAATAGACAAACGCGCTGCAAACTCCACAACACTTACAAAAAGACAAACGCGCTGCAAACTCCACAACACTTACAAATAGTGAAACGCGCTGCAAACTCCACAACACTTACAAAAAGACAAACGCGCTGCAAACTCCACAACACTTACAAATAGTGAAACGCGCTGCAAACTCCACAACACTTACAAATAGTGAAACGCGCTGCAAACTTCACAACACTTACAAATAGTGAAACGCGCTGCAAACTCCACAACACTTACAAAAAGACAAACGCGCTGCAAACTTCACAACACTTAGGCTACAAAAAGACAAACGCGCTGCAAACTCCACAACACTTACAAATAGTGAAACGCGCTGCAAACTCCACAACACTTACAAAAAGACAAACGCGCTGCAAACTCCACAACACTTACAAATAGACAAACGCGCTGCAAACTCCACAACACTTACAAAAAGACAAACGCACTGCAAACTCCACAACACTTACAAATAGTGAAACGCGCTGCAAACTCCACAACACTTACAAAAAGACAAACGCACTGCAAACTCCACAACACTTACAAAAAGACAAACGCGCTGCAAACTCCACAACACTTACAAATAGACAAACGCGCTGCAAACTCCACAACACTTACAAAAAGACAAACGCGCTGCAAACTCCACAACACTTACAAAAAGACAAACGCCCTGCAAACTCCACAACACTTACAAAAAGACAAACGCGCTGCAAACTCCACAACACTTACAAAAAGACAAACGCGCTGCAAACTCCACAACACTTACAAATAGACAAACGCGCTGCAAACTCCACAACACTTACAAAAAGACAAACGCACTGCAAACTCCACAACACTTACAAATAGTGAAACGCGCTGCAAACTCCACAACACTTACAAAAAGACAAACGCACTGCAAACTCCACAACACTTACAAAAAGACAAACGCGCTGCAAACTCCACAACACTTACAAATAGACAAACGCGCTGCAAACTCCACAACACTTACAAAAAGACAAACGCGCTGCAAACTCCACAACACTTACAAAAAGACAAACGCGCTGCAAACTCCACAACACTTACAAATAGTGAAACGCGCTGCAAACTCCACAACACTTACAAAAAGACAAACGCACTGCAAACTTCACAACACTTACAAATAGACAAACGCGCTGCAAACTCCACAACACTTACAAAAAGACAAACGCGCTGCAAACTCCACAACACTTACAAATAGTGAAACGCGCTGCAAACTCCACAACACTTACAAAAAGACAAGCGCGCTGCAAACTCCACAACACTTACAAATAGACAAACGCGCTGCAAACTCCACAACACTTACAAAAAGACAAACGCGCTGCAAACTCCACAACACTTACAAATAGTGAAACGCGCTGCAAACTCCACAACACTTACAAAAAGACAAACGCGCTGCAAACTCCACAACACTTACAAATAGTGAAACGCGCTGCAAACTCCACAACACTTACAAAAAGACAAACGCGCTGCAAACTCCACAACACTTACAAATAGTGAAACGCGCTGCAAACTTCACAACACTTACAAATAGACAAACGCGCTGCAAACTCCACAACACTTACAAAAAGACAAACGCGCTGCAAACTCCACAACACTTACAAATAGTGAAACGCGCTGCAAACTCCACAACACTTACAAAAAGACAAACGCGCTGCAAACTTCACAACACTTAGGCTACAAAAAGACAAACGCGCTGCAAACTCCACAACACTTACAAATAGTGAAACGCGCTGCAAACTCCACAACACTTACAAATAGTGAAACGCGCTGCAAACTTCACAACACTTACAAATAGTGAAATGCGCTGCAAACTCCACAACACTTACAAAAAGACAAACGCGCTGCAAACTCCACAACACTTACAAATAGTGAAACGCGCTGCAAACTCCACAACACTTACAAAAAGACAAACGCGCTGCAAACTCCACAACACTTACAAAGAGTGAAACGCGCTGCAAACTCCACAACACTTACAAATAGTGAAACGCGCTGCAAACTCCACAACACTTACAAAAAGACAAACGCGCTGCAAACTCCACAACACTTACAAATAGTGAAACGCGCTGCAAACTCCACAACACTTACAAATAATGAAACGCGCTGCAAACTCCACAACACTTACAAAAAGACAAACGCGCTGCAAACTCCACAACACTTACAAATAGTGAAACGCGCTGCAAACTCCACAACACTTACAAATAGTGAAACGCGCTGCAAACTCCACAACACTTACAAAGAGTGAAACGCGCTGCAAACTCCACAACACTTACAAAAAGACAAACGCGCTGCAAACTCCACAACACTTACAAATAGTGAAACGCGCTGCAAACTCCACAACACATACAAATAGTGAAACGCGCTGCAAACTCCACAACACTTACAAATAATGAAACGCGCTGCAAACTCCACAACACTTACAAAAAGACAAACGCGCTGCAAACTCCACAACACTTACAAAAAGTCAAACGCGCTGCAAACTCCACAACACTTACAAAGAGTGAAACGCGCTGCAAACTCCACAACACTTACAAAAAGACAAACGCGCTGCAAACTCCACAACACTTACAAATAGTGAAACGCGCTGCAAACTCCACAACACATACAAATAGTGAAACGCGCTGCAAACTCCACAACACTTACAAAAAGACAAACACGCGGCAAATTCCACAACACTTACAAATAGTGAAACGCGCTGCAAACTCCACAACACTTACAAATAGTGAAACGCGCTGCAAACTCCACAACACGTGGGTGATTCTCCAACTATGGTACTTTTTGGACCTGGACATTTTCAGAAAATGAAACATTTTTAATTAAAATATTACTGGCATAATTTGTTTCCCCAGTATGCCTAGATACCTGCCCTGAAGTTGGCTGTGCTGATTTTTATGAAATAATGTTTTTTTTTTTTTTTTTTTTTTTTTTTTTTTACATTTTTTCCAGACATCGCAAAATAAATAGTCATTTCCACAACCGAACAAAAACGTGTTTTTTAACCAAAAATGTTGAAATATTTGTAGTTATAAATATACTGGGTTACACATCACACTTGCATCTTTCCAAATTGTAAATTGATTTATTTCTCTGAAATGCAACTGTTAAGATTTTACAAAGTTAACACCAAAAAAAGGCTGAACACTAAGCCACTGAAACCTTTCATTCATATTTCTGACATTTTCAAATCTGATATTTTTCATATCATATACATATACTTTACCCTAAACTGCTAAATAATCAACACCACCACCACCATTACCTTAACTTTATTTTTTAAAATGTTTTACCAAAAAATATTTGTGGTTGTGGAAATGACAAGGGAAAGGCGGGTTATGGTGAAAATAACATTTCAGATATAAAACCTGTAGTAGAATTATAAATGATGGAAATGCAAAACTGAGTCATGACCTCAATGTGTTGGACAAAATGAATCTCAAATTCAAGTTTGAAGTTTATTCTTATTTTTAATTCAAACAGGGATAGTGTATTGATGAACAACTGGCCTAACAGCAGTAGTAATAAAAAAGATAACTCATTTTAAAACATTCTCTATGACATTATATGTAAAGTTTATGTGTTTACACTATATTTTTAGTACTATAGGCAAACTACTTTGCTTTTAAGCACAGACAATGTCCTTGCCAAGCCAACCTGTCTTTATCACTTCCATGGAGACAGATGTGGAAAAGACGGTTGTGGAAATGACATTTTCCCCCTTTCCCTCTAATATCTCATGTTTAACTAGCCTGTTAGTGTTAGTTTTAGAGTTAGCATTAAATAATCTCAAATATCACCTGATGAAATTGTAAAAATCCAGAAATGTTTCCGTCGGAATGAATTATGAGCGGTTCAGAAATGACATACAATAAACATACTCGCAGTATTTCTCATATTTACCTTGATATATCTCCAATTTATTAACCTCTGCTGGGACCATTCTTTCATTCAGCCATGTGGTTTCCTCTGGAGTGTCAGTTACTATGGTTACTGAGTATACAAATCTAGAGCACTGAGCCTGGGATTGCATTTAATGCAGAGGTGTGGAAATGACAGTGAACCCAAGGGACAAGTGTTCAACATGTTTAAAATATGTCAAATTGAAAAGAAATATAAAAAATTTTTTTTAGATTTGAATGAATTGGGTTATAATTCATACTTTCTGTTTGAATTTAAAATTATATCATTATTAGATTTTAAGTGAGATAAGGTTGAAGACCCAAAGTCTGGCCTAGGGACAGAGGCAAAATAGTAAAAAACGCATATAAAATGCCTCCTATTTTATATAAAACAACAGAATTGAACAATGATTTTTTTTATATATAGGTTCCCCTACACATGTAGTAAGTGTGAAAAAAAAAAGTGGAAATGTTTTTTAGTTTTTTAAATATCTGTCAAGGACAGAAAAAGTACCATAGTTGGAGAATCACCCACTTACAAATAGTGAAACGCGCTGCAAACTCCACAACACTTACAAAAAGACAAACGCGCTGCAAACTCCACAACACTTACAAAGAGTGAAACGCGCTGCAAACTCCACAACACTTACAAATAGTGAAACGCGCTGCAAACTCCACAACACTTACAAAAAGACAAACGCGCTGCAAACTCCACAACACTTACAAAGAGTGAAACGCGCTGCAAACTCCACAACACTTACAAATAGTGAAACGCGCTGCAAACTCCACAACACTTACAAAAAGACAAACGCGCTGCAAACTCCACAACACTTACAAAAAGACAAACGCGCTGCAAACTCCACAACACTTACAAAGAGTGAAACGCGCTGCAAACTCCACAACACTTACAAATAGTGAAACGCGCTGCAAATTCCACAACACTTACAAAGAGTGAAACGCGCTGCAAACTCCACAACACTTACAAATAGTGAAACGCGCTGCAAACTCCACAACACTTACAAAAAGACAAACGCGCTGCAAACTCCACAACACTTACAAATAGTGAAACGCGCTGCAAACTCCACAACACTTACAAAAAGACAAACGCGCTGCAAACTCCACACTTACAAAGAGTGAAACGCGCTGCAAACTCCACAACACTTACAAATAGTGAAACGCGCTGCAAATTCCACAACACTTACAAATAGTGAAACGCGCTGCAAACTCCACAACACTTACAAAAAGACAAACGCGCTGCAAACTCCACAACACTTACAAATAGTGAAACGCGCTGCAAACTCCACAACACTTACAAATAGTGAAACGCGCTGCAAACTCCACAACACTTACAAAAAGACAAACGCGCTGCAAACTCCACACTTACAAATAGTGAAACGCGCTGCAAACTCCACAACACTTACAAATAGTGAAACGCGCTGCAAACTCCACAACACTTACAAAAAGACAAACGCGCTGCAAACTCCACAACACTTACAAATAGTGAAACGCGCTGCAAACTTCACAACACTTACAAATAGACAAACGCGCTGCAAACTCCACAACACTTACAAAAAGACAAACGCGCTGCAAACTCCACAACACTTACAAATAGTGAAACGCGCTGCAAACTCCACAACACTTACAAAAAGACAAACGCGCTGCAAACTTCACAACACTTAGGCTACAAAAAGACAAACGCGCTGCAAACTCCACAACACTTACAAATAGTGAAACGCGCTGCAAACTCCACAACACTTACAAATAGTGAAACGCGCTGCAAACTCCACAACACTTACAAAAAGACAAACGCGCTGCAAACTCCACAACACTTACAAAAAGACAAACGCGCTGCAAACTCCACAACACTTACAAAGAGTGAAACGCGCTGCAAACTCCACAACACTTACAAAAAGACAAACGCGCTGCAAACTCCACAACACTTACAAATAGTGAAACGCACTGCAAACTCCACACTTACAAAAAGTCAAACGCGCTGCAAACTCTACAACACTTACAAAAAGACAAACGCGCTGCAAACTCCACAACACTTACAAAGAGTGAAACGCGCTGCAAACTCCACAACACTTACAAAAAGACAAACGCGCTGCAAACTCCACAACACTTACAAATAGTGAAACGCGCTGCAAACTCCACACTTACAAAAAGTCAAACGCGCTGCAAACTCTACAACACTTACAAAAAGACAAACGCGCTGCAAGCTCCACAACACTTACAAAAAGACAAACGTACCTGTATCTTTGGAGTTTGCAGCGCGTTTGTCTTTTTGTAAGTGTTGTGGAGTTTGCAGCGCGTTTGTCTAATTGTAAGTGTTGTGAAATTTGCAGCGCATGTGTTGTCAAACTGATGAAGATGTTTTCTTTATTTGCTGTTGTTTTTTCTATTTGCATGTGTTTTCTTCATTTGCAGCGCATTGAGCTCTCTCGGCCACCGTAGGAGTGGCCTTGGATGGCAACATGCCCAGTACATTATGGGTGTTGAAGTTTTCCTACCTATTTGGCAAAAGGGAAGACAACATCCTGCCAGCAGTGAAGTTTACCTTTACTTAAGTGGCTTTTTATTTCCTTAATATTATATTTTCTGCAAGTACAGTTTTTAAAAAACATACTTTTAACATTTGAAGCACACTACAAGTGCACATCCAATACAATTAAGCACACTTCTTTTTCCTGGAAAAAGAACAAAAAAAAAAAAAAAAAAAAACGAGAAAGAACATGAAAAGCACAAAGATGTTTTAGCGTTCCTTCTACACATCATAACTAGTGCTGTGACTTATTTTCAGAGGCTGCATCCTCCAGAGTTCGGATGTCTTATTTAAGAAAAGTAACCGTAATAAAATTGACTGTTATTTGTGTAAAATACTGTACTTCTTTCTTACTTTGCAATCTAATGGTTACTTTTCCTAAATGAGACCGCCTCGATGACATATATGCGGCCGACAAATGCAATCTCCGAAGGACGCAGCCTCTGAAATGACATGCAGCATAGGTGTATTGCCTTCCCTTTTTTAATTCATAAAACAAAAACAAAACAAGCAAACAAACAAAACATAGACTTACATGAAGTAGTTTTCACACCAGATTCTTCTTCAGAACGTGAACCACCTGGACCTGCATAAAACATCATTTATTGAACATGCAGGATAAGCATTGTAAAAACATATCTCAACAGAATATTTTTTCATGCCTTTCAACCCATTTTTTTTCATGGGTTTCTGATATGAAAATTCAAGAGATTATGTTACTTGATTTAAGTATGACAGCTTCACATTCATTTAGCCAGTGTTACATTATACTCTGTTATACATGATTAGACTTTTAAAAAAGCTTCCTCTGTTAGACATCTGTCTGCTGGGGGATTGTGTGGGACCTTTCTGCTGACATTTCCTGTCATGGCCACAGTTTCTGCTCTCTTTCTGTCTGTTTTGTGACCCTTTCTTGACTTCTGCATCTTAACAGCTAAAAGAAAAGCAGACACTTGCTGTGCTGTCACAACAGCTGTCCTGTCTGCTAAAACACACAGCATACAAATATCTAGACTTATACTCTCACTATAGTTAGGTTCATATGTTTAATGCCACTTTAGGAGATTTAGCCATCTCCTACCCTCAGCATTGCCAAGTATATTTAAAGGGGTCATGACATGAGAAATCAAATTTGCCTTTTGACATATCAGGTCTTTTTTACCATTAAAACATCCTGCAAGTTGCACAAAGAAAGTATTTTCCCGAGCTGATTGCACTGTATTTTATTTTATGTATTCTCTTTGAAGAATTAAATAAATTGAAGAATTAACAGGAGACATTTAATGAAGGGTTTTAAAATGGACTTCCTTAACCTTATTGGAAATGCAAAATTAGTCTGGTAGAAGCCATGCCCTTCTCTAATCTACATTCATCACAAATTAACCCTAGTAGAATTTAACTTTTTTTTGTTCATTAGAAATTTTTTTAAACATGCTCATTACATAATGTTCATTATGCTTTTTTTTTTTTGTCCCAGCTTCTGTGGGGTGTCTGAGAAGGTTGTAACCACGAATCGAGTATGAGTCGAACCACTGTGATTCTGCATCACTTTGAGCATTCATTAGAGCAGAGCTAGAGACTGATGCCATATTTTCAGATTGCTCAATTTTATCAGCATGATTGACATAGCGTCAAGCCAGACTTGCTTATCTTTCTCCCTTCCCCTTGTGCTCCAAAAATGTTTGGATATTGTGGGATTCGTGACGTAACATGGGAAATATATATTTGCATATGACTTACTCTAGAACAAGACATCAACGAACAGTTATACATCATTGCACCATAGGCCCTGCCCACTGGCATTTAGTCGCTTAATGGCTGACATTTGTCTACACCAGATGTGAGCATTGTGTCGACTCAAAAGCAAATAGAACCCATTATAATCACGATACTGCTTACACTGGATACAGTATACAGATACGCGTTCCACTTCTGACATACTCCATGCACTGGAGTCTGCCGAGAACAAGACAAATGGAAGAGTAAAAAAACATTCACTTATCCAGTTTAACAACTCGTTTGTGTCTCTGTACAGACTTCAGAAGGATCCCAGCATCAGAAACAAGTGGATGGTTTATTTTAATGGCATCCTGGATTGTGTTGGAAAATTATATGTTTGTTCAGAGCATTTTGTTTTGAAAATGAATTTTAATAGAGAGTTTGCAAAGAAACTTTTAGCAGCTGCATCACAAACCATAAGTAAATGAGTTCACAATACTTTGTCTTTAAATTATGGTTTATATGGATGTTTTCAAAACACTTAGGCAGCATCCGAAATCGCACACTTCCCTACTATATAGCTAAAGTAAGTGAAAACAGTATGTGATAAAAGAAATGTGTCGGAATTCATGGTACTCATAAAAAAGTAGGCAAAACATTATTTTTTTTTCTCCTCTCTTTCATTCTTTGTCTTTTCTTAGGCTCACCCCGATGTCTGCTATTGACACTATAAGGTGTTCATCTACATTTACCTATTCGTTTGTTGGCCAGAGGAGGACTGCATGGTCCACCGACTGAGCCTGGTTTCTCCAAAGGTGTTTTTCTCCATTCTGTCACCTGATGGAGTTTGAGTTCCTTGCCACTGTCGCCTCTGGCTTGCTTAGTCGGGGACACTTGATATTCAACAATATTACTGATCTGCCTGCATTGACACCATTGTGTGAGAACTGAACTGAGCTGAACGATGACATCACTGTTATCTCCAGAGCTGCTGTATAGATAAATTAACTAAATTAATAACTAATGATTCTACAACAGAAATCAACACTGAATTTACTTAAGCTAGACAATTACACTATTTTCTTCTAGAGCTGCTACAGCCAAAATTATTTTCCTGTTATCACTGTAAAGCTGCTTTGAAACAATCTGCATTGTAAAAAAGTGCTATATATATAAAGGTGACTTGACTTGACATCACTACTCTCGTTGCCATTGAGTCTCCCACTAGGATTTAAATAGGACAACAATACGAATGCACGCTACACTGTAAAAAATGATTTTTTGAACTTGTAAATAAAGATAGCATAATTTAAGTATATTTTACAAACAAATCCTATTTTGTCTTTTTACTTCAGAATGTCATGTTTAATTCAATAAACTACTTGAGGTTTCGTTTTATTTTATTGTGCTTAAATACATAAGTAAATTTAAATGGAACTCCCCAAGTAATACTTACTTAGTATCTTGTCATATAATGAACTAATGCAAAAAAATGACAAACGCAAGTAAAACTTACTCCACGAAGCCAGGCAATCTATGCGCATGCGCTCTTGGTCCCCGAAGTGGCGCGCAGAGGAAGAGGAAAGCAACGAAAAATTTCCTGGAAGGACGATTTGATTTTTACACGGTAAGTTATAAAATATTTGTTTATTTAGTTATGTTTCCAGAGAAGTATAGAGCAATTAGGCTGTCTGCAGTTCTGGTGGTTAAAGAGTAAACGCATTAACTGTTATAGTCGACAGAGTTGATTTTGCTAAAGAACCGATTAGCACAAACATCCGTTATTAGCAAACGGCATCTGTGTCGAAAACACTTGTCTTGTATTTTACATGTAATCTACGGAGAAGTTTAATGTACAGTGAAGTTTAAAATACACTTTGCCGGACGAGAGCGGCGCGATGCGTCGCGACAAATGCCAATAAAAGGGGCTCTGTTTATTCATCTGTGTGAATAAATAATTGTGCCCTCATGTGCTATCTGAATTATAAATACAAGTTTTCTAATTAGAAATTGGACATGTACAGCATCGAAAGTCAAATTTACAAACCCGGGATTATACCCGAGCCCTGAGATGGGTGGTCCATTAACTTTAAACGCGACGGAGAAAACCACTAATACCCCATTAATCCACATCAACTACACTGCTTTGTCTTATTTATAAAATAGATAAGCATTTGATGCATATTAATCAAGTAAAGAAGAGATTATTCTCCCTATTGAAGCTATACAATAGTGATACATTTTCTAGTGTATGTGTTCAGGCAGCCTTAAAGAGATAGTTCACTCAAAAATAAAAAATTCTTCACCATCAAGTTGTACCAAACCTGCATACATTTCTTTCTTCTGCTGAACACAAAAGAAGATATTTTGAAGAATATGGGTAACGTTAACCAAACAGTTAATGGACCCCATTGACTTCCACAGTATGAGGGAAAAAAAAATACTACAGAAGTCAATGGGGTCCATTAACTGTTTGGTTATCAAAAATTTTCAAAATATCTTCTTATGTGTTCAGGAGAAGAAAAAAAAATTCATACGGGTTTGGAACATCTTGAGGGTGAGTAAATGATGAAAGATTTTAATTTTTGGGTGAACTATCACTTTAACTCTACCAGATGATTGAAAATTTATTGTTGATAGGCTAATTACTTGAATGCAGTTGTTCCAAAATAAATTAAATTTCAAATCAAGTATATTTATTCAAATTTTATTAAAAGAAATCTATTTCTGACATTAACATTTCTAACATATGTTCCACAGATTGCACTCACTCACCGTTCAAGCTCATGGACAGCACTGTAGGAGAGGAAGATGCCAACACAGCTGACGTCGTTATCGTCATTTAGGGAAGGTGCTGTTTAACTCTGATTAAATCTGAGAGCTTTATGAACCACACATTGGCAGCAATGTCATTGGACCTTTTAAGGTCTGGATAAATAGTAAATACATAGTTAAAATAGTCATTGTGACTACAGTGGTTCAATCGTAATATTTTGAAGAGAGAGGTATACTTTTTGTGCACAAAAACAAAACAAATTCATTCAACAATTTGAACCGTTTCATACATAGTGAACTCAGTGCAGGATTTCATGTTTACATCTGAACGCCAGCTCATTTTATTAGCCGCCTCCTGCGTCAGCATCATGTTGACACAACCATGTTGTGCTGCTCAAGTGTTCAGCTTCGGCCAGTACTGAGTCGACATATGGACGTAAACATGGAAGCCTGCATTGCCACTACCTATGACAATGGTTCAAATTGTTGATTTAAGTCTTTATTTTTGTTTTGTTTTTGTGTACAAAAAGTATTCTTGTCGCTTCATAACATGAAGGTTGAACCACTGTAATCATGTTGACTATTTTAACGATGTTTTTACTATTTTTCCAGACCTCAAAAGGTGCAATGACATTGCTGCCTATGTGTGCTTCAGAAACCCTCGGAAGATGAACGAAGGTCGTATGGGTTTGGAATGACATGAGGGTGAGTACTTAATGAGAGAAATTTCATATTTGGGTGAACTAACCCTTTAAACTATCCCCCAAAGCTGAGAAACACATTTGAAGTCTTTCAAAAATCTTTCTTGGGCTGGATGCTTTAAAGGGTTAGTTCACCCCAAAATGAAATTTCTCTCATTAATTACTCACCCTCATGTCGTTCCACACCCGCAAGACCTTAGTTTATCTTCAGAACACAAATTAAAATATTTTTGATGAAATCTGAGGGTATCTGATCCACACATTGGCAGAAATGTCATTGTATCGTTTGATGTCCAGAAAGGTAGTTAAATATTTTTAAAATGGTCAACTTGACTACTGTGGTTCAACCTTAATGTTATGAAGTGATGAGAATACTTTTTGTGCACAAAAACAAAACAAAAATAACGACTTGTTTACGTCCAAGTGCCTGTTCATTAGTGGCCGTTTCCTGCGTCATGCTGCTCACGTGTTCAGCTTCGGCCAATACTGACTTGCTGTTCGGACGTAAACAAGGAAGCCTGCACTGAGTTCACTATGTATGACAACGGTTTAAATGGTTGAATAAAGTGGTTATTTTTGTTTTGTTTTTGCACACAAAAAGTAATCTTGTAGCTTCATAACAGAGGTTGAACCACTGCAGTCACATTGACTATTTTAACTATGTTTTCAATTACCTTTCTGGATGTCGAAAAGGTGCAATGACGTTGCTGCCAATGTGTGGTTCAGAAACTCTTGGATTTCATCAAAAGTATCTGCAAAAAGTCTGCTAGTTGGCCATTTTGTTTGACACTTACACTTTTTGTATTTGCTCATTTGTTCAGCAAGTCTCTAAAAAGGTTTGTTATTTTAAATTAAGTTTGTACTATACTGTACTGTTTCACAGAAACATTGTAATGCAGTGTAATGTATAAGTAAGTTTTGTATGTAAGATCACAGTTAAGCATCTCACGTTAAATTGTTGTGCTCTGTTAAACACATTGAAACATCTGTGATAGGATAAAGATGCTGAACCACTTTGGCCATGTTTTTGGCCAACAGCAGTTAATCTTAATGAATGTGTCCATTAATTTTTGTCCATTTGTTTTTATCATTGCCTTTGTTTAATCTGTTTTTTGAAGAGTTTAATTCAAATAAAAGTACTCAAGGAAAATGTCTGTTAGTGTTGTTTTTACTGAAAACATCAGTAGTAATACATCACAAATTATATTAAGTAATGTTTAAATAACATTTGAAGTAAAGGTTACTCAGGATAACTAAGAAAGATAACTAGGACTCTTAAGTAAAAGAAATACAATAAATCCTAATCTATTTATAAGCATTACTTAAGTAAAATTTACAAACAAAGAGACAATAAAATTTACTGGGAATTCCCAAGTAAACTTAACTTAAAATTGTCTAATTAAAGCTACTAATAATTATGTTTAGGCTTTTACTTGGCAATTTTTTGTAAATTTACTAGCCTTTTCTGAGTGAAAAAAATTTCCAAGCTTTTTTCAAGTAAATCCTACTCCAAATTTTTTACAGTGTAGTCGACTTTGTCAGATTTTGATTGCTTTTTGTTTGTAACTATTATTCATCCAAAACTTTTGCTATTGTTAGTTGCTATAGTGTCGTTCTTTTATTTTTGCTGTTTTGTTTTGTGCAAAAGAGAGTTTTCAGTTGTATTAGATACACTAGGTTAGGAGTGAGTGAATGTGTGCATATTTTTCCAGTATCATCATTATTTCCTATCTCTTGAAATTTTTTTTGCTTGTGTATAATAAACTCGAATATTTTGCATTATTTCTGTCGACATTTTGTCTCTTGCCATCCACAAACATGAACAATTATTTTCTATTAAATGTTACATTCTCCAACCCTATACAACATCTGGAGTCATAACAATAGTGAATGTAGTATATCTGGATTACATTCATACTACACACATTCATACTATATGGAACATACTTTTTAGTGGTTGTTAAGTAATTACTTATACTAAATAAGTACCTTTTCACAAGAGTATGCGATTTCAGATGCAGCCTTATGTGCAATAGCAAGGGGCCATTGATACTTTTTCCTATGCATTGACATTAGCCAATCATAACATGATTACTAACAAGCCTTAAAGGATTAGTTCACTTTTACTTTACTCACACACAAGCCATCCTAGGTGTATATGACTTTATTCTTTCTGATGAACACAATCGGAGATATATTAGTAAATATCCTGACGCATTCAAGCTTTATAATGGCAGTGAGCGGGATCAACGAGTATGAGCTGAAGAAAGTGCATCCATCCACATTCATCCATCATAAACGTGTACTCCACATGGCTCCGGGGGGATAATAAAGGACTTCTGAAGCAAAGCGATGCATTTGTGTAAAAAAATATCCATATTTAACAAGTTATGAAGTAAAATATCTAGCTTCCGCCAGACTGCCTTCCATATTCTACTTACGAAGAAAATGTAAAACTCTGGCAGTTCAAAAAGCTTACGCTACGTCCTACGCCTTCCCTAATCAACTTATGGAAAAAGTGTAACTGACATGACACCAGTTCCGCTTTTTTCCGTAATTTGAATACGGAAGGTGGTCTGGCAGAAGCTAGATATTTTACTTCATAACTTGTTATTTTTTTTACACAAATGCTTCGCTTCGCTTCAGAAGTCCTTTATTAATCCCCCAGAGCTGTGTGCAATATGTTTATGATGGATGGATGTGGATGGAAGCACTTTCTTCAGCTCATACTCGTCATACTCGCTCACTGCCATTATAAAGCTTGGATGCATCAGGATATATATTAATATAACTCCGATTGTGTTCATCAGAAAGAAGAAAGTCATATAAAGCTTGGGGTAATTTTCATTTGAAAGTAAAAAAGAAAAAAAAAACAGGTCATTTCTGACAGAGGGTCAAAATTAGGGTTGAAAATAATTGTTTTTCTACATATTTGTTTTTTAAAAAAACTTTATTAGCATTATAAGTGAACTTTAAGGAACATATTAAAATAATAAAAAATCACTGTCATGACCCCTTTAATGTTATATCCTACACAGCTTCACTCTGACTCTAACTTTTAGGGTGCTGCTTAATTCTCAGATTGATACTTCCTTGTTTCCTCAACAGACCTTCCATACCGGCGTGATGAATACGATCCTCAACTGGATGGAACTGAAATAAATACTTTGGTTGTTGCAATCCTATCAGACTTATGATAGCAACCTGATTGTAACAAAGCACTGTTCGCCAGAGGAGAACTGGCCCCCCGACTAAGCCTGGTTTCTCCCAAGGTTTTTTTTTCTCCATTTTACACCTATTTGCCACTTGTTTGCCACCTGATGTCACCTGATGGAGTTTGGGTTCCTTGCCGCTGTTGCCTTTGGCTTGCTTAGTTGGGGACACTTGACATTTGATATTCAATAGTATTCTTGACATTTATTCAACAGTGCTTCTGATCTGCCTGCATTGACACTATTATTTAAGAGCTGCTGTGCAGCCAAATTATGTACCAGTTATCAATGTAAAGCTGCTTTGACACAATCTGCATTGTAAAAAGCGCTATATAAATAAAGGTGACTTGACTTGACTTGACTTCCTCACTGCTCCATTCTCCAGCATGTGACCTGGAAACCGATCAGAGAAAGCCATCTTGAAGGACATCTCAATTCTCTAATTGCACTATGAGGAGCCGAGGAACAAGGAGTAAGGAAGCTTCCAGAGGAGCTATGAGTAAGGATACACAAGTGAATCTTATAGTCTTTTTTGTCTAAAAACCTGATGCACATATAAAATTTTCCTCCCCCTTCACATCTGTCACAATAATTTAATTTTATGCGTTACCTTTGCTAGTTTAAATAAACCATACATCTAACATATTTAACAGGGCATATTCCTTTATTATTATTCATTATGAATTTCTTAAATAATCAAACTTCGACAGCTTCAGGGCAAATCCCTTAAGTGCAGCTGATGATGCTTTGAAGTGTTGGTTTGGCAATATATAGAAGAATATTCCAATGAACCATGTTTCCATGCTAAGAGGGTCCGAGCTGAGACGTGAGGACAGGAAACAAGGATGCCCAAATTAGAAAAGAGAAGCACCCTTAGTAATAAGTTTCTTTTGAGGTTGGCATGGTATGCATACATATTCAGATTCAGTAATATTGTCTAAAGCTTACGTCACAGTTGTGTGCATGCAACTTTTTAAAAAGTTTTTTAGTTAGCAAGTTTGATTCAGGGCTGACAAATAAGATGCAGATGATTAAAAATGATAATTAAGTGAGAAGGACTAATAAGATTAAATTCATTTTTATATTAAATCAATAAATTTAACATGGATAAAAAATGTGAAACATATTAAATATAATCCTGCTCGGCATTTAGCACAACAGGCTTTGTATCATGTACAAAATGTTACAATATATAAAAAGTTGTTTCATATACCATGTCGAATCATTTCCAACTTTTATAAAGAAAGACCATAATGTACATCATCATATAAAAAGCTGTGATCAAATTCTAAACCTCTCTGGCACTTCAAAACATCCACTAATGCATGCTATAAAGGAAAAGCTTATTTCACCTGTCCAGAGGAGGAGGAAACAGGAACAGATGAAGAATGAAATCCTTCTAACCATGGTGTAGTTTTTCTCTAATTGCCAAAAAGAACCAGAAAAGACCGTTGCTTCAGAGCAGTGCACTAAAGTGATGAGAAAGAGACGTGTATCCAGCCACTCTGTGTATTTTAGAACTTCCCTTAGACAAAGAGGTTCAGGAAACAGCAGCTTCTATTGAGGGTGGAGGACTAGGAACCGGGAGATGTGGCGTAGCTGTGGAAGTGGGTAGTGTTTGAGTATTGGTGCTCAGCTAAAAAAAGGTGCAGCTTTTTTTTCTTTTTTTGGGTAAGCAACTTCTCTACAAGTCTATGTTAGTGTTTTCTGCTCTAGCCACTAACCTGTTTGCTCTGGAGGGACAACCTTAAATCCAAAAGAAATGTTCTTCTTTTTTTCCTAATGGCTGTGTTAGAATGAAATAAGTTAGGCAGCATCAAGTAAACTCTCTGATGCATAATGTCCACTGCTGTGGACAGAACGTAAAAGTAATTTTTAACTGTTCAAGGTGTGATGTCAGACAGTCTGAGATGTTGTTGCTATTGCGTGTTACTAGGGGTTTGTGTCTTGCTTCAGACTTGACTGACAGATGGCTTTCTGACACCACTTGCTAACCATTATTCACTCATTCTTTTCTTTTAATTTTTCTTTTGTCAGTAGTTGCATATTCATAACTGCAGCTCTCATAACTGTGACCACACAGTCTGTTTACAAAAGCGATCGAGAACCACATACTGTACCGATGCACATTTGTCATTAATAATACATTAGCCAATCATGATGTGGCAAAACAATCTAAAATTTCATTGGACAATGTGGAGTGGTAATTTCCCGGTTCTAATCATAAATTGGTTGAAAACTACATAGCCGCTGTCTGTTTTCAGTTTTTTAACAAAGGTGTAAAATCTAAAAGAAAAAAAGGACAAGTATCAGTCTTTACAGTCTGATAATGGACAGAATAATTTGCATTTGTAGAAAGACCTGCATCTGCGATTTGTCTCATTTTACAATTGAATACCGTTGCTTAAATATCGGATGTGAATCGACAAAAAAGCACTTTGCATAACCATGCTTTTTGCTTTATTGACCACATTATTGTTGAGAGGGGCACTTTTGATTTATTTTGAAAAAGGGCAGGGTCTTAAAAAGCAAACATTTTTGTAACGAAGGAGGAGGCAGGAACCGGGAATGTTCAACGTATTTTAATAATCAAAATAAACACAACAAAATGAAAGTAAAGCGTCAGCCCCTCATGGATGACTGCCGCACAAACATAAACAAGACAACAAAGTACAATCCAGGCGTGGTCCACTCTCTTTTTTCACTGTCGTCATTCCTCCTCGTTTCCAGAGCTCCTCCGTGAGAGATACGAGGCATTAGCAATCACACCACCGGCCTCTGTTCTCGCTCCATTCTCATTCCACAATTGCCACAATTATTATGGCTGACAAAGGTGGTGAAGCACCAAGTATCTCTATTTTTAGGAAATCTAGGAAATCCAGATAGGTGAGACTTTTTTTTTTTTTTTTTTTTAAGATTAACATCTAAGGGAGACTTTTATTTATGCATTAATAATATATTTCATGTAGTTTACTTTTCATTACAAATCATGACCATGGCTGTGATATAACAACAGGCTATTGGTATCATGGTCATGTTCTGTTTAGTTTCTGTTTGACTGAGTTCTCATCCCTTGTTTTGTTACCACAGTTTCTGATTGATTTTTGCACCTGTACATTGTTCTGTTGATTATCAGTCCCTGTGTATTTAAGCCCTTACTTCGATGTTGTCAATGGCGTTATGTAAATGTGTAGTTCTTGTTCAGACTTTTCATTGCATTCATTAAAGTTTCCTTGTATTTTTTTTGCGTCACATTTATGTTGTTGGGATTATACTACAGTGCCCTGTAACAATACTGAACCCCAGAAAGGATTTAACAAAAAATAAAGGATGTACCTGCTGTTCGTTTGCTCCTAATAAGTAAGTAAGATACTTTATTGTCATTGTACCAGTACAAGTACAATGAAATTTAGGATGGCAACTCTCAAGACAAATTTAGACATTTACTCATTAAATATAGGCATACACATTAAAAAGAATCACTAAAAAATATAACCAGAATGACTACAAATATATCTTTAAATACATTTTATAACCACTAGGAGCCACATGATCCTCTCGCTCTGGTGAGGCTGGTGGTTGCAAGACCTGAGGCTTCACATCACAGCAAGGCAGTACCGGGGAAGGCAAAGGGCTGCAGGCATCCAGCAGAGGCGGGGGCTGGAGGACTGGCTGAGCTTTGCAGTGAAGGTGACAGAGGTAAGCCTGATGTGATCAGTAATGGTAATTCCAGTTCCCAGCAGGTCAAAGAAACAGTCTCAGTGCTGTCTCGAAACAGTGATGATTCAGAAAAGACGGATAATACTGAGTGGGATAAGGTGGGAATTAACACCTCCCTGTTCAAATCGATCAGCCAGTCCTCGTTATCCAAATCTACCAGCATTCCCTCATTTGCTACTGTCGCAGGATCACACACCTGGTCAGAATTGCTCTGGGGCAATGGTTAGCACTGTCCCTTCCTCTTCAGGCTCTGGCTCACTCATTGTGGTGGGCGGGCGGTCGCTCTCCGTCTTTGGGGGGCTCACGGGAAGTCTCTGCAGTTGATGGCGATACAGCAAAACCTTTCCATATACTCCAGCAAATTGTGGCTTATCTGAGCCACAGCAGTAAACTTTGCTGCATAATCCTTCTTGTGGTCTAGTCTCATAATGATGTGACCATGGTAACAAAGGAGTGGTGGAAAAATTCAAACAAAGGGAAACAAGAAATGAAAACAAACTAAAAATCCATGAACTTAAAGGTGCCCTAGATTCAAAAATTGAATTTACCTCTGCATAGTTAAATAACAAGAGTTCAGTAGATGGAAAAGACATACAGTGAGTCTCAAACTCCATTGTTTCCTCCTTCCTATATAAATCTCATTTGTTTAAAAGACCTCTGAAGAACAGGCAAATCTCAACATAACACCGACTGTTACGTAACAGTCGGGGTGTACGCCCCCAATATTTGCATATGCCAGCCCACGATCGAGGCATTACACAAGGGCAGCCAGTATTAACGTCTGGATGAAAGGCATTAGACAAGGGCAGAACGTCTGGATGTGCACAGTCAGCTAGGTAAGCAAGCAAGGACAATAGCAAAAAAATGGCAGATGGAGCAATAATAACTGACATGATTCATGATAACATGATATTTTTAGTGATATTTGTAAATTGTCTTTCTAAATGTTTCGTTAGCATGTTGCTAATGTACAGTTAAATGTGGTTAAAGTTACCATCGTTTCTTACAGTATTCACAGAGACAAGAGCCATCGCTATTTTCATTTTTAAACACTTGCAGTCTGTATAATGCATAAACACAACTTCATTCTTTATAAATCTCTCCAACAGTGTAGCATTAGCCGTTAGCCACTGAGCATAGCCTCAAACTCATTCAGAATCAAATGTAAACATCCAAATAAACACTGTACTTACGCGATTAGACATGCTGCATGACGAACACTTTGTAAAGATCCATTTTGAGGGTTATATTAGCTGTTTGAACTTTTTTTTATGTTGTTTAAGGCAAGCGCGAGCTCTTGGGGCGTGGAGCACGGGATTTAAAGGGCCACACACCCTGAATCGGCTCATTTCTAATGATGCCCCAAAATAGGCAGTTAAAAAAAATGAATTAAAAAAAATCTATGGGGTATTTTGAGCTGAAACTTCACAGACACATTCAGGGGACACTTTAGACTTATATTACATCTTTTAAAAAAAGTTCTAGGGCACCTTTAAAACAAACTGAACATAATGGTGACAAACGTAAAGCCACAACAAATTAATTTAAAGTGAAACTGAAGCCTACCTCTCTCATTCGGCACAAATCCAAATGTTTCCATATTCACAACATATTTGGATGCTAAAGTATCATTTATTATGTAAACTAGGCTTTGTACTTCACTCGCATTATCGACGTAAAATATCATCCTTCACATATAACACAGTGAGGTGGTGGTCACACTGAATGGCACAGATTGTATTACAGACTATTTAAATTGAGCAGTGTAACTTTCTATATATTTGGTTGACTGTATTTTATTTTGATAATGAACAGGCTGCGATGTCAAGTTAACAATGCTGGAATATGTTGTGTGTGTGCGTGAGGTGCCTGCACGATCACTGGATTTTTTTTTCCTTCTAAGAGAGGAAACTGATACTCCGTAATTTATGGTCATGCAGGTAGAAGCAAGACATCATTCAAAACTGTAAATCTTTGGTTAAAAAAACAAAAAGAAACAAAAAACTAAACAAAAAAACAAGCATGCTGCTTTCTGCCGTAGGCCTATCGGTTTCCTTTCCGTGAACTCTGAAATGTGTCACACTGAAACGAAACACAGCGTAATTTTTTCTTTTATTTTGTTAATCTGTAATTATTTAAGTGAAATACATTTTGCATAGGCCTATAGATATATACCTTTTTCCTTCTTTTTATATCTTGACAGGTAAGCTCAGGCATTTCACTCACGTTGGATGCGCCAACATCACATTTACATAGGCCGTACTATTTGAATTCGTAATTGGTTAGCTGCCAAATTAAAATATTAAACAGAATGATAAAATAATGTTAACCGGTTAATGGGTATTTCAAAATAAGCGTCTCTGTTCAGAACAATTAAATTTGATTTCTGCTTTCAATGGTTGAACAAAAACAATGAGAGAATATTAAAAATGTCTTCATTTGTGTTCAGAAGATGAACAAAAGTGTAATGCGTTTGGAATGACATGATGGTAATTTTCATTTTCGGGTGAATCCCTTTAACATTACTGTATAAAAGCAATATTACACTCACAATCAAGCTGTTGCTCTGAATATCAGTACAGCTGTGATCAAGGGCATAGTTTTGCTTTGAACATTGGGGGTGGATGGGAGGGTGTTGTTTATCTTTTGCAAAAATGGTCTTTTGTGGTATTATGCACACATGCAAAGTTGGTTGATACATACCTGAAATAAAATACTACAATTACTTGCTTACATTGGATATATTTTTTTTTATTATTTAAGCACCTGGAACCTTATCAGTTAGACAAAATGTCTTAATTTAAAATCTCATGGGAAATCAAACTAACTGTACTTATTTTCTTATAGTGAAATTGTTTATTTCCTACTTTCCTACATTGAGTTTTTTCAATTAGTCATCATTAGAACACATTTTACTCATGGCTCTTGATTCTAACTTGTATTTGCCCTTATGAAAATGTACCATAGTTCTTGTAATTGTAACTCTAGGTCCATTGCAGGTCCATTGATGGTTTCTCAGTACCATGCTTAGGCCAATGTTGACTTTTCTTTTTCAGTAATCTATAGCATTTATTATGAAAAAAAAAGCAGCCTACACATTTAGAAACTAGTTACAACATGCCACAGTTGTAATAAAAATCTATAGTGAAAATCCATTTTCTTAACAGATTATCTATTATAAATTCTAAAACAACTTAATCAACATGTACCACAATAAATAGGCCTACAATAAAACGTGATCAATTCTAGTAAAGGTGGTCATGAAAAAGCTTTCTAATTAATGTTGGTGCAAGATAATGTTTTCCTCCTCTTTTCATTAGTTTTTTTAGTTTATGTGGCTGTTTAAGATTATATTTGACTTTCTCCATAGAGTTTTTAAAGTGGTATATTCTCAATAGAATTCAAATGGGTCACACATTTTATCATCAGCTTTACGTCAGGAACGGCTCGCGCAAATCTTATCACACTTTTGGAGCATACGATGATACCCTGGCTACCTGCTGATATTTGCAACAGTGTCAGACTACTTAAAACATTACATATACTTCACAATTTTTAATCAAGTTAGGGCAAATATTTTTTGCCTTTTCACAATTCTATTGGTAGATGAATAGTTGCCATTGACGAATAGATTTGACTATTTTTGCTGTTAAATCAAACCAATCAAAGCCAGAAAATGTAGGAAAGAATTAAATTAATTTTACTTTTCAAAAATTGCAATTCTACAGCTTTTCCTTTTCTAACTTTTGTCATCCATTTAATCCATTAATTTTTAAATGGCTACATCACCAATCCTATGGAAGTCAATGTTGACTCCTTACCAGAACTTTGCTTCATTCCATCTTATCCCAAAACAGGATGTGAGAATCTATTTCCTTCCTGTTCTATTGTGTCTCACAAATATACAGGGAAGGGGGGG
The DNA here is from genome assembly GCF_018812025.1 of Megalobrama amblycephala. Lineage (NCBI taxonomy): Eukaryota > Metazoa > Chordata > Actinopteri > Cypriniformes > Xenocyprididae > Megalobrama > Megalobrama amblycephala. Next base: position 49,725,923 of record NC_063046.1, read on the forward strand.
ATGTCAATGTCAGTGTGCACTTGGGCCTCCTCCTTTGTTTTTTTCTGGAAGAACTGGTCAGAAATTTTAGTTCTCAAACTTGTGAAGAGTCTATGAAACCAAATATTTAATGTACCATATTTTCATTTTTTTAATGAAATGCTAACTTTTTCTCTTTTTTTTGTGCCCCAATGCCTTTTTAACACACTAAAGACTCACAAGCTGCTCGTATCTTTGAGAAATCATTGAAAACAATAAGGAGACCAATGCATATCATCAATATTAATATTTTCCAAATGGAACAACCTTCAGATGAGAGAAAATCAAAGGTCAGGCTCCCATGAACTTACATTACAGCTCTTACTTGATGCCATTATTCATTTTTTTAATGACTGAAATTTAAAATCACATTCACTGATGTTCCTTTCAGCAATTGTTTTTAAAGGAAACAAACTGCAGTACCTCAAATAAACTTCCTTTCAAACCATTTAGCAATTTAGCAAAGGTGTTTTCATAATCGTTTAAAATGCATCCTCTTGTGTTGCCAGATTTTTATCAAAGAACTTAATCATGTCTTTCAAAGGAAACACCTTATGGTCATGAGGCTGCCAAGTGCTCATTTCCTATTTAGTTGTTATTACTGGTCCAATATTCATGGCCTCCAGCTTTTGGAGTGTTTTTGTGCACCCTGAGCCAAATTTGCTTCTGTTTAGCAGATTTATCGGTTCAAAATCTATTCAAAATCTATGAATGCATTATTAACATTTCCTTTTTTTTTTTTTTTTTTTTGTCTGGAAACTCAAACCAATAACCAATATCACTTTCATCAATAAAATTTAGCAGGAAAATTTACATTTATTTAAAAAAAAAAAAGTTAAGTTTAAGTGGCTTTTATGGCAAAGGTACCACAATCATATGCTGTTCATTCCTAGTCAAAAAACTCACACAAGCTGTTGACGACTGAATTTCATGCACAATTTTATTGAACAGTAATATAAAATACCTTTTCATAGTTGCGAGTGCATGCGTCATCTGCCAACAGTTTGAAAGTTAAATTATAAAAGCAAGGCTTCATTTTGTGTAGTGAATTACTTGGGCACTTAAGCATTTGTTAAAAAAAAACAAACAAAAAAAACACATTGATGGAGTTTGTTTTTTGTAAAGTATTTAGCAATAATAAACTGATATACAAAGCAGAATTAATTATAATAATAATATGCAAATTACACTTTTGTCTGTGGCAACTTTACGAAAAAAAAAGAAAAAGTAAAAAAAAAGAAAAAAGAAAAAAGAAAGAAAAGAAAAAAGTCTAAACCTAACAGCTATCATGCATTGAATTTCACATAGCACGTGAACACCTAAACATGCTAATTCAGACTACTGGTCTACATGCAAGCGTTTGTTTAAAACCATGATTCCTCATCCATATTAATAGTAGATGCTTTGATTACAAAACAAGTTAAAGGCCTGAAGCTTTTCCAAGTGTTATAGCTAAGAATGGCGGTACATTTCCAGGACTTGTCCACTAAGGTCACTACAGGTAAAAACAGGCCTTGGCAGCCAAGGTAATTCAATATTCTTAGTTAAGTCTTATAAAACATGCATAGGCAGATGCTTTCTATTAATCACCTTTTTCTTTCTTACTTTCCTTATCATTCTTTCTTTTTTCTTCCTTTTTAATTTTTTTTTTTACAGAACATAGGTGCTTTATATATATTTTTTTGTTTGATCTCAATGTTTGAAAAGCAGGGGAGAAAAAAAAAAAAAAAAAAAAAAAAAAAAAAAAAAAAAAAATCACAGAACTTCCAGCGAGCCACAATAAGTCTACCCCCAGCCCACCCAAATGAAAACAAAGACATATATGCAAATAATAAATGTAAATTCCAGTTTTTAACTCCAAGAAAATCCATATTCAGCAAGCTAGCTTGCAATTACACAGAAAGTAGGATCCAAGCACACACCAAAGAAACCTGAGGTAAGCATAATCTGTACAAAACCATAAAACGTTCCATTTTTGGCATTATAACAATGTTGCAACATTCTTTTAAGACTGCCTAATTTACTATAGAGCTAGTTTATAAGAGTAGCAAAAAAGGTATCAATAAATAATCCTTACTTAGTTTGTACACCCTTTTTATGTTAAAAACTTTTTTTTTTACGTTCTGTCCATTTTTAGTGCTGTATTTTTGTAAACGTACAATATTTAGTAAGAAGTTACACACACAAAAAGAGAAACAAACAAAAATCTTATATCCAGTAAGTAAAGGCCTTTTCACATAAGATCTCTCAGACGCCTGCTGTAATTCTTTATGCCGAAACCCAGATAATCCTCCCTCCCACAACAACTTTTTTTATGCCCCCCCCCCCAAAAAAAAGAGAAAAGAACAAAATTAAAGGCATATCCAAAGAGTGTCACTCTGAATTATGTTTGAAATGCTGCTCTCCCCCTCACCTCCTCTCTCCTTTATCTCTCTTGTCCTTCTTCCTTTTTCCTTTCCTCTAACTCCAACTTTCCTCTACACTCCAAATCCTTTCTTTCCCTCCATCAAATATGGCATGGAAAAAGATAGGGAGGGGCTTAATCGCTGCGGCGACCGTGTGGGAACGATGCAGGATCACTGGATATTGCCGCTGCCACTGCTGGCCTTGCCCTCAGTGCCGTTGGTTTCGGACGACAAAGCCTTATTGAGAGAGTTGAGGCTGGCGTCACAGGGCATGGCGTCTCGGCGGGGTGGCATTCGTTCATTGATGCGGTCCAGCCCTTTGGCCTCCTCGAAGCTGCTGATCTTGTGCTGAGGTGAGAAACCTTTGATTGCTGTAGTAGAAAAGAAGAAAGATAGTTCAACAAGTACACACTCCTTAGTTTATTTTGTAATTTATCTGTTTGAAATTCACACAGTACTTATAATAATATATTTGTAATACGTAAGCCAATGACAGAAAGTTGGAATCCAAGTTGCAATTTTCTTACAAATTCTTTACAAAAAAAGATTGTGAAGTGTGATATTTTATAATTTTACTTCAACAATCAATATACATCGTGCATATGAATACTCATGAATCATATATATACACACACAGTCTATGTCACATAGACAGACCAATATTTAGAAAAAGCAACATCTTGCAAAGCACTTTAAAAGTTGTTATTATATACAAGATATATGAAGAGAAAACAAAATATCCACACTGGTCACCAATCGTAGGACTACTGGGGCAGTGCTGGGTGGTCTCGGTTCTGGAGGGCCTTCGAATGAAGTAGCATTCTTTGTATCACTCAATGAGGCACTGCGAACATTTTCAAGGTATCCTGCACGAACCTGAGCATTCTCTGGCTATCTAGAACAGAGCTTCCCACCACGCTCAAAAACAAAATTTCAAGGAGGATGTATAAATGAAAAGCTAAAGGATGAAATCATCTGAATAACCAAATAAAAATCTTGATAAGACAAAAAATGACATAATGTAAATAAATGACTTGCCAAATATACACTAACAAGGAACTTGGTGCTAAGCTAACATCTCGGGTTATGACTATAACCCCGGTTCCCTGAGTAGGGAAAGAGACGCTGCATCAGAATGTTGATGCTATAGGAATGCTTCTGTGTGACACGTTATTAACGGTGACCAGCTGAAGCACATGTGAAATCAAGCCAATTGACCCTTCGCCGGGAGTTTCATTGACAAGGGATCTAACAATCCTAATGCAGAATCCGCCATTTTGTCCAACAAAACAGTCAGGAGTTAGAAGATTAACCTTGTTGGACTTGGAACTTGAAAAACTTGTGTGTACTGACATTCCTTCTCATGTTCATTCTCATTTATTTGATGCTATTAATTAAATAGTAGGAAGAGATGATCGGTTCATGAGCCGCTTGAGCTGAGGCGGTACAGCAATCTGTCACAACACATTAAAGAGCTCTGTCTTGTCTGTTGACGTGTTGTTAGTGTCCTCTTTGCTCCGCGATGTATTTTTCACTGTGTGGCATGACAGCGCCATGGCTTGTCAGATAAAGCAACAGTAGCTAAGGTGGGCAGGTCTTTGCGAAGGGTCAATTCTATTGACTGCCAGAAGTCATATGACGTAAAATATCTTATAGTCACATGACTATAAAATGCTAACTTCAGTGAACGTCATCAGCTTCTGACTGGCTGATAGAGGATACACAGGCATGCAGGAAGTATGGTAACGAGGAGCAGCGTGTTGTTCGATACTCAGGGAACCGTGGTTATAGTCATATCCAGAAAAAATCCATTTTGAGGGAATGCAACACTGCGTCAGAATGTTAATGCTATGGGACCGTCAATACCCACTACGCCATACTGAAAGGATGCCTGCTCTTAGAAATGTAAATCGTTTGCACACAAACTTAAGGAGCAAGAACCTGAGAGCCTGTAGAACTCATATTGAGACAGTAAAAAATTCTGTGTGAAGGAAGGACCATAGTTTTGCATCACAAATATCTTGTAAAAACCTCCCATATAGTAAAGCTTTAGAAGAGGCCACGCCCCGAGTAGAGTGGGTTCTAATGACTAGGGGTGAAGGTATTCCATGCCCCCTATGAGCCTCAGAAATAGCCCTCATAGTGGTGGACATAAATACTCCTGATCTGCAGATTGAAAAAGCGGAAGACAGAAGGCCTGAAGGACCACTGATCGTGGAACTGAGGAAGGTACCTTTGAAACATAATCAGGCCTAATATGTAGAATAGATTTGACTCCACATGGAGCAAACTCTAAGCAGGAGGAGGCAAAAGACAGGGCCTGCAAATCCCCTACTCTCTTTAGCAAATTAATGGTTAGGAGAAAACAACTGTAAGGCACAATCCCATTTCTACCCCTTACCCCTTCCCTTTCTCCTTCCCCTTTGTTTTGCGCGTTTACATGAAGGGCTAGGGGTGTCTCGATTCTCTTTTGGCTGGAGTGGTAGGGGGAAGGGCCAGATAGCCCTTCAAACAAAGTTTTTTCGGGACCACACTTCGAACAAAGGGGTATGAGAAATTTCCCTGCATACACCAACTACCGTGCTGCTAGAATGCATTTAGTGATCATGGTAGTGATATTTCCACTCAGGATCGATCACTTATGTGTTACCTGGCTGCCAGTTTCTCAGTAGCTTGCTAAACGTGCTATTTGAACAATGTGAACACAAATTAATACAGTTAAAAGAAATATCTGGTCATCCTTCATAGCGCTGTCGCTATTTACATCTCGTATCGTCTGTAAACTCTTGCGTTACCAAGGCAACAACTGACTCATTTGTATTACATTGCAAAGAGCTCCGCAGCACCACAGTAGAAAACGAAAGCATATCGATACCGACCGGCTCGGCACGGAATGGAATGTTTAAACGAACAGACTGGCCCGATGGAAAAGTGTCTCCACTAATCTTGTATGTTCTGTATCATTCTGTATTGTCTTGGGAAACTCGAAGGCTCTGTTTTTGAACTGAAACCGAGCGCCAAGTCCAAAATACAGCGCAAAACAATGTTGGGAGTGAGTAATCTGTTAAATGTGCTCATGCCTGATTTCTGTTGATATGCGCACTTCATTGCTGTTCATACTGGTTAAATGTTACAGGACACTAATAAAAGAAACTAGGTATGATGACGTGTGTAATGGTGTAGTAGTGATTTCCCATTTCATAGGGGAATATTTTTACCCCTACACCTTGCCAGTCTGTTTCAAGGGGCAAGGGGAAGGGTGAAGGGGTAGGCGAAGGGGTTTAAAATAGAATTGGGATTGGGCCTAAGAGTCAGAACTTTCTCAGAGGCTAACTCAAGAGGCTCAAATGGTGCCATGGCCAGACCTTCGAGGACAATAGCAAGGTCTCAAGAAGGCATTCTGGACTGGCAAAAAGGCCTAAGACATCTTGCTCCTCTCAGAAAACAAATGGCAGAAATGGCCACCAGATACACCTTAATTGTAGATGGGGTCAACTCAGAAAATCAGTCTTGCAAAAACTCCATCGCTGAACCAAGAGGGCAGTTAACTGGGTCCAGGTGATGCTCTCTGCACCACAAGGAAAACAGCCTCCACTTGAAGGAGTACAGTTTCCTAGTGGATGGAGCCCTAGCGCTTAGGATGGGCTCAGCAAACTCAGTTGAAAGATTAATACCTAGGAGTTGGTCACCCTAAGGGGCCAGACACATAGTCTCCATATCTTGGGTCCGGGGTGACAAATTATGCCCCCTGCTTGAGACAGAAGATCCCTCCAGACTGGAATCTCCCATGGAGAGCCATCCAGGAGAGATATTAGGTCAGTAAACCAAACTCAGGCCGGCCATAACAGGGCTATGAATAAGTTAATCCCATCCTGGTGTACCCATTTTAGGACTCCAGGAGCAGAGTGATCTGGGAAAATGCATACAGGCATAGCCCCGGGCAAGTCTGCACCATGGCATCCAGTCCCGAGCAGCTGTCTGGCCGACCCCAGCCTGTGAGGGAAGCATCACGGGACCTTGGGCCAAGAACCAAGAAGGATACTTATGTTTTTGCCTTCTGGGAAAACCCCTTGGTCTTGAGCCACCACTGTAATGATCTCATATATAATATGTCCAAAGGAATCATGTTGGACGCAGCTGCCGTTGAGTCCTAACAGTCTCTGAAACTGTTTGACAGTGACAGCTTGGCTCAGGCTAATTTTGCCCACAGCTACGAGGATCGACTCTATATGTGCAGGGGACAAACGTGCCTGCATAGTGGTTGAATCCCATTTTACCCCTAGAAAAGTGGTTCTTTGTACTGGAGAAAGCACACTCTTCCTGGAGTTTAGTCTCAAACCCAAGAACCTGAGCATTGAGATGTCATTCTTGCTCACATGAGGTGCTTGGGTTTGAGACTATACTATCCATGCACTTTGTGAAGGTGTGGGGTGACTGGAAGCTTTGCCCCCAAAAATGAATCTGAGGAACTTCCTGTGCTGGGGAAGGATGGATATATGGAAGTATGTGTTTTTTTTTGTTTTTTTTTTTTAAAATCTATCGTGACAAACCAGTCCTTGGATCTGATTTTAAACACAATTAACTTTTAGTGTCTTGAACCTGTATGAGTACAATTCAGAGGACAAATTCAAGATTGGATGTAACACCCCATCTTTCTTGGGAACTAGGGAACTTCTTTCACTGCCTCTGGGCCCAATTACCTTGATTACATCCAGCTCTTTTAGCAGGTTAGAAAGAGGAAGCGTTCATCCAATTTAATATATCGATGATGCCCCTGTTCCTTGGCTGGCCAGTCAAGATTCAATCTAGCCACAGCTCAAGTAACAACCTCCAATAACTCCTCATAAGTGGGGGAGAGGGATGGCGATTCCTCTAAATCCCCTGCCTTGATGCTGACCACATCCAAACTTGTTCAGATCAGAAGAAACTGTCAGGTGGGATCAGAAGAAATTGCGCCAAGCACACATAGCGCTTCCTGAAGACAAAGAAGCTGGATGTTCAATGCAGGCACCATTTTGTAGTCATGCGACGTGCCATTTCATGTCATTTGACTACTGGCAGCCAATAGAATTAGCGTGATTTCACACGTGCTTCAGAAACCAGTCCAGCAGAAGCATTTCCATAACGTCCCAACATTCTGACGCAGCGTTGAGTTCCACTGAAAGGGAACCATGTTACACCTGTTGAAAAATATGCAGCAAACTATAAGGAAATACAAAGATCAAATTGTTTTTTTTTTTTAATTGTATAACTCTCCAGTTATTTAGCAGAGGCTCTCCTATGTACAATGAACAAGATTTGTATTGCTGCATAGCACAGGGCAGACACAGGTTATTAACAGTGAAGAAACACAAGGACACAACACAGTCACAGAGTAACCACAAGGAGAAAAAAATTATGGATGAGAGTATCAACACAGTTGGCACCTCTTCCTCTAGAAGAAATGTTCAAGAACAACCACAGAACACTTAGGCTGTAAATAGCAGTTACAAACCTGCTATTTAGCAAGCAGCTGACATTGTTCTTGCTTTTTTATTCTTTTTAACTGAGGGAGACCCACAAATGTGTGAGTGTTTTGAGTCTAGAGCTAATGTTTAGCAATTTAAATGGACAATTTGTGCAAGAACAAATGACAACTACATCAGCTCATTGTTTTAAAGGGGTCCAGACAGTTTTAGGGTTATAAAAATACAATTTTGCATGAATGAGACTTGTGAATAGGCCAACATGGTGTTTGTGCCACATATAAGCACTCTGTGTTTGCAGAATATATATATTCTTATTGTAAATACACCAATATTGTCTATTGGAACATATTTTGAAATATAACTATTGTGCTTTCAATCTTGATGCATTGTTACCGTAATTTGTCTGATCACAGCTTTATCAACAAAACCTGTGTCGTCCACAACAGTTTGATCCCCTTTAAGACAATCATGGTTTTTTTTTGTGTTTCATCTTTTCTTTTCCTACTTCTGCTCAGCACACTAACAGTACAGTGTAATCTGGCCAAACACCCAACACACTACACAAGCTACATTGACATGGATGAACCCGGTGGAACCCTTTATCTGTTGCACAGATGCAACAGAAAGAGGGGAAGGGGCTGTAGACCTATTTACCTTTATCTGCCTCTATAGCCTCAATAGTAGCTGAAGAGAAGAAGAGGGGGGATTTCAAAACGAGTAAGAGAGGTGAGCAGAACAGGTTACATTTGTCCAGTCAGATGAACAGCAAAAGAGCCCAAATGGACACACAACATTATTATAAATACACTAGGCCCACTACAAGGCCAGGACGTAGGGAAATAAGAGGGTAGAGAGAGAAAGCAGGACGAATGATGGGTAGTTAGTTGCAGATGAGGCAATGTGACACATAGAGATTTGACTCTCACTATGAGAGGTGAGTTTGGGAGAATTGGAAATTAATGAGGAAGCCAAAGTACATCAGACTATGGTCAGTCAAAGCAATCAAAGGGATATGAATGAGATCAATGATTGTGTCTTCCATTGCTTTGGTTTAAAATTTGTATAATGTACCAGGAGAACTACTTCATTATTTATTGTGAATGGCAACACCAAAGCAAGGGGAAGTGACCCAAAAGCTGGGTTCAAGGGTTTTTAACAGCAACTTGTAAGACTGATTTTGTGTTTTTTTGGTAAAAACAATGGCTTTCTTTGAAGTCGTGTCAGCTTACAGATTCAGAAAAACCACCATCCTTGCTTTGTTTATGATTATCTTCAACTTACCTCCATCTACATTCAACTTACAATTATCACAAGTATTCATATAAAACTACAAGAATACACCGAAAAAAAGTTCAGAACAGCACACACACACATACATTAAAGCTAAATGCTAAAGACATCAGCTGTGATGGAGGCACAACATTGCAGTAAAAGCACAATGATGTCCATGTGTAGACAAAAGCGGGGCATCTGTTGTGATTCTACCAATGCTGTAGCAGAACATCGCTGACATCACTCTGTCTCTGGCATGTTCCCATACCAACTAGCCACATGCAAACATGGCCACTCATTTCAAATTTGGGTAACGTTGTATAGTTTTTAAAAACTAAAGCTAAATCTAAAGGAAAACATAAGCAGTGAAATTACTGTGTAGAATCAAGTGTTTCCGAGTAAAGTAATAGACAGAACATGCCAGTACGACAAGAGCAAGTTTGATTTCTGCCTTGATTTGTGAAAGACAAGACCAATTATTAAATTATCCTTATTTCATTCACATCTTGTCAGTTTTGTGTATTCTGTGTAAATGGGCATGATGTTACTGATATAAGTTAAGCCTTAATAAAGAATCACTTGACAATGTGATAAAAATTACATAATTATTCATGCCTCTGTGTAATGATGACAAAACAGCACTTTGTATTTTGTGTGTTTTGGGTTCATTCTTCCCTTTCTGATTCACTATGTCCAGCATCACAACAATGTCATTTATTTGAATAATTGCAAGGAGACTCCATCAAATCAAAAGCAGCTCTGTGTTTTTAGTTCATGTCTGTTAGCATGTCTCCTGAAATTAATTTTAATTATCTAACTTAATTAAAATAATAATAATAATAATAATAATAATAATAATAATAATAATTTAACATTTAAAATGTGTCCTCTTCCTCTAAATTCCAGTTTGAACAGAAATTAAACTACAGTTCAAAATTTGGGGGTCAGTAAGGTTTTTGTCAGGACTGCATTTATTTGACAAAAAATACAGTAAAAACAGTAATATTGTGAAATATTATTACTATTTGAGGCAATTAGTCTCATGACATGAGAAACAAATTGCATTCATTAACTAATTTCATTTTAATTTTGTGGCCTTTAAGAGTCTTGTTATTCTTATAAAGCAATCAATAAGTCTAATTGTGCTAGTTTTGCTCTTATGTTAATTGCAACCAAATTCTCTGATCTTTAAGAGATCCTCAGTCTTTAGGATTCCTTACTGATATCTTGTCCACCAAAAGCAGTGTTAAATCTGGACGCAGTGAATCTAAGGTTAAAATTATACTGAGAACATGTTCCTTGAACAATGATTCTATATTGTACGAAAGCATTTGTGTTGATTGACTTGGGGCTCCTTTGAATAAATGGTGGCAAAGAGTGAAACTATGTTTCTTAAGAACAGATGATCTGAATTATACTTGCACAACTGATTATACCTGCGGTTTCTAGGGAGACAGGAGAATGAAGAAGAGACAATATTTGGAAAAGATTGGAAAGACAGAGAGAGAGAGAGGGAGAGAGAGATAAAAGCCAAAGGAAGCAAAGAGGAAAGAATATAAGTTTTATAACACAACCACCAGAGGGTGCAGTGAGTATACATTAAATAAAAATATCAGACTGTGCATATTTGAACATTACATATGTGTTAAGCTGAAATAGAGTAGACTCTGTTTTAAATGTGAAAACACTACCTGGGGAAATTAAAAGATGTAAATTATCTCTAAACGTACTGATTAATACTGCAAAATTAACAGCCATGGAAAGAGCTCTGATGTGGAAAGAAAGTTTAAAGTGATCTACATATTCCTAACCACAAGACCTTGAGTGTGTGCGCACGCGTCTTACCATTCTGGAGTTTCTCTTTGCCTCCAGATAGAACGCCACTGGGCAGCATGCCAGTTGGAGTGAGACCTTTCAGTGTCAGAACGCTCTCACTCTCTTCTCTATAACAGAAACATGTTGTTGTTACGTACAATACTTACACACAAAGATAAAAAAAAAAAAAAAAAAAAAAACACAAAACCGAAAACACACACACATAACTGCCAATGGCAAAAGAATTTAGTCATCTTTAAATCTATAATACTTAACGACCAATTAACTTTTTTTGCACTGTTTATATCAAAAAGTATCTTTGCCCCAAGCACAAATGAATTATTTAGCAGATCGTTTGATGATCTTTCATTTCTCTTATTGGTCTGGAAAAAAAAAAAAAAAAAAAAAAAAAAAACTTCCTCAAGGTTCGAAACAATCATAGCTGATTGTCCGAGATAGTGGAAAGGTGGATCAAGGCTTCCACAATGGTAAAAGCTGTGACAGATCTTTTCTTTAGCAGATTGTTTGCAGGTCTTTGACTTCACTTACATAAGCAAGAGTCAGATTATCATTCTCACAATTCAGTTTAAACCATGTATTATGATGCAGTTCCATATGAAGTTATTAGCTACTAGCAAAGATACTATGTAATCTAACACGATTAAAGAATCTAATCTAACGTGTTTCTACTCGCATTTGATACTAGTTTTCATTTTGCATTTGTACAAAAAGGAAAAAAAGTTGGCACACCACAGCTCCATAAATACAGAAATAATTTTTTTTCAATTATTGCACATTATCACCAAAAAGTGATGTTTCAAACCATATGGCTCTTCATCAGACAATGAAATTATTAGTCCCTTATAAACATCAGAGTATTACATCGCATGATAGACAACACGACTACATCACCTGATTAAAAAAACAAACAAACAAAAATATTAATATGTATACATGTAGTACCATAATGATGTCAACAATGGCATCACCGTCCCGTATACGGGAATCGATATTTGACCACTGTTTTTTGTTACAAATTATGCAGTAACAGTAATAGATTAATTTATGACAGGAGTGCCCCTCAAAAATATACATCGTAATAGGAGTTTTGAATATTTTCACAAAAATAATTTTGTGTTGCCTTTGTCCCTATAAAATATTTAAGTCATTTGAAAGCTTAAAACCTCAAAATTCATCCTGTGAAAACCATTTTGAAATCAGACATTGCGTTACCATGGAAATTGTACCTCAAAATCTTTTAGCAGTCTCCTCCCCCTAAGTGCGGGGTGTCATATTACGGTCTTTTAGAATCAAAACTTTTTATAATCTTGACAAAATACATATCGTTGGAAAGGTCTGAGTCTCAAGATTCCATATTTGGTGATTATTTTGTTATAGAAGTAATATTGAAAGAGAAATTTATGCATTTGTCACAGAAAAATGCATCAACATAATTCAATGGAATTTGGGTGTCACCCGGTGGCTTTTTTTGGTATAACGCCTAAAAAAATTGCATAGGAACCTCAATTTTTTTAATATCAACTTCAAATTTGGAACACAACTTATTGAGACATATGGCTTTAATTTTATAGCAATTTTGGATTAAAAACTATTTTGTAAAATATTTATTTTATATAAAATATAATAAAGTATATTATATTTTAATACATTTTATTTATAGTAAATTTAAACTTGTATAACTTTTTTAATACTTTCATGTTTTGAAATTATTTAACAGCCACAATAATCTGCTGATTGCCTTCTTTAAAAAGAGACCAACCTTATGTCTGTATTCAAAAGTGTTCATGAATTATAACAATTCAAGTTCGGATAGTGCACTTTTATGTCTAGGTTTAAAAATGGGGGGTGACAGTTAAGGGGTTAAATGAAAAGGCAAAAAACAAAAACAAAACACAAACATTTTATCATCCTCTTACTGGGAAGACATTTAAGATCCGAGGAATGATTTCCTGTAAGACTTGCCCTTGTGGACTTTGCTACATTGGTAAAACTAGCAGACAGCTTAAAATCTGTATCTCTGAACATCAAAGTGCTATCAGACATCATGACCCTAAGGAATCCAGTAACAAAAACTGTTTTTAAGTTGAGACATTCAGATTTCACAAGTTTGTATACTGACACAGAAGCAGTAAAGTTGTGCTGAAGAGGGTGTGGAATTAACTATTTAGTTTTAAAGCATGAAAGGATTTACACTTTGGACACAATATCACCCAATGGTCTTAATGAAGAGTTTGATATTCGGTCTTGTCTTTAATAATTTATAATGGCTTTTTCTGTGATATTCTGTTTGGGTGCAGCAAGGTGACAGTTGTTAGAGATGGTTATTATGATAGTTATTTGATGTTTTCACTTTCAATCTAGTTTAGCTGTTTTATTCAGATGTCAATGTTCACATCATTATGGTACAAACACATATTATTTTTTAATGTGATGTAGTCATGTGGTCTATCATGTGATGTAATACTCTGATGTATATAACGGCCTAATAATTTCATTGTTCTATGAAGAGCCATATGTACAGTGGCTGAGAGAGCTCAATGATCTGCAACTGAAGAAAACACATTAAGTCAACACATGCTACAAATACTCACAATGCAACCAAATACAGAAATAAGCTGCAAATAGCACAAAGCTCAACAAAAACACCAGCAAATTAAGAAAACAATAAGTTTGAAAACATATGCTGCATATACTCACAATGTAACCAATAACAGAAACACGCTGCAAATTGCACAAGCCACAACGGAAATGTTTCAAGGGGACCCAACAAGTGACAAAAATGACTGGGACATGCTTATTGTTCAATGTCTACTTGTCCGTGGTGTTGTCGATGACCTGATGACTGATTATATGCGAGTTGTGAGTTTCTGTATTTGGTCCCGTTGTGAGTATTTGCAGCACACATGTTGTCAAACTGATGAAGAAGTTCTTCATTTGCTGGTGTTTTTTCTATTGGCATGTGTGTTCTTCAGCTGCAGCACGTTAAGCTCTTTCAGCCACCATACAAATGGCTCGAACATGCAATAATAAATATATATATTATATATATATATATATATATATATATATATATATATATATATATATATATATATATATATATATATATATATATATATATATATATATATATATATATATATATCGTGGTGGGGTGTGCCAACTTTTTCCAGTTTATTTATTTATTGAGCAACCTCACTGAGCTTTTTGCCTGCCGAATGTATGCACTTTATATAATTTCATCTTGCACATGTACACAAAGTCATCTTACCGAAGAACCGAGAAAACTCGAGCCATCTTTCCAATGGCACGGATCTTGTTTCGGATTACCTCCTTGCGCGCAGAAGCTGTGGCACCTGTGTGACACACACACGCATATATTTGGGTGTAAGTGTTACATAACAGTATACAAACTAAAACAACCCTTAAAAACATGCTTGAACAGTCACTTCATTAAAACGCAACCGGCCACTTCATCTCCAAACCTCACAACTTCAAACGTTCACAAGCCATAATTACATCCTGACTTTAATGTCCAGAAAGACAAATGACTACACTGGGTGAACACTTCCTTTGGAGTATAATTACCCAGACGGGTGACTGTAGGGGAAACTCAGTTGGCAGAACGTGCTGTCTCAGCACACTAAGGGCAGATCAATAGAAATCCTCACAGTGGCCCACACCTCAGGACTGAAATGCATGCTAAGCATTCTGTTAGCCTGCTATCGATCCTTATAGTCATGGATATGGTTAGGTTAATCATAGTGCAATCCATTACAGATGCTAAAGAGAAGAACCTTGTTGGTTTTAATTGAGATTCTACCTAGTTCATCAAGGTAAGATTACAGACAACAGTGTGATGAGAAAATAACAATACAAGGGAGTGTCTTGCATATGAACAGGTTGCAGCCCAGACTTTCGAGTGTTTGACTGAATGTTACATTTGTTTAAGCTTTGCTGATACAAACCCGATTCCAAAAAAGTTGGGACACTGTACAAATTGTGAACAAAAAAGGAATGCAATAATTTACAAATCTCATAAACTTATATTTTATTCACAATAGAATATAGATAACATATAAAATGTTGAAAGTGAGACATTTTGAAATGTCGTGCCAAATATTGGCTCCTTTCGGATTTCATGAGAGCTACACATTCCAAAAAAGTTGGGACAGGTAGCAATACGAGGCCGGAAAGGTTAAATGTACATATAAGGAACAGCTGGAGGACCAATTTTCAACTTATTAGGTCAATTGGCAACATGATTGAGTATAAAAAGAGCCTCTAAGAGTGGCAGTGTCTCTCAGAAGTCAAGATGGGCAGAGGATCACCAATTCCCCCAATGCTGCATCGAAAAATAGTGGAGCAATATCAGAAAGGAGTTTCTCAGAGAAAAATTGCAAAGAGTTTGAAGTTATCATCATCTACAGTGCATAATATCATCCAAAGATTCAGAGAATCTGGAACAATCTCTGTGCGTAAGGGTCTATAAAAAGAAGAGGGGATGCCACACAGTGGTAAACATGGCCTTGTCCCAACTTTTTTGAGATGTGTTGATGCCATGAAATTTAAAATCAACTTATTTTACCCTTATTATACATTTTCTCAGTTTAAACATTTGACATGTCATCTATGTTGTATTTTGAATGAAATATTGAAATTTGAAACTTCCACATCATTGCATTCTGTTTTTATTCACAATTTGTACAGTGTACCAACTTTTTTGGAATCAGGTTTGTACATCGACCCTAAAATGTATTTGGACACTTAAGGCACTATTAAAAGGATTTGACTGTCACACAGAAAATATAAAAAAAAATAACAGAACCACTTTTCACCAGCTCGTCTCAAAGTGATTTTTAGTGGATATACTCAAAAGTTTCACACAGGTGTCTAACCACAGTTGTAGTTCACAAATATGTACTGTAAGTACTTATGTGTCTAAATTAGAAGTCACATCATTCAAAAAAAGACTAATTGATTAGTGAGGTCAATTCATTTTAGATTGATAGTTTTGATATTTTAAGCAGTGGTTACAGCCACAGACATTCAGACAGACATCTTAGGCTGCTGTGTCAGCTTCTTTGTGTCAAGTTAAAGAGGTCCACTCTCTAGAGCCCTGCTTTCTGTTATATACTGTTGAGCTCTGTCCAGCTTTTTTGTACATAAGAACTTATGTAAAGGACCCCAAAAACCATGGTTGACCACCCTAGATATCCAGGGCTTGTTTAATACTAGTTTACCAGTCATTCAACTCACTGAGTAGTTGTTTTTGGAGTATTTATCACTAGTTTAAATACTTTTTGGTATTACTATATTTATACAGAGTTGGAAAACTTGGAAAATGGCAAACAAATGGTAGGGGAGGATGACAATGTGAGGTGAATTGGTATGAGAGACAGAATATAAAAGATGAAGGCACTGTGCTCTGCAAACTCATATACTCATCAGTTTGTTCTTATTTGAGAACAATGTTAGTGGTCTACCTGATAAATGGCATACTCACCTCACTTAGTAAATGAAATTCTTGACTTTTCAAACAGTGCAAGCAATTCACACACAACTAGCAATGGCCTTTTCATAGTTTGAAATAACAATGTCAATAATTCATCCAGTTCTGGTAACCAGGGTGCTTGAAACATAAGAATTAGTATCTATGGATATTATAAGTACGTTCATTAGTGTATTTTTGGTGTTAGCTTAATCAACCAACTATAAAAAAGGTACAAACAAGAGGCAGGACTGCACACCGCATTGGATTGTGGGAGGCTGTACCTTTCTTTGGCCCATATATTAGCTGTCCTTCTCAAGATACACCCCCAGAAGAAACAGAAAAAGAACAGAAGAATGATCAGTGAATGGCTGAGGAATGACAGGGAGAGAAAGAGAGCAAAAAAGCACATCCATCAAAGAAATAAAAGAGAAGAAATGGATCAAAGAAGTCTGAAAAAAGAGAAAGAGATTCATTAGATGAAGCAACAGAAGTAATATTTGAGAGGGAGAGAGATGGACAAAATGAGTAAAAAAAAAGAGAGAAAAGAAAAATAAAATAAAGAATATTTAATGAATATTTGGGGGAAAAAAACAGAGAGTGAGAGTGTAGCATCAGAGCATGATGGGATGTTAGTGTGCTTTACCAAAGCTGTCAATCGTTTATTTGTCATCTGACTGTTTATTTTGAATAGCAATTAATTGCATTTTTTTCTTACCAGTCTTTGTTCTTTGATTATTTAATTCAAATGTCTGAGACCACACTGAAAATCTGAATAAATTTTTAAATTTGTAATTAAAAAATGCAAACAAAGTAATGTTATAAGAGAGTTATAAGTGAAATATTTAAAATTCTGCACTAACATCTCTAACTCAGATGTTCTTGCTTCCACACACTGCTTTCAATAAAGAAGAAAAAAAAAAAAACTTAAGTTTTAAATTAATAAATTTTTCAAATTTTCTCTTGTAATTGCTAATGACAAAATTATGTATGGAAAAACATTCAATAAAATTCAAAATAAAAACAGTATTTCAGACACTAGTGATCTCAGACATTTGGAACGCAGTGTATGCGTTTATAACATACTAAATATTATAATACTTGGTTCCTGTTTTACCATCTGTCCTATTGAATCTCATTTGGCTTATATTTAAGTGCTGTATGTACCATAATATTTTGCTGAGATTTAGGAAACGTGCCAATTTCAAATACTTGTTTCTCAGAAAAACAATGCTACAGCCAGTTATTGTTCTTTGAAATGTGCTGTCCTTTTTGGAATGTCTGTTTTTGTTTTGGTCAGTGTGATCCAGCCCACAGCCACTATACTCAATAGTATTTCGACACCCTGGGTTGCCAGTTGGTGGAAAACACAGTGTATTGCAGCCACGAAAGCCAGCAAACGAACTGGGTCAGAGATCGCAGATTCTACCTGACATTAAAAAGCCTTGTCAATAAAAAAAACATGGTAAACGTATACATTAGCTGATCAACGTACAGTGTAAGGCTCGTCGCTTTCCATTGTCAATTGTGCTCGTTCCTGTTAAGTCTTCTCAATCTGGCACCCTGCGTGTATGATGGAATCTGAAGAGGAGGAGGGCACGAGGGAAAAAACTCTCTCCAATATTTTGAATTTGGACTGCAGTACCCATTTCAACTGCTAGCTGTCAATATTACATAATGTACTTTTAAAATTTGACATAAAAGCTGTTAGAAACAGAAAGGCACTCCGTATGGAGAGTGATGTCATTTCCTGCTGATGTGTATGGGTGAATCTATTACCGTCTAACATCTTGTTGGTATGTTTTGCATAAGATTTAAACATCAGCTAGCAACTGACTGTCATTTAGCAGACACTTTTTCCCGAATGTAAATGACAGTGTAATAAATGCAGGAACAGTGCAAATGAAATGCCTTGTTCACAGACAAAACCTTCTCTCCAACATGTAGATAGTAAAAGAATCAGGTCCTTTTGAGTTGTAAGACCAGCAGCATCTAAATAACTTAAGGGCAAAAGATCTGGTAATATTCCAGATTTATTTCAAGGGTAAAAAGACAGAGGGCGCCCCCTTGTGAACCCATCCATGCACTCTACTTTCAAACTTGTAAGTGGGTGATTGCGTACATCTGAATTTCTTACCATCTATCTCTTCATCAGTGGTCAGCTCATCATTGGAGCAGATGCTCAAGACATTTACCAGCATCTCAGTCACTACGGGAACAAGAAAGAGTTTGTTTGCTGCACTTATTGAGGATTTCATGCAACATAAAATCTGTTGTAGGCAAATCGTTTACCTTTCTCCCCAACGAAGGGCAAAGACCAAGTGAAGACATCCATGAAGTTAGGCAGCCAGTAAGGATGAGGAGAACAGTTAAACTGTCGAATGTTCATGACATTATTCTCATATTTCAGCACAGCAGCTGTATAAGAAAGAAAGGTACAAGAAGAAGGGAAAGCATAAAGAGAGAGTATGGGAAAGTCAAATTAAATAAATGATACAGCTGGACTCTGTCAAATGCTACAACAGAATTCAACACTGTCTCAGATGTACGACACACACACACACACACACACACACACACACACACACACACACACACACACACACACACACACACACACACACACACACCGAAGCATCTGTTTAAATGGTTATTTTCCCTCAAAGAGTCCATCAGCTCAGTTTAGAGGCAGCCACGTGAAACTTCTTTCCCCCTACAGCTACCTACATCTCCTCTTTTTCACAATTTTCTAACACAATTTTCACTCACTTGCTATATAATTAGTCCATTAACACTATCAATATCATTTAAGCAGAGGACATGCATGCACAACTGGAATTCTGTAATTTCTAAATCATCAACAAACCACCACAGTATCATTTCCACCACATCTCAAATGATGTTTTGTGTTTGATAAAAATCTGTGGTGGTAATGTGGTGGATATGACATTCATTTTTTGAAAAAAAACCTGCCAATTCTTTTGTCTTGCTAAGCATTTTATGTTTCTTAAATACACAGAACTCGATTAATAGATTGAAAACAACAAACCTGTACAAATAAAATTTCCTTGATTTTTCCTTTTTTCCTTCACCCATCATGTCTTGGGACTCAAAACACTCTATAATAGATGTGGAATCTTCAAAACATATTTTTGAACTACCAAAACTAAGGAATGAGAATCTCTCAAAATAATGAAAATAGTACCATGGTATTTCCATTTTTAGACATGATCCAGTAGTTAAACAATGCTATAGTATATGAACATAGAAATTATTAAGTAATATGAGTGGCTTATATAAAAAAATATATAAAAGTACCATGTTATTATCATTACTTCTTTAAGGTACAGCCACAGTTTTGTTAATAAGGGAAAAGACTATTAAGATCTCCATATATCATTTGACAATCCAGAAAATGAATTTTACTTTTAACTTCTATGTTGTGTATTTTTAATGAAAACTTCCTGGAAGTGGCTCACTCCATACGATCAACAATCCTGTCGCTGTGGCGACCATGCCCTAGATCTGTCGAAAGTCGACACCACACATTACTACTCATGGAGGGGGACTTTCCCGTCCCATCTTCTTAGTGGTGTTTGAGAATAGCAGGTTGTCAAACATGGAGTGGCTAGCAGGTGTCAATCACATGTCAAATACCAGACATAAAAGACCTGAAGATACTGTACACTGAACATAAACACGCCTTAAATGTCACTCACGGTCTACTGCCCAGACTGCATTATCAGAAAATGCAACATTGCTATTAATTACATAAAATATTATCTTTCCTCAGTCTATAATTAGGTGACGGTCCACACCATAAATGCTTTCGAAAAGCTGACCTTAAAGTCCACCCACAGAAACAGCAGAGGTTGTGCCTGACTGAGAGGGAGAGAAAAACCTAACTTCCCTCCAAACAACACAAACTTTAAAAATTAAAATGTTTCTGTGGAATAAACTAGAAGGGAAGAGGAAAAGGAAAAATTCGAAGAAAATTAGATATGCGGTCCACTACCACTAGATGTCTCTCTACATTTTAAATCACAAACCAACTTTGTTTATGCACCATTTTAATCACCATCCAGTGTTGTTGCAATTCACTTACATTGTCTTGAAGTGTGATGCATGATATATTGTGTTTAGCAACTTAGTTAATCTAGTAGTTAAACTACATGTAGAATGATTATTTTAAAAAATGTGTTTCAGATTAAGTACAGCACATCATACCACTGTCACAATTGAATATGATATCATGTTTTAAATATACACTCACTGAAAGATGTCCATGGTTGATGAAATCTACAGATATCATAAAGTCATGGTCATACATTTTAATTCTTTCAATGAAATTTCAAGGGAATTGAAATTTTAGACTCCACTTCATATTTCTGTCATATAAGATCAAAATGACTTTAAATAAGCAGTTAGATCACTGCATAGCTGCATAAAAACAGGGTTTCTGAAATCTGAAATCCAATAGGGGAATTCACTGGCGTGAGGAACTCCCACTTCAGAGCCACAATCAGTATGAGGAGGAAAGTTCTTCTCTCTTTCATCTGGCATTTTCACTTTATCCTTCCCTTCATTCCTGCGCACCGGTCACAACTGACCCTGCCGTGCCAAAACCCACACAAGCTTTACCAGTGATCCATGACCCCATGTGCAGGCAACAACAGTTTTGTCCGCAGCACTGTCAGCTATGTTGTCATGGTAACATGACCCATGCTATGAAATCAAGGCCTTGTTTAAATGCTTTAAACAATAGTGATGAAATCAAAACCATGAAATACAGAACCATAACATTAGGATCTACAGCTTTCTTCAATATCCTACATCTGGCAATTTCAACAAAAATGATCAAAGGAAGGAATCTGTACAATTTCTTATTTGGACTGTGGCAACAGATAAAGGAACCCTCTGAATTTTAATCAATACTCAGAATAAGCTCAGCGGGCCAGTAGAGAAAGTGTCCATTATCCTGCTGCTTTCTGCTGTATTCTCCATTATGAAACCCAAACAACGGTTACGTGTTCAACAACGCTAGAAAACCTTGCCAGACCAGTGAAGAGCTGACTGTCATTTGTGTTGTTCTTGCAGATTAAGTTTTTTTTGTGCATGGTCAGGGGTTGCTTGATTGACTCTATTTGCACTGTCAGGACTGTGGTGCTCATGGTCACAGCATGATAGACGGCTAGTGGCTCAATCTGGCAACCCTTTGAGAGTGATGGATATCCCCCCACCGGGCTAGAGTTACAGCAGAAGCCAATTGGCTATCAATCTCCTCACACGCCCATGTGCAGACTTCAATTGGTGTATAAAAAGGTTCGATCTTCACCCCTCCTCCACACTCATCTGCTTAATTCAGACTTAAAGAAATAATTAAGTTTTGCTGGTCAAACTGGCCTTCAGAGAGGAAAATGGAGGGACCAAAAACACAGCGACAACACTGAGATGCACAATTTTTGCTTAAAATTCTCCTATGAAAATGAGTCGACCGAATTGGGTTTCTCAACATCTGATGAATCTAAAAAATAAGGGTGGATAAATAAAATGTATACACAACTGATTAAATGTTTGAGTTCAGTAAGACAAAAATAAATGCTGTTCTTATGAACTTCATATTCATTAAAGAATCATGAAAAACTACCACGGTTTCCACAAAAATATTAAGCAGCACAACTGGTTTTAGCACTGATCATAATAATAAATGTTATTTGAGCACCAAATCAGCATATGAGAATGAGTTCCGAAAGATCATGTGACACTGAAGACAGAAGTGATGATGCTGAAAATTCAGCTTTGCCATCACAGGAATATATATATATACACATAAATACACATATTTAGCACTCGTTTTTAAGTTGGACTATGAACCCTTTAAAAAATTATCCCTGTGATCCATCCCCATACATAAAAATAGCAACAGAACAAAAGACTAATGAGGGGTATGCATGCACATAACTAATTAAGTCAAACAGTCCTTAAATAAGTTAGTTTATAAATAAAAACTCTATTATACAAAAAAGACAAGGGTTATAACAAAAGCAAACATTCCAGGAAAGCTGCTGCAATCTCTTATAATGGCAATACGTCATTAATTTTTACTCTCCAGTGAAGAGGGGAGTAATTCTATCCTCGCTGTGTGATACAGAACAAGCTAATTTAAGCATTATTAGCCATGAATTAGCAAAGCCTGGATCAGATGTTTGACTGGTGAAATATTAGTGAGCCTGGAGTAAATACAACAAGGAAAGAGCCTAGAATAAAATATCTCAATTTTTCTTAAAATGTATTTGTTAGAAAAAAAATATTTTGTCTTTGAACAATTTATTCATCATGTGAAATGACTTTCCTTTTGTAACTTTGGCCATAGGCTATTTGATAATGTTAACCAAGTCAAATAGCAAACATGGGGTGCGTTGTTTCCCGTACAACGATGTAACTCGCTGCTTCACTACCATAGTACGATGCATCATTCAACAAATCAACTAGCTAGTCACGACTGTTTAACCATATTGTCGCAAACCTGTTGTTCAGCCACGTTGATGAATGACGTCACGCAGGTGGTGAGAAATAACTTCTATAAATGAATCTGTTTGAGATTGAATTAATACCAGATTTGTTGCTATAAATTACTTACGTGGAATCTGAGGACTAATGATCATTTTTCTCAGTTATTTAGCTTTATTTCTAGATTCAGAAACGGTGCTTGACAAACTAAAATATGTAAATGACATTTGTATATGTTCGAAATAAAATATATACATTGTACTTGATGTCAGCTTGCTTTTTTTGCTCAAGATAATAATTTATTAACATGTCATAAAAACAAGTAACCATGCTTCCAACCACAGCTCGAGAGCTGTCGGTCGTTCCAACCACACAAGTTTGCGATGCAGTTTGCGAATATTCGTTTGAACTATGGTTTCGGGAAACACCAAATCGATGAACTATGTTAGTAATGACGGAACTTGTGATGTTAGTTGGCTAAAGATTCTTTTGGGAAACACACCCCTGGTGAGTATTCCAGAAAGCAAGATTAACTTACCATCACATATTCCCTGAACTCTGACTTTATTAACCCAAACCTTGCTTGCTCGAGGTATGCAGGTTCCAAAACAGTGGTCTGGAGTAAGTTCAGTCAACCCGGAGTATGAAACTCAGAGTTAACGTTGAGCACACAAAGATATTCTCAAGCAAGTGCCAAATCAGGGAGTCACCATTGAAATGGATGCCAAGAAGCAGTGCACCATACTACTACCAAAGAATATAGGCTACACTAACAAGAAGCGACACTTAAAGGGGTGGTTAAATGCGATTTCACTTTTTTAACTTTAGTTAGTGTGTAATGTTGCTGCTTGAGCATAGTTACGACGCTCAAAGTTCAATGCAAACGGAGATATTGTCTTTTAAAGTTAAATGACTACAAACACGACCCGTTTTGGACTACAACGGGTTGGTGACATCATAAACCCTGCAAAACACGCCCCCGGGAACACGCAACAAAGTGGGGGAGGCCATGTTGCGCAGCATGTGGAAGCGGAAGAGTTGTATACGCTGGACGTGACTGGCGCGACGCATCACGTCGAAAGATAATTGAACCCATTATAATCTGTGATATTTTCTACACTGGATGTGGTGCTGAAGACAGCTTCCAGAATCTACACGAGTTAAATGCTGGATGGCTATTACTGAATACACAAAGGATATTATTGAAAGATGGAGCAGTTTCCACTTTAAAAGCAGAAGCTGCTGTTTATTGGCTTCAAACTGTAAGTACATTTTATTGTTTGTACATGTCTTTTAAACGTATAGTTCTGTTGCTATTTTTGGTTGCATCAAGAACATAATAGAGCAACTCGTTTTTGCTTTGCTAGCCAGTTAGCTAAATTCTACAAACACCAACAAACTTCTATGTTCATAGAAAAACAGTTGTTCATTCTATAAATTAAAAGCTACCTTTACAAAAATGCGACTACTCATTCATGTATTCGGCTGCAGTAAAGCTTTAATCAGGATAAAACCATATATTGAAAACTAAAAAACAGTAGTGACAGCATATCTAAACACTTTGACACAAATAATAAAAAAAATGAAATACCTTTCATAAATGTCCTTTAAAAGCCGCGATTGCAGCTTGACCCTCTTCATCTGGGTCTAATTCGGGCTCAATTTGATACAGCAATATAGACGCCATTATTTACATTTTGACTGAAGCAACGGATGGTAAGGGGCATGTCGTTTCCGGACGCTTTAGCGAATCACGATACACTGGGCCAGCTACCAACCTGCTGATCAATCTGAGCACATTGCGTAATTTGGAGGGAGTGGCTTCATAGAAGCAGGAAGTCAAACGAGCCGTTCATATGACAGTGGAAACAAAGGTGTAGAATAAAGGTAAAATATATGAAAAATACAGTGTTTTCAAAAAAAAAACCAAAGCATTAAGACATGTTAAACTGTGCCCCAACAACACAATCAAGACTAGAAAAAAACCACTGAACCACCCCTTTAATAGAACGTTCCATTGAAACACTGGCGCCCAGCAGCGGCCCTGCGTTTCCACCATTTTGTAGTGAAAGCGAGTCGGCAGTCCACTAGTTTCTATAGCAATATCAGCTGCTTTGTTAAAAAAAAAAAAAAGTACATTAAAGCTGAAATCCAACCTGAATGATGAAAACACAGAATAAAATACTATCACTAGTGATCATCAAATCCTTTTTTACAGTTTATTTGACAGACTTTGTGTTTAAGTCTTCCACTTTTTTCACAAAACCTCTCTAGAAACCCAGTTAGTTTGGGTTAAAATTCTTTGAAGTTCAAGTATTGGCATTATAAACACTGAATTAATCAGGGATGCAAACAGGTAAGGGGGAAAAACATTGCGTGGGGTGGGGGCATGCTTCACACAATATGTTTTTTAAAAAAATATTTGCTTTACATGCTCATTTGTAGTTATTTTTTAATTTTGTTTTATTTATTTTAATACCGTATATATCCAAAACTGTAATGCAGGATATTTAAGACAATATTGGCTGAATAGATGGCAATACTGAGCTAAACTGCAAACTGTTTGCCATCTCTCTTCACCGTTCCCACATCTCAGACCTCAAATACATAAAATATTCCCCTTTAAAGACATTAGTTTTTAAAGTAAGAGTAAAGGAAACAATGTACAGTACTTATTGAAACAACCAAGTATGCTTGTAACACCCCCACCACCATAAAAACACTTTCTCATTGGATCTATGCAAATCCCATAAGTGACCTATTTTGATCTCAAAAAGGTAAGTTGTCGCTGAAAGGTGAGGAGTTTGCATCTACACTGCATTCCAAATTATTATGCAATTGACATATCAGTAAAATTTCAGTACAATAAACATTCAGATTTTAGTTTTTCTAAGAAGTTTGTTTGTTTATTTATATATGTCTTTTTAGATAACTGGTATCAATCTCAGACAAAATAATTTGCCAGATCTATGGAAACCCTACTTAGAGGTTGTTCCACATTATTAAGCAAGTCACAGTTCTCATGAAATATGGGGAGGAAGAAAGATCTTTTTGAAGATGAAAAGCATGAAATGGTGCAATGTCGTGCAAAAGGCATGACAACAACTAATATTGTGTGAAACTGAATGGAGATTATCGACTTATCATAAGATTTGTGAGTGATTTAGAGCACAGCAGAACTCGGTCAGATAAAGGCATATTGGGGAAAGTTCCTGTCAAAAAAATGTATTGTATTAAAAGGGCAGCTATAAAAAAAGCCAGTGTTGAGCAGCAAACAGGTATTTGAAGCTGCTGGTGCCTCTGGAGTCTCAAGAAGCTCTCCATGCAGGCTGGCAGTTGTGCGTAAAGATGCATTTTAGACACCACTAACCAAACCTCACAAAGAGAAACATTTACAGTGGGTATAGAAATAAATTTTCAAACAGTTTTATTGCTGTGGCGTTTTTTTGCAGCATGGGATAGTGCATAGTGTATTGTACAATAGTGCATTGTACTATGCATTATCCTCCTTTTTATACCATAGCTGAAAATGGCCAGTTATGAACTCCACATATCTTGCAAAAGTCATTTTAATACCCTCCATCTCACTTCCCAGTATTCCAGCCCAAATCATCACCCGCCAGCTCCTTGCTTACGTCACAGTCTTGTTGGAACATGGTGGCCATTCACCAACCATCCAGAAATCCATCCATTTAGACCATCCATTGTAGTACGGCATTAGTCAGTGAATAAAACTATTTTAAAATGAGTCTTCATGTATTTCTAAACCCACTGTAAATGTTTCTCTTTGTGAGGTTTGGTTTGGAGTGGCTGAAATGCATCTTTAAGCACGACTGCCAGCCTGCATGGAGAGCTTCTTGAGACTCCAGAGGCACCAGCAGCTTCAAATACCTGTTTGCTGCTCAACACTGGCTTTTTTTATAGCTGCCCTTTTAATACAATACATTTTTTTGACAGGAACTTTCCCCAATATGCCTTTATCTGACCGAGTTCTGCTGTGCTCTAAATCACTCACAAATCTTATGATAAGTCGATAATCTCCATTCAGTTTCACACAATATTAGTTGTTGTCATGCCTTTTGCACGACATTGCACCATTTCATGCTTTTCATCTTCAAAAAGATCTTTCTTCCTCCCCATATTTCATGAGAACTGTGACTTGCTTAATAATGTGGAACAACCTCTAAGTAGGGTTTCCATAGATCTGGCAAATTATTTTGTCTGAGATTGATACCAGTTATCTAAAAAGACATGGATAAATAAACGAACAAACATTTTCTTAGAAAAACTAAAATCTGAATGTTTATTGTACTGAAATCTTACTGATTTGTCTCTTGCATAATAATTTGGAACGCGGTGTATGATTAATTAAATTAACGACATGCATCAGAAAAATTGGGAATGTTGGACAATAAATATATGAATATAACAGCTTGATTTTGCAGTGTTATCTAATGTCCGTTAAAGCAAAAGTGTTCAAAAGTGGGAATTATGCGATAACGGACACAACAATGCATCATATATTATAAGATCGTTATGTTTGTAGCGTGATCCATTAAAACATACAATATATATTTCAATTCAGACCTAGATACTATTATTACTTTTACTCCACTAGGTCTGAAATAGATTGTTCTCTGCAAACATGATGATCTTACATTTATTAATTATTAATTTACTATTAATAAATGTGTAAAGTTGCATAAAATGGAAATACTCAAAGTATAGGCTAACTACGTTACCTCAGATGGTTGAATGGTTGGATTCCACAACTGGTTAAATAAAACATATAAGACAATACAACATTTACTGTAGGAGCCATACAATTTACTGGTGACTTAATTTAAAAAAAAACTGTTCTATTGTGCTTCCGATTTGGCAGTGAAATTCGCAGATTTTGGGTGCGTAAGATGTGAAGGATTCTATTGTCCAGTTAGTATTTTCAGCCCATAATTGCACCATCTAGTGGCTGTTACTCAAAAAGTATCAAAGTGTCGCCTCTTGGGTTCTATACTCTTTGCTACTACTTTCATCTTCTTTTGTTTAATGCCGATTTACATTCTTAGTTCATATCGCCACCTACTGGGTGGTTTTGCAATCTTTTTTAAATCCCTATTTAATTTTTTTTTTATTTCTGTGAACAAGAATTATATTGTTTGTTTGATGCTAAATATATAAATTAAAAAAGATGGATTGACCTAAAAAAAAGTCTGTGCTTTCAAAGATAATATAGCTGTATACTTTTTTTTTTTATGTTTAGCCATTGAAACATAAAGCCGGTTATGTTCAGAAAATAAATTGCAATGGCTACTTACATACCCTGAAAGTTACCTCCGTTTTTGGAACTGAAAGTTGAGGTTATCCATTTACTCAGAGTAAACTTATACGGGTATATCACATAACCTTCTTTCTGGAATAGCCCCCAGGACTGCTAGTCACTTAATTCTAGTATGTAACACCTACTTTTCCCAAGCCAATCTATTCCTGATGGATAAAGTGCTGCCTACATTTTTTGTCTTGTTGAATATTGTTTTCACTTGGAATGTGTCACTTTATGGAAAAAAATGTTGCAAACAGCAATTCAAGTTAATTTTAATTACCACGTACCCATTTAAACGACAAAAGTCTACATTTCCAAATTTCTACATCCACTGTTTTCATTTTTCTCTTCATGAAGTAGACTAAAATATTCAGCATTATGCAAAATAACAACCTTTAGAAAATAACCGTTTAGTGCATATGCACTTTGGCAGGAGGATGTAAAATGAAACCTACAGGCACAGGGAGGAACACGCAGATGATAGCAACAGACACCAAACATATTCACATCAAGGTCTGCGTGTATATGTGGGTTTTCTGCTCAGTGAGAGACTACACTCTGTAATGTCCTGGCTGATCCATCTTCGCCTTTTCATTATCTGCAAATGGACAAAGGTGCAGCCTGGCAAATTCACCCCCTCCCTGGCTTGCTCCGTTTTTCTCTAAAATTGCTAACTGTGGAGGATCCTTGGCACACCACATTTGATAATTTAATTATTTTTATTTTAATTTACTGTTTAAACCTTTATTAATATGCATAATGCACAAAGATTTAACAACAGCATGAGTTCTGTTTAATAACCTTTATTTAAACTTTCATTGGAGTTATGTGTGCACACTCTGTTAACGGATGATTTAATAGCGGATAATATACGTGTGTTGTTGTTGTTGCTAAGGCGCTGAGAGCTGGTTCGATGCTAAAAGGGGTTCTCATGTGGAACCGTCAACTGTATATATATATATATATATATATATATATATATATATATATATATATAGTTCCGGCCAGTACAATTGTTTTTGGCACTGAGAGGACTCCAAGAAATGTTTCTTAATTGTTTGTGTTAAATTAAGGGGCCATTTACACACCATTTTCAAATAAAGATGGAAAACTTATGTATTTTTTCCATTCATTTACAAAACAACAGTGTTTTGGGGGCCTGAAAATGCAAACTTTTGAAAATAGGTTTTGAAGTCCAAGTTTTTCCATAATCGTCTCCATGTAAACTACAAAAACAAGAATTTGTCAAAATGGTGACGTCATGCAAATGCGTATTACATGTTCAGTCTATAGGTGCATAGTATTTCTTTACAAAGTGATATCGCCAGCTAATGGCCTGGCATGCATAATACAGCATTTTTGGTCGTTTTTGTGGATCCCTGTATGGGGATTGTTTTGACAATGTTGTTGTCTGTAAGGCAAAAACGCAAAGGAAAAACTTTTCAGATTTTAGCACACTGTTGTTGTGTAAACATATCCTAAGATTATAGGTTTTGATGATCAGATTATTTTAAGTTACTAAACTCCAGGAAAGTTTTGCGTTTTCAGTGTGTTATTCATTCCAGTGTGTTTCACTTTAAAACACAAGCTCTGTCATATTCTGTGATTGTTTCTGAAGAGCGCAAAACCTCATGTATCACTCTTTGTGAAATACAGACTAAACAGATTTTCAGAAAAAAAAAAAAAAAACAACAACAAAAAAAAAAAAATCTGGCCAAACACAGCTGTATGGCCAGATGATACACAAACTACGTTTCTCGGTTGGATAAAGCAAACCATTTTTTCTTCTGTTTTTTTCTTTTTTCTTTTTCCCCTCATTGGCTTTGGTGTTCATAAATGTATTAATTCTATGAACTCCTTATTTTGGTTGGTTATTTGGTGTCCTTTTGGAGTCTCCAAGGCCTGGTTTCACAGACAGTGCTTGGATTAAGCCAGGATTAGGCCTCAATTCAATTATGACATTTAAGTAGCTTTTTAAAACATGCCTTTGGAGGAAAAAAAAAAAAAAAAAACATTACTGGTGTGCATCTTGAGACAAAACAATGGCACTGACATAATTTAAGATATATCAGTGCAAGCTGTTTTCAGTTAAAACAGCTCAAACATGCATTTTAGTCTGGGATTAAGCTTAAGCCTTGTCTGTGAAACCGGGGTGTGTGTCCATTTTTGGAAAGATATCTAAAATAGCAGAAAATATGGTTTTGTGAGAAACACCCTTTAATCTGATGGTTTAATTTGCTAGACATAGCAAATGATGACAAAATGAACGTGTTAATCAAGATAAATGGTGTATACTTAATTTCACAATAAGCGTGCGATTAATTGTAATTAAACATATTAATCTATTGGCAGCCCTAGTTAAAAGTAATATTTAAAGGTGGGGTAAGTCATATTTCAAAAACATTGTTTGGAAGTTAGTCAGGCCGACACCAACAACAAACGCGTAGCCAATCAGCATTAGGGGGCGTATGATGTCGAGGAGACAGAACGAGCAAGAGGGAGATTTGAAGAAAAACAGTGCTGAAGAGAGCTAAGCGGGAAGACCTGAAAATAGACGTGGAGGCTGCTTTGATTCTGCTTCACATGTGAGTATCACTGAGTGTCATTGATTGTCTGGAGCTGCTGTGCTGTTGCAACTAACAACGAACTCTTGTTTGTATTTACTTGTGTATTGTACGTTCATTTTTTTCTGCTTCCTTGTCGTTCGTTCATCATCTTCAGTCATTGTTGGTGCACTCGCCCGCCTGCCAGCAGCGATCGGGCCAGGGTTCGAGACCGAATTGGAGCAGGATTGTTAGGATTGGAGGGCGAGTTTTGGAGGCAGAGCAATGAAGAGATTGCCTGGAAAATCCAGCCTCACCACTGTACCAGCGGATGAGTCTGGTCGGCCATTGAATCAATTTGATTTTTAGGGCGGAGCAAATCCGAGCAAACAGGAAGCGGAGTAAACCAATCAGAGAAGGGCGGATATGACGTTAGCAAAGCGACAAGAGAGTCAACAGCGAAAAGTAAATAATTAATGTGTTTTTGGTCATTTAAAACTGAATTCACGGCTGAATAGAACAAACTCTCGGGTCTCCCGTGCGCAGTCTTTGTTGAAATTGAAGGGACTTTCGCCGCACTAGAGTGACGCTGTTTGCGTCACTGAAATAAACGAATCTGATTGCACGGTACGGTTTGGAGTTGACTCAAGGCGCGACGGAGGGCAGACTGACCAGACTGATATATCTTGTAGAAGATATATCAGTCTGGCCTTGCCAGGCAAATGAAGAGAGGGGTGGGTTTGTTTGGGTTGTTTTGAAATATCAACAATGTCCAACAGCGGTTTTGAAAAATGGCTTACCCCACCTTTAAGATATGTATTTATGTGTTTTGAAGACTGTATTTTCAGTTTATGGTAACAATTTATTTTAGAGTCCTTTTTACATATGTTACATGTACTTACAGGAGTAGTAACAGTAAATTATGCATAACTGCATACAACTAACCCTAAACCAAACCCTAACTTTATAAATAAATGTAGTTAATTAATATTACTCAGTAATTAAATGTATCATTACAAAGACACCTTAAAATAAAGTGTAACCCAGTTTAGTTTTTTGTGTTCCCCTTTGTTTGTTAATTGGTACTGGTCATCAAGGTATAAATTCCCCTAAAGTTGCTATGAGTGCAGAAGTTCTAATATTGTGTCCTAGAAGAAAGATGCTGTAGTAGTTAGACCGCTGCTGATTTTATAAGTATAAGAGGCAGAAGCAGTGACAACTCTTTATTATATCATTTTGTTGAAGTTGTTTGTTGAAATTTTTTTTTTAACTGCAACACATTTTGTGAGTTCCTGTCTAGAAAATAAGAAAGACTTTTTTTATTTTTTTTTTTTGCAATACTTTGCTGCCTCTGTCCTTTTCCTTACTGGCCATAACCATCACACTGACTAACTTGGGTCTGTCCATCTTGTTGCTCAGCAGGGACACTGCAGGCCACATCTGGACATCTGACCTGCTGTCTACTCACACATGCACCATTCAGAGATATGTGTGCATAATACCTTTGTTATTGTAGACATCTAAGTAGTTGGGAGCTGAGAAGATAGTGATGAGAGAGGGGAAGCCCGTAGTTTGACTCTTTCTGTACATGCGATAACTGTGGGCGGAAAAAGAAAACATCATCACCATCACTGTTCTCAAAATAAACATCAAGACAATGATTACATTTCTTCATTAGGGGTCCAAGAATCGTCCAAGGTGCTGGAAACCTGTTGTGTTTGTACAGATTTTCTTATTTTTCATTATTTTTCTGCCCTAAAAGCATATGGGCATCAGAGACCTTAAATCGTATAGACCCCAAACTTGGCAGGATAGTCCCAATCGTGTACCGCTAATCAGACGCACAGACACACACCTATCCGATACTAGGTGGCGCTATAACATGGTGATTTGCATTTTGGGTCATAACTTTGGTATGGGCTATAAACAAATTCTTTTTTCTTACCTTACCTGAATGGCAACTGTAAGCTTATAAAAAGGATTTATAATTGGAGCTGTCGGGTCTGATTTTGCGGGAAATGTCATTTTGAGGTCATCTGTCTTTGCGTGGTTACGTCACCTCCGTAAACAAAAAGATGACGACCCGACTACAATCGGGTGTGTGCTGAGGATACAAAGACGGTACCTTTTGGTGGTTTCATACAGATTACATAATTAGAGACCATTTGTTTGTTTTTTCAAGTGGTTCATTTAATAGACATTTCAGGCTTTCTATAGACACATTTCTCATGTCTGTAAGGAACATATGCTGTACGCTGGGTTTCAGTTCATTTTTACGACATACTCCAGAAAGAAGTTCCCAAGACAGAGACGGCAGAAAGCGAACTGTTTTTTTTCTTTATTTTACAAAAGCACACCATTTTGTAAGTGTGAACAAATAAAAGTAGACCTTTTATTGTATTGTATTACTCTTATCTGTATGACCAAAAATGAAACAGTATTTTAAGTTTTTTACACTGTTATCAGGAAAAAATCAAAGTCATCACACAGGCATGTTTGTTGACCCCAGAGGTTTAAACTTGTCATCTAGATGGCTGCTTTTAATCTAGAAAGCAATCATTGTTGACATCTGGGGAATCACCAATTGTCAAAACCAAGAAGCCTCTACAAAGAGGCTGCATTTAAAAGGGAAAGTGACAGAGCCTGTGCTAAAATGGGAGTAAATATCGGGCAGGCTTTTGAGAGGTAGTGACAACCCCGAGATCTGAAGGGATTGAAGAAGAATGAAACAGAGATGGCTTTTTTTCTGCTGAAGAGGTAAGGCATTTCAGTGGCTCAATACGTACCAAATTTGCTTGTGTGATCTGAACTGACTGAGCAATAGTCAGATCTTCATGTCAGTAACATGATTTATTTAAAAACATTTATGCTTGGCCAGAACAAAAGCAGCAGAAATGTAACTTGTTCATCTGCCCAGAGGAGCAGTCTCAAATACAACCCACGTTAAAAAAAAAAAAAAAAAAAAGGAACTCAGCAAGTAACTTTCAAACAAAGAAACAGGCAAATGTTAGAAGAAAAGAAAGGTTAGAACATGGAACTTAATAAAAATTTAAGATAAATGCCTCAGAAAAATCAAGTTCATCTACAAATTTATTTGAAATTTCCCAGTGACATCCTACACTCTAAAAAAATGTTTGGTTAAAAACAACCCAAGTTGCGTTGAAAATGGACAAACCCAGCAATTGGGTTGTTTTAACCCAGTGGTTGGGTTAAATGTTTGCCCAACCTGCTGGGTAGTTTTATTTAACCCAACTACTGATTAAAAATGACTATATGGCTGGCTTAAAATGAATCCAAAATAGGTGAGAAATTAAAAATCAGACACATAATTACTAGAGGCAACAATAATAATCAAAAGGTGTACATTTATTAATAAGCAATTTAATAAATGTTTATTGTTTATTATTCATTATCTTATATTAATAAATGTTAATTTCCAGCATATTTTGGGTTCATTTTAAGCAAGCAATACAGTAATTTTTATACAACAGTTGAGCTAAATAAAACTACCCAGCACGTTGGGCAAACATTTAACCCAACCGCTGGGTTTGTCCATTTTCAACCCAACTTGGGTTGTTTTTAACCCAGCATTTTTTAGAGTGTATGATATGCTATTCATCACATTTTTACACAGTTTTTTCCTCTTTTAATCTAACAATAAGAGGGAGTGATTACTTGAAGTTGTGAAGTCAGTCGCTGTTGTTGTTACCCATTTCATCAAACCCTAACTTTCAGTGAAGATCCCAAGATGGACTTTGCTGAAAAACCATATCGTTTCAGTTATATCTCTAATCATCTATGTAGGCCATTGGTGCTTGGACCTTGATGATTACAGCTTGCGGCTATATTTATTATTATTTTTATATTTACAAGCAGCTACATAATGGTTTGTTTTTTTCAAAATAGTTTTTGTTTTTTGATTATAATTAGGACTTTATTATTTTTGGACAGACATTTATTTTCTGATCACAAATACATTCAACACATTCTTTAGTGAATATTTGGACCTTTTGTTTAGACTGCGGCGTAATTTCTTTTAAGTTTTTATTTTGGCATTGCTTATCAGGTGCCTATTAATATGGTACCATCGTTGTCTCACTACCATTCACAAGTTTGGGGTCTGTAATATATATATTAAACTGAATAAATTGAAAAGTGATGGTAAAGACATTTATAATGCTACAAAAGATTTCTATTTTAAATAAATGCTCTTCCTTTGGACTTTCAATTCATCAAAGAATCCTTAAAAATATATTACAGTATGTATCAGCATATTAGAATAATTTTTGAAAGATCATGTGACACTAAACACTGGAGTAATGGGTCCTGAAAATTCAGCTTTGCCTTTACAGGAATAAATTACATTTTAAAAATGATTAAAATAGAAAACAGAAAACTTGCATATCAGTCTCTTCCTGTCAGAGTGGCTGTTTGTTTTAGCCAGAATAAACTGTGACGTGGGCCTAACTTCAGGCTATCAATTAGTCATGAGACTATAATAACCCAGCAATAAGCATTTCCTCCATCAAAAATGTCACAGTCAAAATTCAGACTTCATTTGTCTAGCCCGGAATTGCTTTGATTTCACTTTTCGTTCTTATGAGCTCTATTCTTAGTTTGCTGGTAGCGTAATAATTTTAAACTGTCAGTGCAGGATTGCTAATGCGACTTCAACTCCATCAGCACTGAGTCTGAAGTTTAAGCAAGACATCTTGGGCCAGAGCTGAACTAGAGGGACTCTCCCTGCAATTAGTGCACCGTATGTAGCCCTGAGTCTAGTGTCTACTAATCAGCATGTAACTTCTATTGGTGTTGCCCTAATTTTCACCACCCTACTGCTATAATCAGGGACCAAGAGACTGGCAGAGTACAGCCTTGTCAAACAATGACTCCATGATAATCAATGAACATGCTGAAAGCTCTAACAGTCTGACTCGACAAAATTGGACAGCAAGACCAAAGCAGACAGGGCCATTCTCAGCTGGAAAGCTAGGCGGGTCCCATAATACAGTGCTTTAAGGTCTATTAAAAGCATTTTCAGAAGGTAAAAAACACAAAAATGCTTTGTTAGCACTGGATGGCAACATAAAAATTAATCTGTGGGCAATATGCATCAATCTCAGCGTTAATGTTGTGTGTTGTGAGAGAACACTAACAAGTTCATCTTCCTTTTATAGTCAATACGTTCATTCGATTATCACAGCAGAGCATAATCTCATTCAGGGGACCATAATTAACTAATACTTATAAAAGAACATTTCAAAATGCAATGTTTGCGATTCTCCTGTCTCTCAAATTAAGTTGCTAAACCAGTTGCTACTTAAAAAATGCTTTTGTGCCAGACTTACCCAGCATCCTGTGCTTCATGGGCTCGGATGATAGATAATAAGTTGTTGTGTTGTAGAAAGTCACACACAGCAGGATAACTACAAGAATGAGGAAAGAGAAAATAAGTTATAAAATACAGCATGAAGGAAAATGGACTTGGTTACTAGTTTTAGTTCTGGAGTGCAATTTCATTTAATAATGTTCAAGAACACTGTCATACTACTGTCACAGGAAGGAAATTTAAAAGTACTATATGTGTTTAAAGGATGTACCTGTAAAAAATGTGCATAACCCCTTGCTATAATTAACCTCCTCCCTCAATGAGCAACAAAACTGTTGGATTCCTTTTATTTAAATGTATGTTTATGAATACTGATCTAATTATAATGAATACTGTGCATAATTATTAAGCAGGCTTTCTTTTACAGGTAAAATTGGCCAAAAAATAGATTCAACTCCCACTGAAAAGTAAAAAATTATGAAATACCCATTAAAGGGTTAGTTCACCCAAAAATGAAAATTCTGTCATTTATTACTCACCCTCATGCCGTTCCACACCCGTAAGACCTTCGTTCATCTTCAGAACACAAATTAAGATATTTTAGTTGAAATCCGATGGCTCCGTGAGGCCTGCATAGGGAGCAATGATTTCCTCTCTCAAGATTCATAAAGGTACTTAAAACATGTTTAAATCGGTTCATGTGAGTACAGTGGTTTAATATTAATATTATAAAGCAACAAGAATATTTTTGGAGCGCTAAAAACACAAAATAACGACTTATTTAGTGATGGTCGATTTCAAAACACTGCTTCTGGAAGCATCGGAGCACAAATGAATCAGAGTATCGAATCATGATTCAGATCGCGTGTCAAACTGCCAACGGCTGAAATAACGTGACTTTGGCGCTCCGAACAGCAGATTCGACACACTGATTCATCTGTGCTCCGATGCTTCCTGAAGCAGTGCTTTGAAATCGGCCATCACTAAATAAGTCTTTATTTAGTTTTTTTTGGCGCTCCAAAAATATTCTCGTCGCTTTATAATATTAATATTGAACCACTGAACTCACATGAACTGATTTAAATATGTTTTTAGTACATTAATGGGTATTGAGAAAGGAAGTGTCCATTGCTCCCTATGGAGGCCTCACGGAGCCATCGGATTTCAACTAAAATATCTTAATTTGTGTTCTGAAGATTAACAAAGGTCTTACGGGTGTGGAACAGCATGAGGGTGAGTAATAAATGACAGAATTTTCATTTTTGGGTGAACTAACCCTTTAAGGATTCAATAATATAGAAATTGCAAAATTAAGGTGTGACGATTAGACAAGAGATGCTCAATGAAGAAAAGATTTTAACTGCAAAGGTAGACTAAGAATTAAGGTGAAGAAATAGGTGTGAAACTATAAGGAATCATTTAGTCTGCAGAGAACCTGACATCTTGTACTTCTGGAGACTTGCAGTTCTGGAAAATGGTGAGACTGGAGACTAAGAATTAAGTTAGAAACCACCAGAAACTCTTTAAAGGGATAGTTCACCCAAAAATGAAAATTCTGTCATCATTTACCCTCAAGTTGTTCCAAACCTGTATAAGTTTCTGTGTTCTGTTGTACACAAAGGAAGATATTTGGAAGAATGTTTGTAACCAATCAGATCTCGCCCTCCATTGACTACCATAGTAGGAAAATTTAAAAGTCATCTATTACGGGTACCCAGATCTAGACTGCGATGCAGGGGGGACAGAGCCTTGGTAGTAGCTGGCCCAAAATTGTGGAACAATTTGCCTTTATCTGTCAAAACAGCGCCCACAGTGTTTGAGTTCAAAAGTCTTTTGAAAACCTATCTGTTTTCTTGTGCGTTTAACGTCTTGTGAATGTTTATTTTTCATTTTTGGTGATGGACATAGGTAACTTTGTACAGCACTTTGGTCAACCAAGGTTGTTTTAAATGTGCTT
The DNA here is from genome assembly GCF_018812025.1 of Megalobrama amblycephala. Taxonomy (NCBI): domain Eukaryota; kingdom Metazoa; phylum Chordata; class Actinopteri; order Cypriniformes; family Xenocyprididae; genus Megalobrama; species Megalobrama amblycephala. Next base: position 49,764,072 of record NC_063046.1, read on the forward strand.
TATAAATGTAATAAACTTGAAACTTTCTTTGTGTATAGCAGACCACAGAAATGTATACAGTTTTAGAACAACTTGAGAGAAAGACAGAATTTTAATTTTTGGGTGAACGATCTCTTTAAAGTCTTTTGCAGCTGACATGCATCTTATCTTCTCAATGAGCTTTTCGCTGTCCAATGCTCATGTCTTAATTTTAAAATTTCTATAGTACTGCATGGGCATTTCATAAATTGACTTTTCAGTGCGAGTTAAATTTATTTTTGCCAACTTTACTCGTAAAAAAAAAAAAAACTGCCTAAAAATTATGCACATCTGAATATAAGGTGTTTTTACATTAATCCCTCATCAACAATTATATGTCGGCTATTAATGATTATATACACTCTTAATAGTATTTATTAAGATTGATGTGGTTTTCAATTGGTAAAATGCGCTTGATAATAATATAATCTGATCATATTATCAATTTGCCTAATTATTATGTACATTCATTAATAAAACATATATATTTATTAATAAACTGTATGCCGACGATTTAAAAAACATACAAGACAACATATTTTTCAAACATCTGTTGTCAGTTGATGTGTGGACATCAGATGTAACAGATAAACTTGCCATTCTTCTCTTGCATTTACTGCTTGCAATATTTTTTCTATTGCCAACTAAAGGTCATATCAAGCTTCCAAGTCCCATTTACACCTATTGGAACTATGTAGCCTATTCAAAATCTTAGCTCATTATCTGCTACAATAACTATTTTTCTATCAACAGAGACTGTGATATTTCCATCAGCCCTTCTGTTGGCGAAGTTGCTCGATAACTGAATTCACACAGCCAATTTCATTCTGCTGCCATTCTATAGCAGGCAGGCGCATGACATTTCCTCCTTATTGAGGCAAAGCCAACACACAACATAAATCATCTTTATATAACAATCACCAGAGAATCAAACAATACAGCACCACTGGATAATGGTTCTTTCATGCTCATAGACCCATGTATGCCATTTCTATTTTGTGATATGGAGGGTTTCAAAAAGATGTAGAGGAGGCAGGAAATATTTGAATCTTTTTAATCTAACACACCGGTCTACTGGCATGTGTCAATTCACTAATTTATCTCATTATGCAATATTCTCACATAACACACTGCAAGAATTATTACAATAAATCTCATGTCTAGGAATGCATAGTGTTTAATGTTAAAACATATATTTTTTGTGAGGTGCTTTCTGGTTTCCTCTTTGATGTGCTTTTGGTACCTGTAGAAATAGGAGCAGCCTCTCACTGTGTTGTGTGTGAAATGTTCCTGGGTCTTCTCGTTGCCAAAGTCCTCTAGCGGGTCCGACCAAAGCAGGTCACACATTGGTCCGTATGCGGGAGGCTCTTTGAATCTGTCTAACTGGAAAGGGTAAATACACTATATACTACAGAGTACTCCCAAGTTAGATAAAGCATCATTATTAACAGAAAACACACAAATAGAGCAACCTACTAAAAAACAGCTTTTTGTGTGATATTTTAAATCCATTTAAAGGGTTAGTTCACCCAAAAATGAAAATTGTGTAATTTATTTCTCACCGTCATGTCGTTCTACACCCGTAAGGCCTTCGTTCATCTTCGGAACACAATTTAAGATATTTTTGATAAAATCCGATGGCTCAGTGAGGCCTGCATTGCCAGCAATAACACTCCCTTTTTCAATGCCCAAAAGCTACTAAAGACATATTTAAAACAGTTCATGTGACTACAGTGGTTCCACCTTAATATTACAAAGTGACGAGAATACTTTTTGTGCACCAAAAAAACAAAACAAAACAAAATAACGACTTTATTCAACAATATCTAGTGATGGGCGATTTCAAAACACTGCTTCATGAAGCTTCAAAGCTTTACGAGTCGTTTGTTTCAAATCAGTGGTTTGGAGTATGTATCAAACTGCCAAAGTCACGTGAACTGTTGAAATTTCGAAACACTTATGATGTAACGAAGCCGCGTTTACTGAAATCACATGATTTTGGTGTTCCGAACCACTGATTCGAAACAAAAGATTCGTAAAGCTTCGAAGCTTCATGAAGCAGTGTTTTGAAATCGCCCATCAAGTCATTACTTAGTTTTTTTTGCCGCACAAAAAGTATTCTCGTCACTTTATAATTTTAAGGTTGAACTACTGTACTCACATGAACTGTTTAAATATGTTTTAGTACCTTTCTGGGCATTGGGGAAAAAAATTATCTTGCTGGCAACGCAGGCCTCACTGAGCATTCAGATTTTATCAAAAATATCTTAATTTGTGTTCTGAAGATAAACGAAGGTCTTACAGGTGTGGAACGACATGAGGGTGAGTAATGACTTTTCATTTTTGGGTGAACTAACCCTTAAAATTCACTTTGAGAGAAGTAAACAAAACTATTTTTAGCATAAAATTTGCTTATCAATCTCCTGTGCAATTTACAGAATTACAGTATGTATATTATAGATCTTTTTTAAAGTAATATGGCCACATAAGAAAAGCTTGGCATTTTGCTAGATTAAAGAGTCTACAACACATTTTACCCCAGTTTTATCTGATTTATGCTTTAAAGATATACTAAAGAGGTATTTGCTGTTGGACTAAGCCTAACACACTGCCAGTCACTGCCAATGCAATGTTAATGTTTTATATTTATATGTTGTGTCCTTTTTGATAACATCTTGGACATTTAATAAAAGATTCCACTGCATTTAAAAGAATCTAGATGAACTACATGATTAGTGGGTCAATAAATCTAAATCCTCCTCAGATTAAACCCAAACTGAATTAAGAGCTCAGTGTAGATAAGAACTGAATTGGTTAAGGACTTCCCCCTAATCATCAGAGCCTTTGATCTCAGCTACGATAGCAGCTGGGCTTTGACTAAATCACCTCATATTTTTGTAATTCCTTTTCTAATAGCATTTATTTTTTTTACTTAGCAGGGGAGTGAAAAGGGAAAGGTAAAAATTTTGCTCCTATAGATAAAAGTCATATTTAAGAGAAAGAAACACAAAATGGCTTTGGAAATAAGGACATTTAATGGAGAGAAGGACAGTGACTTAGGAAAGTTACTTTAGAGAGGTAGGGAGCACTAACCTGATCATTTTGAAAGTTTTTTCTCCAGAGGAAACAGATTATTGAAATCAGAATTTCTACATTACAGTCAGTGATGAAAAGAACAAATACCAGATTCATCATTTGTGCTCTGAACTGCAAGACCCTAAATATAATGTTTTTTGTGGAAGTGAACAAGGTCTACAATGAGAGTTAATACTGTTAAAGTCCCTTTTCAGTGGACTAACAAGTAGGAATGTTTTTTTTCTTCTTTTTTTCATTTTACTTACAATAACATGTAGCACTCTAAAGCACTGGTGTTAACCCTCTGGAGTATGAGGCTGATTTGGGGCTTGGAGAAGTTTTGACATGCCCTGACATTTGTGCTTTTTTCAGTTGTTCATAAACATATAAATGACAAAAGTGTCATTACACTGTATTCAGCACAAACTAGGCTACAATAATATGTGAGGAACATATACGTACATTTTTGTAATTTTTTTGTCATTAGTATTCACTAAGTTACAGTTCATTTTCTAAGAACTATCAGATTGGAGTTCGTTCAGAGGGAGACGAGAGATCACGCATCATGTTAGTTTTCTTTATTTTACAAAAAGCACAACATTTTGTTTTTACTCTGAGTGTACACAAATGAAAGAAGATATTCCACAGATTAAAATGGTGTATAACTCTTAATTGTATGTGCAACATTGACGGAGTATTTTGAGTCTCTTTCACACTGATAAGAAAAAAACCACGGTGGTATCGCCGGCGATACCCTCAGACCTCAGAGTGTTAATGGAATAATAAATCAAAGGCTGGTTCATTAAACAGGGGAATGACACTAGTTTGTTGTATACATACTTTCCTGATGTCATCAAGGTTTGTGATTTCAGGGGACAGTCCTCCGTGCACACACAGGAATTGCTGGTTCATGAGCGCTGCCAGGGGAAGACAGTCAAAAGCATCCATACACGCATCATACACCCGCTCCGAATACTTAATTCTACCTGTCAGGGGATGAAGGAGGACGAGACGGAGGGAAAAGAAAATGACTGTCAGCTAAACCAAACATTAACTCACGCTCTCATTCTTATATGGTAAGTCTTAAAAAGGTCATCCAAACACTTTCATTAGACCCAAACCCCCCAATAGTTTTTACATGTGTAAACATTAAAGGTGCCCTAGATTATGTTTTTAAAAGATGTAATATAAGTCTAAGGTGTCCCCTGAATGTGTCTGTGAAGTTTCAGCTCAAAATACCTCATAGATTTTTTTTAATTAATTTTTTTAACTGCATATTTTGGGGCATCATTATAAACGCGCCGATTTTATGCTGCGGCCCCTTTAAATCCCGTGCTCTCCGCCCACAGAGCTCGCGCTTGCCTTAAACAGTGCCTTAACAAAGTTTACACAGCTAATATAACCCTCAAAATGGATCTTTACAAAGTGTCCGTCATGCATGCGGCATGCATGCGTCGGATTATGTGAGTATTGTATACTGTTATATTGTTTACTTCTGATTTTGAATGAGTGTGATAGTGCTCCGTGGCTAACGGCTAATGCTACACTGTTGGAGAGATTTATAAAGAATGAAGTTGTGTTTATGCATTATACAGACTGCAAGTGTTTAATAATGAAAATAGCGACGGCTCTCTTGTCTCCGTGAATACAGTAATAACCGATGGTAACTTTAACCACATTTAACAGTACATTAGCAACATGCTAACGAAACATTTAGAAAGACAGTTTACAAATATCACTAAAAATATCACGTTATCAATGATCATGTCAGTTATTATTGCTCCATCTGCCATTTTTCACTATTGTTCTTGCTTGCTTACCTAGTCTGATGATTTGGTTGTGCACATCCAGACGTTAATACTGGCTGCCCTTGTCTAATGCCTTTTATAATGTTGGAAACGTGGGCTGGCATATGCAAATATTGGGGGCGTACACCCCGACTGTTACGTAACAGTCGGTGTTATGTTGAGATCCGCCTGTTCTTCGGAGGTCTTTTAAACAAATGAGATTTATATAAGAAGGAGGAAACAATGGAGTTTGAGACTCACTGTATGTCATTTCCATGTACTGAACTCTTGTTATTTAACTATGCCAAGATAAATTCAATTTTTCATTCGAGGGCACCTTTAAGATTTTTCACTTCAAATACTGAGCCAAGAAGTGGCTTTACTTCTAACTAGAAATGCCAGAAAATAGATGGTGGTATATGATCTGTGATCAGAACTAGCTCCCATTTATTTTCTTATGGGTGACAGTTTACTTAAAGGTGCCATCGAACGTTTTTTACAAGATGTAATATAAGTCTAAGGTGTCCCCTGAATGTGTCTGTGAAGTTTCAACTCAAAATACCCCATAGATTTTTTTTAATACATCTTTTTAACTGCCTATTTTGGGGCATAATTAGAAATGTGCCGATTCAGGCTGCGGCCCCTTTAATTGCTCGCGCTCTCCGCCCCCTCCCGAGCTCTCGACTCTATCATTGCATAAACAAAGTTCACACAGCTAATATAACCCTCAAAATGGATCTATACAAAGTGTTCGTCATGCATGCTGCATGCATACATCGGATTATGTGAGTATTGTATTTATTTGGATGTTTACATTTGATTCTGAATGAGTTTCATAGTGCTCCGTGGCTAACGGCTTATGCTACACTGTTGGAGAGATTTATAAAGAATGAAGTTGTGTTTATGAATTATACAGACTGCAAGTGTTTAAAAATGAAAATAGCGACGGCTCTTGTCTCCGTAAATACAGTAAGAAACGATGGTAACTTTAACCACATTTAATAGTACATTAGCAACATGCTAACGAAACATTTAGAAAGACAATTTACAAATATCACTAAAAATATCATGTAATCATGGATCATGTCTGTTATTATCGCTCCATCTGCCATTTTTCGCTGTTGTTCTTGCTTGCTTACCTAGTCTGATGATTCAGCTGTGCACAGATCCAGACATTAATACTGGCTGCCCTTGTGTAATGCCTCGAACATGAGCTGGCATATGCAAATATTGGGGGCGTACATATTAATGATCCCGACTGTTACGTAACAGTCGGTGTTATGTTGAGATTCGCCTGTTCTTCGGAGGTCTTTTAAACAAATGAGATTTATATAAGAAAGAGGAAACAATGGTGTTTGGGACTCACTGTATGTCATTCCATGTACTGAACTCTTGTTATTCAACTATGCCAAGGTAAATTCAATTTTTAATTCTAGGGCACCTTTAAGTTTTATATTTGTCAAAATGCAACAGGCAAAGTTTTATGTACTATGGTTAATGGTGATGTGGCAGTCATACTTACATTCCTGTTTAAAAGTGAAATACTCAGTTAAATGTCTACATTCGTGGTTCCCACGCAGCAAAAACAGTGTTTTGGGGTAAAGTATTTTTAAGGCCCATAGGTACAGCACACACTGTGGAAACAAAAAAACAAGAGTAAAACCCAATGATTAGATTTAAAAAGTATATATACAACTGGGGGTTACCATGGCAATTTAGGACCTCATGTAGGACAAATCTATTACAGAATGAAATTTCTTAAAAGATTAGTTCACTTTCAAATGAAGAAAGTGTAAACTGGTGTCACGTCAGTTACACTTTTTCAGTAAGTTGAATAGTGAAGGCGTATGACGTCGCGTAAGCTTTTTGAACTGCGAGAGTTTTACACTTTCTTCGTAATGCCGGGCACACATTTAATGACTAGCTAAAACATTCTAAGACTGTGCTCAACATACAGCGATTGTTTCCTGCAACTGAAGCAGATTTATATACATACACATGGAATTTCAACACAGATTGTAATCGCAGACTGAACGCAACTGGCTCTGAATGGACGTGTTTGAGCGCGATCAGTCATAAGTATCAATTTACATTCATAATCGGCCTTACAATCGTTAAGTGTGTGCGCGGCTTAAGTTGAATATGAAAGGCGGTCTGGTGGAAGCTAGATATTTTACTTCATAACTTGTTAAATATTGATATTTTTCTTACACAAATGCATCGCTTCGCTTCAGAAGGACTTAATGGATGGATGGATGGATGGATGGATGGATGGATGGATGGATGGAGACACTTTCTTCAGCTCATACTCGTTTGGTAACGCTGACTGCTATTATAAAGCTCGGATGCGTCAGGATATTTATTAATATTTCTCTGATTGTGTTCATCAGAAAGAAGAAAGTATTATACACCTAGGATGGTTTGAGGGTGAATAAAGCTTGGGGTAATTTTCATTTGAAAGTGAACTAATCCTTTAAGTGCATAATCTTAACTACGGAGAGGAAAAGGGTATTACAGAAGCATTCTAACTCAACAACAACAACAAAAAAATCCTAAAAACGGTCTTAACTTTAGAATAACCTCACTGGTGTCCTAATTTCAAAATTATTTGAAAGCCAACTGTAAAAATCACATAACAATAGCCCTGTCTGAGAATGGTGTCACAATTATTAAAGATACAAGAAGAACACAAAAAAATTACGGACTTCCATGTAATATAGTGATAGGTTTGCCTTTTCTATCAAGCTTATAAAAACTTCTCTTTCTGCAGCACTTAATTAAAAGCACACAATTTTTGTTTCTCCATTTTAATCTCTAGAGTGTACTTCACAGCAGCTGCTTGTGGATAAGAATCCTAAATCAAGTTAAGATTTGCTTCTGTAATACGAATTTGTCAAAAATTCAAAATTAACTTGTCAGATCTTAACTTAAGACTTAAGATAGAAAGTTTCTGTAATACGCCCCTGAAGCTGATTAAAATCTGAAAACAACTGGACAGATTTGGGTCAATGTTTTTTAATCTATTAAAAATGAATAGAAAGTATGAAGTGCATTATTAGTGTTCAGATAATAGCAGTGACTTACTTCAATACTGAAATATCCTCTGTCCACATAATCACCCAGGAAAAGGTATCGTGTGCTGGCTGGAGACCCTCCTACTTCAAAGAGCTTCATCAAGTCAAAGAACTGCCCATGAATGTCTCCACAAACTAGAGGAAACATACAAAAACAGTTATTCTCTGTGCATTTCTATTATTATTAGTGTTATTTCATCATCATTAGTGCTGTGCTGACACAATTATGTACATATTATGAAGGGTCTGTATGTTAGTCTATAACATTAGCTGACCAAAAAAAAAAAATAATAATCATACAGATTTGAGCACAATACCACCAACCCTTACATGACTGTGCACATTACTAAACATTTTCATCCAGTGTCAGGTCTTGGAAAAGGCACAGTAGTGCAGCAGCAGAAATCCATCCTGATTCTGAACAACACTGCTGCAGGCTTTTTAAATAAAATGTGTCACCTGGCCTCCTGTTCTATGAATAATAAATAAATATGTACTGTGTGGGCTGAAAGACAGCTTTGTGTAAAAACATGTGTGCTGGCCCCTGGTAATATATCCAGTAACATAGTTTTTGACATCCTAATAGATCAGGTGGGGAGAGGAGAAAGACTTGCTGGTGTGAGCTCTGAAAACAGGAAAAAGAAAGTTCAAATCCCTTCTGGGGACCTCGCTTTGACCACTGCTGCTCTGCCCTAAAGCAAGGCAATAACACTTCATCTTATCCAGCAGTGACTGTGTTTGTGTGCCCCATGCACTCAGACCACTTTCACTATAAACTCATGCTGGGGGGAAACAAAAAAAAATCAAAAACAGATCTGCTATGCACCTGTCCACAGCACTGGAAAGAGGAATTATTTTACAATGTTTGTATTTAAAGGTTTAGAAATCATTTCACCCAAAAATGAAAATTATGTCATTAATTACTCACCGTCATGCCGTTCCACACCCATAAGACATTCGGTCAATTTCGGAACACAAATTAAGATATTTTTGATAAAATCTGATGGCTCAGTGAGGCCTGCATTTTCTTTTTCAATGCACAGAAAGCTACTAAAAACATATTTAAAACAATTCATCTGAGTACAGTGGTTTAACTTAAATAGTATAAAGCGACGAGAATACTTTTTGTGCGCCAAAAATAACAAAATAGTGACTTTATTCAACAATATCTAGTGATGGGCGATTTCAAAACACTGCTTCATGAAGCTTCGAAGCTTTACGAATCTTTTGTTTCGATTCAGTGGTTCGGAGCACCAAAATTACATGATTTCAGTAAACCAGGCTTTGTTACGTCATAAGTGTTTTGAAACTTCAATAGTTCACGTGACTTTGCCAGTTTGATTAGCGCAAAAGATGCATAAAGCTTCGAAGCTTCATTAAGCAGTGTTTTGAAATCGCCTATCACTATATATCGTTGAATAAATTCGCTATTTTTGTTATTTTTGGCACACAAAAAATATTCTAGTCGTTTTATAATATTAAGGTTGAACCACTGTAGTCACATGAACTGTTTTAAATATGTTTTTAGTAGCTTTCTGGACATTGAAAAAGGGAGTGTTATTGCTGGTGATGCAGGCCTTACTGAGCCATCGGATTTTAACAAAAATATCTTAATTTTAGTTCCGAAGATGAACAAAGGTCTTACGGGTGTGGAATGACATGAGGGTGAGTAATTACTGACATAATTTTCATTTTTGGGTGAACGAACCCTTTAAAATATGTTTTATCTAAATATTTAAAAGTATAAAAACATGTTAATATATATAAATATTGAACTATTAATACTATTATTAACAACTGTTACATGGAGGATAAAACAAATACTGTATGAGGAAAGTAAATGAAAGAGGAAAATGGGCAAAAAGTTCTTGTAATCTGATCCAAACAATAATACAGTTTATGTGATATTTTATTAAGTTATGTCATCAATATCAATGTAATACATGATAATGAACAGTAATGATATCATTTGGTTTCAAATATAGTATTACTTTGTCAATTTACAGATGAACATTTATGAATATTTGTCTAGTAGTGTTTAACCTGGATCACATCCACTTTGAATCAAAATACTTCGTGGACTGATACGACCAAAACTGCAAAATTGAAAACAAGATACTTGTAACTGGTGTCAATTATGACTTTTCTGCATCAATTTCCAGGTGTTTCTTTAAGATGTATTCTTCACTGGCAATCATTTATGCCTATAAAATTACATGTGTGAAATCAGCCTCAAGACAATAGCATGCAACAGCCGCACATCACTGTGACTGACGTAACATACTGTCACAGAGAGACACTGAGATATAATTTCTCCATGGTAACGGAGCAGAAATCTGGGTTCTGTTACCGTGTCAATTTGGAATGCAAATGTTATTTAGAAAACTGTCTCTCCCCTTCATACAACCAATCAGCATTTTCACTCTTCTTGTCAAAATGTCTGTATCAAATTACTAGAGCTCAGTCTCCAGATCCAGAGGCTCCATCGACAGTTTGCTCTTCTGATTACACTAGGACCAGTGCTGAAGTTGCTTTGTTTGCATGTCAATTTAACAGCAATATTAGTCATTCCTTCTTTATTTCTTATTCATAGGAATGTAATGAATTCTATAAAGAGCGCTTCCTCAATTATGCCTAATGTCATTTGCTTGAGCATGTAAATTCATGACTCATTCACCATGGATCTTGCATTTAAAGTATTTCATGCTACTGCAATCTACTGAGAGCTTATGCGGGCTTTCTGGCAACTCATACAAACAGAGTTATTATGACATTATGTACCCCAAGATCAATTTTTTTCCCTTCATTTTTTTCAACAAGCACCATTACTACAGTAGCTGACTAGCTGTATTGTCCAGGTGTTGGAATATTTGTTTTTTTCCAATGGGGTCTTACTTTTTGGTATCAAATTAGGCCAATCTATGTTTTTATGGAACTGACTTAAAGAAAAAATAAAGAGAAAAAGAAAAAAGGGATTGCAAACTTGTAAGACTAGTTTTGGCAGTTTATGCAACCAGTGCCAGTTGCATAAACATAGCCAATATGTTAAGACTGTGTCTTAAGTACTAGTATGACCAACTAGTGATTAATCAAGGGCAATCAGTGTTACTTTTTGGTTTCAAATTATACCATTCTACGTTTTTATGTACTTGACTTAAAACAGTTATGAACAGTCTTAAAGAAAAAAAAATGTTATGACTAACTTGTAAGACTAGTCTTAGCAGTTTATGCAACCAGCCAGACTGGCATTGGTTTTGACAGATACCCAAGGTTGTATTATCAATATCGGTTTCGGACTTTGAAAAAGGAGCCATCCCTAGTAAATATTATCCATTCATAATAATTTGTCTGGGATAATTACTACTACTACTAATACTACTACTACTCACACACACACTCATTTGTTTTTGTGAATTGTGGGGACATTCCATAGGCGTAATGGTTTTTATACTGTACAAACTGTATTTTCTATCACCCTACACCAACCCTACCTAAACCTACCCATCACAGGAAACTGTGCACATTTTTACTTGTTGTGTGTATGATATCTGTTTTATGCATATTTTATGATAAGAACCAATGGTTAACGTAAACCAAAATATACCAAGTTGTGTCCACGAATTTGTATTTTGAAGATTTAAATGATTGTGTATATGATATATTGATACAAGTAATCTTTAATAGTTTCTTCAAAACAACTCAGCCAGTTTAAGCATGCTCAAAGACAAGAGCCATAAACTCCCCCACAAAGGAAGTTCCCGCTACAGAAATTCCACGTTGCTCATTGGTCAGGTCCACCCGAAGAGGTGTGGCTCCTCCCAGACCTTAAGAGGAGATGCACAACTCCACCTCTCTCTTGCTTCTTGGATGGACTCAAAGAATCTCTGGTTGTGTGGCTGCAACTCAGCCATGTGCTCATCTATGAGAAAGAAAGAACTCTTTCCCCACTAAGAGTCAAATTAACAGCTTAAGTTGTTTCATATTTCTTTATCCAATGCAGAAGATATTGACTACAACTTCGGACTGAATCATCAAGGATTTCTCCTCAGCCTGCAAATCCGATGCTCCTCAACCTAAAGGCATTTTGCAAGTATCATACATTTGAACACTAAACAGCAATTTAGTACTAATTTGTGAACCAACTTTGTTAGCAAAGGTGCTTTATTACTGAGAAAACTGATGGTCTTTTTTCAGATTGTTTTTGACTTTTTCCCATAGCGCCATTTCCTGTCCCACTTCTGGTTCAACTCTATCATTGCTCATTTTTACCCGTGTATGTGTGAGTGATTTGCGTGCATGTTATGTGTTTGTTAGTTTAGTTATGTGTTTGTGATTTAGTTAAATAAAACTTGTGTGCACACTCTTGCGAGTTGATTCTGACCTGCTTATGAACCCAATGTCCCTGATAACAATTTGATCACAGCTATGTGCTAAGAAAGCATTATTTCTCTGTCTTGAAAAGTTGATACACAATCAATGCTGAGTGTTCGCTGGCCAAACAGGTTAATTGATTGTCATATTAATTGTATCACATTAAATTATTTTATTAACTGATCCAAATATTTATAATTAATTATAACTAGTTATGAATAATTATTCATATTTATTTTGAGCTAATGTGCTGCATTAAATGGAACACTACCAAATTTTACTTTGTATTGTAGCACAGAGGTTGCATGGACCACATTTATTCCCCAACCATGATCGCAAACAATATGGTCAAGAATCATGTTTGGATTTATTACAGTTAATCATAGAGAAGGTTTGCTCGCAGATTTAGTAGTAGCAAATTGAATAGGTGGCCCTGTGAAGGAACACAGACTGGCTGTATGACACTTTCAATTGAACAAAATTTCACAAATAATATCGCTAAACATACATGTTTGCCGGTGTTGTCAGATTGAGAAGATTAAGTAAAACACTGGGTAGAAAATGTATCCTTTAAAGGTGCCGTAGAACTTCTTTTTAAAAGATGTAATATAAGTCTAAGGTGACCCCTGAATGTGTCTGAAGTTTCAGCTCAAAATACCCCATAGATTTTTTTTAATTAATTTTTTTAACTGCCTATTTTGGAGCATCATTAACTATGCACCGATATATATAAGTTGCGGCCCTTTAAATCTCGCGCTCCCCCTCCCCCGGAGCTCGCGCTTGCCTTGAACAGCATAAACACAGTTTACACAGCTAATATAACCCTCAAAATGGATCTTTACAAGATGTTCGTCATGCATGCGGCTTGCATACATCGGATCATGTAAGTATAGTATTTATTTGGATGTATTACATTTGATTCTGAATGAGTTTGAGGCTATGCTGCGTGGCTAAAGTTAACATTACACACTATTGGAGAGATTTATAAAGAATGAAGTTGTGTTAATGCATTATTCAGACTACAAGTGTTTATAAAAGTGTTTATAAGTGTTAAAATGAAAATAGCGACGGCTCTCTTGTCTCCGTGAATACAGTAATAAACGATGGTAACTTTAACCACATTTAACAGTACATTAGCAACATGCTAATGAAACATTTAGTAAAATGTAAAAATATCATGATATCATGGATCATGTCAGTTATTATTACTCCATCTGCCATTTTTCGCTATTGTCCTTGCTTGCTTACCTAGTCTAATGATTCAGCTGTGCACAGATCTAGACATTCTGCCCTTGTCTAATGCCTTGATCATGGGCTGGCATATGCAAATATTGGGGGCGTAACAGTCGGTGTTATGTTGAGATTCGCCTGTTCTTCGGAGGTCTTTTAAACAAATGAGATTTATATAAGAAGGAGGAAACAATGGAGTTTGAAACTCAGTGTATGTCTTTTCCATGTACTGAACTCTTGTTATTCAACTATGCCAATATAAATTCAATATTTAATTCTAGGGCATCTTTAAAGAGAAAAGACCCGTTTGGGGGATTTGTTCTCAAGACATCTGGCAACCTCAAGCAGGAAGGTTGGAAGGTTGTTAATGCAAGATAAGGAAATTTCTAAAAATAAATAAATAAAATAAATAAATAAATAAATAAATAAATAAACATTTTCAGAACAAATAATCAGAGGGACATATATCGCAACGGTTTTTTTTAGTTAATCAAGAGAAGAACAAATCTTTATCATAAATAAAATACAATTAATACAGCCCTACTAATTCTTAAAAGATTAGTTCGACCAACGCATACTGCCATTATAAAGCTCGGATGCGTCAGTATATTAATGAATATTTCTACGACTGTGTTCATCAGAGAGAAGAAAGTCATATATACCTGGGATGACTTGAGGGTGAGTAAAGCTTGAGGTAATTTTCATTTAAAATTGAACTAATCCTTTAAAGGTGCAATATGTAATATTTTTGCAGTAAAATACCCAAAAACCACTAGGCCAGTGTTATATCTTTTGTTCACTTGAGTACTTACTATATTCCAAATGTTTCTAACTATTTGTAAATCGTGAGAAAATTGCAATTTTAACCAAGGCTCTGGGACGTGTGAGGAGTCACCTGTCAATTGCGTCATACCTGCGTTACCCTCGGTTTTATTTTGTAGAAACCATGGAAACACCAAAGACGCTTTTATTTATTACGTTTTAATAGACAAGGGAACAACTTTTTTGATACATTTATAGACAGAAAACGAATTGTTAGAAGGCTCAACACGTTTAGTCTTATTGTTTAAATCTAATTTTCTTGGTTTTTTTTTGCAAGTATCATGCTTTACCATGCCTCAGAGAAAAACATTGTTTTGTGAAATAGCTAACCTAGCATAATCAGATGCAGCTTTATTTTTAGTAACAGTAATACAGACTTTTCTCCATCATACAATACATTTCAAAATTAATTGCATGCCATTTATCAATACAAGCCATCCAGTATTTAATATGATATTCTAAAATCGATCTATCTTACTGCAGTGTGCAACAAGTGTCTCACGGCAGCCACCGAGCGAACGCACAAAGTAACATTATAACAGCATTTTCAACACTCTCAAATTGTATCTAATATGACCGGAAAAGCAGAAGCGGCGACTGTGGCATAATAAAAGTTCCGCTGCTCGAGTGTTGCGCAATCGCTCCAGCGGCCTCGTTCAGCTCCCACAACACTCAGTCCTGCTCTGCTTCATACTACAGTAACATTAATAATCGCATTCATGAACATGATTTCTTCCTGACTCCAATCCCTATTTTTTTGCACCGTCCGTTGAGATGAAGACCACATGTCCCAAGATTCCGCTCTAAAACTTGGCGTCATCAAGCTATGCCTTTGATTTGAATAGGCCTCTAGCGACCTCTAGCGGACAAAATTATTACATACTGCACTTTTAAGGGAAAAAAAACCCAAACAATTCCGACACATACTGTCATCGATATTGCTTTCCTCCATGGTTAGACTCCTGAGCTCAATGTCAGAGTTTTTTTTATTTTTTTTATTAATGTTTTCATATCTGAATAATGAGAGAAGGAAAAAAAGGAAATAATGAAAATGGGGCACAAGACACCTCAGCCATGACATATGTTGTCATTTGAATACAAATTGGTCACTTGTTGAAGATTTTTAAACTTTAATCCACAAAGTTATTTAACCGCACACAAGCAAATGTCTGTGTGTATGTGTGTTGCTTTCCCCTGTGACCAGGAGAGTAGAACAGTCAAATGTCTTGTTGAATCGTCCAATTAGCATCTGTTGAAGAGACTGCGGCAGGAAGCAATTAGGAAGACTTATGAGACTCCAGAGACGAACACTATCTGTAGTGAATCTGCATTCCTCAGACTGGCTGGCCGTAAACATGCCCTTTAACAGAAAGACTCTTTAAAGAGGCTTGATGTCAGCAAATTGTGACTCACACATCTGAAGAAAATTCTGTGAAATTTAGTTAAGGTGCAGTCATTCACATGATAATGCTTGTAATAAATTTTTGCCAGTTAAAATTTTCAGACACAACAAAAAGTGTGGCATTGCATGCGCATATATGTAAAGCGACAGTGTCTGAAATGTAAATATGACTACTCTATTTGTCAAACAAAAAACGATTAAATATTTTTGTTCAAAACAGTTATTATATAGGGTACAATCCTAGAGGGAAACCTTTAAATTTAAATATTTATTGTGTCAATAGTTAAGCCATTAACATAATCAGTGCAGAGAATTAATGTTTACTTTTTTTTAAGTTTGAAGTTTTTTCAAACCAACATCTTCAAATTCTTACTTTCTCTTATAAATACACTGCAAGGCCAAAACACATTACCTCACTCAAGATGTTTGATCTCTTAGCCAATAGCAGTCAAACCAGTGGTTACCATCACCATGGAAACATTGCTTATTGGCATGGAAACAGTCAACCAATGAAGTTCACCCGAGCAGTGCAACTTTTTGCATTCATGCTTTCACATGATCTCCGTACTGCTGTTTAGAAAGCCTGCAGTGGAGTTTTTATAATACTTTATATAAGAACGCACAGATAGTACAAAACAAGCTTGTCCATAAACTCACTCAAAAAGACAGAAATGGCTAGGATCCAGCTGTAAATGAGCTGTTTTGTACAGATAAAAATCATCCCATAGTAGAGTTAATATCTTGGCACCCATGTTTCAATTGTTTTGTCTGGTTAAAGTAAAGAAAAGCCAAATGCAGACATATGTGCATTCTTGTATTAGTCTGGTAAAAGTGTAATGTTAAGGCATAGCATGAAAGCACAAGTGTCAAACATGTAAATGAGAAAACTACTCAAAAAGATTGGTACTGAAATGAACATCTTGTCAGAGCGCTGCAGTTTGTGTAACAACACATTGTCAAAGCAGAGTTAAGACCACACACTCATACTAACATACAAAGCAGGAGTCACGACCAGATCCTACATGAGATGAGGGAGTGGGAGTACATGAGAGGGAAGCTGAGAGATTGTTCTGACTGCACACCTATCAGCAGGCCAGAATGTGGGTGAAACACATTACACAACACAGACCCACTTGCTTTAGCCTACATGAGGCCATCGCATTGGTGCGCACACACACAAAGACACACACACATACGTATATGTGGTTTCCAGGGACTATCCATAGGCGTAATGGTTTTTATACTGTACAAACTGCATATTCTATCACCCTACACTGACCACTAAACCTAACCATTACAGAAAACTTTTGCCATATTTTGAATAATAATAATAATAATAATAATAATATCAACACAGTTTAGTATGTTTTTTTAAGCCACTTCGTTTACAAGGACACAGGAAGTGTCATCATAAACCATGTTTATGTTGTAATACCCATGTCATTATAAAACACGTGTCCTCATAAACCACATATACAAGAACACACACGCTTGTGGTTTATGGAGACTCTTCATAGGCGTAATATTTCTTTTTATTGAGCTAATCAAATTTTCTATCCCCTAACCCTACCCCTAAACCTTCCCATCATAGAAAACTTTCTGCAATTTTTAATAAAAAACAAACAAACAAAAAACAACACTGTTTAGTAAGTATTTTTTTTAAAGGTGCCCTAGAACGGTCTTTCACAAGATGTACTATAAGTCTAAGGTGTCCCCTGAATGTGTCTGTGAAGTTTCAGCTCAAAATACCCCATAGATTTTTTTAAATTAATTTTTTTAACTGCCTATTTTGAGGCATCATTAACTATGCACCGATTCAGGCTGCGGCCCCTTTAAATCTCGTGTTCTCGACTATAAAACAGTGCATAAACAAAGTTCACACCGCTAATATAACCCTCAAAATGGATCTTTACAAAGTGTTCGTCATGCATGCTTCGGATCATGTGAGTACAATATTTATTTGGATGTTTACATTTGATTCTGAATGAGTTTGATAGTGCTCCATGGCTAAAGCTAACATTACACACTGTTGGAGAGATTTATAAAGAATGAAGGTGTGTTTGTGAATTATACAGACTGCAAGTGTTTAAAAATGAAAATAGCGATGGCCCTTGTCTCCATGAATACAGTAAGACGATGGTAACTTTAACCACATTTAACAGTACATTAGCAACATGCTAACAAAACATTTAGAAAGACAATTTACAAATATCACTAAAAATATCATGTTATCATGGATCATGTCAGTTATTATCGCTCCATCTGCCATTTTTTGCTATTGTTCTTGCTTGCTTACCTAGTCTGATGATTCAGCTGTGCACAGATCCAGACGTTAATACTGGCTGCCCTTGTGTAATGCCTCGATCATGAGCTGGCATATGCAAATATTGGGGGCGTACATATTAATGATCCCGACTGTTACGTAACAGTCGGTGTTATGTTGAGATTCGCCTGTTCTTCAGAGGTCTTTTAAACAAATAAGATTTACACAAGGAGGAAACAATGGAGTTTGAAACTCAATGTATGTCTTTTCCATGTACTGAACTCTTGTTATTCAACTATGCTGAGGTACATTCAATTTTTGATTCTAGGGCAACTTTAAGCCATTTGGTTTACGGGGACACAGGAAGTGTTATTATGACATCATAAAATCTGCATAAAAAAAACAAACAAAGAAACAAAATGCAGTTTAGGGCTATTCAGACTTGAAATAGTTAACCCCGGGTAAATGGAATCCAGGGTTATCTTGCTTCACGTTTCACACTGCTCATAATTTACCCGGGGTTAACAATCCTGGGTATTCATAAGCTGACATTCACATTGTACTTAAACATTGGGTTGATGTTCTTATTTGCATATATTTGCAGTGTCAGCGTCATTGATTGAATAAACATAGCACACGACCTGTTTACATAGCTCTAACATTGCGCATCCTGTATCGCCAACTGTATTATCGAGTTTATACTGAATGGACATTTCGGACTATAAAAGTAAGAATGAAACGGTCACGTTTTCTGTCAGCATTTGACATTTTTCCTCTCAAATGCTCAATTTACTGTTTATATACAATGCGCAGTGTTTCCGTGACTGTCCAAAGCAGCCAAATCTGAGTATGCGATTGGTTGTCTGTTGCTAAGCGTCTAGCTGTAACATTAAAATACCACATCGTTTCACACTGTACAAGTCTGGCACTATAATGCAGGGTTAACACCGCAATAGCATTGCTAACCCTACTCTACAGCAGGGTTTAATAACCCCGGGTAAAAAGCAGTGCTAATCCCGCTTCTAAATGACAAGTGTGAAACGTTCCTTTACCCGGAGTTAAAAGCGGTATTTAGAACAAAGATAACCTGGGGTTAAACTCAGTGTGAAAAGCCATTTTCCAGCTTATCATCTAAAGAGTGTTTCATGAACACAATGTTGTTTGAGCATTAAACAACAATCTACAATAAACGTAGATAGTGTTGTGGTTGTTTTTAAGACTACAACACTAGATAGGGTTATCCTAATTGGTTATGTACGGTTGTGGTACAGTTATGTGCACTTTATTACTGTATGCATGAAATAATTGATAATCAACCCTCTTCAGGGAGGCACATACAACTGATACTTTTGTGAGATATCCACATCCTAAACAATGATCTCCTCCAAAAGCTGTTCAATGTTTTACTATTGCCTAATTATACATTACACATTTCCTCCAGTGTGGTCACTTAAAAATCTAAAAATCCATGTCTTAGTTTCTTTGTTACTTACTTTGTTACAGAAAAGCATGATCAATTTTTGCTCATTTTACATTATATTTTACAAGTGTTTTGCAGCTCAATGTAAGGTTTAAAAATTAAATTTGAAACCGTATCTGATTAGTGTAGTCTCAGAGGTTATAATGAGAGATTAGCCCAGTCAGTTGTGTCTCATAAAACACGTGTGCATTATATTACTGCATTCAAATATTGATCATTAATATGTACAGTATTAACAGAGTTGCTCATGGGATAATGGACTACAAAAAGCATTTTGGAAATCTCAAGATAACTGGAATTACTTTCTGAACCAAATGAACAGGCAGATGTATTTTGCATCAGCTGCACATTTAGTGACTTTTTTTTGTTTTAAATTGAACATCAGTGAAGAATGTTTGTTCACTGAGATCATCCCCACCATATGTATATCAAAATGTATAAGGTAATATGAAGGTCTGGCTCAGAAAAGCCCAGAAAAATCCTTAGTTTCAGCCCTAGGGCTAATCTCTTTAGCAGCTTTAGGGCTAACATCCATTCACTTGTCATTTCCACTAAGAACACTCCATTAATTATGGCAGACATCATTTAACAAGGCCCATTTGGTGTCTCTAGACGTCCTGAAAAGGTTGACTTAATATTAAGTAGATAATTCCATTACAGCAACCAAAACATTTAAGATACAACAGTTAGGTCCAGTGAAAGGCACTTGAAAGTCCAGAAGCACTGCAGCTGAACTCTCTGTTTAACAGAGATAGAGAACACCCTCCTAATGCTTCTAATCTGGACGAGTGCTTTGGGAAGAACATGTCATTGACAAATTTAGACTGAGCTGCTGTGTTTGTAGTTTCCTGAGCAGTTTCCCGTCTGGGATTGGGTGATATGGCCAAAAAGTCATCACAATATAATTATTCATTTCAGTCAATATCGATAACTATCACGATAAATGTGAAAGTTTTAGATACCAGACAGTTTAAATACATTTAGCCTAAATACATTTAGTATAAATGCATAAATTCTAAAGCTTACACTGTAAAAAAGAAAAAGTTAGTTCAACTCAAATTTTCAAGGCAACCGACTGCACAGAATATTTGAGTTGAAGATATCAACTTAATTTTTTAAGTTTTGAAGAACTACAATTATTAAGTTGCGTCAGCTAAGTTTTTCAAGTTCTGACAACTAAGTTTTTTCTGGAACTTTCAAATCTGTAAAAGCTTACTATTTTGAGTTCAGATTACCATCCCCTGTAATAACTTACTATTTTGAGTTTAAATTACCCCCCCCCCCCCCCGCATTAAATCATCCACTGACAGTAAACCAGTTAATTTATGCATGTTTATTTGAACGACTTTGGCACAAACAGCTTTACAATTCCACAATGTAAACAAGTAATCTTATACCCAAAGCAAATACATCAGGTTTCAGTACTATAATATGGGCAGTTTTATTTTTTACTTTCCGACTCTTGTTGAGACCTTACAAATAATGCAATATTGACAAAGATTACCGATAAACAGTTGTATAGTGCCTAAGAACAGAAATGTGTAAATCCCCAGCTGAAAAAGCCAAATTATCTGAACTTTCTGAACTTTGAAATTAGGAATGTTTCTCCTCGACAAAGATGTCAGGGAAAGTTACCGCTGGCATCGTGACAAGATGGCGGACGCAAACTTTCAAACTTTTGCAGGGAGCTCCTGGGAAAATCCTTGGAAACCCCGTCGCAGCTGGTTTCCATGACAAATTTCAAATGAGCATGTGCAGATAAGTTGAACTCACTCTAACTGGGTGTCAACTACAACTTCAAAATAAAATCAACTCAATTTATAAAATAAGATGAACTTTTCCTCAGAAATGTCTGAAAGTGAGTTCAAGTGGCTTACAACAGATAGTTCAAGTTCCAACTAGCAATTTTATTGTCAGTGAATGCAAAAATCTTAGTAAGGTGAACAATTTTGAGTTGTCGTTTTTACAGTGTAGGCTAATGACAAAAAATACTGTAATTATATTCCATTACTCCTTTAATACATTTAACACGTCTACATTAATAATATAATAAAATTTGATATGAATATCCCAAATTTCTGCCACAAAATTTCTCCTGTTTGTCAGCATCTGGCTTTAAACTAGTTTAAATCACCAAGACATTTGTGTTCTTCGCTGAATTCAAGCACTTCTCACTGGATCTCTCTGTGCTGTTTAGTGGTCACATGAACGCATCTGCTGTAGTAAGCTCACGCCGTGCTGCTGTTTCAACTTTGAGCCGAGCTGATAAATGATCATTGTGGGGGAGTTCAAATAAGTATCACCATTTTATTCTGCTTTTTGGTGCATAAACATTATATTAAACATTTATCAAACCTTCGTTATCATTTTATCGAGGAAAATATCGCAATAATTATCGTTCGCGTTTTATCGCCCAGCCCTATATTTCCATCCTTATCTCAAGCCATGCTGAAAAGATCATACATATAAAAGTGTCTTCCTGACAAGAATACGACTCATGTTGATAGTAGGATCTGGAATCTGGAATTTTGTAAACCAGTAGTTACAGTAGTGGCTTCTTTGCACTTTATTCAGCCTTTTTATGAAATATTTATAAAAAAAATGCAGGATGGAAGGAGCTGTCCTCTGCAATCAAGGAGGATAATGTTAAAACGGCTAAATCTGGTCATTCAGTTTTGTATATTGCTCATGTCCAGGATGTGAATGGTCATAATATCCACAGAATTATTTAAAAGTGAGACCACTACCATGCAAGTGCTGTGGCTGGTCAAGGAAGACTAGTAAGCATTTTGACAGGAGGATTAATATCGCCTGAATGTGTGACCACCTCAAAACAGCTTCTAAAGACTTGCATACAAAAAGAACTTACTGTTGATCAGCTCTTCCTTTTACACCCTGTCTTTTCATGGAATCTAAAAAATGTCCATACTGGTGAGCTGACTTTTTTCTGATGTGGGTAGAGTCTTTTTCTGTTTTCAATTTTATGATGGGTGGCAACCAACATTAAAAGATTAGTCCACTTTTAAATAAACTTTTCCTGATAATTTACTCACCCCCATGTCATCCAAGATGTCCATGTCCTTCTTTCTTCAGTTGAAAAGAAATTAAGGTTTTTGATGAAATCATTCCAGGATTATTCTCCTTATAGTGGACTTCAATGGACTCCAAACGGTTGAAGGTCAAAATTACAGTTTCAGTGCAGCTTCAAAGGGCTTTAAACAATACCAGACTAGGAATAAGGGTCTTATCTAGAGAAACGATCAGTCATTTTCTGAAAAAATGTAAATGTATAAGCTTTATATAAACAAATGTTCGTCTTCAAAGTGCTTCCGCCAAAACCGCATTTCTGTATTCTTTAAAAAGTTTATGCTGTATGTCCTACGCCTTGCCTATTCTACTTACTGAAAAAATTTAACTGGCGCTGCATTCGTTCCGTAAGTAGAATAGGGAAGGCGTAGGACATACAGCATAAACTTTTTTTAAGAATATGGAAATGTGGTTTTGTCGGAAGCACTTAGAAGGCGAACATTTGTTTATATAAAAAATACATTTACATTTTTTCGAAAATGACTGTTTAAAGCCCTTTGAAGCTGCACTGAAACTGAAATTTTGACCTTCAACCGTCTGGAGGCCATTGAAGTCCACTATAAGGAGAATAATCCTGGAATGTTTTCATCAAAAACCTTAATTTCTTTTCAACTGAAGAAAGAAAGACATGAACATCTTGGATGACATGGGGGTGAGTAAATTATCAGGAAAAGTTTATTTGAAAGTGGACTAATCCATCAAGATGTAATACTGCCACCTACTATGTTGAAGTGTCAACCAGATGGTGCTGGATTATTTGCGATATTATTGTACTGCATGTGTCGTATTAACACAAAATCAATATTTTATTTTTTTTTTAAATGTCACAGTTATCACTAATATCAGTATTTTGCGACACCCCTAACTGGGTGGTTTTCCTACAGCGTGATACACGTGTACCCACTGCTTATGCCTAAGAGACGCCCTGATGGCTCTGATCAAGATTAAAGTAATTCAAACCTCCAGATCTAATTCAGAATAAATGCCTATGAAGCCCTGGAGATAATTCACATCAGACTAGAGGTCATGGGTTAAATATCTGCACACATAAGCTATGCAAGAAATGACAATAATGAGAGAGGAAGGGGGTGCTGAAAGTGAGGGCAAATAATGTAGCTTACAGAGATGAAAAAAAAAAAAAAAAAAAAAAAAAAAAAAAAAAAAAACAACATAATGAATCTGGAAACAATTTTTCTTGCTGCCTGCCATGTGGGTTTATGAATATAATTGCTTCCATTGTTAGCAAAGGGTTGTCCTTCTGCTCTAATGAAATCATCAAAAAGCCTCATCAGAAAGTCTAATTAAGTCTTGAAAAGAAGGGGCAATATGGAGTCAGTGAAAGACAAAAAAAAAAAAAAAAAAAAAAAAAAAAACAAGGACTAAGCTCTTCAATTCATTTTTGGGTGTCCTAACCAGCAGTTGACAGAGGACACATTCACAAAATCAACACAACAGTTACATTAGGGCTGGGTATCACTGTCTATTTTAAAGGGCATGATGACACAAATGTCATGATTCAGGACAATATATATGTACAGGGAGTGCAGAATTATTAGGCAAGTTGATTTTCTGATCATATTTTTTTCCCAAGCACATTTTACCAATTCCAATCCACATCAATCTTAATAACTACTATTAATATTGTTTTTAATCATTTATAAGTGATATATAATTGTTCATGAAGGCTGGAAATGAAAAATGCCTTATATTCAGGTGTGCAGAATTATTAGGCAAGTTTTCTTTTACAGGCAAAATGAGCCAAAAAAGAGATTTAACTCAGACTGAAAAGTCAAAAATTATTAAATACTCATGAGAAGGACGCAATACTAATGCAATACTAGAAATTGCAAAGTTAAAGCATGACCAAGGGACAGCAAAATGCTCATTGGGTCAGCGGGGTCAGACAAAAACAGGTGGAAAAGAAAAGACACGTTAACTGCAAAATAATTAAGAATTATGTGTGAAACCATCAGGAACCCTTTAGTCTCCAGCGCCACCATTTTCCAGAACTGCAACCTACCTGGAGTCTCCAGAAGTGCAAGGTCTCAGGATCTCAGAGACTTAGGTTAGCTAAAGAATCCTAAAAAATGACCCGCACTTGATAAGAATCACAAGCTGAAGTGTTATAAAATACATGAAGACTGGGTTTTTATAGGCCTTATAAACAGACAGCTTGAGAGTGACTCCTGAAGGACCAGCACCACATCCTCTTGTACCACTGTTTGAAGAATTTATCCAGAATCTGGCAGTAAGGTGTTTGAGTTCACTTTTAGTCCATCTCTTATCCTGAAATGTCTGTCTTGCAGAGATGGACTAAAAATGATCTTCCAAAACTTACTGCCAGATTCTGGAAGATAAATTCTTCAAACAGTGGTACAAGAGGATGTGGTGCTGGTCCTTCAGGAGTCACTCTCAAGCTGTCTGTTTATAAGGCCTATAAAAACCCAGTCTTCATGTATTTTATAACACTTCAGCTTGTGATTCTTATCAAGTGCGGGTCATTTTTTAGGATTCTTTAGCTAACCTAAGTCTCTGAGATCCTGAGACCTTGCACTTCTGGAGACTCCAGGTAGGTTGCAGTTCTGGAAAATGGTGGCGCTGGAGACTAAAGGGTTCCTGATGGTTTCACACATAATTCTTAATTATTTTGCAGTTAACGTGTCTTTTCTTTTCCACCTGTTTTTGTCTGACCCCGCTGACCCAATGAGCATTTTGCTGTCCCTTGGTCATGCTTTAACTTTGCAATTTCTAGTATTGCATTAGTATTGCGTCCTTCTCATGAGTATTTAATAATTTTTGACTTTTCAGTCTGAGTTAAATCTCTTTTTTGGCTCATTTTGCCTGTAAAAGAAAACTTGCCTAATAATTCTGCACACCTGAATATAAGGCATTTTTCATTTCCAGCCTTCATGAACAATTATATATCACTTATAAATGATTAAAAACAATATTAATAGTAGTTATTAAGATTGATGTGGATTGGAATTGGTAAAATGTGCTTGGGAAAAAAATATGATCAGAAAATCAACTTGCCTAATAATTCTGCACTCCCTGTACATGTGGGGAAAAAAACAAACAAACACACAAACAAAAAACAATTGCAGAATTCTAAAGCAGATGTAATTTGATCAGAGGTGTATTTATACAGGAATCATACTCTAAAAGCATCTCTATGCTGTGCTGTTGTCATGACATTTAGTGGGATATTTCTGTATATAAAAATTGCATACTGTGTGCTATATACTGTACTACAAAATATATATCTATTTATATAAATTATATGTATATATACACACGTATACATATACACAATTAACAATTACATATATGAAGTTATACATATAGTTGAATTTGAAATTTCTCAACAGAACCCAAAAGAGTTCAAATGGCTCTCTTCTAGAATCTTCAGCAGCATCTAAGCACAGAATCCGATGGAGAATCACTCACCTGTCACTGGGGCCTCTATGTCCAGGAGGTTCTTCTCAGAACGGAGGATTGCAGCTCCCTCGCCAATTAATCGCAGTGCCACACTCTCCTCCACGCGCCCCTCTTTGGTGAGGTGAGCCTTCAGGACATCTACTTTGGGTTTGCCCTCACTGTCAAACACCTCCTTCACAGTCAGTCGGTGGCTTGGAGGAAACGGGACAGCTGGAAGGAAAAGAGATAGAAAGCACGTTCATTTAATTACTGATATGCTAAAAAGAGAAGGGTGGTCAGCACATCGCTGATTTTTTGTTAAAAAATACAATGTCATTCAGTTGACTCTTGAAGGTTTTCTTGTTACTCAGGCTTCCTGTAGTCTCACAAGACCAGGATCTCTTCCAATCATGTATTTATGAAAAAGTGTTATGAAAAAGTGGTGGGGATTTAAATTGCACATTACTCAGTTTTTATATCATATTTTTAATTTATGAAAATTCTATCATCATTTACTCACCCTCAAGTTGTAATTAAAAAATAAAAATTATTTAAAAAAAAATCCATGTTGTGACCCTATAAGTAAAAGTATAATGAATATGTAATATAATATATTTAGCAGTTTATGCTATAACCAGTAGTAAAGAGGAAGAGATGATCAATTTAGCTACAGCGATCTGCTATACCACAGTAAAGAGCATCAAAGTGCCATTTATTGTTAAGTCAAGTCACATTTATTTATATAGCGTTTTTAACAATGCAGATTGTGCCAAAGCAGCTTTACAGTGATAGAGGGAACATAATTTTGACTGTACAGCATATCTAGAAGAAAATAGTGTCCAGCTTAAGTAAGTTCAGTATTGATTAATTTAGTTGTAAAAATAATCAGTTACTAATTTATTTCATTTATCTATATATCAGCACTGGAGAAAACAGTGATGTCATCATCCAGCTCAGTTTAGTTCTCATACAATGGTGTCAATTAACGATTAATCGCAAAGTAATCGAAACCGAAATTCAGAACTTCTAACCGACGTAACTTATTATAGCATATATTTAGAAGGAACTATTTACAACCCACAGCTTCACAATTAATAGAGAGATGGTATGACTAATTCATACATGCAATCTGCTGATAGTGATCTGTTGATGTCAGATCACTCTTTCAATAGGAAAAAAATATCCCACCTTTAACAGTCAATCATATTTACAGTACAAACCTTGTTGGTGAACTATGAGGGCAAAAAAAAGAAAGAACAAACAAAATAATCATTCATTAATCGTAATCGAGATAAAATGTTAAATTAATCGAAGTTTTGATTTTAAGCCATAATCGTCCAGCCCTAGTGTCAATGCAGGCAGATCAAAAACATTGTTGGATATCAAGTGTCCCCGACTAAGCAAGCCAGAGGCGACAGTGGCAAGGAATCCAAACTCCATCATGTGACAAAAATGGAGAAAAAAACCCTTGGGAGAAACCAGGCACAGTTGGGGGGCCAGTTCTCCTCTGAACAGTGCACGATTATGATTCAGGCAGCATTGCAGGTCAGAAGTCAGATTGGGATCAGAACAGTCGAAACTTTGTTTCATATCAAAAGTTACAACACTTATTGAGATTATTGGATGGCAGGCACACTACAAATAATGTTTAATAAAGTTTAGTTCATGCTATCAATATAAAATAGCACAGACTAAAATAACTTAAGAATCAATACTTAATCAAAATGAAGACTGATTAAAATAGATTAACCAAAATGATCACCCAGCCCTAATATGTATATGGGACACATTTCTATATAGCTTCAATCTGAAAAACTTGATGATTGTCTAATTAAAATGAACAAAATACGCATTAAGGTGAGAATAAAAATATAGATATTGTCAATGCATCAGATTTAGATTTAGATTTATGACATTTATTTATATTTCATATTTCGTTCTGAAATACATTCAAAGTATGTTATTATGATTTATTATTTAGCAATTATTTTACAATAATACAGACAAATCCAAACACAAGCAGCATGACAACTGGAAGTGACAAATGGGCATTTTAACCGAAGCTAATTAGGGCTTTGAAATGGGAGATTCAGCAACACCGTGTGGTTTGGAAGCAGTAATTGTATTAATGACACAGAAAAGAACAAACAAAACCTCCCTCATTGGCTCGACAACTGACTCACTGCTTTCTGTCTCAATACAAACAATGGATCAATCATGGAAAATGAATGAAATAAAAAGCATTTTAAAAACTTGACAAGTGAGCATATGCAAATGTTTACATTTAAAATCAATTCAGGTGATTGTTGCAGTACAGTGATGATTATTTTCTGTTCCTTTCTATGCTGTAATGGCATTGTATATTCTGTATTAACTCTCAGTATCCCGATTCCCTCCTCTCCAATTATCCTCCACTTATTCATAACAAATGTGTAGAAAATACTTTGGTGAATAGCAAAGTATTGGGCATCAACAACAATTTCAGACTTGCTGAAGCAACGGTTGGTGAATAAGACAATATTTTTCAGACACATATAAAAATATAAAGCTATTTATCAGTATTATTCATTTCAGATCACAGGTACAAAAAGAATGCAATTTACCATTGCAACGTCTAGAAGCCATTTTGGTTGACCATCACCATTTAAAGACCCTTTTACACAAATTGGGGAAAAAGCATTTCTTTGGAATTGTCTTATAGACAGTTTCATCGGACACATGCACATTGCCACGGTTACGCGGTTACGGCCCGAAGTTAACTTCTGGTCTGTGTTTGTCGAACGGGTCTGGTGGTAACATTTAAGTTTGGCCAAGTAACGGTTCTTTTCTTCTACTAGAAACCCAAATTAACACTGGCTAGCTAATTTACTTATTTATTTATTATGTATTATTATATTATATTATTTATTATATATATTACTTACTCTAGAGGGAGTAAATTGATTGTTGTTGTTGTTATTGATTCTTTGTGGAAGTCCACCAGAAGTTAAGTTTGGGCCTCAAAACGTTTGTTTATGTTGTTACTGTTGAAAGTGTCTATTTGCTCCACACTCAAGACATGGCACACTCCATCATCTCAATTATGTTATAATCATAGAGTTGCCAGCTGAATACATTAATTTGTTAAAAGATATTTGAAACATTGAAGGCCAATGTATTTCACCCCAAAAAACAAACAAACAAACAAAACAAAACAAAAAAAAAACAAAGGATTTTCTTCAGGTTTATGCTATTATAGTTGAGATATGTGGGCTTGTGGAATACATTGGAATAAGTTAAACAATCATCCTATTTTCAGTTTGAATGGATAGGATAGAAAATGGCCCGATTTATTGACTGACCATCTCGACTAACTTTTCACTATAACAAAGTCCCTTTAAGACAAGTTATTTCACTCGGCGGCCATCTTTGAAACGCCTCTCGGGCATCCTGGGCATCATGCAATCTCTTTGAATGGGGAAACATCAAATTCTCCAAAACTGTTCGCCAACCTTACGATTAAATTTCATATTTGAAATCACCAATGAAATCTAACAACAACCGGCTCATCAATTTCGTTTCTAAATGCTCGAATCATGACAAAAAAAACCTATTTTTCAGGTTGGATCAAGCTAATGCGCATGCGCAGACCTAAATGCGCGTCTCTTCGGAGGCGGGCGTCTGACTGTTTCTATAGAAACCGGTGATTCTAACGGCCGCTGAAGTGACGCGATGACTTTACCAGTCGGCGATTGGCTCTTATTTAAAAGGCGGGACTTATTCCGCCATATTGCGCGTTACACTTTCTCCCATTCAAAACAATACGAGTGACACGTCTTGTGTTATTCTAGTCTTTGACTATAATCACTATAGTCTTGGGCATAGAGCTAGGCTGTATGACCTTCAAACCTATGTGATATTTGTTGTAATTTAAATATAGCATCATCTACCATCCATCAAGCATACATCACTCTTAATATGCAAAGCACAATGAACATGTCTCAAAGCCACACTGTAGTCTTTGCCATAAATCAACATGAACTTTCTACATATATTTTAGTCCATCATTAATTTTGAACCTTTATGATCCAGATACAAATTTTATTGGTATTGATTCTAAACTTTGTCCTTTTATTACAAGATTTTTCATTTAATCTTTCACTATGAAACAAAGTCTCAAAGGTGGCATTTGCTGACTTTACACCAGCTATAAAAAAAGATATCCAAGTATATTATTCAAACCTGATTTTACATTTTCTAGATCAGATCAATCATGATTTGATCCGCTTCTTGATTTTTTTCTTTAAGCAAATGTATTTGTTGTTTATTTGCTCTATTACAGGCCAAACTGACCTTAAAAAAAAATCTCTATAGCTGTTTGAAAACTGCATTTGAATCAAGTTCCAAACAAAGATGATATATGTAGGTATGAGCAGTTATTTTTGATTGAAATTAAATTGTATCATTTCAAGATTTAAAGCAAAATCAGAATAATCTGACTTTAGCTTTGTGAAATTATGCTACATAAAAACATACCTGCACAACAAACAAAAACAGCAGACGGACTGAATGAAAATGCAAATTCACTCTCTGACAGTAGGTGGCGCTTATGGAACAACAGCGATATAGAGTTTCCTTAGTTACCACTGTACACAAAGCAGAGCTGCGCTTATAAACACTACTTTTTTTATTTAATAGACATTATACGGAGGCAAGAGGGAAAAAAAGGCAATTTAACCTTTTTTTTTAAGACATTCAGTTCCCTTTAGAGATTCATATA
Organism: Megalobrama amblycephala; assembly: GCF_018812025.1. NCBI lineage: Eukaryota > Metazoa > Chordata > Actinopteri > Cypriniformes > Xenocyprididae > Megalobrama > Megalobrama amblycephala. Next base: position 49,794,857 of record NC_063046.1, read on the forward strand.
ACCCCCAATTCAATATTTATTTTTTCTTCCAATATTTCAAGAACCGCAAACAGTGAGCTTGCTATGCCTGGTACAGTATTTTCTCTGCCAGCGCATCTGTGCTCTCCTCTCCTATTTGCGTCCGTATTCAGCGTGCCCCATCTCTGGCCTGTGTTAACGTCCTGTTTACAGATTTTGTAATATTTCCACACAAATGACATTTAGAGAAATGATTAAAGTAAAGTTTGTGTACAAGTCCGAAACCGAGATCAGCCAAAATAAAACAATAAAACAGTTGCATGTCCGGTCGACCACTGCATCTCTAATCCTGTTTAAGTATTATGTTAGAAACTACTAAACTGTCCAACCAAAAGATGCAGGGGTTCAGCAGGAATGATTGATTTTTAATGATTGTTAATTAATTTAATTTGGTGACACTAGTAACAAAATTTGCACACTGCAGCTTTTAAAACAGCATTATTTCTTTGAGAATGTTGCTTCTACTTTTGTTTCCCTAACTTTACTTTTGCTTCTACTCTTGTTTTTTGTTTATTGTGGAATGTTCTGAGTGCCACTGATGTTACTGAAATGAACATAAGAAAAAAAAACAATCCTAGTCCAATCCTAGTCCATTATTGAATGACTGTGACCCTTTATACATCATTCCCATGACTTCCAATTTCCAAAATGCTGTCAGAGGATGTGGAAAAAGCAAGCACACTTTCCCAAGCAGGAATTTCAGAATAAAAGAGAAGAGAATATTTTTTCCTTTAGTAAAATAACTGTGTGTTGAGAGCATTTCAGCCAATTCATCCAACTGTTAGTTCCCATGGATGCCAGGAATTATCCAAGATCCTCAAATTATATACCCATTCAAACAGGAACAATGAACAATTGCACCAAAAAAGTATTTGACATTCATGCAGATTTTCTACATCTCTGTTGCAAAACCCACTGCCTGCATGAAAATATCTATGGGAAGTTTCACATCATGAGGTGACCAAAAGCTGTGTTCCAAGCTAATCTTCTTTTTATCTAACTAGAACCACATTTATCAAAAGAAAGTTATTTAATTGAAGTTCTCATTCTAATCGATAGACACGAAACGGCTACAGGCTAAAATACAGTACTATGTCATAACTGAGTGAATGTCATGGGTCAGTAGTACCATATGAAAACATTACTGAAGCTGGTTTCTAATAGGCTACCACCTCATGTCTTTTGTTGTCAAGACCATACAGCTTTATTAATCCACAATGGTTTACGAACAGATACTATGAGGGCTATTCTGATACACCATGCTTTATAAAGTCATATAAAGAACAGTCCTTGTTCCCTTGTGACAGACACAAACATGCTAATTGAACGCAAAGCTCAGACACAGGCTGTGGTATTTGGCACTGAGGCTTAAAATGCTCTTCTGTTCCTCCCGGACTGTTTCTTCAAGGGAAATTCTCTCATATCACTGCAAACCAAAGCAGCAGCTCGTTTATAAAATATCATGCTATCATTGTGGCCAGACTGGCTCTTAGACATTCCTCTTTAATCGCAGAGAGCACTATGTGCTTTTGAGTGTCTGGGCATTTAATAACAAATTAGATCAGGTGAGAACAAACGAGATAATGCAATGTTGTTTTAGTACATGTCAGGCAATCCATCAGAGTCTCAGTTGAATACAAAAGAACATTATTTTCTTCATATTGCTAAATTTGAGACATGAAACCTTGTGGCATCTGGAGAAAACAGTCAATTTTTATTTTGACTGTCAAAACTAGCCAGATTCAGACCAATCGAGGGAAATGCACAAATCTGTTAAATCGTAATTGATCTCTGCTTGGTCAGCCTCTCTTGCACCGTGTGAACACAGGCAGGTGGGGCGTGGAGTCACTGCGTGTCTTTGTTGTTTTTAGGTTAGTGATTAATATGCTTTGCAACACTGTAGCAGTTATTTTACATAATTTTGTGATAAAAACAGTATCAGTCATTGTACCAGTCATCATGACATTAACTACTAGGCAAATAGGCATTTGCTAAACCCTGCAACTACACAGCAAGAATGCCCACCTCCCTGACCTGATTTATTAGCTTCACATTGGATCGTCCTAATCAGAGGTCCATGGAATTTAACTGTCAGATCATTATCAGGGACACCTGTGACACTATGCAGACATTTGGAGAGCTTAGAGAAGCAGTACAAATCAGCTTGTGCACTCTCAGGAGAAAGAGCAGCAATCTTTATTGCAGTAGTTTATGGGATATCTTCCAGGAGTTCATTCATTTATCAAAGGTGTTCTGAGGTGAGAGAGGTTATTTAAGCTTACATCCAGAAACCAGTTTCTTTTTTTTTTTAATTCTGAGAAGCATCTTTAAAGGGATAGTTTACCCAAAAATGAAAATGTAATGTTTATCTGCTTACCCCCAGCGCATCCAAGATGTAGGTGACTTTGTTTCTTCAGTAGAACACAAATGATGATTTTGAACTCCAACCGTTGCTGTCTGTCAGTCAAATAATGGGAGTGAATGGGAACTTGGATCAATAAGAGCCAAAAAACCTTGCATAGACAAGTCCAAATTAAACCCTGCGGCTTGTGATGACACATTGATGTCCTAAGACACGAAACGATCGGTTTGTGGTTGTCGTTGTCAGAGCGCGATCAGACCTCACTAAGCGAGTGCTGAACGCAGTTGGACATAGTGGTGTTTTAGAGGTAAAAAATGAAATAAATACTGTTCGGTTTCTTGCACAAACCGATCGTTTCGTGTCTTAGGACATCAATGTGTTATGTAAACTACATAAGATACAAACTGACAGTTATTGCACAACACCTAGAAAGACAAACATTGTCCTGAATAACACAACTAAGACATTACCAGGCACACCAAAAGACTAGGTTGGACAAAAACCAAAATGTTGGTTTTGGTACAATACAAGCCTGTAGTACAGGGGTGGTGAACTCTTGGTCCTGGAGAGCCTCAGTCCTACACAGTTTAGCTCCAACCCTGATAAAAACTCACCTGCCTTAGCTTTCTAGCAACCTTTCAAACCTTGATTAGCTTGTTCAGGTGTGTTTGATTAGGGTTGAAGCTGAAATGTACAGGACTGTGGTGCTGCATCCTAATTCGCCTACTTATACTACGCCCTAAAAGTATGTACTCTTTCTGTGAACAAAAAGTACTTACTTTTGAGTGTGTAGCAAAAGAGTAGTAGTAGTAACTTTAGGACATACTATCGCGTCATACAATCACGTCTTTTCTCTTCGTCGCATCCTGTCACCGTAAACTGGCCTGTCAATCATCTTACATCCTCCACATTTCATTTAGTTAATTTCCTACCGTATCGGAGAGAAATGCAGCACGTTGATCTGCAGTCACGGGTCTTTCATGTGGAAAACTCTCCTCATATTAATGCATAACAATGCATTTAAAAGGTAATGGCCATTCGGATATTTATAAAAGTCCACATTGGTATTTGCAGATGAAAAATAACGGATAACATTAAATAAATATTTTGACTGATTATTAGTCACCCAAACCTCTCAGAGGCGATCGCGCATATCCGCCATGCTTTGTAGTTTAACACTTTTTACTCCAAAGCGCAATGGGTTGTGGGCAATATTAGCCTTTATAGTGTGCACAGATCAACACTTCGAAAATCTACCAGAAATAGTAGACCATCCGGGGACTTTTGGCATACTCTTTTCAACATACTATGCTTTGGGACACACTTATTTTAATCTCGCATACTATTTAGGATGGATAGTATGGACATTGGAACGTAGGGTGGCTCTCCAGGAATGAGGTTAGCCACCCCTGCTGTAGTACCTCACTATCCATTCTGAGGTTTAACACATACACACACACACACACACACACACACACACACACACACACACACAAAAAAAAAAACTAAACAAGGCTAGTGTGACTGATGAAACAAACTAGTCAGTGTCTTATTGATGAGAAAAACAGAAGATGTTGCTCACTAAAGCTTTTATTCAGGATTACAGCAAATAGCTTAGATCAAAATAATAACAAAAGCAGCATTCTCAATGTGCTTTCTTCCATATCCGTATCTCTGCATTAACCCCATAAGCAAAGCAAAGGCAAGAAGCAAATGCAAGAACAGCAAATCACAAATATCACAACTATTCAGTTTGATTGCAGCACTACAGTATAAATACTCATTATATATCAAAAGATCTGTAAAAAACAAAGCAATAGGGACACATGGTAAAAAAAAAAAAGCGACATTGCTGTTGGATATAGTAGGCACTGAATCATCTTTTATTTTCAGCCTCTCTGAAAATCCTGCGCCGAATGTCTTGTTTAAAAATGAATCTGAAGTGTAGCAAACAAACAGTGTCTTACTGACGTGACCTGGAACTTCGTTAAACATAAAGTTCATCCACGCTTCCTTAATGTTAGGATCACAAGGATGGCAAGGCTAAGACTGTGTTTTTCCACAACTTGGCACTGCAAATCTACTCGTAATTCTCGGAGGCATCTCTATAGTGTTATCTCTCTCCTAGTGTTGTCACGGTACCAAAATTCCAGTAGTCGGTACCGATACCATGAAAATTTTACGGTTCCCGGTACCAATTTCGGTACCACAGTAAAATCTATTGGAATTATTTTACTATTTTATATAGCCTATTTTAAAAACATTAAATATGATTTGGAGTGTGTGTGTTTGTGTGTGTATATATAGGCTACCTCAATGAAATAAATTTTGAAATATAAAAAAAATAAATAAATAATTAAATGCTCAAACATCCATTGTGTACTGTTGAAAAAAACAGCATATGCTGGTAAAGTAGGTTTTGAAGCTGTATGCTGGTCAAATGCTGGTCCTAAACTGGTCCTGCTGGTCCATACTAGTCCTAAGCTGGTCCTGGACCAGCATAAACCAGCTCAAACCAGCATACCAGCTTCAAAACCTACTTTACCAGCATATGCTCGTTTTTTCAACAGGGGTAACAGACGTGCGTGTTTATTTTAGCTATTCCGTCAGAGAAACAACACACTACAGCCTGTAAAACTATGAAATAAATATCAGTAAATAATGGTAACCTAAATAATAAGAAAGTTAAATATTATTTCAAAAAGCATTCGTTTTTTATTTCCACACAAAGACACGTCATATATAGCCAAAGTCCCGTTATTACTTTGATATAGCCGCTTTGCGCTTTGAGAGGGATGTGGGACACGAGCAGGAAAGAGACCATTTCTCTTTAATAATATCTTCGTTATCTCCTGATGTTACAAGCAACTGACACTTGTTGTAAAAGGTCTGAAGCGCGTGTTTTATCCTCCGCAGAGGCAAGACATTCAGGCTATGTTTGATTTCGCGCTGCCAGAGAAAACGAAAATAAAAATCACTGGTGTGTGAAACGCGCTATAGACAAATAAACTTGACGCGCCTTATAAAGTCTAATAACGAGCGCAAACTCTGTTAAATAGAAACTGACGTGCAAGCAAAAAGGTTTCTGTCCTACGGTGTTTTTTCTACTTTACCACAGTAAATAATGCGAATAGCCTATAATAGGCCTAAATGCGAACGAAAGAAACGTTATAATCCCCTGCGTGAGTGAAGATTTGGGAAAAGAAACAGATTCCATGTTCAGTGGAATAACTAATGGAATATTGTTCAATTCTCTGCTAATCAGGTGACCAGATCGCGATTCGGAAAACAGAATACGAAGCTTAAATGTATGGACTCACGCACCTCTCTTATTCGGCATTAACCAAAATGTTTCCATGGCTGCGATGTCACATTTAATTGCTAAATACTGGCACAGCCCTATCAGTGGGTACCGAATATATTCTACCGAATATATATTATATTAACAATTCTCGGTACTACCGGTACTACAGAAATGCTGGTATCGTCACATTTTCAAAATTTCAGTACCGACTTGGTACCGAAGTACCGGTACTTTTGACAACACTACTCTCTCCTATTTACTACTATATGATATGTGCGAAACCGTGGGCAGGGCTAAAGAGGCCATAATATAGAAGTAGGCGTCGATTTTCTTCTACAGAGGCGGTCTTTCGTCACTCAATGACATAATGTCACAAAATCCGAAATGAGTCGTTTTGGCACCATGGTTACAATAAAAACTGTTTTTGACCTAAAGAGGAAGTTTTGAGCTCTGAAACTTACAGGATATTTTTATAGTACAATGACCTCTTGATGTCAAAATATCAATTTCTTAATTCATGACCCCTTTAATACAGTTAAAATAAGATAGTCCATTAAAAAAAAGAAAATTCTGTTATCATTTACTAACCCTCTTTAAAATTTCATTCATCTTCAAGGCACTCACATAGAGCACATCAAATATGGTAAACATCAGCTGCTTGACACACGAGAAACCAATGAGGTATGTGTGCTTTTCAATGTTTATGTCTATGTTGTCTTGTTGTGTGGACTTTCAATAGATGGACAAATATGATGAGAGAATATTAGAAATTTTGATTTCTGTGTGAACTATCCTTTTGAATCACAATATTACATTTCACATTTATTAGAACTCATTTAACACAAGCCACCATCACCACACTACACATACAAAAACAGACATCATAAAGAACTACATATGAATCCTTGAGTGTTGTTATATGCGCCTATAGATTAAATATTCAAAAAAACAATAGTTATTCTTGAAAGCTGTTGTCTGTTTACAGCTCCAAACCAACAGATTTTGGAAGGACTGAAGTGCTGCGGAGGTAGAGGGAAGTTTAAGCACCTCATGGTTGTGGCGTGGGTGAGAGCACCAGGCTGGCAAGGCAACATTCCTGTCAGCACTTTCCCAGCACACTGACAGAGGAAGGAAAAGCAGGGAAAAACAGATTCTTTCCCACTACAACAGCACAAGACAGAGCATGGCTGCAACAGAAAAGGCAATGGCTAGTTTAAAGGGGTCATGACATGAGAAATAAAAATTTTCCTTGGTCTTTTGACATATAAGGAGGTCTTTGTACAACATCCTGTAAGTTTCATAGCTTAAAATGTCCTCCTCATTATAAAAACGCATTTACAAAAAAAACAGCTTGTGAAGTCACACGGGCAAAAATCAGTTGCATATGACTGTCTCTAGAGCAAGACATCAATGAATCCTTTCACATTGTTGCACCATAGACCACATCCAATGGTTGACAAGTCTACATCGTACGTGAGCATTGTGTCGCATCAAAAGCAAATAGAGCTCATTATAATCACTGACGCGGTCTACATACAGTATAGAGATGCCGCTCCATTTCTGACATACTCCACGCACTTGAGTCTGCTGACAACAAGTCGAATGGAACAGTACAAGTATGTTTGCGGTATTGGGTATCGGGACCGATCCAAATCTGATACTATGTGTAGGCTTCATGGTTGCTAATATCCACAAAAGGCTAAAACAATATAAAGCACAATATAAGTTTTCATGCACTATATTTCAAGACTTCTAAAGCCATTCAATAGCTTAATGTAAGGGACAGATGAAAAATTACATAGTTCATGGTAGGGATGTGCAACAGCGACCGAGTACTCGACCGTGACAGCGACGATCGATCATGTAAACGATGATCGAAATTTATTTTTTATTTTGTCTCTTGATTGGTTATAGCAGCACTTTGGGCGGCGCCCTGAGCTCCGACTGTTTAGCTTTCCAAAGCATGCGTCACAAACTTTTCAACGCAGAGAGCTGCATGCTGGGAGTCTATGTTGCTTTAAATACATCATTCTGCACCCGGGATGCGTAAAAGTGGTTTGTGATGATCTGTATTTGAGCCTTTAAAATTGTTTCTTGTTTTCTAATCTTGTTCTCTTGTATTTGTCATATCTTGTTGCCTTATTAAAAAGCTGTGCACTACATTTAAAATAAACCTCTTAATTTTATATATATATATATTTTTTTTACAAATTGCTTCTCAATGCATTTTATAAGAATACAAATAGTAATTTAGTTTTTATTAACATTTTACCATTAATAAAACCAAATATGACCAAGGTTTTTTTGCTAAAATTACTTTTGCTGCTGAATTATCCACTCACCTAGTTTAAAAACATATTTATAATTTTATTTATTCATTTGTTGTTTTTCTCTATAATGAAGTAGTGTGCATTTACCCGATTGTGTTTAACACTTTAATTACACACAGTTACACACACACACACACACACACACACACACACACACACACACAGGTATAGATATTCAACAATGATCAAGAAAAAAAAACAGTTATGAGATCGGTATTGGAATAAGATCGGTTATGAAAAAAAAATGGTATAGCGCATCCCTAATGGAAATGTTTTCAAAAAACACACTCGCGTGAAATAGTGAGGGAGTGAGAAACTTTTTCCTCTGTAAAGACATTAGCCACTAATAACAATGACCACTTAAAAATGGATCATTTCCAACAGAAGGTCAGAATGAGGGTTGGAAACCCTCTGTACAGATGAACACTCCACAGATGTCTTTACGGAAAGAAAAACACTTTGAAAAGAATAAACAGAAGATTCAGAAGAACAGAACAAAATATCACTCCTAATAAGGTTAAGGTTAAAAAAAAAAAAAAGATTTTGGAAAAGCAAAAACACTTTTTGAGATGATTTTGGTCCTGAAAACACAGTATACTGGAGCTGTTTCTCAGAATACTTTGGCTGTCCGCGTTCCGCACTGTCTGCGTGACATAATTTCCGTTATCAGGAGGGTCCAGGGGTGACCGTGCACACCGATCTTCAACCAGATGGAACTGGATTGAATATTTTGAATGTTCCGATCCCAATGTGACTTCTGACCTGTAATGCTGCCTGAATCATAATCATGCACTGTTCATTTGTTGGCTAGAGAAGAACTGGCCCCTTCGATTGAGCCTGGTTTCTCCCAAGGATTTATTCTCCATTCTGTCACCTGATGGAGTTTGGGTTCCTTGCCACTGTCGCCTCTGGCTTGCTTAGTCGGGGACACTTAATATTCAACAATATTACTGATCTGCCTGCAGTATGAGAACTGAACTGAGCTGGACGATGACATCACTTTTATCTCCAAAGCTGCTAGATAAATTAACAAAATTAATAACTAATGATTTTTACAACAGAAATGAATCAACAATGAACTTCCTTAAGCTGGACAATGACACTATTTTCTTCTAGAGCTGCTGTACAGCTAAAACAAACATTATTGCATTATTTTCCTGTTATCACTGTAAAGCTGCTTTGAAACAATCTGCAAAAATCTTCTCAGTATTGAATGCGATAGAAGCATATTTATAGTTGACAACAATTGTTTATTTACATCATTACTAGATACTGACTAACAAAAGTGTTTGTAATTTTAATCAAATTCTTGACTTAAAGAAAAATTAAATGTAAAGTGGACACAAAATATGAACAAATTATCTATATATTGTTTTTTCTGAATCACCACACATTTACAAACACAATAGATGGAACATATCCATCCACAGAACTCCAAAAGGGCTGCTGCTTTGTTGTGCCTCTTGCTGAAAAATAAGGCCATATTTTTGGAACTGAAATAAGCTGTGCTGAACAGCGTTCAAAGAGAATGAACCCAGAGCCAAACAACTGCACAGGGACCACTGAAATTAGTCTGCATAAACAGCACAAAATGTACTTTCCAACAAGCCTTAGAGAAGTAGTTTTCAATAAGGAGGCTGGGGCCCACTAGGGGGCCTAGGTAACCTTCCAGCAACCTTCCAGCAACCTTCCAATACCATATTAACAAAGTTATTTAAAATGATAAAAAAGCACTAAAATATAGATGTACAACATTAAACTGACATCACTTTTTTTTAGATTGTTTTTTTTTTTTGTTTTTGTTTTTTTGTTTTTTTTTTTACAATAAAAGTACAATAGGTACATACTGTTTCAGTTTATTTAAGAGGGCTCAACACACTCTCATGGCAATTCATAACTTTTTTTTGTTAGTTTTGGTGAATTAGTGGCTAATAATGGCTGCATGTGCCCATACAATCTGCTTAAAACTGCTGCTCATCTATGCTTACCTTTATATTATATAAAAAAAAAACTGGTCCCACTTTATATTAAGTGGCATTAACTACTATATACTTAAATAAAAAAAATAAGTACAATGTACTTATTGTGTTCATATTGAATTGCAAAACACTTTTGCTGCTACTGAGGTGGATACGGGTAAGGTTAGGGAAAGCTTTGGTGGTATGGGTAGGTTTAAAGGTAGGGGTAAGTTGTAAGGGGTGGGTCAACAGTGTAATTATAGATGTAATTACAGAAATTAATTACAGATGTAATTACATGCAGGTGTTTTTAAAATATAAGTACAATGTAAAAACATGTATGTACACACTAAGTGCATTGTATCAAATGATTAATTTAAATGTAAGTACATAGTAGTTTAGGCCACTTAATATAAAGTGAGATCAAAAACTTTCATACAAATTCATGAAATAGTCTAATGTATTAAAATGTCACACAGAACTCAGAGATAATAAATAATAAATAATAATAATAATACTACATTATTGCAATGACCACTTCTTAGGTCTTTCATTTCCCCAATCAATAATTCTGAAATTTAATACTGAGACTCAAAGTTAAATCACAAATTCTTAGGAAAGCCCTCATTTTCCAAGAATCCATCCACTTTCCCAACAAGTGTTTTCTGGTAGCACATGCAATATGAATAATATAAAGAGGATTAGAACATTTAAGCCAATGATTGCGGTTGCCAGTTTTCATTTAGTGGTAACTACAAGGGAGGCAAAGCCAAAGCACAAATGAGCAGTAATCCTTCTTCAAATCCCTCTACCCATAAACACCGTCTGCCTGACATCACCCTGGCAACCTTAACCAGAGGTCTTACTGATTCACCAATCACCTAAAACAGAAACAACTTTCATATACACTATATGAAAACATGTATGCAAGCATTTGATTTTGTTTCTTTGTGTAGATCTAAATCTACAGGGCTTTTAGAGATTTTGGCTTTATCATTCTTGCTTGTTTCTGTTTTTATGGAGAAAGACATTCATTATTCATTTTCACATTCACTGTTATAAAACACAAGCAGCTTAACATAGAAATATTCACTTAGTCCTCTTTTTGAGGGCCTGAATTCCTGTAAAAGGACTCCTGCTGACGAGAGCCAGAATCAGAGGATTGCATAATAACTAATAACTGAGAAGAGCTTAAAAAGATATAGTCACCATATGACCCTTTAACTTTGAGTGTGGGATATCAATATGCAAAAAAAAATTCAAATTTCTGTATAACACAAGTACACAAATGAAAGCTATCTGCAGCAGAAACAGAAACACCACTAAGGGCATGAAATTAAAGCACAATTAGTGCTGGGCAGTATACCGTTTGGTATACCGGTTTTAATTTTGCGTACAATATGTATTTTTCGAATACCGCCATACACCAGTAGCGTAGCTGAAACAATTGCTTCATCTATTTGAAGGCCCTTAAGAGCACTATGTAGAATGTATTAAGAGGGGACCTCCATTTAACACATACCTTTCTTAACAATAACACAACAATAAATAACTCTTACCTACACAACCTTCTCTTTTTAACATGGCAAATACCCTGTAGAGTCCTTTTGATGTCCGCAATGCAGAAAACGCAGAACTAGTGTATAAAGTGGAATGTTGCAGAATTGGCTAAATAGAAGACAGTGTAGAACTGTCATTTAGACTCTAGCCTGGATCTTTTTATCATGCGTTAGTAAAGTTGAAGGCTGGGAAGGACAAAACAGTTTTCATAAGGGTGGGCTTCATTTAAAGGATTAGTTCACTTTCAAATAAAATTTTCCTGATAATTTACTCACCCCCATCTCATCCAAGATGTCCATGTCATCCTTTCTTCAGTCGAAAAGAAATCAAGGTTTTTGATGAAAACATTCCAGGATTATTCTCCTAATAGTGGACTTCAATGGACTCCACTGTTGAAAGTCAAAATTACAGTTTCAGTGCAGCGTCAAAGGGCTTTAAACGATACCAGACGAGGAATAAGAGTTCCGCCAAAACCACTCTTTCATATTCTTCTAAAAGTTTACGCTGTATGTCCTACACCTTCCCTATTTAACTTATGGAACGAAAGCAGCGCCAGTTCCATTTTTTCCATAAGTAGAATAGAGAAGGCATAGGACATACAGCATAAGATTTTTGAGGAATACGAAAGTGCAGTTTTGGCAGAACCACTTGGAAGGTGATCATTTGTTAATAAAAAGCATATACATTTAAATTTTTTCAGAAAATGACCAATCGTTTCACTAGATAATTATTCCTCGTCTGGTATCATTTAAAGCCCTTTGACGCTGCACTGAAACTGTAATTTTGACCTTCAACAGTGGAGTCCATTGAAGTCCACTATAAGGAGAATAATCCTGGAATGTTTTCATCAAAAACCTTAATTTCTTTTCGACTGAAGAAAGAAGGACATGAACATCTTGGATGACATGGGGGTAAGTAAATTATCATGAAAATTTTATTTGAAAGTGAACTAATCCTTTAACCATTAATCACACTGGAAATGAGACAAACCAACACACAGGCAAAGCAAAAGGAGGGTGGGAGAGAGATGGTGAGGGACAGATAGAAAGTATGGCATGCCCACTAGCAGATTTGAAGGCTGGCTTAAAGAACTGTGGGTATTGCCAATGTCAGGCAATACCCACATGCATCTCAGTTGGCGTCCCTGGCACACTAAGGTTAGGAGGAAGTGAAGGACTCAAAGACTAGAGAGAAACAGAAGAATGGACCTTATCCAGCTGGACATTTTAATATCAGGTTGCATGAATTCAGTGAGTGAGAGGGAAGAAGTGTAGAAAACAAACACAAATCAAGAGAACCAGCACAAACAGGAAAATATTTTATAAGAAAACCTATTAACATCTGTTTTCTCTTTCATAGGTTCATTCAACGCCTCATCCGTAGCTGAAGCTATGTGAACACTTGTGGGCGGTACTGATTGTTCGAATCCAGTATAGAATATGATGGTGCAGACGCTGCTCCTTTAAGAGATACTGTGTCACTCACACTATATAAGAATCACTCTTGTTCTTCAAGAAGTACATTTTTTTGACCCGTGCTCTTGTTCGTTTTGAGTGCTTCAGCATTTACAATGAGCAAAGTTCTTTTCTCCTCATGACAAAAAAACACCATGAATTTTAGGAAGTGCGCTGCTTCGAGTTCCTGCTTTATACTCAGCGGTGACACTCACGGTAGGTGTGTGAAGAACCTTTCCATTGCTCACGCTATAGCAGCGCTGCTTGCTACTTCTCACTGTGAGGATCTCCCTTGAAGACGCTGCACTGGTGCTCTTGAAAACTGATACGTATACTCCCTGTCAATCTGTTTTTGAGTTTGGGGGTCTGATAGCCAATGCAAGTTTGTGGAAAATGAACATACAGGATTCTCCCTTTCTCTCTCACTCCCCTGAGTGCGACACCTGCATGAATTCCCCCGTGGAATTCATCCAGCAGGAGTTATGTTTCAGCCCGGAAGCATGCAATGCGGTCTCTTTTGGCCTGGATAATGTTCTTCTTACTGTTGCTTCCGATAGAGGACGGCATGGCCTTGGCTGACGCTCTTCCACCTAGTCGCAGATTCAACCAGGTGACTGGTTTGTCACGATGGATCTGAAGGATGCTTATGTTCGCATTCAGTTTGTCTGGAGAAAGAGGAAGTTTCTTAAGCCGAGTTCAGACTGCACGATTTTCAAAGTAGTCGGGTCACTGTTCTTTTCACACTGCATGACTATCTTGGCCAGCATTCAGTCGCTGCTGTGTTCAAACTGCACGATGGATCGGCGACAGAGGGTTTCACACTGCATGACTTTACAATAGGAAGAATCGCCGACAACTCTGTCTGGCACGCAAACTACGTTTCACAACCAAACACACGCGAGATGTGACAAGGAAACAACGCGATATCACGCGTGCAGGACCGGAGTTATTATTATTATTATTAAAAACGGTAGCCCACAAGAAGCTTGAAATACGAATTGCCTGTGCGCTGATTTGCAGCGAAAACAAAAAGAAAAGAAGAATATGGAGGAGGAAATGGTTGGGGAGACTGTGGATTGTGTGTTCTGCAACGAGAGAACATACATAACTACATACATAACTACATTCTACATAACTTTTCAATGTGCTGCTGTTGCGGATGGTCAAGCAAATGTTTGTGTTTTGTTTCCGTTTGATAGAATTGTAATGTTTATGTGAATGAAGCCATGCTTGCTGATGTTGTGGTCTATAACTCCTCCCCGAACTCCCCGCTGCTCTGTATCTTGCTCTCTCATTGGCTGTCGGTCATCGCCGATGTAGTTTTCAGTCAGAACACTTTTCACACAGCAGGATTTTGAATCGCCGACAGGTCCAGATATTTAGCATGCCAAATATCTCACGGGCGTCGGCGACTCGTCGGCGATTCTCTCAGATCGCGTCTTTGCTCATTCACACTGCGTGATTGTCACTCACGTGAACGAGCACCGATTTTCCTGAGATTTCGGGCATTTGTCGGCGATTTCTCAAAACCTGTCGGCGAGCCAAAATCGGGGCTAAAATCGTGCAGTCTGAACTCGGCATTAGGTTCACTTTTGGGGGCAAAGCGTTCCAATTTTGGGTTCTTCCTTTCAGCCTAACGTCAGCACCTTGCACATTCACGAAGTGTATGGATGCTGCCCTGGCTCCACAGAGACTCCAGAACATTCATGGGACACTAAGGCTGAACCTCTAGAAGAGCTCTCTCCTGCCCAAGAAGCACACTGTTTTCTAGGAGGGGATTTTGACTCATAGCTGTCTCTCACTAGTGTTTGATCCAGGCCGTCATGGTGGGTCTTTGCTGCATGTTGATGGGTCTCATGGCTTTTGTCCCAGGGTGATTCCATAGGGGGTGTTCAATGATGTCGCATGCTGGTGATGTTGGATGCCTCCCTGACAGGCTGGGGTGCTTTCTGTTACAGCCTTCGAGCCTGTGGAGATTAAAGGGGCAAGAATCAGTCCTGGCACATAAATTGCCTGGAGTTGCTTGCTGTTCTTCTAGCCTTGAGTAGGTTCCTTCAAATGCTCCAATGCTACCACGTCTTTGTCAGGACAGACAACATGATGTTTGTTCACCACATTGTTGTGTGGTTTCCAGGTGTCACAAATATGACAGTAGACTTCGTGTTGAGGCACAGTCCAGAGTCCAGGGAGGTTGCATTCTCAGACAGTAAATCATAATCTGGCAACACTTCCGAAGAAAGGAGGTTGATCTGTTTTCCTCAGAAGAAAATTGATCATTGTCTTCTGTGGTTGTCCCCACCAGATCCCACGCCTCTGGGAATAGATGTCCTGGCTCTGGCATGGCCGAGGTAACGCCTATATGTATTCCAGCCGATCATGCAGCTTCAACCGAACAGAGGGCAGGAAGACAGGTTGCATCTTCTGCTGGTGACTCCACATTGACCCTCCCAAGTGTGGTTTTCTGACCCGATTGCTCTGCCTTAGGAAATTCCAATCAGGACGGATTTGTTGTCGCAATTGTCGGGCAACCTGCTGATTTGGAGTGTCTGGGTTTGGCCGTTGAATAGTGCTCTCTGTTGACTCATGGTATCTCAATAGAGGTTCAAGTTTTTTGCTGGCGCCATCCACACTGAAGGTCTATGTAGCACCTATTGCTGCTTTCCACATGCTGGAGGGAGGCGTTTCCTTTAGGAAGCATATGCTTGTTTCTCACTTTCTGCATGGGGTAAGATGGCTTGGGATTTTTCTGTGGTCCTGGAGGGTCTTTCAGGGGCTCCTTTTAAGCTTTGGAGTCGGTCTCAGAACAGTTTTTGACAGTTCTGTTGCTGACCTTAATGTTCCTCAAACATGTCTGAGACCTTGTCATGGAGAATGTATTGCATGGATATCACTCCTGGCATAGTCAAGGATTTCTTGTGGCCTAAAATAGTGTATGTACCTATAGATGGAACTCAACCAGAAGTATTTTGCCACCGTGGGTACCGTTGCTGCTTGTGCTGCAAATGCATTTGATCGCTAAGTGGCACTTTGACCATACAGTTCTACAAGTTATCAGGCGAATGCATCAAAGCACATTTTTGCAAGTAGCAGTCAACCTTTCCGTGCCACTGGGATAGATTTGACAGTTGCAGTCGGTGGATAATCTATACTTTGTAGTTAAAAGAATTCATATTCCCAAGAACAAATTCACTACTTATGAAATTATATGCATTTGTTTTTAAAAACCAATTCAAGCAGCATAGTAAATGTCAAGACTGTGAGCCTATGCTTGTTTTACTGTATGCTACACAGTAGCCTACTACACCATATTTTTGATTTTTACATTTGTATTATCTATATCATTGAATCCAATCTTATATTATTCTTGCCATTAAATAAAAGAACATAAATGTGGTTTACTTTGTATGCACGGGAGCATTAAAGGAGGTAGCCTGTTTACATGGATTTATATGCTAGGTTATATGTCAATATTGTCAAATAGAAGTATCTATAGAAGTATCCTTTTTCCGATTTCTCATTTTTAAACCACCATATAATATTTTAACAGTTTTCGATTGCAAGCTTTAAAATAGCAAAATGATGAATGTATACTCCCAAATGCCAACTATACCCCTGCTTCTCAGCCCGATGTCATCTGGTAAAGGTTAATTTAAAAAAAAAAAAAAAAAGGTAAATAAGACAATAAAGTGTTGGAAATTATGGCACATCATATCACATAGCCGAGTGAATGAGGTTTGAGTGAAATGGTTGGTAAACTAAATAAAAATAAAAATCTCTCATTTACAAGCATAAATGTTGTAAAAAATAATAAAACCATGCAATAGCCTACATATGTAAGTGTGAGTGTGTTTACCCTATACTGTACCACAAGGAATGCTCTAGGCTGCTGTTATGAAACAATGATGAAATCAGTGGACACCTGTGAGGTTGTACTGATGTTAATCCTTTATATTATTGCATATTAATGCAAAACAACAAACACTTTAAATATTCTGTGAATGAATAAATGTATGAAAATGGGTGGCTAGACATCCTGACACAAACAGCTGGAGTGAATATTGGAGTGAAATTGGTTTTGTGTAAAGACTGGCTGCACACACACGGCTGAGGAAAGCATACAGCAGGCAGTTTAAGAGCCAGTTGAAAAGAAAACTGATGTACACGGTACTGTCTGAAACATTCACAATAAATACCCTCCTCTCGACAGCAGGGACTCAGACTGGAAACTAACAAGAACTAGAACTGTCCTGCTGATTGACAGCATGACTTAATGCACATCTGCTTCTTGCCTCATCCACGACAGCATTTCAGAATCGGACAAAAAAATTTGAATTTTGGTTTGTGAGTATGCAGTCATGCTTTGGGTTTGTTTGTTGGTTTGTGTGCAAGAAAATTATTCATGAAGACAAATGTTTGAACTGTCGAATCACTTTGTGTTTGCAAGGGTATTTCATGTCTGGCCCTGTGGACATGAACAGAAAGGAAGAAAGGCCGATTTCATGGCACCAGCTTCCCCGCAATTCCGTGACAGAGGATTAGGAAACATTACGACAGAGAATAAAAATCTGCTTGTACAGTGGAACCAGCCAAAACAATGAATCAGACCTGATAGATAAAGGGAAGCTAACAGACAAAATCAAAGAGCATTTAACAGCACGAAATATTTTGGGGCAACTGGCAGCCTAGAGACATAAAATAAAGGAAAAGGAAAAAAATAAAAGGAAATATAAGGAGAACAGGATCATGATTTGACACTCTCTGGATTCAAACTTAACAAGTCTGGAGCTCAAATCATTGTGGGTGTGGCTCTGACATAATGAGTTTGGGGTTGCAAGTTCTATAAGCATAGTTAACCAAACTAGACTATTTCTGTTACATAAATATGGTTAATGTAATAATTATAGTAAGTCAACAAAAAACATTGAGGTTTTGTGTGTTTGTTCAATCAAGTACGAATGAGTCACAATGTATTTTTTAAACGCTGTTGGTCCATTAGACTTCAAACAGGGTCAAAGAGGAACTTGGCCTGTGTGCACAGAGGGTGTTTCATGTGGCCAGCACAGACACTAAGACTTTGTCTAGGTTGAAGAGGGCAGACCTCCATGTTTCTGTCAGATGGACACACAAGCTGTAAAGTAAATGTGCACACACTGACAAGTAGTGTTTTCTGATGGGCACTCAATAGGGCAGCTTGCGGGATGACCCGTTATGCCTCTGGGTATGGGCAATGTAAAGAACCTTTTAGCTCTTGAGTTAAGGGATAGTTCACCCAAAAAATGAAAATTCTGTCACCATTTACTCACTCACTTTCTTCTGTGGAACATAAAAGAAGATATTTTGAGAAAATACTTTTTTTTTCTAGCAATGAAAGTTAAAAGTAACTAAAAAGGTTTAGTTACCAACATTCTGCTGTAGAAAGAAAGTCATACAAGGTTTAAAACATCATGAGGGTGAGTAAATTGTGATAGAATTTTTATTTTTGGATGAACTATACCTTTAAATATTGCACTGTAGAGTTGTGGACAGACATAGGATAACTTAATGAGTGTACCAAACTCAAAAAAGTGAAGTTTTAACTGCCAAAGATGCAATTAATGACAATTACTTCATTATTCCACAAAATGACTGTACAGCTGTGTTTTTCCATTGTATAAAATTGCCTGACCAAGGGAAAAACGCTAATAGCTCTGCTCATTCATTGAGTTTTAGCTTGCAGATGAACTATCCTTCAACAGAAAAAGCTTATTCTCTAATATTTTTGAATTTTTTTATTAAATAAATAAAAATAAATAAATTAAATTTATTCCATACAATGATAGACAGTGTAATAAAACAACAGTTTTATAAAACAAGTTTTTCTTGGTTCCCTAGTGTGTCTAAAACAGTGGTTCTCAACATGTGGCCCGTCACGGATGCAAATGCAGCCCACGATATGCCTACCACATTTAAAAAATAACTTCCAGTTTTACAATTCATTTTTGTTTTTAATTTAAAATGTATTAAATATAAGTTTGAACTATGTGTTTTTGTCATATAAAATAATTTTTGTCATATAAAAAAAAATATTTGTATCATATTTTCAGACCTACTATGTACTGACGCAATTACGCTTTGACAGAATTCCAAAAGTCATGAGTCGCCATTAGTTTGGTAAAATTAGAGATCAAAACGGACACATTTGTTATTAGAGGAGAAAAACAAAGGAAAACACCAATGAAGGAACACATGCAAACAAGAAAAGTTGTAGCATCATAAGCGAAGTTAGAAGAGTGCTGGAAGAATAAGTTTGCTGTCAATAAGTGAGATGGGCAGCCTTTCTGTTTGCTCTGTAGTAAATTACTGGGCGTATGCAAAACCTACAATGTGTCAAAAGACATTTAGGTACCACCCATGCAATATTTGACAGGAAATATCTGTCTGGATCTCAGGAGAAAGCTCTCAAGATAACTAGTCTTAAAAAGAATGCGATTGCTGAACTGAATACGATGCGAGCTATCTTAAAAGTGTCCCAGGCCGTGACATTAGCAACGTTCAAAATTCTGTGGCTCCTTGCCAAACACTGCACTCCATTCAGTGATGGGGAACTGGCTACAAGATGTTTTCTGGAATCATAATGTCTTTTTGATGATCTGAGCAACAAAAGTGAGATAATCCGTAGGATAAAAAGTATACAGCTCAGTAATGACACAGTTATGTGTCGAACTTCAGAAATATTGGAGAACTTAACAGAACAACTAAAAACTAAGCTAGCCACTGCTTCAGTACTCAGTTTGGCTGACAGAATCGGAGACGCTGTTCAGCTTTGCATTTGGGTGAGATGTGTGACTTTTGAGTAATTTTTGAGTTTACGGAAGATTTATTGGCATTGAATTCGCTACATGAACGAACAAGGGGTAAGCACTTAGTGAAGCATGCAAAGACATGAACATACCGGCAGCATCCTCAGTTGTCTCCATCACTACTGATGGTGCACCCTCAACAACCGAAAAATACAAGGGTCTTGTTGCTGAAATGCAAAAAATCTCCCCTGACGTTGTCATTTCACTTTATTGTGCACCAGCAAGCACTATGCAGCAATTTAGCTGATGGATACCTCATGTAGGTTATGGACGCTTTGGTCAAGGTGGTCAACTTCATTCAAGCATGCCCGCTAATGCCATTTTTTTTTGCATTGTTGGACGAATTGGACGGTGGCTACGGAGACCTTGTTCTGCAGTGAGATGGCTAAGTCGGAGAAAAGTCTTGCATCGCTTTCTGGCTGTTTTCCCCAAGATAGTTCACTTTCTTGATGACAAATCTCCAGTCTTGAGAGACAAGGAGTTTTGAAAGTGCTTTCCATATATGGATCAACATATATTTGTGAACACACATTTTCTGCAATGTTAGGCATCAAGTCACGCTTCGGTGCGCGTCTTACAAACTGCAACTTACAGTCGCAACTTCATTGTGCTGTTATTCCTTTTGAGCTGAATTTCACCATATTTGTCAGCTCACGACAACATCAGGTGTCCCAATAATGGTGAGTAGAATTATACTTTTTAATAATAATAATAATAATAATAATAAATGTAATTATCAAGGTATCATAATATTTATAATATTATTTGCTAATACCATAACATTAAATCTGGTTGGTTTGCATTGGTGATGTCATGTGAGATCATATGAGGCCCAGTGGGGAAAAAAAGGTTGAGAACCACTGGTCTAAAACAATAATGGAGCCCAATGACTTTCATTGTATAAACAAAAAAAACAAACAAAAAAAAACACATTTTTTCAAAATATCTTCTTTTGTGTCCAACAGAAGAAAGTCATGCAGGTTTGGAACGACATTAGGTGAGTATTAATTTTGGGGTGAATTATCCTTTTAAGGCCTTGAATAATAATGGAAATTTTATTCTGACTCTAAATGTCATGTTAACAATATAGTACAATTAAATGTATTAAATCACAAAAATAGAACTGTGGAAAAATACTGCAGTGGGCTGAAGGAAACTGAGCTCTTTCAAAAACAGTGACACATAATAGCAAGGTTCCCTTTTCTCTACTTCCAGGAGGTGGAATTCTGCTTTCAAGTGTGCTTAAATTCCACACAGCCATGTGAATGAAGCCTGACATTTCACCCCATCAGCATCTAGTTGTGTCCAAGAGTTTCCCCCAGCTTCCAACCATCTCACGGGACAGTGGATGTAACAGGATCATATGGGATGGGGAAATGCATGGCAAAAAGATTCCATACAGGACCTCAACCAAGTTAAAAAGCATGTAAAATCCAAATAATTCATTTTAAAATTGGACACACACAAAGTACAGTATTAAATTAATGGACTTCAACTTGAGTATGGCTTAGAATTAACAACATTTTTACATGGTTAATCGACAGTGAATTTGATTATCGATTAATCTTGTTTGCATCTGCCAGTTATGTCACTTTACAGCAGTGATTGATTAATGAACTTCTTAAACTTAATGTGTGAAACATTTTCCTCAGTGCATGACTCATGCCTGTTTCACACTGGACGCATAAGCAGAGCAGAAGCAGCACATGCCCATTGTGCTTTCACACTGGCAGAGTTTGTTGCAAGCAGCAAAACGAAAGTTGTAACGAGTTGTAAAGAAAAGAGGCTATAGCGCTTTATCTGTTGCTCTTAAGGTTATGAAGACAATGCAGTGTTTGAGTGCACTCAGTCAACCAAAGTAGGAGACAATTTGGTGCATATTTCCATCTTGTCACTGAACAGCGACTTGACCGTGAGTGGCACCCGAAATACTTAAAAATGGGTGCAGAGCAGATGAAAAACATTCATTTTTCTGATTAAAGCTAATAGGGATGCACCGATACCGATACCAAATTCATGTACTTGTACTCACACTCGTAAAAATACCCCCGATACCAAAGACTGATACCTCAAGTGACGTAACTGACAGAATTTTCCATCTACAGAAACACCGGCGGCAGCAGCAAAAACAATATCAGCCTCAGAGGTGTGGAAATACTTCAAAAGTAATGATGACAACACACACATTGCGAAGGTGGGATAGGCGGAATCGAGCTGATTGACACAGACCACAAGCTCTCTCTCTTTCGCACGTGCTCTCTCTCTTTCTTGCGCGCGATCCCAGTTCTCTCAGACAGCACGCGATCAGTTCTCCTTGCGCCTGAATGGTCAAATGCACACATAGTTGTCAAAATGTCCATTGTGTGGAGTATCTCACGTAAATACAGTCGGTTATGGCTTAAAGGTGCTCTAAGTGATGTCACGCGTTTTTAGGCCAAAACATTTTTTGTCACATACAGCAAACATCTCCTCACTATCCGCTAGCTGCCTGTCCCCTGAACACACTGTAAAAAAAAAACGCGGTCTCTGTAGTCGCCACAAGCTCCAAAAACGGCAATAAAAACAAAATGGTCCAGCCTGGACCACAAATCATAATAAACACGCTCCAGCCAATAACTGACAAGAATGATTTTCATGACTGAATGCGCATTCATGACTGTTCCAGGAAGCACGGAGGGGAGGGGGAGGAGGAGGAGGAGGGAGGGTCTAGCTAGCCTCTGTTTTGTTTGACAACACTTCGAACATCAACAGGAAGTTACTCCACCCAGGATCGCTTAGAGAACCTTTAAGTGGACGTAAACATTTGGATGAAAACAGGATATGTGTCAGTATCCATGGATTCGATCTTAAAGGGACCGCAGCCTATATTTGTCATTAATGTTAGTAAAACAACTAAATATGTTCAATAAATGTATACATGGTAAATAATCCTACTGTATCTGAAAAACAAGTTTATTTAATTTGTATCTCTATAGTATTTGTTGTATTGTTTGTAATTTTTTTTTATATAACAACAATTATATATATTGGTAATTATGCCATTTGAAGGTTATTGGACACTGTGAAATTTTTGTTCTTTAAGTTTGTGACAAGCACAAAAAATTATTACTTTTTTCATTAGAGTAATAATAAAGAAGCTGTTCTACATTCATTAGTTTCACTGTGTTGTGCTTGGAAAACTGCAACATCAACAAAAAAAGAAAAGAAAAAGAGAAATTAATAAATGTATAGGCATTGGTATCGGCGAGTACTAGAAAAAAAATATCGGTACGCGTACTTGGGCCTTAGAAATGGTATCGGTGCATTACAAAGCAAAACACAACTTACCGCATTGTGTACACAACAACCCTATACTGGTAAAAATCCACTCACACCTTTTTTTAGATTGCCCATAAATCAGAAACAGTGTCTAAAATTAATTGTTCATGTTTTCTAACCATTGTGACGTTCCAGGAACTGGTAATTGACTCTGCCCTAATAGTATAGTTCCTCCCTAGAGTGAACAGCACCGTCCGCCATGTTTATATCCTCACTAGAATAATACAAGAATGTCTCAGATAACATGTTAAACAATATAAAATGTTGGCTATAACAATTATTGTAAGAGTCTTCATGTACTCCCAGCATTTGAGCCACAGAAGAGGTAGTGGAGTCATTTTATTTTATAAATCCTAGCTAAGAGAAGATGTTAAACAGAGGCTTTAAAAAAATTGGATAACAGAACAAGAATTCATATCATCCAGTTGTCCCAGTACTTTATGCGTTACCTAAAATACTCAAATGTACTGTAGATCCTCCTTATCGACTATAGTTTCTAGTATTGGTTCACTCAGTGAAAAGTTATCTCAATTTATAGATTCTCATTTATAACCACTGGTGAAACAATTACCTTCCTATTTAAGAGACACAGATTTTTTTTTTTTTTTTTTTTTGAATAAATTACAATTCATCAAAAGTGAAACGTTTCAAATATCCTCCAAAGTTTACTTACAAAAGATCTAAAAACTTGGCAGATATGCTAGTCAGATCAGATGTCATGCATGATGACAAAAAACAGCATACATACAAGGTTGTTTTCGGAACTGCACATGATGTTTTATATTACAATGAACAAAAATTTCACTTTTTCCTTCCACAAAGAGAGTATACCATATTAAATCCTGTATCACATGCTTGAGTAAGGACGTGAATGATCTACTCCAATGTCCATTGATATATGTTGGAAAAACAGAGACCTTTGAGGACAAATCAGCCATTTGCAGACATGACGTTACCTCTCCGATTGCTAGACACTTCATTGAGTACAATCACAGTATCAAACAACTTAAGTGTATAGACATTGAGAAAGTAATGAATGAAAAAAAAAAAAGTCTTACAAAGAGAAGTGTTTTGGATGTTTCATTTAAAGACTTTCTCCTTTGGGTTTAAATGAAGATTTTGATCTTTCATGCTTTTGTATTTTTTTTTTTTTTTTTTTTTTTTTTTTTTTTTTGGGCACAATGTTTATAAATTACATTCTTGCCTGATGTGTTATTGTTCCCATCATTATTTTCATTTATTGTTGTTCCAGATGGAGTTAAACTGGAGTCTGTGGACTGATTGCTTGATTGTTTGATTATGATCACCTGAAGATTGGTAACATGCTTTTTGTATAACAATTGAGAACAAGTGAATTTTTACTCTGACAAAGGCAAACAGCTGAAACGTTTGTACTTGTTTTTTATCTCCCGCTTGAATATAAAAAAGTATTTTTTTTAGAGTGCAGACCTTTTTGCATTTTAGTACCTAATTAGCCAGGAGAGCGCGGAGAGTGCTTTGATAAAAGAATGCACCCAAAAAAGGCTAAATACGTTTTTCTAACTATTTTATGTCAGACTGTTTTTGCAGATTTGAAGGACTTGAAAAATGGATGTGTAAAGCTGTGGAAAACTAGGAGTGAAGAGGGTGGGAAGAGGGGAGAAAACAGCTAATAAAACAGACCTACAACACACATTATTCAGACAAATGAATATTAAAATATGAACGGGGAAAAAAACAAAAACACCTTGGGGACACCTTGATGTATTTTAAAACTACAACCCTATGACAACAAACTCACATAGTTACTTTTAGATCTATTCTTTGAATTTGTGGCCTATATCTTTTCAAAGTCAAAGATAGTGGGCCTCCCTTTTGACACAACGTGCACAATGGCGCCACCCTACCCCCCAGTTTTTACTAATTTTCAATAGCAATCAGTGCACCGAAAGTGCCGCACATACACGGTTTGTTTGCGCATCAATAATAACGGACTCTCGTCTCATGTGCCTAATATATGAATACTGTATGTCACTGTAATTATCTTTACCTTCATTACAATCGTCATGCATTAAAACTTTACTAGCGTGACACTAGTTTGCTTTCGGACAGGTTTTCTCTGCAGTTTAAAATGATCTGATTGAAAACAGAGGAGTGGAAATATAACATCTCCTGTCTTCCCTGACATGATCTGAATAGGAAGTGTCTATGTATGTTTTAACTCCATTGTTTTATTTAAATTAAATTGAGATTGTATGTTTGGTAATGGGGGCTGAATGAATTTAAAATCAGGCTATTGTGGTTTGCGATCATAGTGACACCAGCTGGCTGCAGTAAATGTAGTATTTTCAAACCATAGTTCTTTATATTTACCTGCTTTAAATGCATGTGCCCACAGTGCACTATTTTCTTAAAACCACCGGGGTAGCACTTGTGCCGGCGCTTGGGCCCGATTGCTGCTTGCAGCTATATTTATTGTTTGAATTTTGTTATAAAATTTAAAAAATTTGAAAGCTGAAACAAAAGTAACAAAGCATATTGCAATTTGTTGGAGGTGTGCTATAAATAATGTTTCATGAAATTTTGTTAACACATTAACTGAAAATAGCAACGATTAAAAGATTGATCCTTGGGATTTAAGAATATTATCTGTTCATAAAATAATAATAAATATACTATTTTTTTCAACCCAACCCTAGCTTTGAGCATGCAAAGTTACAGACACTGCAATGAATATATACACAGGATATGATGTCACAATCTAGGACTCCTGCACCACTGCAAACCATGCAGCTTTGAGTATGCTTTTGTTCCTGGTCTCTCTCTCTCATGCATATCAAATAATCTGATTATATATATATATATATAAAATTGTGCAATACATTCATTTAAGCTACAAGCTGCCAGTTAAACTGTCAGAGTTTCTTGCACCAAATCATTACTTTGCTGTAAGCCAGCAAGCCATTTAGAGATGTACAAAGAGTTATTATCTTACATTATCTAAAGCTGACACTGGTCATTACTTTCAGTTCAAAAATAATTGCAGAATTTTAAGTCACAGTTTTGGCATTTTTAGGACATTCTAGTGTCAACCAGACAATATTATTCAATGTCATCATCTTCAGATCTAATATCTGACTGAAGATATCTCCTGCCCAGGATACTCTTTGTTCCCGCACAGTAGCTGCTTACTGTGCAGGAACAAAGGGATTCTGAATTCAGAATTCTTCAGGATTCTGGACTAGACTACAAAACTCTGTGAAATTTTTGTTCAAGCTGAGTGGAAGTTTTGCTCAATATTAAACACTGTTTTCATTTGTAGCGTTCTCCTTGACAGGCATAAAGGAGTCATGAAATGGAGAATTAAAATGTTCTTGATATTTACACATAAGAGTTTACTCTGCAAGCTTCAGAACTCAAAACTAACCCAGTTTAATTTAATTTCCCCCAGTTTAAAATATTAATTATTCTTTTCTACCCTTTGTAGAGAAACTTCATAAGCATAGCTTTCCTAAAGATCTGAGAATTACAAATGCATGGCTAAAGATTACTTTTAATGATGTTCCTGAGCGACTGAAAGATAAAGTTTCTGTTTGTCCTTCAAATTTCACAACAGACTGTTTTGTGATTTTTTCTAAAATGCTGCTGTTTTTATATATATATATATATACACACCAGAATGCTTGGTACTGCTGTACCTTTCAATGATTATTATATTTATATATATATATATATATATATATATATATATATATATATATATATATATATATATATATATATATATATATATATATATATATATATATATATATATATATATATATATATATGAAAGGTACAGCAGTACCAAGCATTCTGGTACTGGACGAGACAAAGCGAACGTTCCAAATCCATTTGCCCTTTATGTCAGAAATAGCATGAGCACTTGGAGTATGTCACAAATAGAATGAGGCATCAGTTGACTGTCGGGGATTTGTCAGTCACGCCACATAGTGTAAACAGCATCACTGATTATATTATACAATTTTTCAGTTTCTTAGGCTCAAACATATACAGCTCTATCACAGCTTTTGCCATCCTGAGAATCAAAACACACAACATGCTGTAAAGGAGGGTGTGGCTATGGTGCGATGAAGTTAGCCAATCACAGCAGTGGGTGTTTACTTCCGTTCTGCAACAGGTAACTTTCCTTGAAATTGAGTGTTTTCCATAGAAAATATTGAATTTTTTTGGTCAACAGTGTAATTAGAGATGTAATTACAGTAATTATTTACAGCTGTAATTACATTCAGGTATTTTTTTTTATTTTTTTAAATACGTACAATGTAAAACCATGTATGTACACAATAATTGCATTGTATCAAATGAGTAATTTAACTGTTTATACTGATGGTTCACTTTAGACATTCTACTGACTATAAGTAACTTTGCAACTATGTCAACTTATTCTGCCAAGTCAAACCCAACCAATTAACCCTAACCTAACAGTTTACTAACAGTCTACTAATACTCTAATGAGAGCTGTAAAGTTACTTAGAGAATGTCTAGTTGACCATCAAAATAAAGTTCAACCAATTTGTATTTATTTTATGTTTTATGTTACAAAAGATTTCCATTTCAAATGAATGCTGTTCATATTAACTTTCTATTAATCAAATAATCCTGGAAAAAATGCATCATGGGTTCCACAAAAATATTAAGCAGCACGACAAAATTGATATTAATACTTGAGCACCAAATCAGCATATTAGAATGATTAATGAAGGATCATGTGACAATGAAGACTAATGGCTGCTGAAAATTGCTGAATTGTATACTTTTTTTGAGACATGCTAGTAAAATAATCAGAACATATTTACTTATGGATAGATGAAAAATCATAACAGACAAAAAAAATCATAATACATGAATCATAACATGAAATCCTAACACTTTGCTTCCTGTCTGCTTTCTGGACTTTCCTGTGCAAATTAAGTCAAAAGCAGCAAAAATAAATATTTTGCAAATGACAAGTCTATAGTAATGTTATTTAAATGTTAAAGACAAACAGACAGCCAAATTCTAAGTACTATTTATCAGGAAACACCCAGCTGAATTTTTTTTAGACTTAGTATATGGATAGAAGGCGTGTCACAAATGAGTCAGATGATTCCGAAAACAGTTACCACTTGTGTGGGTAGTATTCACTCAACATTTTCTCTGCCATTCACAACTTAAGGCACAGCAGATCTTTTTCAGCAGGAGGTAAAGGGAAAGTGGGAAGAGACAGAAAAAGAGAGAGAGAGGAAGACTAACAGAGAGAGAGAGAGAGAGAGAATAAGATATGTTAACTCCCGGGAAACAGGGACCTCTTCAGCCTGGTGTCTCCTCTGGTATGTGTGAAATGCTATGACTCGGCGAATAGCACTGGGAGCTTTCTCTCTTTTAGCCTCACACACTTAGCGCCCACAGTGGCCCGACACTAAGCCCACGCAGTGACTGACCCACATTAAGCAGAGCCTGAACCACTGTGTGTCTACAGCAGCTAAGGTAATTACAGCACTCAGTCACTGACAGGCCTCCCAGAGGACCGCAGGTGGAAAGTAGAGCTGTTAGCTGCCTTGATATAGCTGCTGGGACGTGCTTAGCATTGAGGGGGCTCTGGCACCACCCAAACCAGGCACTGTAACAATCTCTTCCATATTATGCCAGAAGTATATTATGTGCTTTTGATGTCCTTTGATTTTGTATATAACCCCAGTAAGATCTTGGTTAAAGCCGACGGCTGACTGTGTGAAATTAAAAGTCTTTAATATCAGACTGTACAATATACGACTCCTAACCCAGACTCTGGTCACTGCTGACAGTGATGACAGGCATTTTACATCTAGCTTACATTCAAGGGATTAAGGATGGATTTTATATATATAGATCTTTTTGATGAAGTCTGAGAGGTTTCTGTCCCTCCACAGAGATCCCACATAACTACCAACTATCGCCTTGAACGTACTTCCCGTTTCCGCATTCTTCAAACCGCTTACACTGAATGTCCTACGCCTTCCCTATTGTACTTACGGAAAAAAACTAAACTGGCGCCGCGTTCGTTCCGTAAGTAGAATAGGGAAGGCGTAGGACATTCAGCATAAGCGCTTTGAAGAATGCGGAAACGGGAAGTACGTTCAAGGCGATATTTTGTGTTTATGAAACATAAACGGTTGTATTTTTTTCGAAAATGTTTCTCTAGATAAGACCCTTATTCCTCGTCTGGTATCGTTTAAAGCCTTTTGAAGCTGCACTGAAACTGTAATTTTGACCTTCAACCGTTTGGAGGCCATTGAAGTCCACTATAAGGAGAATAATCCTGGAATGTTTTCCTCAAAAACCTTAATTTCTTTTCGACTGACGAAAGAAAGACATGAACATCTTGGATGACATGGGGGTGAGTAAATTATCAGGAAAATTTTATTTAAAAGTGGACTAATCCTTTAAATCTACATTTCTTAATTTTTTGCAAGAACCATGCCTCAGAGAGAAACACTATTTTGTGAAGCAGCTAACGTAGCATAATCAGATGCAGCTTTATTTTTAGTAATAGTAATACAGCATTTTCTCCATCATACAATACATTTTAAAATTAATTCCATGCCATTTATCAACAAAAGTCATCCAGCATTTAATATGATATTCTAATATCGATCTATCTTACTGCAGTGTGTCTCAAACAAGTGTCTCACAGCAGCCACCAAGCGAACGCACAGAGTAACGTTATACCATTTTCAACACACTCAAATGTATCTAATATGATAAACAGAGCTGTGTTACCTCATACTCATGACCAGAAAAGCGGAAGCAGTTCCAGCGACTGTGGCATAATAAAAGTTCTGCTGCTCGTGTGTTGCGCTCCAGCGGCCTTGTTCAGCTCCCACAACACTCGGTCCTGCTCCACTTCATACTACAGTAACGTTAATAATCACATCCATGAACATGATTTCTGCCCGAGTCTAATCTCGATTATTTTTCACCGACTGTGAGGTGAAGACCACATATCCCAAGATTCCGCGCTCAAACTTGCCGTCATCAAGCTACGCCTTTGTTTTGAATAGGCCTCTAGCGACCTCTAGCGGACAGAACATTTTACATATGCACCTTTAAACTCAATTTTATGAAGCGACATGAGTGTTTGGGAAAAAAATGCGAGTTGAGTTGACACGTGAGTCTGAACATAACACGCATGCACCGTGAGCGCGAGTTGCAGATCAATATTTTTATAAGTAAAGTGGTAAATTATGTTTTTTTTTGAGCAAACAAAGCACTCGCGCCGCTTCATAAAATTGAGTTTAAACCACTTGGAGTCACATGGAGTACTTTAATGATGTCATCACTTTTCTGGAACTTGAAAGCGGTAGTTGTGTTGGATCTCTATGGAAGGACAGAAAGCTCTTAGACTTCATTAAAAAGATCTTAATTTGTGTTCCGAAGATGAACGAAAGTCCTACGGATGTGGAATGACACAAGAGTAAGTAATAAACAACAGAATTTTCATTTTTTGGGTGAACTTACCCTTTACCCAAAAGGGAGATTCTACAAATTGTACAAAATGTCTGTCAGAGCAGCTTTGTGTATGGTGTTCATAATTACTGAACTAAAACTAAAACAGACAAGGCACATTTTGTTCTGTAGAAACATCATCAGGTAGGTACAGCCAGTACAATCTCTAATTGATGAACAGCACCATGTGAACCAAGGAATTAACTTGGTTTTAAACAAAATGGATGGAGTCACTGTTGATACCGTTCAAGCTGCTGCATTTCAGGTAATTCTATGGAAAATAAAACCAAATAAAACTTGAGCAAGGAGAACAGATACAAAAACAACCAAAGCAATTAAACCCAGAACGAGAGAAATAGACTAACAAGAGATGACTAGGCTTAAAAAGCCTACTTAGATTGACAGTTAGAGATAGAAGGTTAGACTGAAGGTGAGAGAGAGAGAAATCTCTCTCAGCAAGACCTCTACTCTGACTCAGCAAACGAGTTCACTTGCAGAGTATTTAAAGGCTCCTGACACAGTGCTAGAGGCATTCGCTATTATTATGTTGCATTTTAACGAAAGAAAGGCAGCATGTAAATTGACTTCCTTTACAATATCCTTAAGTCAAGAGCCATGTTAATAGACTGTTTCTGAGCTAGCGACTTAGACATAAAACACACAAACGCCCATACTGCAGATACACACACTAACACTCCCACAGTTGATTTGCTCATTTGGGTTAAATGCATTTCTTGCACTTTATAGAACTGACATAGGCAATGCCTTCACCGTCTTATGGCTGTACATGTGTGAAATTACAATGGTACGCATGATAGATCAAATAGCTGTGTGACGGTAACTGGTCTCATTCTTGAACTCCTATTTATGCTCAAGGCTAAATGAAAGAAGAGGATCTAAGGCAGGTTTACCCTTACAGCTGACCCTGTGGACCTTCCTCAAACCCCCTAGAATTGTGCACTACAGGACTTGACGCTTAGTTTTTCCTCAAGGAGCATATGTACTTGTAGGTTGAAAAATTTAGTGCATTAAAAAAAGTTGCATATTTATCAGTGTGACACAATGCATATTTATCAAATGTGTTTTACCTTAATAAAGGTATACAAGGAGACATTTACAAGCAAAAATGTATAGTTTCATTTATTAGTATATAAAGAGGTTTTCAAATATTTCTCCTTCAAATTGTATTTAATCATGTAATTATTCATAGGCCTACTTTAAATTAAATATATATTAGGCATGTGATGGCATGAAATGTTCATATCACAATGTTTGCTTAAGCTTTTTTCACGGTATTGAATTAAAGTTAGAAAACTATTTTTATTTGTTAACATTAGATAAAAATACAGCTGTTCATTTTTAGTTTATGTTAGCTCAGGTCTAATTAATAATATTAACACACAACTTTTAATTTTAATGTATTAGTAAATGTTGAAATTAACATTTACTAAGATTAATAAATGCTTTAGAAGTATTTTTCACTGTTAGTTCATGCTAGCTAATGTATTAACTAATGTTAACTAATACTTATAACCTTAAGCCGGGGACACACCTAACGATTGTAAGGCCGATTATGAGTGTAATTTGATACTTACGACTGATCATGTCCAATCGCGCCGAGTCAGAGCCAGTTGCGTTCAGTCGGTGTTTACAGTTGGTGCTTAAAATCGTGCAGTGTGCTGCGTCTAACGATTCTAGTCTTAGAATTTTTAGAAACAGTCATTGCCAGTCCTCCTCACAAAGATTCTTCTCAAATTTGATAATTCCCACTTCTGAAGTAGTGATTACGAGCAAATCGCATTCAAGTTTCGAAAGGAAAGTCATTTTTACAATAGCGCTGAGAGCACGTGAAGGCAGCATAATATTTGCGACCGATGACGTCTCTGTTTCCTTGGAGACTGTGTCAGGCGATTGTAAACAAGCGGCGAAATGGCGTCAAAAAACGTTTGCAACATAAATACACATTGGACAACCGGTATGGAAGAAAAACTGGTTGAACTCTGGCAAGAGTACGAATACAACATATCTTCGAAGGAATAACGTACCATAATAGAAGTGATAAGGAAAGAAGCTGGGCTGCTATTGCGGAAGCTTTGAACGTATCAGGTACAGGACCGGATTATCCATAGACGGGATTGGGCGAGTGTCCTGGGGCACCAGCCAATAGGGGGGCAACAAGTGATAAAGATAATGACTAACGTTAGACTTTTTTATCATGTTTTGTATGTATATTATTTATCTGGAAAGATACGGATACAAAATTAACAGTTAATGATACAATATATACAGAGAGAATATAAAGAGCCCTGCCCCTTTGATCGCGAAAGTGAAAGTGCCCTTTGAGGTCGCATTGTGGTAGTATAATTTACTTCTGTGGTAATTTAATGGTCTGTACAGTGCCGTTTCAAGTCGAACAAGCTTCATTGAGGATTGCAGCTTATCGTTGCTTAACAACGGCGACACCACCGGAGTGCAAGCTCTAAAAATAGATTAATTTACCAAAGTTTACTCACCTCAAATTCTCTCTGTTGAAAACAAAGTGTGCGTTTTCCTCTTTTTTTTTGTTATTTTCCGCACAAATATAGCTGCAGATGAAGAGCGCCAGCTGTTTGTTTACATCCATTTTCAAGATCCCGCGCACAGTGTGTTGCTTAGCAGCGGTCTCAATCGTAAACGTTTGTGTTCTTCTCCGACTGTCAACGATTAAAATCGGCTCCAGTTGAAGGAAACAATCGGTATGTGTGTTCTGTTCAGTCTTAGAATGTTTCAGCTAATCGTTAGGTGTGTCCCCGGCTTTACTGTAAAGTGTTACAGAACAACAATAAAGAATCAGAACATTTTTAATCAATATCCATGTCATGTTTTAGTCTATAATAAAATGTAAAAAAGTGTTAAAATAAATTGCCTATTAAGTCTTTAAGTATTAAGTATTTGGTGCTGAGATGAACAACAAACTGAATACACAAATCTGAATGGCTGTTTGAAACATTTAAATACTGTTCAGAAACAGAAAGTAGCGCACCCTGCTATGTTTATAGGGTTACCGGGGTAACGACTGTATTTCTGCTGTTCCAAAGGCACCATCTACTGTCATCTACTGTTCCGTGTGTCTCCTTCACTAGTTCCACCATGCTTCTCATCCGTGTTATTTCATTAAATCAACACCTTTTGAAGTTTAATCATATTACGCTGTATCACTGTTTTTCATCCCCAAATTGAAGACCTCTTAAAATAATAATTAAGATGTTTGATATACCATTTAAGATATTTAAGACATTTTATTCATTCTTGTGCTCCTAAATACATTTGCACATCTATTTTTAGTCAAAAATGCGAGTGAAACGCTCACACTGTCGAGCCCTGCACTATAAATAAAGTTGGTTGGTGTCCTCTGATAAACACTGTGCTTGTGTCTTGTCCTACTGTGGTCTTACACGTATGCAAGTTCATTTGCGGAGAGGGACATCCAATCCTTCAGTTTAGAGTCCAAAACTGGATTTGGCCGTCCCACAGGCCTGACACATACCAACCAGAGCTCAAGTTACCTGCTACAGCGAGCAGCAATGTAACCAGTCCTGAGCTACAAAAGGGTTCGACATATCGATATCTACCATTGTCTCCACAAATACCAAATAACTTTAAAAGTACAAAAATATAAAATAGCATTGAACTTTACTAAGATTTGTGGTAAGCCAAGTCTCTTGACAACCAAATGCAAAACACTAAAGGGTTACTAGCGAGTGCAAACTTCAAGATTATAGATCCAGACATGTAGACATGAGATTAATAAGCAAGTGAAAGCTGCAGGATCACTGGATAGGCTTAGCAAGGGTGTAACAGCCTTTTGGCAGGATGATGTAACATGGTTGTATGCTAAAAAAGGCAGTGGCAATGAACTAGCTTGGCTAAGCAGTACAGATATGAACTATAGCTGTTTGGTAAGCATGTATAATTCTAGGACTCACCCCAGATGCGCTATATCAGGGCTCCTCAAGGCCACTGCCCTGAAGAGTTTAGCTCCAACCCTAAACAAAGACATCTGAGCAAGCTAATCAAAAATTACCGATGGGTTAGTTTGATATGGGTTTGAGCTAAAATCTGACGAGCAGTGGCCCTCCAGGGCTGTATTTGAGTAACCCTGTGTTATATGTTGCTATGAAGGACTCAATGAAGGAATAAAAGCAGTCATCGTCAAACTGACAGATATGGCCCGGAGAAAAGATTACCTCAACATTACTTTGTTCTCCGCATGCGTTTCAAGTTGTCCAATCAACTTGTAGTATGTAAATCTGTTGTTGACATCAGTTTCTCACGTGTTGCAGTTCAGCATGGCAAGCGGAGGAGACAAGCCGCTGCCTGCCTTATATACATCACCTGTGTGGGAACATTCTGGTTTCCCAATTGTTACAATAGTGATGGTTTAAAAAAAAAAAACTTTGATTGATGCATGTGTCATTTTCTCCAATATGAACATAGTCATCTTCTTGCACTTAAATGGACAAATTCACATAAAAATGATGTCAACATGCCTGTCTTGGTGAGTATCCTAGTAAACAGTCAAATATGTCTTAAATAAACGTAAACAGTCGAGAAAGACAGTATCAGTGTGTTGTGTGTAGTTTCAGTATATTGGATCCATGCATTAGTCTTAGTGACAGCAGTGTAAAATTCCTGCTGCTCTCTGTTTTTAATGTTAATTAAACATCAAAAGAAAAATAAAATCACACTCTGCTCTTGACTGAATAACTTTTGTAACTTTGTAAATTTATACAGTGAAGATTATATGCCGTGTTATTTTACCTTTTACTTTATTCAATTTCTGTACCTGAAAAACCCAAAAAGCACTATATATTTTATTTATTATCTTTGCTCTATTGTATTTATTACTGTATTTGTTATTTTTATTTTCTTTATGTTTAGTTCACAGTATTTCTTATTTTTCCTGAACACAGCACATACTGAAAAATAGCAAAACCCTGACCCTAAAATTGTGATAAAAACCAAACTGTAATTTAGTTTGTTACACCCCTAGTACACAGAACTAGAATATAGTGTGTTATGTTTGTTTATATGGAGTTTTGGTAACTTGCAGAGATATCATCTTTGTGTGATACAAAATTTTGCTGTCTTCCACCAAAGCTTCTCCCATTGGTTTTGTGGTCTGTGCACAACACAAATGTGCACAAATTGGGTTTGATTGAGGAAAAAAAAAATAAAAAATATGATGCTGGATAAGTAAGGATAAACTTGCTTGGAATCTTAAAACTGTCATTGTGGTTACAAGGCGTCATTCACGGCTTTAGAAAGAATAGAAAAGGGGCTTAACTTTGGATCATCATTTATCTTCAAGCCACAGTCCTGCAAATGGTTGGGTACCAGATAGGTAAACTACTAATATTTGCTATAATGGGTGGAAAAATGTTTACATTGTCATTTAAGGTGCTGATCAGGAGTCAATATGCATGTTGTTACTGCTAGTCAAACAGCCAAGGCTTTTTTTTTAAAATCAATATTTATATTATGCACACCTTTTATGCAGTTCAAATGTATTCAGTTGCCTCATTCTTTGATACCCAAGCTGCACAGGAGCCCTCCAAAATGGCCTCCCTCATATCAGTTTTTGTATACTGGATGTAGTGTATTTATTTCATTATAGGTGTGGATCGGATCAAGTTAAGTAGGTCAGGTCGAGTACAGCTGTCGAATAACGAATGGTTTAGAATCGTGGGTTTAGAGCAGGTGCGGTTTTACCAAACAGGACCTGTGCAGGATAAATCAAGAGTCCCCCAGTTAGTAAATACAGTTGTCAATCCCAAGCACTGACTGTGTAAACGTAGCATTTGTCTAAAGGGCCTGAATTTTAGTGCTGGATTGCAGGTACAGCACATCATTTTAATAATTCCTGTAAGTTCTGCACTTATAATGTGGTAAATTGCTGCAAATATTTATTCACTTATTTATTCACTTAATCCACACATATGAACAGATCAAATCAGTACTTTGAAATCTTTCTTTCTTTATCTCTACAGTGTTCTTTCCTATACCCTTTTTATACCTACCTCTATATCTTTTATTTGACAGACAATAACAACATACAAGTGTGTAAAATATTTACAAAGACCAAGAGCAAGAGCCAAGACATAATCAAAATAAGCGTCTAAAAAGAATAAAATCTGTTTGGCCTGTTGTAGGGGTGTGCCATCTGATATTAGACTGTGAACGTAAAATCCATAAAATCCATTATATGCCTTTACACTGTTAGTATCGTGCTACAGTGCACATTCTATCAATTGCAGTTCTAGCGTGGGCTCCCAGAAAATGAACTAGAATCAAGTATTCTTTAAGCATCTCTGTAGTGAGTGTTGCAGCATGAGGCTGGGCTACAGTGTTGATGTTGCCCACACTGTTCTGCATTCACTATAGGCAGCCCTCCCACGCTCACTGTGAGGCTGACGCACTCCGCTATATCTCAGCATATGGACTAGTGGCCGCTGTCACAACCCTGCCAGTCCCACAGCTAACAGTGAACAGCTAATTAGTCTGTGACAAGCACATTAATTACACTGAACGCAACAAATCTCTACACAGACCTACTAGCAAACAAAGGGTCAGACATAACTGGGATGTAAATATATAGCCATGTTCAAATTATGGAGGAGGTAAAGGGGGCTGTGACCCAATAGTTCCAGTCATAGACCTCCTGATTATCTCTAAAATCAGGCTGAAAATAACAGTAATGTGCTCGTAGTAGTAGAAGAAAATCCTTTTTCAAGATGTTTATACTTTCATCCAAATATATTACCGGAAAATTTAGTAGAATTCGACCACATGAAGAATTTCCAGACATAAACAAAATTATTGTTAACAGTGTATAACAAAAATGACAAGGCCAATTATTTTGGATAATTTTTTAGAACATTTTCTCTTTTATCAACCAGCTATTGAGTTTTAATAGTGGTCTCAAAAAGAGGTAATCTGGCTTTATATTTTATCCTTTCAATTTGCACTGGATCTATTTGCTTGGTGGATCAATACTACTTTCTGACTGTGAGTTCTTGTACAGAACATGCCTCATAGCCTGGAACCTGAACACTAGGGCTGTCAAACGATTAATCGTGATTAATCGCATACAAAATAAAAGTTTGAGTTTGTATAATATATGTGTGAGTAATGTATGTAATTAATATGTATATATAAATACACACAAGTTAATGTATATATTTAAGAGAAATATGTTATTTATGTACAAAAAATGTATTTATATATAATATAAATTATATAAAAATATAAATAAATACATATCCTTGTAAATATTTCTCAAATATATGGATGTGTTTGTATTTATATATACATAATAATTACACACAGTACACCCACATATATTAGGCAAACTCAAACTTTTATTTTGTATGCGATTAATCGTGATTAATCATTTGACAGCCCTACTGAACACAAAGCTGTACAATTCAATTTTACTTCTCAGGGTGATCTAAAATAACGGACTGTATTTTCTCATGAATCTAAAGGTTGTTTTCTTTGATTGGTAATGGGGAATTCAATGCAAGATTTTAATTTCAATGTACTGCTGTTTGTATACAAGTTTTATAAGTCTTATATACAAATTAAATTACAAACTATTCTGATCTTTAAAAAAAAAAAAAAAAAAAAAAAACTACAAAAATAAAGTATAAAATAAAAGGTATCACTTGACAAAGTTTCATTTATTAAAGGGGGCCTCTTGTGCAAAGTGTTTGAACACCGATGTGTCCACAACCAGCCATATGTAAACAACCAGCCTATAATGGTAAAAATCCACCAACCTTTTTTTATAATCCCCATAAATTATAAACAGTCTCTTTAACAGTCCAGATTTTCCCCTACTCTTACGTAAGAGTAGGGGGAAGCCCCGCCCACGACTGGTGACGGAATGGGCCCTATTAGCTTATTAACAGCATTCATGTAAGAAATGTATTCTTATCAAAGTTGAAGTTATTTAATCAAAAGCAGTGAGTGATTTTCTGTTTTTCTTTTGTTGTTTGGTTCATATTGACAGCATTTACAGCATTAGGTAGCCTACTGTATATTACGCTGCTCTCACTTTAATACACAGATCTAATATACACATGCGTTTTCTTTCCCTGCTGTTTACGTTCACAGACATAACCGATTGTGTGTGTTTGTGAACTTTGAGTGTTTTTGACATAACCTTTAGTGCATTTGACAGTTTAAGTGCAATAAGATGTGTCAGAGAAATTTGTTTAATACTCGCAGGATGTGCCGTCTGACAGCCAGCTTTCTTTGCACGTGCTTCGGATGTGTGCGCTCAGAAAACCATATATCAGAAGTTTAAACTGCATGACTTTAAAATGTATGCAAATAGTAAACTTTCATGATGATGAAGAACTGCAATGTCACGTAAGCGTGGCCACGATAGAGATAATCGAATCCAAACAGATGGCTCTACCCTCTTCTGGAAAGTGGGGTGGGGAGCAGCAGTTCATTTGCATTTAAAGATACATGCACGAAAACATGTTTTTCCTTCCTCTCAAAAATGGTCATTTACAACATGGTATAGTAAATGATCTGCGGGGTATTTGTGGGGACACCTGAGACTTACAACTTGAGATTACATCTTGTAAAAAGGGGCATAATAGGTCCCCTTTAATATTAACTCTATTAATTTACATAAACAATATACAATATACATGATCAAAACTTCTACAGCAATCATTTACTAATACATTTTCTAAATCAAACATTGCATCTGTTAATAAACCATAAACTAACATGAAAAAGCAAAACTGTATTTTTTATAAACATTAACAAAGATTAATACTAATTATTATTAATGCTGCAAAAATGTATAGCTTATTAATAGTTCATTTTACGTAATGCATTAACTAATCGCCACCTTGGAATTATAAGGTTCTTTCTGCATTCTGAGCAGTTTTGAAATATCAAGCTTCAAATTTTTTTCATTCCATTCTCCTTTGTAGATACAGAACCTTTTTATTTCCTAAAAAAAAAAGAAAGTCCTTGAGAGACCTTGTAGAAAAATCAAACAAAACAGGTAACATTTTACAGTAAGGTTTCATTTGTTAAAATGAGGTAACATGAACTAACAATGATCAAAACTTCTACAGTATTTATTGCATTGCATTACAGCATAAACACTGTAAAATATATTGCTCACTAATCGTTCATGTCATCTAATGCATTAATCAGGCCCTTGTTCTGTTAACTTCAGAATGGAACCTAGCACAATAGTTTTAATTATCAGTTAAACTATCTTTGCAGTATTATAAAATGGTTAAATTATGTTTAGTATATCAGTGTAAAAACTGTGAAATTTATAGTTCAGTTCTAGCTTGGTGCACAGCTGTATAAGGACATGGCTTTAACACACACAAAATTTATTACAGTCTAGTGTCAGAAGTGTCTCAGAACTGAACGGACATTAGTATAAATTCAGGAGGCAGCTGGCTAAAGCCCAAGCTGAAGCATTCAAGTCCCTTGAGTCCCTGCAGTGTTTAATCGATGAAGACAGACATACAGGCATCAATCTCACCTTCTTTGGCTCTCAAGCCAGCCTTTTATTCTCCCTCTGCTACTAAGACCAGAGCCACTGCCAGAATTCACAGAATACCATTACATATCCAGCTCCATCTTTTAATGATCCTCTACAGACCACAGATTGGACCGGTATGAAATGCATAACTCCCAAGTGTGGGCATTCAATCAACAGCACTGGATTGCTTGGCTCATGAATTGCATCTGGGGACAACTATGTCATCTCTAAGGATATTGGCATCCCAAATCAACAGCTCTGGAATGAAGGGCACAGCACCCCGGCTGAAAGTGAGTAGGTTACTTTTAAGAAATGTGCTGTGGAGGCGGCTGGTAATGGGGTCAAAACAGTTAATTTGCTGTAGCAAAATTCGTGACAAATCAGAAGATCCTTCACACAGACATTAACGTGATCTCATGATAGTCCCAGAGTACAGAGGACAACCAGTGTGACGTATCACACAGATACTCGTTCAAACACATGCTTCTGTCAGCTGTAACCTTAGAGGCTTGCTTTTAAGCGGCTTTAACAAAACCTACTGTTTAGGTGAATACTTGCCAAGATGGGAATTTTTTAATAATTTTGTGTGTATTTGACTGTTTAAGCTCAATAAGCCATAAAAAGAGAACTCAATTTGGTACTCACAAGCTGTTTAACAGGTGGCATTCAGTGTGCACGCTTTTGGTATAAGTGTGAAACCTGTGGGAATGAGTAAAATAATGCGCAATACCCATGCTGAAATTCAGGCCTTATAACACCATCACTATTCGAATGAAACGATTGAGAGGGGGCAGGTATGTGCCAACTTGGAGAGTGAGAGTGAGAAAGAGCAGTTGGTGTATCGATACTGCGAAAAATGAGTTTCATAACATTTCAGATACTTCAGTATCGATAGGTATCGAAAAATCAATATTTTTGACAACACTAATACATACCCTAGCGCACTGGTTCTCAACCGAGGGGCCGGGGCCCACTAGTGGGCCTCAGTGATCCTCCAGGGGGGGCTGCAAGATAACTTTAATTTAAATAGCCTATATTCCTTTAATTCATTACTTTTATTATTAATGCATTAAAATACATATTAACAAAACCTCTTTTGTATTCTGTGATTGATTGATTGTTTCAGATCAGCCCAAGCTGATTTCTCATCACAGGTGAAATACAGACTGAACGGCGGGTCAAAACATCCAACCACTGTACGCAAATTACAACTCTCAGTTGGAGAAAGCAAACCAGTGTCAAGCTAGTAAAGTTTTTATTGATGACAATTGTAATTAAGGCAAGTATGAGTACAGTCACATACAGGAGTCGTACATTAGGCATGCGTGTGTTCATTATTATTAATGTGCCAACAAACCGAGTACAGCATGTGCGCTCATTGATCCCTATAACATTGTATTTTTGAATGACCACGTTTCAATGTTTTTGGATAGGTGTCAAAATTAATGTCCTGCGAGTGTTTTATAAAGGACTTGCAAGTGTGTTTTGGGTGAGTTTGCGAGGGTCAGTAGTGCACATATCAGACACCCCAAACACAGACATGAAGACTCACAGAGGAACCGTTCACTTATGATGTCGACCCACCTTCAGATTAATGCATTTTGACACATTCAGAATGTTTGCATTTTTCATTTGTATTTTGCTGTGTATAATAATTCTGAACTGATCCGTATAGTAAATATGTAAATAGGTCAAAGCGGTGGGTTTAGTGGTCTTTTGGCATCTCCCTGTGGTCCTGTTTTTGGTATGGCTTTTTGACTTGTACTTATTTAAGAGTAAGCACTTTTTAAGTTGTAAAGAATGTCTGCAGTAAAGAATTCAGGAGCTTTGAATCAGACTGTTATATTGTTTAAAAAAGTTATAATTGAGCAGAGTGAATTCTTTTAAGAAGTTATAAAGTATATTTTTAAAGGGGCAGTGTTTAAAATTTAGGAGGATCTATTGACAGAAATGCAATATAATATACATAACTATGTTTTCAGTGGTGCATAATGACCTTACATAATGAACCGTTCTGTTTTTATTACCTTAGAATGAGCCATTTCTGTCTCATACTATCTCATACCCCTTCCACGTCAAGTCGGCATTATGCGCCGGCATGTTTCTACAGCAGCCCTAAACGGACAACTGCTCTACACAGCGTGTTTGGTCTCTATGTTCGTTGGTGTTTTTAGAGGCAGCTTGCATCATCACTACGTTGAATACACACAAAGTAGTAAAAGTAGTAGTAGTCGTCGTCGTCTGGTTTATTAGAAGCAGACACTGTTCTTTGTTAGAAGATGAAACCTCATCCCACTGGCTAATTGTACTCTCTGCTGTCTCAGAAGATGACATCTTTGTCTTGTCGGCCAGACGGGCACCGTAGCTTCTCTGAAAGGAAGGGGTGCGAGGGGTGTATGCCATTAGTTGCAGTTTGCAACCTCACCGCTAAATCTATCTTGAAACAATTTTGTTTAAAAAATAACATGCAGTAGAAGAGTAATAACATTAGCAAACAAAAGTTTTTGTTAATAAAAAAAAAAAGGTTTTAAAACACAATTTTCTCTTTGCTGCAGAAATACAGTTTAAGAGGAAATTTCAAGCATCCAGGGGGTCCTTGCAGTATTGATTTGGAGAAGTAGGGTGGCTTGGAGTAAAAAAGGTTGAGAACCACCGCATATAAAAAAAAGTTTACTTTGGGCAGAATGGATAACATATAGTAAAACATGTAACTATTGAATTAGTTAGGTTGACTAGTTTGCTTATAGTTTTATCTTTGGGTCGTTTTAAGCTAAATTAAATTAGAGATGCAACTTTGTGGCAAAGGTTTTAGCGTGGGTTAACATGTAACACTCCCAGAGAGGCCACCTGATTTATTACATTTTTACTTTAAGTTCTTCACAGAAACTTAGAATCCACAAGTCATGTTACTATAAAAGATATGCAATGAGTCTGCCAGGGTAGGTCCTAAATGCCAAAAAGAAGCTCCCTAAATACATGACAGCATTCATTGATGCTAACTGCCATGCCATGCCAGGATGAGATGAGGATGTGAATGTTCAACTCCTTCAATAAGGGTGACGCTGATTTAGTCAAGGT
This sequence comes from Megalobrama amblycephala, assembly GCF_018812025.1. Classification (NCBI taxonomy): domain Eukaryota; kingdom Metazoa; phylum Chordata; class Actinopteri; order Cypriniformes; family Xenocyprididae; genus Megalobrama; species Megalobrama amblycephala. Next base: position 49,838,155 of record NC_063046.1, read on the forward strand.
TATACAGAGTTAAAAGGCATACAAAATAACTGAGGTTAGACTTTCAAACCTCTTAATATATGAACAGATTTCTGCTGCAGAGCATATATAACAGCTCTATTCACTCCATGCCAACTCTCAGAGTTTAATTAGCTGTGGATAATCACCCTGAAATCTTAAGCGTCAACAAACTCCATAAGCAACACGCTGTCTCCAAAATTCGAAAGCTCAAAATAATCTAGAAGTGGCCCTGAAAAATCTGCCAAATAACCCTCTAGAAGTTTAAGCCACGGAAGTGTGCCCAACAATTTTGTACAGCCTTTTATTAGTTGCCCTTCATAATGAACCCATAAGATGTCAGTGACATTTAAAAAAATAATGCAACAACTTTGGTTGGGTTTGGCACATGATAAATGTCACAGCAAACAAACTGTGGAAACCTGCAAGGCTTAAGTAAAGCTTTACATTTTAGAGATGTTATTCAGACTGAAAGTTGTGCATTGAATGTAGACATTCATAAGCATACACAAAAACTATAACAGCAGGCTCCCTTCAAGGACTCAATCCCACTTGTGTTTTAATGAAGAAAGCAGACGCACACCTGTTCACACATCTAGAGGTGTAATGAATGTAAACAAAGGCCAATCAAGTTGCAATCAGTGCAATAAAAATGTATAAAATAACATATGACTCAGAAGCTGTATTTACAAAGCTGTAATGGAGCAGAATAATATAAGCTTCTGAGGGTTAGAGGTGACGGAAGACTGGAAGTATGTAGCTCTGGAAGCTTGAATGGGGAAACCAACAGATGTATAACATCTGCAATGGGTTCGGTGGTAAGAATACTATAAATTTTAGTACTCAATACCAACAATAGGGAAATTTCATGATTCTTGAGAATTTTATAAAGCAGCACAGAACTTTTTTTAAACAACATTGTACCACAGTAATGGTACTTTTGCAGTACCGCACAAATAATTCAGATCCTTGTACTGAATTTTTAAAATTGTTTAAGTGTATTAATTTCTTTCCCTCAGTTGTAAATAACACAGAAGGGTAATCCAAAGCCAAGCACACCCTGCGAAACTGAAGCTGGGTCAGATGTTTATGTCAATGTCAATGTCAAAGAGCTTCAGATTTACAGACACTCTTAAGGTTGCGGTCACATTTACTGTTGTTCTGCAAATTTTCGAGGAGCAAAATCCAGTCAATTCAATGAGAATCCCATTATTGTGAATTTTGCAAGGTGGCGATTTCCACAAGTAGATTTCAAAACGGGTTCAGGTTGGTCACGAGGATTCAGAAGCTGCTTGATTTGAGAGAACTAAGCTTCATACATTGCTTGCCTGTGAAATTTCACTAAAATTTTGCTAATTTATAGTGTGCGAGAGGACAGCAGCACTTGAGAGAAATCAAGAAGTATTCGTATTGGTCTCAAGGTCTGCACCAATCCACTAGGAGTGAACTAAACATTTGTGAATTTATGAATATACACCTAAAATACACTCATTAAACCCAAACAAGAATTCAGTACAACTGACATCCACGAGAGCTCTTGCATGCATCTTGTTATACTGAAACTAGGCATTTCAGAGCAACCTAATTAGACTGGAGAGACTTAGTTACATCCTTGAAAATGATGTGACTAAAATTTTAATGACTGTACATGGACACATTGCTAAAAGCTCAGGCATTAACTGTATATCTTTCTGAGATGTGTGGATATGAGAGTGGATCTACAGTAAAAGAATGGAGGACTTGAAGGGATATATTAGAATGCAGATAATTTCTCAGTATTCAATGCACCTCTTTCTTTTTCGTTTTTTCAGCTCACTGGTCCCTCTAGGTTTACCAAGATTTACCAAATCTTTTAAAGGGCTTTGGGAACTTTACTTTTTCACTGAAATTCAATGTCTTTTTCTACACTGAAAAAAAAAAAAAAAAAAAAAAAAAAAACCTGCTTGTTCAAATTACTTAAATTGAGCTAAAGCAGCAAAATTGCTATACATTTTGACCTAACTTAATTTCATTGTGTTCCACTTTAAATATATTTCAAATTTAAGTTGACTTAATTCATTTGTGCTGGGATTACATTACACTTTATGTATGTATATTTTACTCAAACAATGCACTGAATTAAAGGGATAGTTCACCCAAAAATGAAAATTTTGTCATCATTTATTCACCCTCAAGTTGTTCCTAACCTGTATAAATGTCTTTGTTCTGCTGTCCACAAAGGAAGATATCTGGAAGAATGTTTTTAACCAAACAGATCTCACCCCCCATTGACTACACTATTATTTATTATTCCTACTATGGTAGTCAATGGGGGGGGGGCGAGATTACAGACTGCTGGATTACAAACATTCTTCCAAATGTACAGCAGAACAAAGAAATTTATACAGGTTTGGAACAACATGAGGGTGAGTAAATGATGACAAAATTGTCATTTTTGGGTGAACTATCCCTTTAAGCCATGCTTGGTTTACTTTCTTTTCTTAAACATTTAAGAAAACAGCACAGTAGATTTCTTGTTACAGTACAATTTGTAAGACAACATATCTACACAATATGGAGGTACTCAACCGAACAAATAGACCTCAATACTTGGTACACAATACACAATAACGTTAACAATCAGTGGATACTTTGAGTATGAATGGGTTATTTTAAGTATTTTAGTGAAGTCCTGATGTCACAATACAGCAAGTTACTATAAAACTAACAACAAAAGCAACGATAAAACAGTGTAAATACAACTAGACAATTATTCATGCCCCAGTGCATGATGGGAACATGATTGAGTACGTTTTGCTTAATTACATTTTTAAAGAATCTTTGTAAACAAAAAATTCAAAGTAAAGTATAAGTTCAAGCTTAAATTTCTACAAGCTTGAATTGAGTAGGCTACTAATAGGATTTTTTTTTTAATTCTTGCCTTTTTTATATTAAAAAAAACCCCTCCAGAAATTATTTTTCTGTAGTATTTACTTCACCACAGAATCATTTTTTAGTGTATTGAGTTGAAACTGCTCAATGTTTTACTGCAAACAAGGAAAATCATTCAACCTACTTTATCTAAGGCAAGGTACTAGTATTATGATTGAAAAATGCCCAAAAGTTAGAGTAATTCAAAGAATATTGTTTTATCAGTGATTTATTATTAAATTGGTTATTCATGGTTATTAAATGCAACAATGTTTGATTCACTTGTTTTGTTGTGCTTTCACATAACACTGATCACAAAAAAAAGATGTTCATGCCAAGTATAAACGTGGTCTAAACTGGATCAGATTCTTCTGAGTTGAGCCATGATGACATGCTCATTAAGTCTAATCTCTTCAGCATTCCACAGATATGCTGTCAGAGCGATGTGCCATTCCCATCCATCCACACACACACACACACACACACACACACACACACCACACACACCACACACACCACACACACACTTATTGTATTAAAAATGTATGTATTTTAAAATTTTAATATTCAAATATATTTTTAAATTACAATACTAATAATTATATCAGAATTTTTCATTTTCAAACGTTAAACCGTCAAGCTTTTATTTTTGCCTGAAAACTGCAGGGAGCCCTTCCCTGGATCATAAGCTGGGAGTATATAAATGAACACAGTGCTGCCCTTCCTTCTAAAACACGCTGTGCATATTTAATTAAATCATAGCCTTTGCACTATCACACTAAACCATATCGCAATTTCGCTTTTATTTAATTTAATTTAATTATTCAGCCCTAGCCTATACTCAACTACAGACACATGCCTCTTTCAGAATATGAAACTTCAAGATACTCTGCAAACTTCAAAAGACTGATATCAAAAGTGCTCAGTATTTACTTCTTCAATGGAATCTGAGATTCTGATCTAGGAAGCATTTGGAATGCCTCAGAATGGACATGTTGCAACACTGCTTTGGGAACAGGAGCTTGGCTGAATAGCACAATTTACCACACTCAACAGAACACAAAGGCAATGTTTGTTTATGAACAACAGAAAAGAAATCAACTGGACCTCTGCAGGAACTAAGCAAAGAGAAAAGTTTTTTTTTTTTTTTTTTATGTTGAATATGGGTTCTAATGGGCACTCAAACAAGCATAGGTTTGTATCTTCCCAGCATGTGCTTTTAAAACTTGATGTCTGACTGCCCTTTTACCATTATAAATTGCTGACTCTTGCTAATTTGGACAAACTGCAGAGCACAAAGCTGCCCACCCTCTCTTCTGCTGCCACACCAGTAGTGGCTTGGCATGAGTTCCAAACAGCTCTCTGCTGATTTACATACACATACTCACTCACTCACAAAGGAATTAGTTGGCAGGGCTAAAAAAATTCTGTTTTACTTCAGGTTTTAAAAGACTCTTTTGAGGCATCACGGCCTTGATTCGTTGGGCTGGCGTCTGTCACATTCCCTGTCCATTTGTAGTAGACTAACCTTCAGCTGTGGAGTTTCTGACTGAGATCTGATTCATTCACTCTCTATGTCTGTTTCAGGAGCTATAACACATACTGTAACACTTTCTTCCTAACTTTTCTGTCCCAACTCATCTTAAAAGACAAAGCTCTTTTCATTATAATTGCAGTGCATATGTCCACATCCGAAAAGCCCAAAAAGTTATGAAAAAGAGATGAAAAAATGAAAAAGATTTTTTTCAAACATTTCATTGTGTTCCACAGAAAAATAAAAGCATACATGCATAAAAGCATACTTTTGCAGACTGTTTGGAGCAAAACAGAAAATCACTGTGTGCTGTGTGCAAGGGACTCCTGTGTTCCTACTTCCTACATATCAGCGAAAACAAACCAAAACAGCAAAGACGTGATAAACACAGATGACTAAGGGCAACATCAACAACAAAGAGTCTTTTTGTTGGGGATGCACCGACAAAGACAGAGTATGAGCACCGATTTTCTTTCTGCTACTTGCCAAAACCGATACCTGTAAATACAATGCAGTGAGACTAATGATTTCAGGACATTTCTTTATGATTATGAGCAACTGTAACTCAAAAGACTTAAAAGTCAATTTTATATTCTTGTCAAAGCACAAACAAATTTCACAGTGTCAAATAACCTCCACTACCAAACCAAGGGCATTAAAAAAAAACATTTAATTTTTTTTTTTTTCTCTGTCACAAAGTTCTCAATCAAATTTAATAGCACAAATGTTTATAACACAACATTGTGTAACAATAACAACCAAGAGTGTAATAAATTGAAATATGACTAGTGTTTAATCAAGTGGAGCGTCACTTTAATTGTACACTTTAACAGCTCTGATGTTCCTCAGAGCTGTTGTATAGTATGTTTCTAATAATTTTGTGAGAATGAAAAGTATAAAAGTCTTACGCAGCACACTTGAGCTTCCGTAAAAGGTTTGTTCTCACGAGTCATTCAGTTTCCATTGAGCTTCTGTTTTTATTCGCAGATCAATGTTTATATGTGGATAAAAGCCTAAATTAAACCTGTTCATCATAAAAGCGATCGAGTCTCTTCAGAAAATTTGGACTAAACCACTCAATTAATATGGATTAGTTTTCCGATCTCTTTATGAACTTTTTGAAGCGGCAAAGTTTCAATTGCGTAGACTGTCTATGGAGGAACAGAAATCTCTCAGATTTCATCAAAAAGATCTTCATTTGCATTCCAAAGATGAACAAAAGTCTTACAGGTTTGGAAAGACATGAGGGTGAGTAATTAATGACATAATTTTCATTTTTGGACTAACCCTTTAAGGAACAGAAGCATGTTCTGATTTCATTCAGAATGTCACTCTGAGCTGGACAATCTTTTACTTTCCACAATACTGCATGGGGCTGAAAGATATGTTTGAGTCATTTGAGCCAGAGCTTAAAATCGCAGATTACTGCCCAATACTTGAAGGGTTTGTCTGAACGACGCACAGTGGTCTCTCCAAGGTATGCTTCCAGCTGTGTGGTAGCAGCTGTTGGAGCACTGCTCTCAGATGTAGAATCTGCAATTTCTTCAAAAACACTGCCCAGACTGGTACCTGTCTGGTCACTGAGAGACATTTTGACAGCTGGTTCCCCAAGCTCCTCAGGTGTGGCTGTCACTCCAACAGGTATTTTTTGCAGCTCCAGCATCAACATTTCTTTGACCTCCCTGGCAGTGCCTGTATTGGAAAAGAATCAATCTTTATGCCTGAAGACAAAAAAAAACAAAAAAAAACAAGCAATCGTTCTGTGCAGTAAGAAAAAAAAAAAAAAAAAATTACTCTTACATTTTAGAATTTTAATTTAATAGATCATTAATAGATTTAATTAATCTTTCTTTATTTATCATTATGAGCAAATTAAACGTATTATATATAAATAAATAATAATTACCTTGGATCGAGTAAAGTTGTGATGCAGTAACGCTTCTACAAAGCAGCAAGCAAAGTACTCTTCATCGTTCTGTTCCCATGGTCCCCATCCATTTGTTTCAATAACGGTCTATATAGCACATTGACAGCAGGAAATACATCTGAGACTGAAGCATCTGAAGAACTCACTCGACGAGTCATTTCTTCAAAGGGATCCAAGATAATTTGCATTATCTCCATAAGATTCTACTGGTTTACAGTTAGAGTGGCAGGGAGCTGATTTTCAGACATATATATATTCCAATGGCCCGTTTCTGCTCAATCAGAGACCAAACAGTATCTGAATACTCTGTAACTGAGAGTATGTCAGGTTGGAATGTTTAAAGTGGTGACTATTTTGTGCTCGACTCCCAGAGCCTCCACAATGCTGTGCTGTGATAGCAGACACTGAGATAGCCAGCTGCAGTGTATGCGCAACACACGAAAGACTAGGAACTCTAGCATCCTACATGCCCTTTATTATGTTTTTTTGCCATTGTCATTGACCACAGGATGGACAGAACTTTTGGGAATTACCCAAGTTTCAAGCATTTTCTCCAAAAATATGCTCGCTATGGCTCGACCCATGTGCGAGCCCCCAAAACCGCTTTGCATGGACAGTGCTGGTCCTACACTCTGACATAGCAGTGAGTGACTGGGAATCTTCAGCTCCAAAACATTAAGAAGGTGGCAAAAACCCACGTTATCAACAACTGACAGTGGTTGATTGTCAAGAATAATGAATTGAGTAAGCACCTCAGTTATTTTATAGCACTCGTGATATCTCTTGACAATGTCTCTTGTTTTGCTAGGGTTTGCTGCAGTTTTGGTAGCTGAGTGCTACTGCTAGCGGCAAATTGTCCGTGCTCATTTTGTGTTTTATTGTTTTATCAGATTACGTGTATTTTGAGTACTAATTTTTGTACCTCTTCTTGATATTTTTGCAGAACAAAGTTTATAGTCTACCATGCTTGGGTTGTCATCATTCATTTTTTAAATATTTACACATCGTGAAGCTGACATTTTTTCCCCTGCTGCTGGTGTGAACATTCTTGTCAGTTACATCATTGGTATCAGTTTACTGTTCAATCACCGATATGAATATCAATTACTAATACTGTATTAGTTTTCGGTATCGGAGTATTTTTACAAGTTTAAGTACATGAGCTTAGTATCTGGCCTGCTACCGATACCAGTATGCTGTAAACCATCTACAAATATTAATTCACAAATAAAATGTTTATGTTACAACTGAATCTGTCATCTGCATCTGTAAAGCTTTCAATGCACTCTTATTATAAAAAAAGAACTTTATGAACATTTATTTAGCTCTTACAAGTAACCTTTTGGTAAGACCTGCAGAACCTTAAAACCAGAATGAAAAAAAAAAATAGTTTATGCTCAATACTAACTGGAATGAAAAATAAATCATTTACACAGGAGAGCTCCTGCACAGGAGAGCATCGTTTCCAAACAAAGGAGAAAAGATATGTATATTGGTATCAACACTGGCTATCAGCCAAAAGATTTAAAAAAATATATATATATAAAAAAAAAAAAATTCGGCATATCGGATATTGGCAAAAAATACAATATTGTGCATGCCTAATTCACACTGGCAGTATAAATCTGGATTTAATCATAATTAAAGCACTAGTAGCATGACTGCATGCAACTTTTTACTGTGCATGGCTGAAGCAATTCATGGTCCAATGCGAGTTACTTTAACAGCATATTTTTTCCTGCACTGATCCTCAGGTAAATTTTCTGCTGTCTGTCTAGATGTGAATGAGCTGTTCACCCCTCCCCCCACTACAGCTGCCATGACAACCTTCAGCTGAAACGAACACATGTTAAACACACACCTCACACACGAAGAGATCATACATTCAGTAACAACAATAATCATCAGTGCCACCGTCAAAAAGCTTATTACATGCAAATAATAATTTGCTCAAGACAACATTCTCTAGAATTTACAAATAGTAGTTGGCGATATACCAGTAGATGTGATAAATATATTAAATTTGTCAACCGGTAGAGATTTTGGATTACCGTCTCTACTGGGTTATGCTCAAGTGATGTTACCGTACTGCACTGTCATGAAATCTTATCATTTGAATACATTTTTAAGCCTTGCAGTTCAAGCGCAATAAGCAGCGATATATGCACAGGCTGTCTGAGAGATGGTTTCTGAGCACACACACCTGAAGCGCGCACACATAAAGTGGCTGCTCAGACAAAGCGTGAGTCCTGAGACGAGTTTATTGGGCTTAAAGGATAAGTTCACTTTCAAATAAAATTTTCCTGAAAATTTACAGTATTCTGGAGGCCATTGAAGTCCACTATAAGGAGAATAATCCTGGAACATTTTCATCAAAAATCTTAATTTCTTTTTGACTGAAGAAAGAAGGACATGGACATCTTGGATGACATGGGGGTGATTAAATTATCAGGAAAATTTTATTTGAAAGTGAACAAATCCTTTAAAAGGTCAAATACACACACTTGTGTGTCAAAATCCCCATTAAACACATTAGGTTATGTCTTGTGTCAACATAAACAGTTGAGAAAGAAAACACATGTATCAGTATATTAGATCTGTGCATTCGGTCTTAAAGTGACAGCAGAATATACCAGAGATAAAAATTTCTCACTGCTCATGACTGAATTACTTTTGTAACTTTAGTGATAATAAATTTATATTTAATTTACACAGTGTAGACTATGCAGTGGTTGTACATTTGATTACTTTATACAATTTAATTATTCAATAATTATAATAGTGGTCAACATTTCTTAGAGAGCAGGGCTGATGGCATATATATAGCTTATATAATAATTTATATTTATTTTAGTTAATATTTAATAAGAAATCTTTTGAAAATAAATTAAATTAAAAAAAATATACATACTTCAGATGCAACTTCTTAATTATGTAATCATATTACAGTATTTTCAAAAATAAAGAAAATATATGAATAAAAAGGAAGTAAACACTGTAGCCAACAAGGCACTCAGTAATCTGGTAAGTTTGTGCACACTGGGAATCATATATATATATTTTTTTTTTTCATATAAAGACAAGGAAACATTCATTTTACATATAGAGTGAAAATGACATGATTGAATATGACATAGTGGCCAGCTGGATAGAGCGCAACATAGTTTTTTTGACCTATTGCTTCTAATTAGTTTCTTTGTTCTTATTTTACCACTGACTTTTTAATAGTCTTCAGTAAGCTTGAGTTTACTTATGTTAGTTATATAAATATAAATATGCTGTGATTTATACCATTATCATGAAATGTCCCTTCACAAACTCAACTTAAAAACCACACGCACTCTACATAAAAAATATAGAATACATATGCATATAATTAAAAGATTATGTAATTAAAACAGATCATAATTAACAGTGACATGATTTCTTTATGTGTGTGCTGAAATGGAATGTAACTGCACACTAACAAACATGTCCTAGCATGAATTAACCTACAGCCAGAAACCACTCACTCTGGCTGTTTTAGCCTAGCCTGGCTTTATGAAAGAAATATGTTTGCCTAAAGCCTTCAAGGAATGTTAACCTTAAACCTTAAAATTGTCATGCACTGACATATTTTTCTAATATGTCTTTGCTATGAAATGGCTAAAAAGGTGATTTTTCAAATCAAATAAAACAGCCATTGTAGGGCTGCACAATTAATCAAATTTCTAATTGTGATTACAGTTACAGATGTCACAATTACATAATCATTCAAAAGGCACACACAAAAAAAGTCCACTTACATTATTCTGCATGCTTAAGATGTGTGTTGTTTTTTCTTTCTACGGGTTATCTTAAGGGTTTTTCAATTGTTTTAGCTTTAGTGTAACATTATAATACCATACATATTTTAGAAGAAACCAAACCAATGTATAGTTGACATTTGAGGCTTAATGCTATAGATAAGCAATAACCATTTTTCAGGAAGAGTGTTTTCAGCTTGTTTATTTTCATCTAAAAATATGGCATGCAGTTGCTTCAATCAATGATATAAGCCATTCAAAACATTATCCAATGTAAATTGTGATAATCGCCATTAATAATCGCAATTTCAATTTCAAGGGAATAATCAACAATTATGATTTGTCATAATCGTGCATCCCTAATTCTAAATTATTTAATGTACGTAATAAAAAGTAACAATGTAGTTAATCATAATAATCAAGGCATGATTTCACACTGAAACACAAGGAAGATTAAGATGTGCAGATGTTTAGAGACTATTTTGCACAAAATCTCAAAATACATCAGAAGAGAAACTGTCTCAATCTGACTAGGCACATTGTTGAACTTCTATTACTAACCCCTGGCCCTGAACTAATTCAGAAAATAAAACTATGCATTTTGTCCTTTGTTGTGCATTTTGTTATAGGGTGCAATATGTGCTTCTATTAGCCAATTGTCCATTTTATGATTGTGTGTGTCCAGAATTTTACATTTCTGTAAAGATTTTCCTTTTTGTGCCTCATTAATCACAGATATTCAATATTGTCTAGATCTACTAAATGTAATTTAGTAAGGTCAATTTAGTTAGGTTCTTCTGAAGGAGATCAATGTACTGTGACCTGGAGGAAACGAGCAATTTTAGCTGAAATATTTATAAATATGATTCTTGGTTCACATCTGAACCAGGGCTCATCACACTGTGTTCTTTATGATGTGGATTTTGGTGACAACTGGCACCACTAGTTGAAAAGTTACAAAGCAGCTGACAAGTTACCAGAAGCCCTAAACACTTCAGTGATTATGAGACGAAGATGACAAAAAAATAAACACCACTGATAGTGGATTGATGACAGAAATAGACGGGTCTTAAACGCACACACACGCGCACACATATACAGGGCACAAATCATATTTCACAGAGCTGAACCAAATGTTCTTTCCTTTGAAATCATTTGCATGAACCATTTGTGTGTAGAGCTGGTGCAGACTTTTAAAAGAAGCTAGTCTATCAGGCTTACATCATTCTGCAATATCAAATCAAGCTCTATGAAGGCACATTTTCATATACCCCATTTACCCAGAATTCCCAGCAATCATAAGGGTAGCATTAGTTTAAAAAAAAAAAAAACGGGGTAACATAGGGTAAATGCTAGTAAATGCTAGTGGGAGATAGGTTTCATTACATCCAGTGAAGTTGAGGCACTCTCATTCATTAAAACGGTCCATAATATGGTGAGGCTTGCTGCTTTCCTCTGCTCCATTTCCACAACCTGTGCTAAAGTAATGGCAACATAATCTAATAAGGGCTCCTGGTATGCCCAGGCAGTATTAGTGGGTGTGTGGAATAGGGTCATGAGGGGTTTCAGTACCACAGGCGGACTCCAGCACACTGCTGATGTCATTTCCAGGGCGACACAAACCACCATGAAGAGCCTCAGGCTGAAATGCATAAACTAGCACACATTCCACACCTCTTGCAACCGTTAAAGCCATGCTAGGCCCACAGAGACATACTAATAGGTTGAACAACAAGACTGAGTACACAATCTTTATGGTATGAAGTAGAAAGTTACAGTTTAGTCCAAAAAAAATAAAATAAATAAAACTCATGGAAATAGTAGTGGATGCACTAGTTCTGAAATGATCAAAACAGCAAATAAAAAAGTAATTGAATGATAAACAAAGGAGGATCCTTTTGAAGCTGTTTTGTCTGACATCAATAGGTTACACTGAACTAAAAAATAAGTTGTTTATAAGTCCTGTGTTATAAGGGGGTAACACATTACTAGTAAACTGAGTTACGCAATCAGATTACTTTTCAAGTAACTACTAAAGTAATGCATTGCTTTTCAATTTACAACAAAATATCTAAGTTACTTTTTCAAATAAGTAACAAGTTACTTTTTCACATTTATTGACTGACAGCTCTCCTGTCCCCGTGTTGAGAGAAATAAAGCACAGGATGTGTTGTGTTCGCTGTGTAAACATGATGCTTACTGTAGTTTTAGACTAAATGTGAACATGCATTTTAATCTCACTTGCACAAAAACATTCAGTATTCTGCAAAATGAATAAAAACAGTGAAATGCAATTTCGGAATTTTATGCAAACCTGTAATAATTAACTATATTAAATTACACAAATACACTTTATGTATTTAATCTCACTTTATTAAACAATGTCTTTGCTGCTGACCTTCAATGATCTAATTCAACCATACGAATACGCAAAAATTACTGTAGATTAGATTTAGAAACAAGAGTGTTGCCTTCCTGCTCAGGTATCCTATTCTTCTTTAATCCAGAACTCATTACTTTTCATAAAAAGTAACTAAGTAATGCAGTTAGTTACTTTTTATGGATTAATGCAATATTGTAATGGTTATAAGGGGTTTAGTTTACTCACAGAGATGAAGAAGCTACAAATCATTAAAGGTCTTTGTTGTCATCGTTATTTTTTTAATATCTCATGGATGAACTCATGCCTCAATTGGACTAATTTATTTAAAGGTGCCGTAGAACGTCTTTTTAAAAGATGTAATATAAGTCTAAGATGTCCCCTGAATGTGTCTGTGAAGTTTCAGCTCAAAATACCCCATAGATTTTTTTATTTAGTTTTTTAACTGCCTATTTTGGGGCATCATTAAATATCAGGCTGCGCGGCCCCTTTAAATCTCGTGCTCCCCACCCACGGAGCTCGCGACATAAACAAAGTTCACACAGCTAATATAACCCTCAAAATAGATCTTTACAAAGTGTTCGTCATGCAGCATGTCTAATCGCATAAGTATGGTATTTATTTGGATGTTTACATTTGATTCTGAATGAGTTTGAGGCTATGCTGTGTGGCTAACGGCTAATGCTACACTGTTGGAGAGATTTATAAAGAATGAAGTTGTGTTTATGCATTATACAGACTGCAAGTGTTTAAAAATGAAAATAACGACAGTCTTGTCTCCATGAATATAGTAATAAACGATGGTAACTTTAACCACATTTAACAGTACATTAGCAACATGCTAATGAAACATTTAACGAAAGACAATTCACAAATATCACAAAAAAAAAAAAAAAATGGATCATGTCAGTTATTATTGCTCCATCTGCCATTTTTCGCAATTGTCCTTGCTTGCTTACCTAGTCTGATGATTCAGCTGTGCACATCCAGTCGTCCTGCCCTTGTGTAATGCCTTGAACATGGGCTGGCATATGCAAATATTGGGGTCGTACATATTAATGATCCTGACTGTTACGTAACAGTCGGTGTTATGTTGAGATTCGCCTGTTCTTCGGAGGTCTTTTAAACATATGAGATTTATATAACAAGGAAGAAACAATGGTGTTTGAGACTCACTGTATGTCATTTCCATGTACTGAACTCTTGTTATTTAACTATGCCAAGGTAAACTCAATTTTTAATTCTAGGGTACCTTTAATAACACACTGTCATTTGCAATAAAACTTCCCATTGGACATCGCCATCTTTGATTCTGTTGTTACAGTTACCTGATTTTGAATTCATTCATACATTCATTCATATGTATTCAAGCAGCTACTTTAATCTGATGAATGAATAGGAAATCCATCAATTCTAATCTCGGATACTATTGAAGAAACAATTAAAAGCATTAAATGCTTTGAAATCTGCAGTGATGCTGCACACTTCATACCAGCTCATGAGTATCGCAAGCATTGTTGAGAACACAACTCATTTGGGAGGTACATAACACGTTTTTTTTGTTGTTGTTTTTTTTTGACACTGCGGTGACCGTAAGCGCTCTTCTCTGAATTCTGTATTGCAGCTATGCAATTTCAAACACACACTTCTCCATCCCGCCAGCCTGAACAGATGGACTAACCTCCTCTTGCTGGAGGACCCCTGGGCTGACTATGTAGTGCCTGAGGAAAAAACCTCCTCATGCATTCTGTCCAAGGCCAAAAACAGGATGAAAGGTACAGTACTATGTACAGCTCTACAAGAGGGCTTGGGAGGAAAAGTGCACACTGGTTTGAGTGGGAGTGAGGTAAGGTCACCATGTTCGTGTTGAGTACACTCTGGTGGAGCTGTGATAGAGGTGAGGAGAGGGTACATATCTATTTTAGAGAAACACAGCTGAGGTTGGACTGTTTTGGAACTGCAGTGACTGAGTAAGAGAACTGTCATTAGGTGAAAGTGTCAACGCAGAAAAGGCTGCTCGCTCTGAAATCTTTCTTTTCTCTCCTTCTCTGCCCGTGGATCTCTGACAGAAAGACTTCCGCATGCCTGTCGCTTTAGCCCTCGCATCTTGGCAGCAGCGGAAGAGTGTTACAAACTTCCAACACCTCCACCACATGAAAACGCTGTGACACTACACTATGAGAAACTGTCCTGCCACTGACTGCTAGGTAAATGGAGACCTCCAGTAATATACCTACCCACCTGAAACCTCTGAGCAATGTGTTTACAAGTCAAACATTCTGTTGGCATATACCTGAGCAACTGTCATCCTTAGGCTCTTTCTCTACAACTGTTGGTATAAAACACATTCCCATACGTCAAAAAGATCACAATACAAAGGGTAGCCGTAACTAGGGATGTCCTGATGTGAATTTTTGACTGTATGATAAAAAATGTTTTCATGACAGATTTATTCAAACATATATTAAGATACTAAAAGTAAAAAAAATATTAGTTAGTGTGTAATGTTGCTGTTTGAGCATAAAACATTTCTGCAAGGTTACAAAGCTTAAAGTACACTCCAAAGAGAGAACAGAGAACAGAAAACAGTAGCGTTTAGTAGCGTGTTGTTGCCATGTCGAAGAGACACTGTTTTTTCCACCCTGGTACCAAAACCCCTTTGTTTGGCTTTCCTAAGGCGGCCAAACTTAGAAAACAGTGGTTAAAGTGTATTATTTTATCTGTGTGCTGCACATTTCACGGAGGACAACTTCCAGAACCTACGAGAGTACAATGCCGACTGTGTAAAAAAGCTTCTTCTGAAAGACATAGCAATTCCCATTTTGTCAGTACAATTAGTTGTTTATGGCTCACAACCTGTAAGTATTTATTATTTGTTGTTGTGTTTTCTATTAATAATTCCAATTATAAGTTTTATGTTGATGTTATGACGTAAACAAAGGGCAAACTGTTTGGCTCTGCTAGCCTGCTCACTATCATTAGTGTTGATGTAGTGTTTAGCTATGGGGCTCTCGCTTTTGTAAGACTGTTCACCGATCCTTTGGAACTTACCACTCTGAAACATCTGTGCTAGCAAAGGTTCTGCATGATCCTCTTGTTCATAAACATTTACAGGGTCTGAATCTGGGTTAAACTGGTATGGCAAAACAGACACCATCATTAATATTTATACCTGAGCAGATGATAATCGTGGTTATGGTAAGGGGAGTGACATTTCTAGAACGCGCTCTAGGCGGTTCGCCAATCACAACACACAGGGCCAGCTAACCAATCAGAGTATATTATGTATTTCAGAAGGAGGGGCTTCATCGAAACAGGAACTAAATGGGGCATTTCAGTCAGATCGGGAAGACTGAGAGGAGCGGCAATAATGTAAAATAAGTGAAAAAATGTGTTTTTTTTAAACAATCAAGCATTAAAACCTATTCTAGTAGACCCCAAAACAAAATCAAGACTTTAAAAGAAGGGAATAATAGGACTCTTTTAAAAATGCTCCTCTCTAGAGTCAATTTCTCTAGCGAAGTAACAAGTTTATGGACTATTCTGAGGAATTACGTGACATGTTGTTCACAAGCCGTTTTATTCAGTTAAAATAAACACAATTACATTAGGCATGATACATTTCAGTAAGTTGCATCTTTTGATATACTTTCTGGTGTTCATTCATGTTTATTTCGTGCTATAACTAGTAGTAAAGGGGCAAGGAGATCATCTGTTCATGTGCGCTTGAACAGATAGGTGGCTACAGCGATTAAAACATAGTTTGCCATGAAACTTTGTTGGCAATTGAGGTGTAAAACTTGCGAAGGAACATTTTTTTTGGTAATAAAATGAGTTAAGCTCAAAAGACAAAATAATATCTGTATATAGGCTAAATAATGTCTTTTCAACACATTGAAAAAAATCAGTTTATCTGATCAGTTTATCTATAGATATTTTAGATATTTAAAAAAAAAAGAACATATCTGGGTCAGTTTTAATTCCTTTGAAGTCTCAGAGTAGTTGCCACCTCTGAAAAGTCAATCTGACATTGATACCAGTTGTATTTTGTACTTTATTACTTTCCCATTTTGCTTGTAAGCTCTTCTCTGAACAAAGTTTCTTTGTTTTAATGGGTGATTCCTCAGATGGTTGCCTTTTTGAACAACTCCTGTTAGAATGTCACAGGTTGCCATCTCTTAATTACGGTAGTTCTGGCGTGAACGCAGCATAAGCTCGTTGTTTTGATTTGGTGGGAACTGTAAAAGGTGGCTGCTGTTTGTTTGCGTGCTCTGTGACTGACAGCAGGAAACACGCTGATGACGTATGATGTCTGCAAGAACATGAGGGTATGTAAAAACATACGTGGACAGGCAGGTAGGACATCATATTTCATTTGGACCGAATATAATGATTGGATGAACATTTTAAAGTCCTACTCCTTCCATAAATAAAAATAAATTTAGACTGTTTAACATAGTGATCGCTATCAGGATATGAGGAGACTTTCAAGTCAACCAGTATAACAAAAAGTTTCTGTAGAGAATCACCTATGGCACCTTTAAAGCTACAAGCTGCCAGAACTAACACACCTCCCAACGCACATGCTCTTTATTTATGGAAGTGACATAACCATGCAAAAATGAATGACGTGACACTGACATTTACCATGAAAAATGGTAAAAATGTTGAAAAGAGAATCTAACTACATACTGATAGTGAGAATACATGGCACTAACAAAGGACTGTACCGACAATTAATAGTTTGCAGTTTAAGTTTAAGAAAAAACAATTCAAAACATCCACTTCTCTACTGTAAAAAGTTGTTTGATTACATATATTAAAGATGCAGAATAAAAATTTGCTAGCACAACTGTATTTGTGTAGGTGAGTGAGAGTCACTCTACAGGTGTCTAAACACTGAGCTATGTCATGTCGAACTTAAGGTTCTGTTGCTAAAAATGACTCAGCTATCCAGCAGGGATCAGCTACCGAGATGGTGGTTCCCCCCTCGCTGTGTGCAGTGCCCTGCCTCCGTTCAAGAGTCAAATGTCACATGCTATCCGTCTTTAACTGCAGCATAAAACCAACAGACAATGGTCTCATGCTGAGTTTAGATGGACTTCACAGGGAGAAGTGAAAAACTATGTTGTCTACTTTCCAGACAGCCTTTTCTAACCTTATCAAAAGTGGGAAACTCTAAAAAAAAAAAATAATAATAATACAGTCCTGACCTAGGTAAAGAGAGATGTGAAAAGTAAACAAGGCACCATCTTATCTTGTCCTTTCATGATACACTGTTGTTAGGGAATGCTTAAAAACACTGATCATTGAAAACACAAAGTAAGAGAATTCTACTGCTTCTGTGCCTGATACTCCTGAAATAATCTGTATTTTGTTTGTACTGAAGCATACTTTTAAATCGCAAGCAACTGCTGAACAGGTAATACATTTCAATGGCTCAATATATAGCTAGCTAATTTGCAATGTATGATCTGATGTGATCTATACATCATTATTGTAAAGATTTACGTTTTCATTTGGTCAAAACAAAAGCGGCAGATGTTACTTGTTCAGATCACATTTTTCTTTGGATATATGTCAAGTAGATATTGTCATGTAGATATACAATGTCAAAGTAGATATACTCTGATGTGGTGATCACAGATTCATCTGCACAGAGGAGCAGTGCTGAAGCACAACCCATGTTTATTAAAAAATAAATAAAAATAAAAATAAAAACATATAGCAAGTAACTGCAATTTTAGGTTTCAAACCAAGATGGAGATAAAGAGGCAAAAGTGCCGTAATGCAGCTTTAAAATAACAATTATTATATAAAAATGTAATTTATTACTGTGTTAGCAAAGCTTAATTTTCAGCAGCCATTACTCCAGTCTTCAGTGTCACATGATCCTTCAGAAACCAGTCTAATAATAATCTTACCCTAAACTTTCTAATGGTAGTACATATCTGTACCATAAACAGCTGATACTGAGTATTTCCATAATTTATCGGTATTAGCCAATACTTCATAATATCAGTATTTCACATTTTTACATTTAGCCGCAATCTAACACTCACTTAATCTTTAAAAGCAAAAAAAGTGTAATAACTGTTAAATGTTATATTTAAATCTCAAAATAATTGTCCATTTTTCATTCCAAACATTATAATGTTGGGATGACCAAATTTAATAGCATTTAAAACCATTGATTTTAGGTTTTAGGGTTTTATTTTTTATATTTTTAAACAAAATAGAGTTGAATTTTAATATTGGCCATTAACAGTTATTGGTCATTCAAAGATTATGGGCTTATTGGTATTGGACAGAATTTTCAGTTGCAACATCCAATTTATTTTCTCAGTTTGTCTAAAATGATTATAGCAAATATCCTATATGTGTGAATTGATTGCTAGGAATATTATACGTTATAATGTCTGAAAATTGCACAAAGATAGCGAATAAAATTACTCTGGATTTTAAAATGTATTCTCTTGGTTTGTACAGTAACTCATGTCATTTTTAGATCTCAAGTCAATAGAAACGTGGGGGTTTGCAATACAAGAACCATCATTTTGGTGGAAATGGGCTAAGAAGAAAGAGCAAAAACAAAGTCTAAAGGAACAAGAAGCTTAAATATTGCGATTCATCCCATAGTGAGTCACACCCAAGGTCCACTGAAGTGTCTTTCCCGGTGTCCGTCTGTTTCTGTACCTCTTTCTTTGTCAGTCAGTCTCTTTGTAAACACATAAAGGCTCTATTAACATTAGGAGTGGGTGAAAAAAAGCTAGTACACAACATTACATAAAAGCTCCTTGCCTGGTCAGGATCATTTAAAACCAAGGACACCCGACTAAAAGCTTCATCTCTCTGCAGCTTAGAGCGAATAGCAGATAATAGATCTGTCTGATTGAGCGCTGTTCTGTCAGAAGCTACAAAAGAAATCATCAGTGCTAAACTGTTCACTCAAATTCAGCTTCTCTATCTTATCAAGCTGGCCCACAACCCCTTCTTAGGTTATTTAAAAAAAAAAAAAAAAATCCACATACTAGGAAAGGATTTGTTAATGCTCTGAACATGTTAAAGATATTGTCAATAGAAAAAACAAAACCATAAATAAGAGAAAAGCCAAGCTGTGGCAGCTGAATAAACATTATCTGAATAATAATGCAGCGCTTACAATACAAGACTGTGTTTTCCCAAAAAACATATTAAATTTAGAAAACACTGAAACTAAAGAATGGGAGTCAAATGATATGTTGAATAAAAGAATGAGTGCTATGCAATGTGTTACCGCAACTATAGGCTATTTAAGGCTGAACAACATACTGTATATTAGAAAAAACGCATAAACACACTATTTCTCATACAGTCTTATGGGGATACATTTCTTAAAGCGCTGCAGATAATAACACGGTCCACACCAAATCTAAAACCCACCGCCCTAAGCCACTTAACACCATAGCTGAACATTTAGGACTTCTGGAGCTCCCATTACTTACATTTCCCTTATCAAGCTGACACATTGTGCAATAATCTCATTAAACATTTAAGTGCAACTCCTTCCTAAGGCACTCCCAGCCCTCGCCTTTCCTTCTTCTAACCAGTGAGAGGAAACTGATGTTTCACTGGGCCACACTAAAAGCCGATAGGAGCGGAAAAAAAAAAGAAAAAAAAAAAAGGTAAGTGAGTTATCGGAGCAGCCCGGGCTCCTTTATGAGAGCAATCAATTCATATCAGATCCCCACACTTATAAAACCCCAGTCTGGCTACTGAATTACTTCAGTGAGGACATGTTTGTTGGGAGTAGGAGGCTGTTGCATGGTTATGACTGGGAGGGGAGTTGTCAGAGCTTTTGAGTCGTGGGATCTCTTACAGCTGGATCTGCTGCAGTGCTATGCCTGATGTTTGCAAAAGCCATTACAAGCCAGAAGTTCATTGCTCATTATTTTGGATGAAATAGGGTATGTGCAATAATGTTGCTCTTCGTGTGTTTTGGTACACCAAAGTACAGCAGAGTGCTTTGTGTCAGAAAATTAGATCCACTGCAGTGACAGTAACAACAAAATGATAATGATAGCAATTGCCTTGATGAGGAACAACAAATGGGACATGACGGCAAGTGTGTCTGGTGAACTGAATGCACAGAGGAGCCACACTGAGAGGGATTGTTTCCAAACAGTCAGGGGCCCCAACCTGTCATATGCTGCCTCATGTCCAAAATGATCATCAAGCAGTAAAAACGAGCGTGCAAAATTCCTAAAGCCGTTACGTGTTACGCTGGCTCTTTCAAGCTGTCAGTATTGTGCAATATCTACATTTTGTACGAAAGAACACGCGCGCAATAACACGTCCATTAAAACTCACGAACTGTTGCGAATATATAAACAGTTTGTTGACTTGAAAATTGAGGCTTTATGTTGCGTTTCTCTGGACAAATAAGCCATGCAACCAACTCTGTCATAATTACAACTACCTTTACTTCCTACTTTTTTACCAATACAGACCGGCTACCACCCATTATAGACCATTATAGAGCATTACCAAACCATAGGACTACTGTTCATTCCAGGTACACGTTTACACTCAAATCTCAAGGTTTTCTCACTTCAAATAGTCCATAAGCCCGATCGCTCTTGAGTGGCATGGGATTTCTACTTACATTTAACCACTCTGTCCGTCGTGGATAACTTCGGATCATCATTCGGTTTGTTTTCAGACATTTCCAGTCAAATATGTGTCGATTCTCTCTGAAACTGTTTTTGAAAACGATCCGATGTACTTCCTTGCTCAACAACTCAACTCTTCCCCAAACGGGAGACGGCAGTGATATCGATCGCTTGTATCACTGGCCAAAAATACTTGCAACAGGGTGACAAATTTCAACGCTGTTACTGTAGCTCTGTCTGATTTACTGCAACACTGTATCAAGTTCTCAGCGAACACAACCAAACCTTACAGCCGTAAAGGACACGCCCACTAGCCTGACAGCGCATCTCATTGGTGGAGAGGACCCTCCCGCTCTGAAGATGCGCTTCCCCTTTGGTCTGCTGTGATGTCAATCATAAGTGTCTGTGTAATTATTGTAATATTACAACTCTGAACTGGACTCTGAGGAGGGGACTATAATTACAGTGTTTCATTTAACATGTGCACGACTACTCAGCGGATATTTCACTAATACTTCACGTTTCATGTCCAGATAAGTGCACTGCATTAATACGCAAGCTATCAGTGTATTGCATACGCATATTTTCAGACGTTCATCTCTTGTATTATGTTGATAAGTCATTCTGCTGTCACTGCCAATATGACCCGCCTATAAAACTCTATATATAGAGAGAAGGGTCCACGATACTGAACGAACAAGTTCAGATTTGAACAGATTTGCCCCACCACAAAATAAAGAGTGTGTGTTTGTGTTTGTGTTTGTGTTTGTGTGTGTGTGTCAAAAAGAAATCGACGTATATCTTTCTCATTAAACGTTAGGTTTTCTCGACTTAACAAAACAAGTTACAACAAATAATTCATCTTATCTTTAATTTGCAAACGGCTAAATAGTTGGAAATGATGCAGCAGCTATCACGTAACTCAATGTTACAGATTTATAAACCACTTCTGCTAGAAAACAATGGTATATGGTTGTTATTTTCAACCCTATCCAATGTTATCACTAATCTATCTCCTATAACTTGTCACATTTAACATTTTTAGTAGACAGCTTGTTGACACAAACTTACATGTAGATAGATAGATAGATAGATAGATAGATAGATAGATAGATAGATAGATAGATAGATAGATCCATCTGAAACCACTGTATAGGTAAATTTTGGCCTATTACCTGCCTGACTTCAGGGTGAAAATTTGCAAGTGGCTTGCATGGGTCTAGCATGATCACCTGCAGTTGCACACACTGTCATTCAGATATGAGGATGCTCTGAACGTTACCGTGGATCACAGCTGACCTGCACACACAGAGCTGTGAAAACACTGATAACAATGACACTATCACAGACTTGTCATCAAGGTCCCTAAAGCCATGGCCATGGTGTGTGTTTCAAACAGCAGTTGTTAAACATTTGCATGGTTATTAAGCCTCATGAAAAGGACACCACTTTGTTCCATAGGGAGGCAAAAAAAAAAGAAAGGTAGGAATAAATAATTGTATACTGTATAGGCATAACGTATGCCTATGCATTTTGCACCTGTTATCCCAGATGTATGGCAGTTTTACTGCAGAAAAAGAAATGTTCTTCCCAGAAAAGGTCTCCATGGACACATTCCTAGCAATGCAAAATGCTAGAGTTAGTCCTCTGAAACCTTTGTTTTTTTTTTTTCATTTATTTTCTTTAGCAGTCGTTGATTGTTAGTGTCAGGGACACAGAGACTATGTGGAAACTGTGGACTCCAACTTTATCTCAGCCAGTACTTTGGGAATTTGCCGCTGGATCTTACATAGCTAGTGGTTAAAAATATAATGGATAATAATATAAGAGATAATTCATTTGGGGTAACCAGTGGTGAACAGAAAGGATTTTTACGTACTGTAGCCTACATTTTTCAAGTAGGCTATCTGTACTTTACTGGAGTATTTTATTTTGAGGAACTTTTACTTCACTACATTCCAAAGCATAATATTGTATGTCTTACTCCACTACATTTCATTAAAAAATATATATCGTTATACTTGTTATTGTGAATTGAAGAAATCGTCATGTGCTCCGAGACGCAATAGCAGTGTGCGATTCTATTCTTGAACGAACGTATTTTCAATGAACCCATTAAATCGGTTCGCAAATCGCACCAAATGATTCATTTGCCCATTGGACTGAGGGTGCTTCTCAATACTCAAATTGATGCTTCCTCATTTCCTCGCTCCCACATCCTCGAGCATGTGACCCGGAAACCGATCGAACTCAGCCATCTTGAAGGACATCTCAATTCTCTGGCTGCGTCCGAAAACTGGTAAATGCTGCCTTCTGAGGACACATTTCAAGGTAGTAAGGTATCAAGGCATGTCCGAATCCAATGTTAGCTTCACTTCCTGTCTCATGAGATACCTTCCTCAGATCGATTTTTGAAGGAAGCATAGATGTATCCTTAGCTGCCTTTGATATCCCCCAATCCTGTGCTTTCCATTCTGTGACAGTTGAGCTAGAAAAATAAAGATGGCGTCCGAAAGTTGCGTTTGCTGCTCAGTTTGTGTTATAAATGTACGATTTTGACCAACAAATTTCAATTTTGATATACTTTCTATCGACAAATGACTACTGTAATAATTAAATATTTATTTAGTTCTCACCAAAGCTCGCGCTATATTGCTGTAGATCATTAAACTGTTAGCCTGCCTCAGCCTTCCGTTTGAGAAGCACCCTACAAGTCTGACTCAAAATGAGCCAAGAACCGGGAGATCTGACTGATGTCTTGAAAAGTAAGGCTGGCCACACACATGATTTTGGGCACGATTTTCAACCTCCAACGATATGGGGGGTGTGGCCTGATTCGAGGCTTCTAGCAACTGACTTTTTGTCCAAAAAATCCTCTTGTGTGGTGTCATTACGATTATTTTACTGCTCCCAGTCCCACACTTAATGTTTGGAATATGATTATGTAATCCAGATTACATGTAATCAGTTACTATCCAGCACTGGCCATAAAGTGTTTATTTTTAAATATGATTGTTGGTACATTTTAATAGTATTTACCATACTTTCAATATAAAAATTAAAAAAATTGAAAATTATTTTCAAATAAAAGCATTTTCTATATAAAAGACAAGATTTGGTCCTCAAAAAGCCAAAATAGGGAGAATTCAGGTTGATTGGGACACTTTTTGCCATTGAGATTATTTGGAAAATGTGTCCCAATCAACCTGAATTCACACCTACATCTTGAAAAAGGCAGGGGGTGAGGGATGGGGGGATTTTTTAACATATATCCTGTACTAACCAGCGCTGCTTTTGCACTTTTGACTGGATTGTTTGCTTGTTTATTTCCTATTGTACAAACTTTTTGTACTTTTAAAAAGGCTATTATTGTTCATTTAAATAGTGTTGTTCAATAAAATTTTATTTTATAAAAATAATATACCGTATTTGGAACTGAGAAAGGGTCTGTTAGTGATTGTAATTTCGACTTCAGTGAAAGTGACATTATTACGCCATTAGATGGTGGCAAAGACTGTCTTTATGAGTGAGTCAGTAGCAAAGACTTTAATATTGAAAGGGACTAAAACAAGGTTGTAAACAAGGACATTATTTTTACATTAATCAACACCGTATAAGACGCAACTGACAAATGCATTGACTAGCTGTCATGGGAAATCCCCTTAACTTTTAAAAGGATGCAGTCCTCAAACTGAATGTTCAAACTGATTTTTTTATTATGAATATAAAATTGACCTGAAAGGGTTAGTTCACCCAAAAATAAAAAGTCTGTCATTAATTAGGCTACTCCAAACCCATAAGACTTAATTTTCAGAACACAGATTAAGATCTTTTTGATGAAATTTAAGAGCTTTTTGTTCTTTTCTGTTTCTGACGCAACTGACACTTTGATGCTTCAAAAGTTCATAAAGAAACTGTAAAACTAATCCATATGAATTCACTGGTTTGGTCAAAATTTTCTGAAGAGACTCAATCGCTTTATATGATGAACAGATTTAATTTAGGCTTTAGTTTTATTCACACATAAATATTGATCAGCGAACATAAACAGACTACCTTCTTTGTATATTTGTTTAGTCATTAAAAAAATAAAAATAAAGAAAAAAAATTCTGAATATTAGCGGTTCTACACTAATTTGCAATTTTCGCTGATTTCAAAACACACCACGCTGGATATAACCTGCCATGGTGACACATTCTCGGATAAACTCCTGAGATCCAACAGCTAATGCCAGCACATTGCATTGAGACTTATGATGATTTGAGAGCTGTGCGCGGGCATTTCACTCACTTTGGATGCATCACCATTACATTTGCATATAGGCCATAACAGAATTCATGATTGGTTGACGGCCAAGAACGCTAAAATAACATTAACTGGTTAATGGAAATTTTAAATAAGCCTTTGTGTTCAGAATGATTAAACTTGATTTGAAACGTTTTCATTGTGTTTATGTTCCTAAAGTCACCCTGAAATCAAAATTTGAGTTTTTTAGCTTTTAGTATGAATATGTTAGCCTTAAGGTTATGAATAAGCTGGTGTGTTCCAAAACAATGACAAAAATAGAGATTAGAAGGAAACTGAGTTTCCAGTTTTTGTTTTCATTCCTTGAACCGGTTCAGAGCCCTGTCGCCATTGTGGAAGTTTTTTGGATTCTGTGAAAATTACTCGTTAATCAGCCCAGTCTGCAGGACTTGTAGATCAACAGTGACCGCAAAAGTGGTCAAAACCCATAGACTGTAAAAAATATGGACGTTGTGTCTGTGACATCACCTGTAGATTTCTGAAAAGTATTTTTGAAGCCTAAAGTGGGCGGAGCCAGCCGTCGCCATCTTAGCAGCATGTCACCGTGCGTCACTCCCGGGTAACTGAAAATGGGCAAAGAGGCGGGATGTGGGTGGAGCTAAGGTGCCTGGTTGCTAAAACCACGCCCGTCTAGCTCGACGTGACCAAGTTAGCTCAGGATAAGTGCCCTCTGTTCAATATTCCGTTTGGAAATACGTCACAGCACGGGAGAAAAGTCGTTTGCAACTTCTGGTTCACTCGGACTTTAACATGGGGGAGATACACAGATTTGACTCCCTTTTTGAAGCCTGTCTCTAGCGGCCAGTCCATGATTTGTAGTTTAAGTCACTTACGTGTTGGCTTCAAGAGAGGTGGGAAAACCACCATACTGTTTACCCACCTCCGTTATCTTTCAAATTTGGCCACTGTACAGAGAGTAAGTTGCCATTATTTTGCTAGTCCTGAAATGGGAAATGTTACATTAACCTGTTAACTGCTGACGTCTTTCTGTGTTTTTATTACATTTACATCCCTCGGGGCTTTAGTCCAACGTGTGCTCATTCGGATAAAAACTTATGGATTATCATATGTTTACCTAAAATATCTTTAGAGAGCAATATTTTTTTTTCTATTTTTACCCAAAATAGGACAATTTGAACCACATATCATAAATATAGCAATGATCATTAATATGTACGCCCCTAAATTTTGCATATGCCAGCTCATGTTCAAGGCATTAAACAAGAGCAGGCAGTATTAACGTCTGGATCTGTGCACAGCTGAATCATCAGACGTTATGCAGGTAAGCAAGCAAGGACAATAGCGAAAAATGGCAGATGGAGCAATAATAACTGACATGATCCATGATATCATGATATTTTTAGTGATATTTGTAAATTGTCTTTCTAAATGTTTCATTAGCATGTTGCTAATGTACTGTTAAATGTGGTTAGTTAGTAAGAAAGTTACCTTTGTTTCTTACTGTATTCAGGGAGACAAGTTTAATTTTTAAACACTTGCAGTCTGTATAATTCATAAACACAACTTCATTCTCTATAAATCTCTCCAACAGTGTGTAATGTTAGCCCGTTAGCCACGGAGCACTATCAAACTTATTTAGAATCAAATGTAAACATCCAAATAAATACTATACGTACATGATCATGCATGCATGCAGCATGCAGTGTTGTTTATGCAATGTATTATAGAGTCACAAGCTCAGGGGCGGGGAGCGCGAGCATTTAAAGGGGAAGCACGCTGAATCGGCGCATTTATAATGATGCCCCAAAATAGGCAGTTAAAAAATTAATAAAAAAAATCTATGGGGTATTTTGAGCTGAAACTTCACAGACACATTCAGGGGACACCTTAGACTTATATTACATCTTGTGAAAAAGCATTTTATGGCACCTTTAAAGGATACACTCCTCGCACTTCGCCCACCCATCACACCAGAACTGCTTTCGGAACCAAAGAAATTTTGCACGTTTCCGGTACTTTTCAAAAAACACTATCGGCTCTGCATAAGAACCACTTCTCGGTTCCCAAACCTACTCATGATGCTTTGCAGACTGTGTTCTGGCTATGTTTTGAAGAAGGCATGGTTTTGGAGAGCATTCTGAAGGGATGGTGGGATCTTATGCTTTCAGAGCTGGCTTGCTTTTACTAGCTCTCCGAAATTGCCTACCCTACCTTTAATTAACTGAAAAAACTAAGTATGGAATGTTGGACACTTCATGCACTCAACTGTCACAGCTTTAATTATGTAGCTGAGGGGAAGGGACTATCAGACTCCAATGTTGAATGACAAAATAACCTTATAAAATTCATACACTACACAGTTGAGTACACAGTGCATACGTAGTGTAAATGTGTATAGTGTACAGTGTATAGTGTGTCATTTGTGACACAACTTTCTCTGTCTCTCGGGAGCATGCATAAACTTCACATCCTTTTGATTTTCCCAGCAAAAACGTCCTTCACATAAAAATCAGTCTACAGGCTTTCATAGACAGGAAGTCGGGGAAGGTCTCGACTAAAAGTTTATTTTAGGGATGCTTAGAATTAACTGGTTAACCATTAATAAAACCAATTATTAAAACCAATTATAACAAGTTATAATTATTTTTCATATTTCCATTGAGCTAATTTGCAACATAGCACAAATAAATGCACAGCCATCTGCATTTGTACTCTGGAATGAAAATATAAATGAACATGCTGTTGCACTTTTAATATCTTTTGAGACTGTCATTATGCAGTCTTTACTGACAATTATTAGCTATTTGATCCGGTTATAGGCTAATCAAGCAGCGTGTCAGAGAATGAAAATGTAAATTAATTTTAGTAGATTTTGCTTAAAGGAAGAGCAGAAATAGAACTGTTTCCCTGGTAACCACTGTACACAAAGCAGTGCTGTGCTTATAATGACAGCTTAGACAATATGTTGTCACTGGCTTTCTCATTGCTTTCAAAATAAACATCCCCACATGCTGTCAAATTAAAAGTCCTGCTTCCACCAAATCAGCCAAACAGAAAAAACATATCAGCTGCTGATGATAATTAAAATATTTATTTGATTAATTAAAATGTAAAAATGGATTGAAATAATCCTTTTCTGAAATGTTCAAAATTATTTTATTAAAGTTCTAAATTATTCTATAAATATTAATTTTAATAACAGCTGTACAAAATAGCCTAACAGGCCCACTGTGGTTTGTAATTTATTTTCAAAACAGGGTTCACAACCTGTTTAAATATGTCCACCTTGGTACATAGTATGAACACAATAAAATTCGAGTAAGTGGAAAGCCAATACATTAAAAAGTGTAATTCGTCATTTTCTCTCAGAAAAATTCTGTTGTCTCCGGCGCGATGGATCTTGGCATAGGCTAGGATGCAAATGGTACACTCGTTCTATCCTTCGTGACCCTGGAAAAAAAGAATGTATTTGTAGGCTGCATTCAAAGAAGACTTCAAATTGGGACAGCCTTCATTGTGCCACTGTGATGCATTCGGCCTTTAAGTGCAGTCTTCTAAGGATGCAGCCTCTGAATAGAGATGCAGCTCATGTATGTTGTTAGGTTATAGGTTGTGACCTGCTCCCCCTTCCTCAGAAAAGCCATTCAAAAACTCTAGAATTAGTGAGAAAATATGTACTCTGGAGAGGAGCATTTTGGAAGAAAAAAGCGCAACATTACATATTCATTATATTTGTAATCTTATATCATTAAAAGATTTATATTATAATGGTAAAATGATACCATTGATAAAAACAACCTTATATGCAATTATATCAGTTGTTAATTTTAGCCTTTAATAATAATGTATCAGCTGACAGGGTTCCCAGCATGGTTTACAACATTAGTTAAGAGATTTTTTTCCTTGAAGAACATTAGCATGTACTAAATATCTGTCATGGTCTGTGTGTTTAGTTTCATTTACAAGGACTTTGGTTTGTCTTGTTGGGGAAAAACAGTTTAGGACCCTTGAAACCAGATATGTTGAATAAAAGACCCGGAGTCGAAGTTTAAAATAATTAATAAATTGAAGAAAAATGTAATGAAGAATAGTTTGCAGTTTCATCAGCAGAAGCCAGCTTCAAGTCTCACAAGGAGTTCGTAGGCCGCTCTGCGTACAATCACATTTTCTCAATAATTATACTCTAACAGAGTCAACTAACTACGTCATTACTTCAGGTTTGATGATTCTGATTGGCTAAGAAAAATAGACAAGATTAGAAATTTTCCACACGTGGACAGATAGTAAGAAGCATATCTCCCTTCATCACAGTGATGACGAAGGGGGACCCTGGATTTAGGTACCGGATGCCCTTTTGGGGTCATGATGTGGCATCTGCTGGTCTCAAACAGAGTGCCAGTTGTCCAGTACAAAGGGACCTGCACAGAACACTTAACGCACATACACAGATACACATGATTCACTGCTTCTTCAAGGCTGAAGTTGATCTGAGCTCTGCTCTGAGCAGGAAACTTTCCCCAAAACATACTGATAACGTGTTCTTTTCTCTCAGTGAGAGGTACAGAGGAAAATAGATCCTTTAACATACATTGTAGAAGTCATTCAAATAATTTAACAGAAAAATAAATGTTGATTAATAACTTAAGATATATATATATTGAAGCGGCAGTGGATTCCAGAATCCATCCCTTCAGTCCCCCCTTTAGGCCAAATGTGGGGACACACCACATCTGGTCTAACAATTTAGGCCGCTTTAAACATTTTTTTTTTAAACATTACAGACCTATGTTCCCCTACCAGGTTAAAATGTTATAAAATAGACAATAGGTTTTCCCTCGAAGGACTAAACTAGAACATAATATTCTACAGAGCACATAGTGAATTATTGACCTTCAGTCCTTACATATAGTTGTCTTACATCAATCTTTGTTATTCGGTTTTATCATCAAATTCCTTGACTCCAAAACAAATACATATTTATTCTCTTGAAGCCGGGCTAAATGAGCAAGCACTGTTGCTGCATTCCTGGTATGGGCCAGACCCTCAGTCACTCCTCAGATACTAAATACAGACATTGCCTGTAATCATAAACACCAGGATATATACACTGTTTTTAGAAAAATATAATTTCCAATTCATTATATAATATGAGGAGATGGATCATAAATCCACTCCTTTCACTATACACCTTACAATTTTTAATATTAAAAACAAAATTGAGGGCCAAACTCAAAATAAACAAGAACAAAAAATAAATAAGACCCATCATAATCCATCTAATTATTTTAAGTTTCTTAAATCATTGTTCAGTTTACAGTCTATAGACATATCATGTACCACCTTATAATACCTTTAAAAATAAAAAAGGAAACAAATTTACATGACCATAACCATTTCAATTATCCTTTTCAATAAATCATAGAATTGTGACTTTTACTTAATAATCCTGTTAAGAATTTTTTTTTTCACATCAGATCCATTATAGCCCTCAAATTTAAAAATAAATAAATAAATAAATAAACATAAATAAGCATAAACCTAAACTTTTCAATCTTAAAATATTTAATCAAAATTAAATAAGCATCAAAATATATAAATTCAATTATACTAACAATTTGTTTGTCTTGACTCAATTTTCACAACATTTCACAGTACTCAGACCATATCAACAGTACAGCATTTGAAATCAAATAATTAAGACTTCCTTTAAAGTCAGTTTTAAACTCAAATATCTTGTCAATTATAACTGTTTAGGCTAAATGACCAAAATCTTAACCCTCTTCTTTGGCAGTGATCTTTTTCATCCCATTAATCTTGCCACTGCACCAACATTGTCATAAACATAAACACAAATGGACAGATTTTTATGTAATATATATATATAAAATCTTCCATATCAATTATAAATTATACAAATTTGTACTATAAGAAAATATCAATTTCTTTAAAGCTGTTTTTGAAACAGTTTCACTTTTTTTTTTTCATCACTTATAATTTTGTCACTCTATCCCATCAAATTGTTAGTCTGCAGATCTAAAAAAATATTATCATCATTGTCTCAGTCCCACTTATCTCTACTGTGTTTCAGAAACCAAAGTATTATTTAACTCAAATCTCAACCCCTAGGTTACACTGACAGCCTTATAGCTTCTTTCACCTTCAACCCTTATTACATAAATTATATTTCTCTAGACATCTAATGTCATGCATCCATTTAATGGATGAAAAATAAAACTTTTATCAGTTATATTCACTCCTCCTTTGTTTGCTCATTGGCCTTCCATAAATTTGAGGGGTTTCTCTGGATAATTTACTAGTGACTTAGCCAATGTGTCACTTTGTTTCTGCCGTCAAATCTTATAACATCTAAGTTTATCATTCTGATCAAACAAAGACAGTTTTTAAATTTAGACCCTCAGTTGAATTTAGACAAGGGTTTTTAACCCATGAACGGCAATCTTCAATTCCATAATTCCAATTTATATAAATGTTCTTAAAAATACTAATCCAGAGAATAATTAAAATCAACATCATAAATGACAAAAGTCATAATTACCATTAGCAGACAGAGCTTGATATCCAATCCACTTAAAGCTCATCCCATGTTCTGTATCGTCTGTTCATAAGATTCAATCTGAAATATCGGCTTGTCATAATGTGATGTTTCACTTAACCCATCTGTAATGATAAAACTCATTAATGACATACAGTATACACGCTGAGGATAGATTATTCCCCAAACTAACACATATAAAACATAAAGTCCAGTCAGCCTCACACACACACACTCACACTAGACACATGAATATGAACCTGCTCATTGTCAAGGTTTGCTTTTTGTTTTAATTCTAAAAACACATTTTCCCATTTTCCTGTAGGTTTTACTCTTATGCAGTTTCAAAGCATATCTCTTCACCATAATTTGTTTTCAGAAAAGTCAGCTGGGTTGTTTTGGTTCTAATCTCATTTTTTTGTTTAAGCTTTAGCAGGCTGATAACAGACAGACAGAGCTCCATCCTTGCCCTCCACTCAAGCAGTCTCTCTCTCTTACTGCACTAATAATCTTTTCAACAGAATCAAAAGTCTGTAACTTAGACATAATTTAATATTAAATTATTATTTAAAAACCTTGGTCATTCACAAAGGTAAAAATGTACATTTTTAACTTCCAAATAAAAGCCATTACCACCATCTAAAATATGTTACGCTAGAAGCCATTTTTTTTTTTTTTTTGAGGTTATCTTTAGTTTAAATGCTGAATGCACTTAACTTTCTCCTGAATCTGTAGAGTCAGTCTTTATCTTCAACCACCCCAATGTCTACGAATTCTACTCTGCCATGTCCCATAACCTGCAGGAGTAAAAACTATAATAGACACACATTAGTTCAAAATCAACACAGTCTCGTGGATTTAGGGATTCATAGTACTGCTGAATCTAAAACTTCTATACAGTTCTTGCCAATAGGGCAACCAACATCATGTTAATTTTACTCTGGTCTCCCCAGAAATTATGGACAATCACCTCATGGTCTCAGTCGGCTCTTGAAAGCTCATTCCCATCAGCTCTATATCAATATTCTTTTCCTCAGGGTCTTGTCCCCTGGCATAGTTGTGGACTTGTCACAATGAAAAACAAGCCATCTTAGGAATGCAGTTTCTGGTGATTGGTATAGAGGAACATTTTTGGGGCGGACTGCTGTACCTCTGACAGCTCCTCCCTTTTGATGCTGCTGGCCTCACAGACATCCGCTCCACTCTCATACCCATCTCACATAAAACACCTCCCTCCAGGGTAGATGCCCAGTGGCGGCGGTAACCCCCTGCCTTAGGTTGTCCTCTGTCTGGCCAAAGAGGATCTTACCCGTCATTGAGAAATCACCTTGTGCACACTGGTTACCGCTCTTTCCCATCATTCAATCTTTGACAGTTTTCTTCACCAGAATCGGGTGTTTTCTGGAGCTTAAGGAGGTTGCATTCAAGAGCCACCAGAGCCATTGGACTGCCTAATAGTGTCAAAACAATTAGACGGGTATTTACGGGTATTACAGCAGTATTTTTGTTCTCAGTGAATTTAATTCTCACTGTCCATTCAGTGTAGTGTTCTGCTACATCTTTTACTGGAGCCATCGGCCTTGCACATGGTGGTGACAAAGATCAGACATAAAAAGTGATTGGTCATAGAATAAATTCATCAAAATAGTCACTTCTATCATTCAAGGTCTGTATTAGCATTTTAAAGACCTTTTGATACTCATTGAGTTTTACTTTGACACATTTCACAACAAGTGGCCTTCTTTATGGCAATCATTTCTTTTAACATCTCTGTGTCCATGATTTTCAACTTAGACACTGTGCTTCCCTATAAATAGCTTGTTATCACTTATGACACAAGCCCAGATAGCAGCATTTAGCTAATTTTGAATGAGAGAGAGACTCTGAGGATTTCAGGACTGGCACACTGCCTTTTTATAACTTTTAACATCAAACTTTACTTACTGTCTTTTAACTGGCCCAGCTTAAGACTTTGCCAGAATTGACATTCGTTTTCAAATAAACATAATTTTTATATTTGTCTTTCACCCATATATCAAGGAACTTAGACATTACAAACTTCCGATCAGGGGTGCGTTTCCCCGAAGCGAACTATGGTCGCAAGTTCCGTCGTTACCATTAGAGTTCAATGGGACTTACGACCATGGTTCACCAACGATGCTTTCGGGAAACGCACCCCAGGTTGAGTCTCTGTGACACTGGCAGTCTCATTTTTTGCCATTTAAACCCTCTGTCATTTTGACCATCAAAAGCCAAATATTTAGAACTTAGAGGTCCTACATCATTTTAGTTATTCACATTCACAGTAGTGATGTGCTCATCACAAGAAAACATACTTGAGACTGTTCAAATATTTTTTCCATAAAGTGAAACATTCTTTCAGAAGATCCAATCATCCCTATTTTCAACCTCTATTTACTTTTTATATATTTTTGTAACTCACGTTTTGGATTCATTGTCTGTAATTTTACATTAACCTGTTTTTTGTCCATTTAATATAAAACTTATTATTATAGATTTCCCTTCAAAAGGAATTCCTTAAGACTACAATCTTTTGACCTTATTGTTATCTCTTGTTCTTTCTCAGTTTCACAAGCCCATTCTCAGACAGAGTGGAACTTTTTTTCTTGCTTCTTTCTTTCCTTTCTTTTGTTTACAATATTTGCGAATATGGCCAAGTTTTCCACACTTGTGGCATTTAAAAAGCTTCACGTAGCAGTCACGAGCAATATGCCCTCTCTTATCGCACTGGTAACATTTTATGTCATCTTGTGGATGGGTTTCAGCTTTAACCACAGCAGCTGACAATTTGCCTATATTTTGATCTTTGTGAGCTTGTAAACGGGTCCAAGTCACAGCACACCATGATAGCAGTGAGTCCCATTTTGGAATGAAAACAGAGCCACTGATAAGCAGTTCTCTGTATTCATTTGATAGTCCACCAGTGGCGGATTCAATCACAATAGCCGAATCATAATCTTCATCATTATCATTGGCAGCACAGTAATTTTTATAAGCTGCTTGCGTTACACTTGTCCAGGGAAATGATCCCCGACCCAGGATTTCTTTTACTTGTCTTTTATAGTCACTGTAAGCCATGCAAAATTGTTGCCAAGTTACTGGGACCCTAAGGCTAAACCCAATTCCCTGAATTTTTCATAATTTGCTAGAGGGAACCAAACTTTCTACCAGAACCTGTACATCGGCTATCCCCAAATGTTGTTGTCTAGCAATGGATTCTATTTTATTCCATAGGAGTTTGTTTGGGTTAAACAATTTGAAAGTTTCCAACCCTGCAAGCAAACTGTTTTTCTCAGAGGCTGCAAGTCTGGTCCATTTCCCAAACTCATAAGAAGCCCCCGTCTCTGTGTTTCTCACAGCATCATCAGAACATTTGATTGGAGCCGCTGATGTCATTCCTCTGGGAGTGACCATGTTCATTTCCATTGGGGTCAGTTTAAGATTTCTGACCTCTGGATCTAAACCTGGATCTGACCTCTTTTGCTTGCATGGTAGGAAGCTCTGTGGCGTCTACATAAGGGTGAGGAGTGCTTGCAGCAGCAATATTCAACAATCTGTGCGTGTCACCGTAAGTGCCCTCAGTCTGGTTCTCAGTCTGTGAGGCAGTGCCTATAGCAGCAGCTGCTTGGACAGTCTGAGAAGAGAGGGCAGGAGTGGAGGGGGCAGATAAACCTAGCAATGGATCACAATTAATGGTGTTATCTGCTTTTTCAAAAACTATTTCAAGCCCTTTACTAAAACTACTCAGATCACATCCTATCTCACTGATTTTAGCCCTTTTCTCACGTTTGGCAATCAGACTGTACCATCCCTCAGGTACTTCTGGGATTTTCCTTTCGGGAGTTAAGGGTACCCCACCCATTTTACAAATCCACGAATAAGCACAAACAGTAAGAAATTTGGATTTTTCAGGATCTTTCTTTGTTTGTAGCCAGTCAAGTTGTTGAACAACATTCCAATCAAAATCAAAGTCCTGACTAACCATTTTCTTGATTAGTTCAACAAGTGAGAGCTTCAGAGCAGAGCTGCTTACAGCGTTTACTCTCTTCTGTCTCATTATCTGTATCTGGACAGATCAAGTTTCTCAATTTGTCAGCCATATTTTAGTCAAAGTTAATACTCACCTGAAAGAGATGGAGGCGGCGATCTTTAGAGTATACTCCAAAATCACAGTTACATATACTGGTCCAATCAAATTAGGGTCACAATTTTATTTTCGTTGGGATCGTTCCTGATGCAGCCTTGACCAACCAACCCTATCCCTATCTCTATTTCATCGTATTTAACTAAAAGCTTAGTCTCTAACCTGAATCACTAAATTCGGGGCACCCCTGTCTGAATGGAAGAGTCAGAGAACTTTGGTTCATGAGACACTAGAAGCAAACTGGCTTACTAGTGACCTCCTACCCTTCACTAGGAAGGAGTTATTTCAACACCTTCTGCCTCTGGCTTCCAGTGTTCCTCCGACCACCTCAATGGAGTGGAGTCCTCCAACCCCTCAATGGAGTGGAGTTATCACCCACCATCTCCCTCAGATGGCGTGACACCAGCCTATATCCAATGATCTGGTGCACCACACTCATGTCTGAGTGTGTACGTAAACTCACTGTCTCACTTCCCAGTTCTCTCAACCCTTCCAACCAGACAGCCCTAACAAAATAATAAAACAGCTTCCTACCTTGTTTTTTGTTTAGCCAGGGATGTCACCGAAGAATGATTGCCCATATCCTCCACCATAAACTGTTGGGGAAAAACAGTTTAGGACCCTTGAAACCAGATATGTTGAATAAAAGACCCGGAGTCGAAGTTTAAAATAATTAATAAATTGAAGAAAAATGTAATGAAGAATAGTTTGCAGTTTCATCAGCAGAAGCCAGCTTCAAGGCTTCAAGAAGAGTTCGTAGGCCGCTCTGCGTACAATCACATTTTCTCAATAATTATACTCTAACAGAGTCAACTAACTACATCATTACTTCAGGTTGGATGATTCTGATTGGCTAAGAAAAATAGACAAGATTAGAAATTTTCCACACGTGGACAGATAGTAAGAAGCATATCTCCCTTCATCACAGTGATGACGAGGGGGACCCTGGATTTAGGTACCGGATGCCCTTTTGGGGTCATGATGTGGCATCTGCTGGTCTCAAACAGAGTGCCAGTTGTCCAGTACAAAGGGACCTGCACAGAACACTTAACGCACATACACAGATACACATGATTCACTGCTTCTTCAAGGCTGAAGTTGATCTGAGCTCTGCTCTGAGCAGGAAACTTTCCCCAAAACATACTGATAACATGTTATTTTCTCTCAGTGAGAGGTACAGAGGAAAATAGATCCTTTAACATACATTGTAGAAGTCATTCAAATAATTTAACAGAAAAATAAATGTTGATTAATAACTTTAAAAGATATATATATTGAAGCGGCAGTGGATTCCAGAATCCATCCCTTCAGTAGTCTTCAGTCACATGTTTCCTTTGTTCTAGTTTCCCGCCATTAATCTGTTACCATGGACACTCATTAATTACCACAGCTGTTTGTCATTGTCTCATCATCACTATGTATCTATGTTCATTTTGAGTTCTCATTCTTTATCAGGAATTGTTTGTGTGTAGACAATCTGTCGTGTTGCTCTCTTACCATTGGATTACCTAAGTTTGATTTATTAAAGAACCTTTTATTTGATGAAACCAGTTTGAACCTTCATCATCATCATCATCATCATCATCTTCTTCTTCTGAATTACAGCGTTACAGAATACAGGACCTTTAAAATGAGAAGTAAGAACATTGCTTCCATCAATGTTGCCCCTTGGAATGGCAACAAACTGATGGAAGGAGCTACAATATATTGTATTTTCCTAAATGAAGGAGACCATCTCGCAACCTGCAATGACATCATGCTCATGGAGGGGTTTTGGATCGGACTTGACGACAAGATCGGATGGATGTAGTGCTACATCCAAGAATTGGATGTAGTGCTGCCCACCCACGAACCTTCACTGTTGTTGGTCCCTTCCTTGACCTATGCATGTTCATCACCTATGTCTTCATTGTCACCGCTGGTACCGCCCAGCTGAGAATCTTTAATACCTTCATCTCTAGATCTGTCCAGCCCTAGTTTGTCATCACCACCATTCCTGTCCTTCACAGAGTGGTTCTTCACTGCCATCATCCCTGTTCAACACAGAGCCTTCATCCACACCTAGTCTGTCTCTTCTGCACTCTACACCAAAGCCAGCCATTCCCTCGGCTGTGCCTCCGCTGGCTCCCTTCAGCCCCTCACCATCAGCCATGTCATGCAGCCCTGATCTGCCTTGGAGCTTCCAGTCCCCTGGTGTGAGGAGTCCCAGGCTCCGCCTCATCCCTCGGAGCCCTCAGTTCCAACTCGGACCTTCAACCAATCGGCGGCACCATGGCTCCTCGCACCCTCGGCTTCACTTGGGTCCTTCGTCCTTTCGGCTCCACCAGGCTCCCTCATTCCACCGGTTCCACCCAAGTCCCTCAGGCTTGACCGGGGTCCTCATTCACACTGACGTCATCTTGGTCCCTCGGCCCCGTGGTTTCACCACAGCCACTCGTCGCCTGGACTCTGCCTTGGTCTCCCTGTCCATCAGTGTCACCGGGTCTATCGGTCCATCGGATGTCACCTGGGTTTCACCATCTCCCTGCATCACCTCTGTCGGTCGGGCTCAAATTACCACCTTGGCTCCTCCCTCCATCACTGCCGCCATGGATCGCCTCCATCATGGCCGTCTCCTGGGTCACTCTTAAAATCTCGTCGGCTGTCCGTTCCCTGGACCTACCACCATCCACTCCTCCATGGCTCCTTCCACCGTCATCTCCTCCATGGCTCTTTCCACTGTCATCTCCAAGGTCTCTCTCATCAGCTCCTCCGTGGGATTTGCCGCCTTCTGCTCCGCCCTGGTTCCTCCTATATACCACCCTATGGGTTACCAGTGCCTTGCAAGTCCCTCATCTACCTCCTGAACCTCCACCTGTCTTCCATCTAACTATCCATCATGGTGCGAGGACGCACCTTCCCGGGAGGGGGCGTTCTGTCACAATCTGATACCATGGACACTCATTAATTACCACAGCTGTTTGTCATTGTCTCATTTACTGTGTATTTATGTTCCTCTTGAGTTCTCATTCTTTGTCAGGTATTGTGTGTAGAGTCACGTTGTTCTCTTACTATTGGATTGCCTGAGTTTGATTTAAAGAACCTTTTATTTGCTGAAACCAGTTTGAACCTTCATCTTCTGAACTACAGCATTACAATATCCATGTTTTTATCCAAATTAATTGATATTAAATCAAATTGATTTGAAATCAATCTGCAAGCTTTATCAATAATATCATGTAGCCTAATTTGTAAAGTGCAATCTGAGTGCACGCCAGCAGGTGAGTGGGGAAGGAGGACAACGTTGCTCTGGCTCAGTACAAATGTACTCGTGCCTAGTGTGAGTGCACCCTTTCTTTACCAATGTAAATTCAAACACTGTCAGTAGTGGGTAATTTTTTTATTTTATTTTTATTTTTTTATTCCATTTTATTACATTAACCTACTTTCACTGTTTGTGTATAAACCCCATAATACATCTCCTCTCTCACCCAAACTCTCTCATGTTTTGTGTCTGCTGTGATGACTATGATTTATGATGTGGAATATCCCCATTACTCAGCAAATTTAGGTTCTTAGATGGATGTGCTGCCGTGGGCGGGTGGCAGTAAACCACAGGCTCCCCACTATGACTTCTGTAGAACCAGTGAAGTGAAGGAAAGATGTCTGGATGTGTGCTGCACGTTTTGCCAGAGTGTTTCTCTCCTCTCCTGTTGGGAGACCTGGTGTCTGTGACTGAAGTCAAGCATACACTGTAATCTGATGTGGTAAAATGTAAGTTGTGGCAGAGGTTCCATGCCAGTTTAGAAAATGTGGATTGTAGGACTCTGTTATGAAAAATGAAATTGCTCTTGAAACTGAAATATAACTCTTGAAAACATTACTTTTTTCCTATTTACAGTTGTCATTTTTACCCACAATGGCCTGATTTGATGAGGAATGAAAAAGATGATTCTGAAGCCAGTGGATTTCTTCTCTGGGAGATCATCTACAGTGTCTC
Source organism: Megalobrama amblycephala (assembly GCF_018812025.1). NCBI lineage: Eukaryota > Metazoa > Chordata > Actinopteri > Cypriniformes > Xenocyprididae > Megalobrama > Megalobrama amblycephala. Next base: position 49,878,303 of record NC_063046.1, read on the forward strand.
TAAGATGCATCTAGACACTTAAAAGACACATTTAAAAAATATATAAATTTCTTTGCATGATAATAGAGCTTTTCTCAAGACTAACTTGGATTTATGAATTCAGTTTCCTTCAAGTTCACACAGGAGTAACAAGTGTAGTTTATAACATTAATGGACATTGTGCAAAGACATTGTCCTTATTTTCCACAGTATGCTAGAATGCTTTTTCGATATGACAGTGTTGCCTAGCTCACTTTTCAATAGAGTGTCAGATGTTGCAATAATCCAGTCAGAGATTTAAAGGCTTAGCACAGCAGCAGTTGCCTTTTGAGTGGTTAACAAGTCATATTATTTTACCCACACTGGAAGATTTGATCTGTGGGGTCTCCAGAACTCTAACTGGGAACTGTAGAATCCTTAGCCAGGGTTATGTGATACTAGAATTCATTTGAAGCTAGGAGTAAGTACATGCACACAATGCTCATGTATCTAAAGTATTTATAGTATATTCGGTCTTAATACAGCCAGGAGCTTCAGGGAACACAGCTGTCTTGGTGAAGTTAGTGGAATGAGTTTCAGGAAAATGGCTAAGTTAGAGCCAGAATGAAAGTCTAGAACAGGGGGGTGGAATCTTTTTTCACCAAAGAGCCATATTTTTTTAATGCATTTTCTTTAAAAGATCCAATGCAAAAACCTAATATTTCACTTTTAATATTATTTGACTAAAGAGAAAAAAAAAGGGAAAAAAGCAAACAAACAGTAGTCCAAAAATAGTCCTGGCAAAGTCCAGTAGTGCACGCATTAGTGGTTCAATAGTGTCTTGCACGCTGAGGAACGGTGGCACTCCCACTCCTAACGGTGGTACTCCCTACCTACAGTCAACCCGTACCTACTAGTCTATCTTCATCGCAGGCGGGCCAGTTCTGGATCCTCTCGGTCTGTACCAAATCATTCCCCCCAATGTGCACATCATTCTGCACCGCCTGGGGGCCCTCCCTAATAGTACATACAGTGACCGTCAGCCTCTGAATATGGCCAATGGATTTCCCTGATCCTTGCCTCCCACATAGGCTGGTAACTATGACAAGGCAACTGCATTGTCATTCTGCTTTTCTGTATGGTGTACAATTTTATAATGAAAACTTGCCACTGATCAAACTAGCTGTCCTGGAAGTTATGCAACCATCTCAATGAGTTGTGGTCCATATGCAACACAAACTTTTTACCAAAAAATGCTTAAAGTACTTGGTGAAAGTCACCATGGCCAGCAGCTCTCTCTTTATAGTTGCATATGCTCTTCTTTAGTAAGGGCCTCACTCACAGAGGCTATAACCAATCCAGACCAGCCTCCCCTTATAAAAACATGGCCCCACATCACTAACATCAGTATACAATATAAAGATTTTAGTAGGGTCAGGATAAGCCAACGCCGGGGCAGTGATTAATGTTTTCCTGGTTGCATTTGCACCGCCAGTAGGAACTCCAAAGTGATGTAAACTGCGTTTGTTGTTGTGACTTTTATTTTGACAGCGTGGCGGACATTTATTTTGAAACATAGTGCTCGCATTATCCATCTTCATTAGTTTAGGATCTGTTTAACAGTCATGTCTAATATGTTATTATATAACTGTTATACAAAGAAAATAGACAGTATATGAAAAAGTAGGCCTATTAGATTTTGCCGTGTGGTTGATGCCCAATGTCACTAGCTGAGTGTTTCACCTGGTTCACTCAAAGTCATGCTGGATTTTCTCCTAAGTGTAAGGTAGAGAGATCAATCTATCACTGTTTTCCATGTTTGTAGAGTTAGTTTGTGAAGTAAATATATGTGTACATGGCTTTTTAAAAATGGCGAGTGCTGGTGTTCCGCGTGTGTTCGACCACTGGAAGTTCCTTTTGTGCTGGGTTAGATCTTTTACACTCTGAAGTAGTCATGATTTGTCTCTCACAATGTAACAATGTAACTCTAAACAATGTAACTCACACCTATTAAGCATGTAGAATAATTTAAGTGGATTTTTTTTGTAATCACGTCTTTGAATGATTAAGGAGTGTTACGGATTAAGGAGACTTAATCAATCTTAATCACGATTAGAAATTCGATCAGTTGTGCAATTTCCCTACAGTGTGAGCGGAGCCATAGAAGCATAAGTGGTTTACCATTGATTGTAGTTGTGCACAGCACTGCATATGCAAATTGGTCAGATCAACTTGAAATATTAACGTAAATTGACTTTTCATTAACATCGGTAGGTTTTACAACAAAGGATTTGTAACTAATTTTACGTTTTCTTCAGGAAACCACAGAGCCTTTGCAAAAATAAAAAATGTAGGCCTACAGAGTTTCGCGTGCGCACGAGAAACTGTCAGGACAATATAAATATGGCCTACTGCCCTAACAAAATACAAATTATTTTTTTTTTTTTTTTTTTTTACATTTTATTTACAAATGAAATAAAAAAGTTATATATATATACACATACATACATACATATACATATATACACACATACATACATACATACACATACATATATATATATATATATATATATATATATATATATATATATATATATATATATATATATATATATATATTTTTTTTTTTTTATTTTTTTTATTTTAACAAACACAAAACAAAATAACAAATTGCCCGACACACATCGAGGATAAACACAAAAGTATACATAAAATAACAACAAGGCATTGTACTATGTGCAAAAATGTGCAACAGGACCAACAGAGAACAAGGAAAAAACAAGACAAATAAAAGCTCTGGAAACACTATATCATACCAAACTTCAGAATATCACAGACAGAGGCATTTATACTGTCCAAATATGGTGTCCAAATGCGAATAAAATTATCAGTTGTAGAGTGAATAAAACATGTTAGAAGTTCCAGAGGAATAATTTCTCTAATAACTGAATGCCATCCCTTAATAGAGGGAGGTTTATCACTTGATCCACGACATTAGTAAATTCTTCCTGGCAGCAAAAGTTAACAGGCTAAAAAGACGTCTTTTATGCTTATTTGAAATAAGCTTACATGGAAAACCCAGGAGAAAGAGACAAAGGGTCAGGATCCAAGGCCAAACCTAAGATGTTATTCAACTGAGCTACGATTCTGGACCAGTAGGTCTGGATCACATGACAATCCCATACACAGTGAATATAATCTCCTATGTTAGATTTACATTTGGGGCAGAATGGTGAGTGAAGCTGGATTGTATTTGTGTCTTAAATGAGGCGTAATATGTATTCTGTGGAGGATCCTAAGCTGAATGGCTCTTGCTCTATTGCAGACTGAGAGCCTATTGGCTAGAGACCAAACCATCTCCCATTCATCCTCCGGGATATCCACCCCAAGCTCTCTTTCCCAGGTTAATCTGAGGTGCGAGGTGTTATCTGTACCATAAGAGCACAAAGCTTTATAGAAAAAGGAAATAAACTTTTGTGTAGGAGGGTTTAAAAGTATCTTCTCAATTACTGAAAGTGAATATTTGGAAGTAAGTGTAGTATTTCTAAATATATAATCTCTAATTTGCAAAAATCTAAAAAAATGTTGCCTAGGTAAGTTATATTTTGAGGTTATAATATCGAAGGACAGTAATGATCCCTCCTCAAATAAGTCACCTATTCTACATATACCATAAGCAGGCCAAAGGTTGAAACCAGAGTCCATAGTGCTTGGCAAGAACTCTGGATTGTTTAGGATTGGCAAAAGAGGAGAGGTTGTGTCGATCCTATCTTCCAATCTTTGAATAGCACGCCATGCTTTGAGAGTATTACGTACTAAAGGACTATCACACATAGCTCTCCTCATCTTAGAATTACGGACAAATAATAAGTTTTGTAAAGGGCATTTGGACTGTGAAGATTCAAGATCAAGCCAGACTGATTTAGGATCTTCATTAAGCCATTCAACAATGAATCGAAGCTGGCAAGCCAACTGGTACAGTTTGAAATTTGGGAGATCCAAACCGCTCCTTTGCACTAGGGAGCTGAAGTTTTGATAATTTTAACCTGGGTTTTCTTTTGCTCCAGATAAATGAACTTAGCCACCCATTCAACTCTTTTATGACCTTATTAGACAGTAAAATAGGAATCATCTGCATTGGATATAGTAAACGAGGTAGGACATTCATCTTTATCAAGGCAACCCGTCCCAGCCAAGACAGAGGGAGAGTCATCCACCTGGTCAAGTCATCTCTAATCTTTTCAAGCACTGGTGTAAAATTGGCTTTGTACAAATTCCTAAAAATAGGGGTTATATTAATACCTAAATAAATAAAACCATCCTCGGAATATTTAAAAGGAAAGGAGGAAGGTTGATTCATGGACTTCTCATTCCCTATAATTAAGGCAACAGATTTAGAAAAATTAATCTTGTATCCAGAAAATTGCCCAAATTCCTGAATGAGGTCGACAACCGCTGGCACAGAACTCTTGGGGTCCGAAAGAAAAAGTAACACGTCATCTGCGTATAAGGAGATTTTGTGCCGCCTACCTCCCAGAGACACCCCAGACACAGCTGCACTCCCCCTTATCCTCTGAGCAAATGGCTCCATTGCCATTGCAAAAAGCAATGGAGAGAGGGGGCAACCTTGCCTAGTACCTCGAGATAAAGAAAAATTATCAGATCTGTGACCATTGGTAATGACCGCGGAAAGGGGATCCTTATAGAGTATTCGCACCCACTTAATGAAGCATTCCCCAAGGCCAAATTTTTCCATTGTGTAAAACAGATACGGCCACTCCACAGAGTCGAAAGCTTTCTCCGCATCTAGGGACAAAATAATAGAGCCTAGTACTGAGGTTATGGGAAAGCTCAATAATGTTTAAAAGCCTCCTGACATTATGGGTGGAGCTTCTACCTTTAATAAACCCCGTCTGGTCTTCATGAATAATAGATGGCAGAACCTTTTCCAATCTTAGCGCTAAAATTTTAGATAACAATTTTAAATCTGAATTAAGTAAAGCAATAGGCCTATAGGAGCCACAATTTTCTGGGTCCTTGCCTTTTTTTAAAATAAGAGAAATATTTGCCTCGCGAAGCGAGGGGGGCAACCTGTCAGTCAAAAACGAATGATTAAGCATAGCTAAAAGAGGGTCTAGAAGCACATGCTCAAATTCTTTATAGAATTCAGATGCAAGGCCATCTGGCCCAGGAGATTTACCAGACTTCAAGCTATGGAGTGCAGGTTATAGCTTCCTCTCTTGAAATAGGTGCATTGAGAAGTTCTCTCTGTTCTTCTGAAACAACAGGGAGAGTTAGGCAATCAAAAAAAGACACCATATAATCGTGTTTTTGGGAAGAGTAATAAGACGGATAGAGAACAGAGTAAAATTGTTTAAAAGTATTGTTAATAATAAGAGAATCAAAATAACGCACTCCGTGGGGGTCTACTATAGAAGTAATAAATTGTTGAGTCAGAATTAGACTTCGTCAAATGAGCTAAATATTTACTAGGCTTATTACCCCATTCGTACAGCTTTTGCTTTGAATATAATATATTTGAATGAAGACTGATGAGTTAGTAATGAATTTAAAGAAGCCCGCACAGCACTTATTTTTTCTAATGAAACTGGAGAGGGATCATTCAAATAGCTGTTAGTGGCAATATTTAACTCTGACTCTAGGTGTTTCTGCTTCTCTGACTGTTTTCTTTTTTTGGATGTAAGGTATGAAATAGCAAGGCCTCTAATATATGCTTTAGCCGTCTCCCAGAGAAGTGAGGGATTATTTGTAGATTCTGAATTGATAGATAAAAATATCTTAAACTCTGAATTAAAGTATGAAAGAAATTTATCATCTTTGAGTAATAAATTATTAAATCTCCAACTTCTAACAGGTCTAAGAAACCCCTTCACACACACATCTAGTACCACTGTAGCATGATCAGAGAACAACAATATCTCCTATGTTGCAGTGTGAGATTGCATGCATTATAGTCTTGGGAACAAAAAAGTAGTCGATCCTAGAGTGACAATTATGTGGGTGAGAAAAAAAAGTGTATTTCTTCTGATACGGGTTAAGAATGCGCCAAACATCCAAATATTCTAAATCATCACACAGTGCAGCAAGAGCTTTAGACTGTTTGGTGAAAAGAGAATCTCTGGGAGGAAAGCGGTCCAATAATGAATTCAATAAACAGTTAAAGTCTCCTCCAATAATACACAATCCAGATGCACGCTCTTTAAACTCAAGGAAAGCTTTTGTAAGAAATTCTGAGGAGTAGTTTGGGGGGCAATATATGTTTAAAAGTGAAATTTCCTCCGCATTCAAAGTCCCCTTAATAATAATGTATCTACCGTGTTTGTCCTTAATACTGTCTGTGACCCTAAAAGGTATACTTTTATTAATCAAAATGGCTACACCTCTACTGCTTTTCGTAAAGGATGAAAAGTAAATCTGACCAACCCATTTATTATGTGTTAGATTCAAATGTTCGTTATCACTCAAATGGGTTTCTTGTAATAAAGCTACATCTATATTCTCCTTATGGAGTCGTGTAAGCACTTTACGAATTTTTATTCGTCCATGTAAACCCCTTACATTCCATGTACAAAGTCTTAAGTTACTAGCCGTTACTTAAAACAAATAGAGTATAGGTCAGGTGGTGTTTTCCCTCTATCGAAAATCTCTGTGATTATTACCCTGTCATTAGGTCCAGCAAACAAATACGCGTGTGTCAAGGCATTACAATAAACAATAACACATATTAAAACAAGCCAAACTGGCAACGTGGAAAGAAAGGGAAAAAATACAAGAAAAAAATAGCACAAGAAAATTAACAAACAGGAAAAAAGGGGCCGTTTCCCCACATCGAGGGGAAAAATCTTCATCTCAAAAACAGGTCAGTCTCTCGTTGAATCTCCAGTAGCAATACAGAAAAGTAATACACACCCAAAATGCAAAGAACAGTTATTAAAACAGCCCCCGTCACTCAGAAAATAGAGAATAGAAAATAAAGTACACAAACTAGAACTTACATCGCCTGCATAATTACAGTGATGAAGCCAGATCAGTTCGTCAGCCGCGTATCAGAAAGCCTGATAAAGATCAGGTGCTGGAGTTCGAGCTCTTGTCCAGAAACTGCGAGACTGCAGCCGGCGTCTCGAAGACTTTAAAGGTACTTCCAATATTGACTCTTAGCTTGGCTGGATACAGCATCGCATAGCGAGCACCCATATCTCGAAGTCGCTGCTTGACTGCGTTGAATTCTTTACGCTTCCGTATCACTGAAGCCGAAAAATTCCTGGTAGAATGATACCTTGCAGTCCTCATACCGCAAATCTCCATCCGCCGATCGTCTCCTACTGGCATCGAGAACCCTCTGTTTGTCGCCATAGTTGTGGAACCGGACAACCAGCGCCCGTGGCCTATCCTTGACACCCGGTTTTGGGGCCAGCGTGCGATGTGCCCTTTCAACCTTAATACGACCACTCTTAGTGTGCAGGCCGAGAAATTCGGGGATCCACGAATTCAAGAAAAGTAACCGCATTGGCACCCTCCACTTCTTCGCGAAGGCCCAGAATTCGGATGTTTTTACGCCGGCCTCTATTTTCCAAGTCATCGATATGTTCGGTAAGCATGGCAACTTGTTTTTCAAGAGTGAAAGCGCGGGATTGCGCGTCTTCCGAGGATGCCTCCACTGCCATGATTCTCCGTTCTGCCTCATCCAATCGATTATTAACACTTTCCAGCTGCTGGGTATGATTATGCACCGCTTCTGCCAGCGGGCCTAGTTTCTCATCTATTGCATTAGAGATTTTCTCAGTCATAATTTGGAGTGCTTTTGCAAGCGCCGGGCTAAGTTCGGCCTCGCTGCCAGCATCTGCCTGACTCTGTTCAGGCTCGTCGGACGATCCATCAGCGGTCAAATCTTTTTTCGCCGTTTTCTTAGCAGGTCTTGGCATCTTCGGCAAGGATTGCGGCCAGAAAGTCTCTAGCGACATACTACACAAGATTTATAATCGAAAATCAGAGCTTGCGTACTTTATTTAGCGAGTGTGAAAAGAAAACGAATAAGTGTGACGGGAGCGACTCAAAACTGCTGCTACTTCCGAGCCGCCATCTTGCGCCCCCACAAATTATTTTTACTGTACCAATGTTTTTTCATGAACCATTAAACGTGGCATTATTACAATGCACACTGAGCCCATTTCCCAGCTCGATTTCTTGGCCGCCACATAGTTAAATTCATTCAAATGGACATAAGTCCTTGAAATGTGACGAACTGCCCTAACGAAAGCCACATTTTAAGCACTTTTGGCTGTATTAGCCTTTTTTTAACTTTGCAAATAGAACAATGGGCACAGCCATCTGCCCATTCATGTCGCGGTTTCCCGACCGTCACAGAGAATGCTTTAAAGCGGACACAAGGCCGTGATATAGTATACTGCCATACAAAAGCCACATTTCAGCAAATAGATCATTATTAATTCATGCACATCCATACTCGCTTTTTTCTGCAAAATTTTGAGCGCATTGATCATTATTAATTCATCCACACTCGCATTTTCTTCATAATTTTGAGCAAATAGTTCTTTATTAATTCATGCGCATCCTTACTCGCATTTTATTCATAATTTTGAGTAAATAGATCTTTATTGATTCATGCGCATTCATACTCTTGCTTTCTTCATAGGCAGTGAAGCACAAATGAAACAGGTTTTAGTATATACAAACCAGAAATTGATACGTTTCTCTTGCGCATGCGAAACTCTTTATATTTTTTTATTTTTGCAAAGGTCCCTTTAGGGGCTCCATAGGAAACTGATCTCTAGTGATGTGTTTAAAGGGGTCATATAATGGCACTTGTACAAGATGTAAAGTAAGTCTCTGATGTCCCCAGAGTGTGTATGTTAAGTTTTAGCTCAAAATACCCCACAGATAATTTTTATAGCATGTTAAATTTGTCAGCCTTTTTTATCTTCTGTGGAAGTCTCAGGACAAAAAACTGTTCGTCCAATCATTGCATTCAGTCCGAACTGTTTTTTTTCTCCTGATAGGATGTTCTACCTGCCTGTAAACATATGTATTTCCATTCTTCCACATACCCTGCTCGCGCAGACATCTCACATCATCAGCGTGTTCCATAAGGCTATTGTAATGAATCGTCACATAGGCTGGGATCCATTTGCATGCTTTATTGAACAGTAGTGTAGTCGTACAGGCAGGGTAGATCAGGATCAAACAGGTATAATACAGGGCAGGCAGAATCGTAGTCAGATAACAGGCAATAGTCAGGGCTGGCAGCAAACACTCACAGATCAGGAGACAAGGCACAAGTCAGAGATAGGCAGCAGAGGTTCGTGAGACGGTAAACAACAAGATCAGTAACGGGCAATCAGTCAGATAGAATAATAACGCTCAGAATTGTACACCACGGCAATACAAGACTTCGCGATTGACTGTGGGAAAGGTGAGTCCTTATATAGTCCAATAAATGAGCTACACCTGGCAGGTGATTAGTCCGGGATGAAGGCTGATGGGAAATGTAGTGAATGAATGTCAGTACTCAGGTGAGGGTTCCCTCCGATGGCCAGAGGAGGGAGCTACGGAGTTCGTGACAGCTATGGAGAGTTGTAGACAGACAGTCACTGAGCACCACAGACAAACAGCATCCACCTTGTACAGTTCCTCCTAACCCAAAACAACAAGATTATGCTGCGTTCACACCATGTTGTAACCGTACTTATGAGATGGCTACCCGTGATGTTCTACGCAGAGCTGTTCACACCCACAGACTCGGATTTATGCGTTTCTATGTCAACACTATCAACGCTGAAATTAATCTGCAGCAATTAGGTGGTACAAGTAAGAGCTGTGTAAGTTGTATACATTCATTATTATTGTCATTTTTTGTGCTTTGAGACATGAAGTAATTTAACTCTGTCTCTCTGTGTGTTCATATGTTTTCAAGGAGGTGTGGCTTTTGAGAGCTCTCTGAAGGGAGGGTGAGATCTCATGCTTTCATAGCTAGCCTTTCCAAATGTGCCTACCCTACCTTTAAGCAGTAGACCAACAAATAAATGTTGTGTATATGTTTGCTAAATTGTGTACAACACATTCACAAGTTCCCTTTTGCTTTAGGGATACTCCACCCAAAAATGACAATTATCTCATAATTTACTGACTGTCATGTCTTCCCAGGTATATTACTTTCTTTCATGGACACAACAAAGATTTTTAGAAAATTCAATCAATTTCTTTGAGTCCATGTAGTGCAAGGATATGGGTTGCTCAAAGTTGATGTTACACCAATCACAAAAGTGAACATTATGATAATCCATACGACCCAAGTTGACAAAACAGTTTGACCTGCATATGACAATTGTCTGGAAGCAATGGATTATAATTTAAAAAGTCTAAAATATTGTATTTTTCTCACTCACATCTCTCGTTTCACTTTATGTGCTTTATGTGGGACCTTTGATCAGGAATCCACCACTTCTACTTGTGAACAAACTCAGTCTAGCCAACAATTGACTAATTTTACCTTGACAAATCCACCTTTAATTAGTGATATAGTACAGAAATCAAATTCCTCTTCATGCCAGTTAGACCCTGCACCTACTTTCCCCCTGAAACACTGTACCTCTGTCATTTCTGCCCATATCCTGCCCTTTTTATCTCTTCCACTGTTCCAATTTCACTCAAGACTGCTGCTGTTACTCCTATTCTCAAAAAAAAAAAAAAAAAAAAAAAAAAAATTGGATCCTGCAAATTTATCTAACTACCGTCCAATTTTTAACTTGCCATTTGTCTCAAAAATCATGGAAAAGGCTGTTGTCACTCAGCTGCAGTTATTTCTAGCCCACAACAATCTATTTGATATCTTTCAGTCTGGTTTCCACTTAAAGCACAGCACCGAAACTGCTCTTGTAAAGGTGGTCAATGATCTTTTACTCTCTGGTGACTCGGGCAATCTTTCTATTCTTTTATTACTCTACCTTAGCTCAGCTTTTGATACTGTCTGTCATAAGATATTACTCTCTCGCCTTTCAGAAATTGGCATTTCAGGCTCTGCATTATCTTTGTTCTCTTCATATCTTACAAATAGGCATTACTACATCTCTCTGCACAATCCCAAATCTCCCAATGTCTCACTCAAACAGGGTGTTCCCCAGGGTTTGGTTCTAGGACCTTTATTATTCATTATCTACATTCAGCCTCTTGCCCAAATAATTTGTCACCATGGTTTTAACTACCACTGTTATGAAGATGACATCCAGAATTATACTGCTTGCCGGCCAGATTCTATCCACTCGACTGCCTCGTTATCTTCATGTGTCAGTGAGTTAAAAGTCTGGCTACACTCTAATTTTCTTAACTTGAACTTGAGTAAGACAGAAATCTTAATAACTGGTTCCCCATCTCAAATTAAAAAATATAACAAATGTTTCTAGGTTTGGCCACATCTATAGTTCCATCTGCCACCGTTAGAAATTTAGGTATCACTCTAGATCCAACACTGACCTTGGAGGTCTACATCAGCAAACTCTCCAAAGCAGCTTTTTTCCAGTTTCGTCTTATTGTGCAACTTCGTCCTTTCATCAGCAGAAAAGATGCGGAATCATTAGTGCATGCATTCATTACCTCTCGCCTTGACTATTGTAATGCTCTTTTTTTCTGGTTTGCCAACTTACTCCATCTCTCGTCTGCATTACATTCAAAATTCAATATTAACTTCCACTAAAAAATCTGCCCACATCACTCCTATCCTATGTAATCTGCACTGGTTGCCTGTATTATCTTGTGTTACATACAAAATTCTCCTGCTCACCTTTAAGTCACTCTTGCTCCCTCCTATCTTTCTGACCTACTCTCTCCCTATATTCCTTCCCACTCACTCCGGTCTTAAAGTTCTGAACTTCTTTGCAGGTCTTTTTCTGTCACGGCACCCAAACTTTGCAACTCGCTTCCCTTGGTGCTCAGAACAATTACCTCTTTCAGTGAATTTAAATCAAAGCTCAAAACATATTTTTTCACTCAACACTATCAGTTATAATGTGTATTCTTCTTTAAATTGTAAGATTGAAAATATCCAAATATATTTTAAAATGAACAAAGACATTTGCTTTACTCTTTCAACCCCCTCTCTCTTGCTACAAGGGCCAATTGGAAGGCACAAAGGTGCTGATAGTGATCAAGCCCTTTAGGCCAAAATGTATGTATACTGGGGGTCTACAAATGGTCACACCTTTAGTACAGTGGGGGAAGTTTTAATCTTCTGATTGGTCAGTTTGAATGTCTCACATTTTGGGTCTCACATTCAAGGAAGGGATAAAAGAAGATTGTAACTGTTGTTCTGTCTCTTTTATTCTCTGCTCTTTTTCAGGGCTCCTCTTTTGATTCTTGGCTTTTCTTGGGCACTCTCTGGCCCTCTCTCTCTCTCTCTTTCACTCTCTCTATCTCTCAGGTTACTTTTTTCATACATGCTGTGTATGATTAATGGTATGATTTTATCATCTCATACATCTATTTTGTAATTATTTTAAGTGTAACCATAATCAGATATTGTCATTAAAACCTTTCAATTACAAATGATGTGCTAACTAGTTTTGATTTAGTATTAACATTAATGTGCTCCCTATTGAAATACAATACTGTCACACTATAGCAACGCTCTCCCACATATTTTGCTATTATAACTGTACTTATTTCCGTCGTTGGTATAAGTTGCAGTGGGTGGTAATAGACAAGAAATGTACAGTTTTCTACCATCTTGCTGATAATGTTTCTTTAGTCGCTCGGCAAAACTTACTGCCTGAACCCCTGTAGGAGTTCCACCCTTACAAAATTATATTTCCCACCCGGATGTCATCAAGAACATAGACAATACTACTAATCGCATTGTGTTTTTGTGTATCTGTCCTATATTCCTTTTTTTATATTTATTTATTTATTTATTTATTTTTTATTTTGCTTACTGTCTGTGTTGTCTTCATGACACAATGTTCTGGACTGGGCAAATGTTCATCTTCCATTTAATTGTTACCTCGTATTGATTATTTGTTGTATCATTGTACCTTGTAAAGCATCATTGAGCCTGGAAAAGGTGCTACATAAATTAAACATATCATTATTATTATGTATTATTCAGAAGACATTGATTTATCAGCGGGTCGTGTGAATTACCTTTATGTTCGTTTTGTGTAGTTTTGAAGCATCAACTTTGGAGGTCCTGTACATTTTTATATGGACTTACAGAGACAGATATTTTTCTTTCAAATGCTATTTAGGGTGGATAGTATGTAAATTGGAACGCAGCATTGGTTTCTGCTTGACTGGTAGGCTACTATGTCAAAGTGGTGGGGAAATAAGATACATGTGTAATTTGGCTAGTCTGGCAAAAGTAGAACTGCTAAACCACTTATAGCACCTTTGAATGCCACATGGTTGTCATGGTTCATGACGGAACACTGCTATTCTGCTATTGGTGATATGCTGGTTTCATGTTATAACTATTACAGGGAATGTTTAACATGGCTATATCAACCAGTAAGTAACCAGGACTGGAATTATCCATTTTAAATGCAATTTTTAAACTGTCCGAGAAGTCTGAAAGCAGTGGCAAGTTACAGATGATAATAGTTATTTTTGACTTGTCAACAACAAGATGCAAATGTGTTCTATTACTATGTAATTTCCTTGCCAACTGTAGCTCTGGCTGTAGGCAATTGAGGCTCTGTCTGAATTTCAGCCTCACTTTTTTGAATAAATTGAAGAATACACTTACACTAAGGGGAGCTTAACAGTCCAGAGGGGTTGCTAGTTTTTTTTAAGTGCATCAATAACTTAAATATCCTGCATGTATTGATTTTTATTTATTTTCCATTTCACCTTAAAACTATTCATTTAAAAGTTCACATTGTAAACTGTACCGTTATAAGCACGTTATCAATTACTCTGAACATCTTTATTATTGTTTGTGCTTTAATAAACGGGTGTTGAGACGTGTTTTTAAAAGTTGAACTTTTAACTTGACATGCCATTTTGAAACACGGCGCGAAAAAACCCAGTTATGGCGCAGCGGTCAAGACATCTGTTTCAATGCATTATGTTTAGATCGAAAAAACATATTCGGTTACTAACTAACTAACTAACACTGGGGTGCCATAATGTCCCTCTTGCTTGAGAGAGGAGGTCCCGTCTCAGAGGGATTGGCCATGGCTCCAGGGGCGCTAGCCAAGATAGCTCCGAGAACCATGATTGTGTCCTCCACAGAGGAGCCACCAGGAGGACTTTGTGGGCACCTTCCCTGACTCGTCTGATTACTTGGGAAATCAGCGTGATCAGCGGAAAAGCATAAAGGAGGAGGCTGGGCCAGTCGTGGGCCAGCGCATCCCTGGATTTTGAGAAATATATTGGGCAGTGATGATTGTCTTCTGAGTCAAAGAGTTCGACCTCTGCCTTCCTGAAGATGCCCCAAATTCTCTGGACTGATCGGTGGGTGGAGTGACCATTCCTTTGAGGGAAGGTTGCTCTGGGACAACATGTCTGCCCCTATATTCAGTACGCCTTGTATTTGTGCTGCTCTCAACGAGAGCAGGTTGCACTGGGCCCACTCTAGGATGGCTTTGAAGAGAGACCGCCCTGGCGATTTATGAAGGACACCACCGTCATGTTGTCTGACCTGACCAAGACGTGGTGACCCACCAGGAGAGGAAGGAAAGCCTGGAGAGCTAAATATATACCACCATCATTTCCAGGCTGTTGATATGTAGCTCACCTTCTGGGCCGTTCCAAGCACCAAAGGCCAGACGGTTGTCGCACAGAGCTTCCCAACCCATCTTGGAGGTATCTGTGAAGACGACCTTCCTCTTGTCTATCGCCCTGATTGCCACGCCTGCTTGAACCAGCAAGGGTTCCATGGAACCAGGGTTGTGACACACGCCTGGTTCACCTTGAGCAAGCAATGACCATGTTGCCAGGCTAGGGGTGGGACCCATGGTTTCAGCTAGAGCTGCAGAGGGCGCATGTGAAGCAAGCCCAGCTCCAGAGCCGGAGATGCTGAACTCATTAGACCTAGCATCTTCTGAAACATTCCAAGCAGCAGAGAAGCCCCGGACATAAAGGTTTGTACGAGCTGCTGAATGGCCAGAGAACATTCTGGAGTGACCGTAGCCCTCATGTGGGTCAAGCCTAAAATTATCCCCAGGAGCAACACCAGTGTTAATTTTGTTGACGAATAATTTTCGTCATAATTTTCGTCAACAACATTTTTTCACGGACGAAAAAGAGACGATGACTAAATAAAAATGTGTTTTGAATGACTAAAACTATGACTGAAATCTACTCTAATTTTCGTTAACGAATAAAAACGAGACGAAAATGATAGAGAGGGACGATTTGGGAAGATATCCAGTCAGGACTGCTGTCCTGTGTGGAAGATGTGCATATTGTAAAATTGACCCTGAGCCCCAAGCACTCTAAGTGGTTGATGATGATGAATCTGTGGGATATTAGCTCCGCCTCCGACTTGGCCAGAATGAGCCAGTCGTCAAAGTAGTTCAGTATGCGCACACACATCTGTCTCAGAGGGGAGAGAGCCGCATCCATGCACTTCGTAAAAGTGCAGGGAGCCAGAGATAGCCGAATGGAAGGACCGTGTATTGATATGCCACCCCTTCGAAGGTGAATCTCAAGAATCGCCTGTGATGGGGGGCTATCTGGATGTGAAAATAAGCATCTTTCAGATCCAGGGTAAAGAACCAATCTCCCGGGCATATTTGCGGAAGATCTGCTTCAAAGTGATCTTTCTGAATGAGCGCTTTATCAGGGTCCTGTTTAGATGTCTGAGATCGAGAATGGGTCTGAAACCGCCATCCTTTTTGGGGACGAGGAAGTACCTGCTGTAAAAACCTGACTCGCTCAGTGCTGGAGGAACCACCTCTATGGCTCCTTTTGCCAGCATGGTGTTTACCTCGGAACGCAGGACATGCGTGTCCTTGCTTTCCACAGAGGTTTGGACCACGGCGTTGAAAAACGGGGCCCTTTGAGCGAAGTACAAGGGGTACATAATCTCGTTTTATTATGTTCAGAACCCAAGCTGACACTCCGGGGATGGCCTGCAAGGCCTCTGCCCATGTGGAGAGGGGCTTAATTAATTCTGGCACTAAGTCCCTGCGAGGGACTGTGGTGCATGTATGGGGTGGAAGAGGAAATTTGCTCTCTTTTTGAGTATATTTGTTTTTTATTATGTCCGCTATCACAGCGGTGCACTGCCAGGGTGTTTGAACAGGCTCTGTGCAGGCAACAAACACTCTTTCTTGAGCACCCGGAACTGAACGGGGTGACAGGAAAGTTGGGTGAGGTTTTTGGAGGGTGGTCCGGCCGTGGCGATCCTCCTCTTCCTTTCTTGGACATCAGGCCGACTTCTGAGGCGCAGGGTCCAGCACTATCTTGGGCCGGGGTCCCTGTCGCATCAGAGGGCGATGGCGCCTAGCAGAGCACGAGCACCCTCTGTCCTCAGATCGTGGGTGTGGCTGGCGGCTTGTCCTTAGGTGGCTGCTGCTGAACTGGCACTGACTTAGGGCGGCTCGAAGCAGAGGAGCTGGAGTGTTTTGGCAAAAAGTGTTGCATGGCCTGGGGCGACTTCTGTGCCGCTGTGAAGCACTCGGCAAAACTATCGACAGCGGGCCCAAAGAGACCAGTGTGTGAAACGGTAGCCTTGTCTGCCCCTTTTGGCGGGCTCGAGTGGGCTTGCTCACAATTGGCTTGCGTGTTCCACACTGTCATTGGTTAATTTACTTTAACTTCACGAACCAATGGCCGTGCAGTTTACACCGTCTTGTCTTATTAATAATCAATATTAATTAATAAGATGAACAACGCAGTACTCGTGTAGTATCGCAAGGGAAATTCTTTTTCATCACTACTAGGTTAGGGCAAAGAATTTATATTAACTGCAAGAATTTATATTAAAATCTATATTAGACCTTTATAACATGAGTGAATCTTAACAAATATCTAGGGCCTTTGACAATAATCAGGGGCTTAAGCCACCAAAGTACCTACTAACCAATAGCAGATTACAAGAGGACAGTACGTCTGTTGTTATCTTCTGAGCTATTCTAAAATGTGTCTGAAGTTCGCGCTGTTGTTCTTGGTGAAGTGTGCTGGTGCCATGCAAATTTCTGGGAGGGCAATAGCCCCTGCACTTTTCTTTTCCAATGCATCTGTGTGCATTAAAGCTGTTAAATTTTACTATCATTTGCTAATAAAAGAAGCAACAGATGTGAAGCTGTTAGCCAATTAGAGTAACAGAAAGTGAAGCTATTGCCATGGCAACTCCAGATGAAGTCACCCTTGAGAGGGTAATTTCAGCACTCTACTACACAGTATGTATGATATGTTCACAACTGCAATACTGTTTAACATTGAAAAATGTTAAACCTTTAGACAGTAAAATCCATTTTTTCCCCCAGATTAATCTAGAGTAGGCATTGTGTTGAAAACATGTCCAAAAATGATCTGGTGGAATCAGTGAAGTATCACCAAGTTTGTTCATTCAAGCGTTGATGGGTGAACTTATGTGGATTGTCGTCTCCACTGAACGTGCACAATTCCTTGGATTCATATGTGTATGTGTAGAATGTGCTCCTTGCAGTTTTCTGTCCAATTAGTGACTTCGAGTTTGTGTTTGTAAAGATTGTCTTCCCTTTGGGCCTTTCATTGCTCAAAACTGGTTTGGTGAGCCTGATGGAGTCGGTGGTCATTCACACAGGTCTAGGGAATGAAGGACTGTGGTGAACTAAGGAAAAATGATGTGATCAGTTTGTGATCAATGGGATGCTGATGTCATCATTCTTCCCCTCTACAAATGATAACTAGTTCTTTGTTTGTGGAACTCCCTTGGAGATGTGAGTTGAGAGTCCTATCAAACTTTCTGTCCTTTTCATCATATCTGCCTGCTGTTCACTACAGAAACACAATTATATTTGTAACATTTTAGCAATGAAATGGTTACAGTGCAGATTCCCATATTGTAAATAATTTGTATTTTTTATTTACTCTATTGTGTGTTGGATTCCATCTCTGAGAATTTAAAGCAGTTTGTAACTTTTTGAATTTTTCATCCTTATGATGCTAGTTTGACAACAAATAATTATCAAAGTGGGAGATAAAAATAAAAACAATAAAATTGAAACTAACCCAAAGAGTAATTAGCATGAAGACAGTTGTTACAGTTTATATTAAACAACCCGTAAGTTCCACTTTGCCAGAACAGCAAACATGTCTAAATGAGAAGTGCAGTAAAGCACACTGCTAATTAGTTTTGCTTGTTAACAGGCACACATGGCAAAAAAAAAAAAAAAAAAAAAACGTGTGCTGTCACAGATGTTCTGGTCTGCATGTGTCTAGAAACATTCTGATTAAAACAAGGAGATATTTTTTACAATTCATCAAAATAAATGGCCAAAAGTATTTGGACACATAATTTTAGTTGTATATAAAGATTATGTATATTCCTGTCATTTCTGTGAGGTCAATCTTAATGCTATACACCATAACAATTTTCTAGAGATTTTTTTTTTGCATACGACTTTGTTGCAACAATTTGAAGATGGTCGTTTTCTATTATACAGCATAACAATACCTCTATGCACAAAGCAAGGTCCATCACTCTAAAATATAATGTGTTGACTCAAATAAATAAATAAATACAACATAATGCAGCAGCTTTTTTCTTTCTTTCTTTTTTTTTTTTTTTTGAGTTATGACAATTTTGAATGAAATAACAACAAACTATGTTGAGTTAAAGAAACTTAATAATTTGTATGAGTTTCTTTCTTCTGTTGAACACAAAAGAAGATATTTTGAAGAATATTGGTAACCAAACAGTTTATGTTAGCCATCGAGTTCAATAGTATTTTCCATAACACTTTACTATAGGGAGCACATATAGACTATTAACTATGATTTTTCAATCAATAAACTCCTAATTTATTGCTTATTAATAGTTATTAAGGTAGTTGTAAGTTTAGGTATTGGTTAGGATTAAGAATGTAAAATAAGGTCGTGCAGAATAAGGCATTAATATGTGCTTATTAAGTACTAATGAATATCCAATATTCTAGTAATATGCTTGCTAATAAGCAACTAGTTAAAAGACCCTAAAATAAAGTGTTACCATATATATTTTTTTCCTAATATGGAAGTGAATGGCTACCGTTGACTACCAACATTCTCTTCTTTTGTGTTCAGCAGAAGAAGGAGACTCATGCAGGTTTGAATAACCTGGGGGTACAGTAAGGTAATGATGTTAACATTTTCATATTTGGGTGAACTGTCCCTTTAAAATATTTAATTAATAATCCATATTCCACTGTAATGTGCATATACAACAAGAAATCGACTAAACCAGTCAACGGCCATTTAAACTCTTTTTTCTTTTCTAGGATTTTTCTTTTCTAGGAGATACCCTCTTCTCTGTACCTACCCCTTATTTGAGTTATTTTTCTATTTTCAATTTACCTTAGTTTAACTTTATTTTATTATATATATATATACAGGGCTTGACATTAACACCCGCCAACCCGCCAAATGCGGGTAGATTTCCGCTGTGGCAGGTAAGACAGCCACTCCCACTAGCCACTTTGGCGGGTTGAATATAATTTCATCCTACAGCCAAATGAAATGTCGCTAAGCTCGTCGTATCACAAAATTACAATTCAGTCACAGTTCTTTATCGATTAACTTGCGGTTAGTGAAGGCGGGATAGGCGGAATCGCGCTGAATGACACACAACAGAAGCGCTCGCGTGCGCGCTCTCTCTGTCGCGCGCTATCAGTTCTCCTTGCGCCTGAATACACGCACACACAGATGTCAAAATGCATCGTGTGAAGTAGCCTATCTCGCGTGAATACAGTCGACTATGGCTTAAGTGGACATAAACAGGTGGGTAAAAACTGGATGTGTATGACGTCCATGCATTCAGCAGCACCCAAATAAATACCATGTCATTAATGTTAATCAAACATCATAAAATGTTAAATAAATGTAGCTATACATGCTAAATAAACATATCTGAAAAATATATTTATTTTTTAAAAATTACCATTTGTAATTTTGCTTCTTTGTTCTTTTTATATAGCCTAACAAAAATAGCCTAACTGTACATTCCAGCTGATATATACAATGTATAGTCTTGATTTGGGTGGTCAGTCTACATTTGTAAGTTTGAAAGGATTTTAAATCTTGTAAATCAAGTAAAATGACTCAAAATCTAGTAATTTAAGCATGCCAAAGTCAACTATAATCATATAAAATGTAATTTCCCAACAGCAAAATTGTGGCCAGTGAAAATGCTGAGTGGCTAGTAACTTTGGAAAACCACTAGCCACAGTGGCTGGTGAGCAAAAAAGTTAATGTCAAGCCCTGTATATATATATATATATATATATATATATATATATATATATTTAAATCTAATCTTATATATATATATATATATATATATATATATATATATATATATATATATATATATAGTGTAAAGATGTGCTCATCTATATTGTTATTTTGTTTATATGTTTGTTTGTTTGTTGGCACTTTGGTTCTTTCTCATATTATGCATTTTCTTATTGTTTGTCGTAAACTACCTTATATGTCAGATACTTCTTTTTTTTCTATATCTATATTTGTCCATATTTGTTTTTTTTTTTGCTTATGTCTTATGTACTTGTTTGTTTGCCTAAAAAAAAATAATTAAATCGATAAATTTGTATTTTTATCTTGCAACCATAAATTTATTTAGTCTGACTGAAACTTTGATTTTGATTACATATGAAACAAAGAAAAAAAAATAAAAAAATAAAAATGCACTGTCATGTTTAAACTATGAGACATTGTCTAATACATTTTCTCATTATTTCAAAATTGTGAAAGAATAAAGATAAATATGTTACAGAAAGTCATGACAAACAAATTAGCTTTCCTTTACTTTCCCTTCCAGCTTGCTGAACTAAATGGGAGAAAGTGATGACAAGAATATTTGAACATCCTCAGCATTTTGAGAGCCAAGTGGTTCTGCCCCAGAAAACTTACTCTATTCTGCACATTAAGCTAAGACAGATGAGGTGTAACCGAGCAGAGTTAGCTAGAGTGTATAAGAGATCAGCTCAGTTTAACTAAAGACTCTAGGGACTTTTGTTTAACTAATTACATTGTCTGCTAAAAGCACCTAAGATGAGATTCTCTGTGTGTCTCTCTCTCTGAATTCTGAATTTCTGAAGAGTGTGCTTGTCGCTCATTTTCACTTTCAGTCCTTTCACATAGATGCAAAGGCATCATGAACATTTTCGAAAGTGTGGGGTGGGTACAGTGTGCAGGATAGTCTATAATGCAAAAATCATATAATGCAAAAAAGTCATATAAATGCAAATCACATAAGCCAACCCCCAATGTCTCTATGAACTTTGTACGCCCAACGGCTTAAAAAAGTCATAGCACATCTCTCCTCTGTAAGCAGAAATATTTGACACCTCACTCAGGATTTAGGAGCTGAAATTTTGTCAGGAAGAAGTATGCAGGATAATTATAATAATAATAATAATGCTTCACATCGCAAGCACCACCAACTAGAATGCAAATAATTAAAAAAAATTCACATAATTGCATGTTTCAAAATGTTTAGAAATTCAGAATTGAAATGAAACTCTCTTTACATTTATTGACATATATTTTATTTAAATCTCCTTTTTTAGCAGAAGATCTCCTGATCATCTATGAGTCAGAGGCAGAGTAGTGGGAATGAAAACACAAGTGTTGTAGGAGGGAATGTCATCACTTCTTTTGTTATCTTGTTTTATTGTGTGTGATTATTCCACTTTACTTGCTGGCCATGTGTTTAGAGGATTTTGTGCCCACTCTGATTAACGCTCCTTCACTCATTATAACTCTTATGTACTGTATCTTTTTAAATATTCATTAGTGCTCCAAGCAGCTGGAATCTCTATCTGTCTGTCTCTATCTATCTGTTTTTTAAAACTTTTTCAAAGCTCAATAAAATATAATTTATAAGTTTAAAATGAGCAACTTCGACTTCCTATATTTAAATAAACATGCGTGTGAAAGAAAAACTTTACTATTCACACACCTGTGCCTCCATAACACGGAAACTAGCAGAGCGTTGAGAGATTGGTCAGAGTACACAATGGTGCTGTTGTTTGATCAAACACCTTCCCCATCACAGGACACACCAGCACACATCGGTACAGAGACAGAGAGATGAGCAACACATGTAAGTTTGTTTCTTTATAGTGTTTGAGTCTTTAATTTGTTCAGTTGTTTGTTTATCTGTTAATTTACCAATTTTACATATTCACAAATATGTTGTAAATGTCTGTTACTCACAAGATGTGTCATACAGATGTGACATGCTTTACAGCTAAATAATAAATGTGACATTTGCTTTAACTGGAGATATTTTAAACAATTTAAAAAAGGGAAAAGTAAATTGCTGTAAATTGTATTATATTAAATCTGTGAAATCTAACTACATCTAGCTGTATCTTAAAATGTATAAATTATCTACATAATTGCTAAATACCTTTATATATATATATATATATATATATATATATATATATATATATATATATATATATATATATATATATATATGTAAAGATCATAGAAAAATTGTTGTGCTTTCCATGGCAACACTTGGCACTGGTTGATTACAATGGAGTGATTACAATGGTGAATGGGATTTCACCAGGTACATGTTCCTGGATTAAAGGGTTAGTTCGCCCAAAAATGAAAATTCTGTCATTTATTACTCACCCTCACGCCGTTCCACACCCGTAAGACCTTCGTTAATCTTCGGAACACAAATTAAGATATTTTAGTTGAAATCTGATGGCTCCGTGAGGCCTCCATAAGGAGCAATGACATTTCCTCTCAAGATCCATTAATGTACTAAAAACATATTTAAATTGGTTCATGTGAGTACAGTGGTTCAATATTAATATTATAAAGCAATGAGAATATTTTTGGAGCGCCAAAAAAACAAAATAACAACTTATAAAGTGATGGCTGATTTCAAAGCACTGCTTCAGGAAGCTTCGGAGCATAAATTAATCAGTGTATCGAATCTGCTGTTCGGAGCGCCAAAGTCACGTGATTTCAGCTGTTGGCAGTTTGACACGCGATCTGAATCATGATTCATAACGCTCCGAATCTTCCTGAAGCAGTGTTTTGAAATCGGCCATCACTAAATAAGTCATTATTTTGTTTTTTTGGCGCACCAAAAATATTCTCGTCGCTTTATAATATTAATATTGAACCACTGTACTCACATGAACCGATTTAAATATGTTTTTAGTACCTTTATGTATCTTGAGAGAGGAAATGTCATTGCTCCCTACGCAGGCCTCACTGAGCCATCGGATTTCAACTAAAATATCTTAATTTTTGTTCCGAAGATTAATGAAGGTCTTACGGGTGTGGAACGACATGAGGGTGAGTAATAAATGACAGAATTTTCATTTTTGGGTGAACTAACCCTTTAACATCTTTGTTTATCCTGAAACAACATTCTAATCAACCAATCAGATTTGAGGGTCAAGTTTATGTCAAGTTTAGGCTTTCAAACAGGGTTATGTGCTTCTACATGTGTTATTCACCTATCATGTCCCTCTGATTTTAGGGAAAGTTATGGGTAGAGTTAGGTTTAGGGGTCGGGATAGAATTAAGACAAAAATTTTTGGACAGGAATGTTGTTCTAGGATCAACAAAATATGTCTTATTTGGCAAAATCATGGTGACCTGATTATAATTGAGCCAGCTCCGGTGTCCAGTTCTGTTGCCAAGATATGGTTTGCGCATGTTGCTAGGGTGTGGCTAGACAGTTGTCAAGGTGAATCAAATAAGCCAACCCCCATGTCCTTATGAACTTTATATGCACGATGGCTTATAAAAAACATAGCACATCTCTCCTCTATAAGCCGAAATATTTGACACCTCGTTCATAGTTGTATGACAAACATGTGGAATGATTTATGAGCTGAAATTTTGTTTGGAAGAAGTATGCAGGATAATAATAATAATAATAATAATAATGCTTTGCATCGCAAGCACCACCAACTAGGACACAAATAATTAAATATTTCACATAATTACATGTTTCACAAATGTTTAGAAATTCAGAATTGAAATGAAACTCTCTTTACATTTCTAACAAAATTGAAGAATTATTGATGTATATTTTATTTACATCTCTTTTTTAGCGGAAGATCTCCTGATCATCTATGAGTCAGAAGCAGAGCAGTGGGCATCGTACCTGCGCTTCCACCTGACAGGCCCCATTCCTGAGACTGGCATCTGTTGTTATGATATTGCTATGGTGACCAGTCGCCAGGATGACTTCCTGAGACTGGGAGAGTACAAATGTAAGCTGCTTATCCTGTCGCGTGGCATGCTGGAGGGGCTATGCCAGCTCCGGCGGTTCTTTCTGGCTCGTGTATTGCGACCGGAGACCCGTGTGATAATTCTCCTGTGTGGAGTGGAGAGCCTGAATCCTCTGCTGGAGCTGGTCCCACTGAAGGGGGAGGAGTGCCTCCAGATCTCCAGCGAGCAGGAGCCCCAGGACTATCGATTGGCTGTGGCAGAGATTGTACACAAAGGTGAGGAGGTGAAGGTTTGGGGTCTTTTAGAAATTGCTTGGTATTGCTCCAAGGGGGCTCTCCCTGTAGAAAAAAAGTATCTTAAGTCACACTGAATAATTAATACTAAATAAATGTTTCCCTCAAAGGACCTTAATTATCTCACATGTAAGTGCTCTGCCATTGAAACTCTCACTAGTAAATCTGCTGTGACTTTGTTTCAATTTGTGGCATTCAGAATTCCTGCTGTGTGACATAAAGAGGTCCAATTTAGTAATAATAGTAGTGGGACTTGTAGAGAACTGTCTAAGAAAGCTCACGTTGAGTTGCAGGTCTACCCAGCTGAAAGTATTAACCCCCCATGCAGAAGCTGCATTGTGACAAATAGCTTGTTGTTGCAGGTTAAGCAGCACCTATGGGGGGAGTTTCATCACATTTTGCTGCTAGAATTGGTGGTCCTGGAGAATGTAATTATGGAATAGTGTGAGGAGAGGACCAGAGACTGAGCTGTTCTTGGCAAATGTGAGACTTCATTATCCCTCCTAGAGCTTGACAGGCAATTACTATCATCCCTTGACTACATCACATTCTGCAGTTCTTTTGAGAATGTAGTTGACTTCAGAACTGGGCATATATACAGTACAGACAGCCCATTGCTGTTTAATGTACATTTTTACTTCTGTCTAGCTAGCCAATTTGGATGAACCGTTAGACAGAACCTGAAATTCCAGACACTGAGATTGGATTTAATCTTTATTGCTATGAATTACAGGGCGTACTACACACAGTTGCTTACTTGACAGTACCACCCAATATTGGAACACATCCCTCATGAGGTTACTATTAATGAACCTGAAACGGTTTTGTTATTAATGCTTCTGAAATCCATTCTGCAGCAGTGCAAAGTCTGCCACTTGTTGATATGAGAACACTGTGTACTGTATTATCCGCTGAGGGAGAAGTGGTGAGTGCAGTTATAGTGTATTTGCTATATCAGGATGAAGACTTAGACCCTTTTTTAAACCAGGGATTCATGTGTAAAGGAGATGAGAGTTTTACCACATTAATGCCTGTACAGCTGTTTGAAGCTCCATCTTTAAAAAATAGTTATGCAAATGAATATAGCAAAGAACATAGCAGTTTCATCTGTAGTTTTGCATACCATATAACTCATAAAATATAGCCTTACACATCGTTCAGATTATAATGACAGAAATGCAGTGAAGTGCCCGTTCACTGTTCTTTAACAGCTTCATGTGATGAGAAGTGCTGCTTTGCTGATGGATGCTTCAGCACAGGGCAAACAATATGCAAATGTGTGCACTTCCTCATGCGTCAAACTCAGTACTTATCACTGAATATGTAAATCTTGATCACCTCCTCTGGGAGTAATTTACTATGCTGTGAAAATGGTCACTTTTGCAATGAGGAAAAGGTTCTCGTTAGCAGTTCTAACAAATGCTTTTGAAAAAATATGTAAATATGTATATGTACACTTTAAAAAACATCCGTAAAAATAGGGCACAATGTACTGATGGATATTAATCTGATGGAATTTTCCGTATTTATTTTTTACAGGTGTTTTACCTGTATTTTGAATTTTGAACTTTGTTGTGTTGTCCGTAAAAGTACTGGTCATTTTTGCCAGTACATTATCTGTTTTTTTTTTTTTTTTTTACAGATTTTATTTATTTATTTATTTTTTTACAGTGTACATTTTTGCTTCTAAACTAATTTCTCAGATTACAGGGCTGGTAAAGGAATTTTACAATGTAGTTGAAAGTACCTGCAAGTTTTCAGTGTTTAGTGAGCAAAGCTTAATTTAAAGATTGGTAACTCTTTATAGAAAGTATACAGTACAGTACTTACAACTCATTTGCAAACTATTAGTTCATGATGAATTTATAGTTTACATATTGTGGACTCTACATTGTTAATATAATCATATAATAATAGCCTATATATAAACAGCCTATATATATATATATATATATATATATATATATATATATATATATATATATATATATATATATATAACATTCATTCATTGTCACTGTAATTTACAAATGATTATTAATTAGCTCATATATGTAAAGAGATAGATTCATTCAGAAACAAAACGCCGCTGTGTGTTGGTTGGAGACTCACAGTTCTGCTCTCTTTGGCTTTACAGGTAATATTTTCATTGGCAAAACTGAGCAAAAACAGACAATATTGTGTCTAAAATAACACAATATTAGCGTCATAATTATTGAACTGTTGTATCAAATCAATAATACTTGTGCTATTCAGGACAAAACAGCACTCATGTGATATTGAGCTCGTTACTCTTGTGATATTGCTGAACTATATCATATGATATAATACGACACAAAACTCACACTGGCATTTTTACCCTGATATCTTTAATTTTAGGGGGCATTCTAACTTTATTCTATAAGCTCCATCACACAGTGAGTTGTTGCCCTGCATCTTATCTGTCATCAAAAAACACAGATTATCTAAACCAGAAAACCATGCAAATAGTCCACATGAGAAAACAGGAATATAATCCAGGGAACAAGGAGGGAAAAAACAGAAACATCTGGGAACCCCTGACCCAGTACACAAATACGATCAAACAACGACTAGCAAAACACGAATGAAAAGCACAAGCTTAAATACACAGAGAAATCAGAGATAATTAATGACAGGTGTAACTTATGACGGTAACCAAGAAAAACAGAAACCAAATGGAGGGAGACAGCACAGAAACAATGAGAATGGAGAATACCCTTCAAACCAATAATCCATACAAAACAAGAGGCACAACACTAGGATCGTGAGAATCTTAATGATCTAGCTGGAGTATACTGTATTTATTAATCATATTGCTGAGGTATGAGGGAACACCATAAAGACATTTTGATAAGACTTTACAATAAGGTTCATTAGTTAAACATTGGTTAATGTATTAACTAACATGAACTAACCAGAAGCTTTGGGTGCTTTCTGCTTCCCATAGTGATGTATGCAATGTGTTTGCATAATGTATCACAGAGGAAGTCAATTAAATGCAATATTTGTACTTTAAGTACTGCTTAATACATCGTCTGTTTGTATAAGAATAAGGTTCAACATAAGCCTATACTATTAAAAAAACAATGAAATTGGTTTTTAAATAGTATAGGCTTATGTTGAACTTTATTCTTGTACAAATAGATGCTGTATTAAGCAGTATGTTGATTTTTTTTTTTTTTTTTTTATCAGTTTTATTTTGATACATATGACATGAAAAGTAAAAATACAGATTTGTGAGCATTAGTGAAACTGAAGGAGTCAGAATAAACACGAAACACACATGATCATTGTCATACGGTGAATCAGGCCAGTCATGGAAGTTATTTTGATTAAAGATAATGAGGGCACATACATTTTAAAATAATAATGACGTGCAAGGATTAATCATTTATAATAAATATTCCATTGATTTCATTGTATTTTTAAATTCTGGAATAATGTGATTCCAAAGTGTAGAACAAGTCATCATTCCGTACAGCGCAATCCTTTGTTGTAAGTATTTGATAGAGCTTGTTGGCAAGCCAACCAAAAGACTATTTCAGTAGTCAAGTCTAGATGTAAGGCAATGTGTTCAATAACAGAAATTCATTTCATAACCTGCCACAGAGGAAAAAAATTCACTAAATATCTTAAGTAATATCTGTGAGCATCTTCATATTTCATATCACTAGTAGTTCATTAATACAGCATGTTTCTCCAGGTGGACAGGCAGCAGCGGAGGATGGAAAATCAGTCCAGGAGCTGAAAGTAGGGAAGAAATTGTCTAGTGGTGCTCTTGTCACTAATCAGACTTTATTGGTCCTACCCAGGCGTGTACCATGTGAGGTGAGTCATACAAAGTTTTTTTTTTCCTTAATTACCTTCTTATGGACAATTGTCTGAATCCTGAAATATTTTCAGCTTTTAAAAGGACGGTTCACCCAAAAATGAAAATTCTGTCAAGTACTCACCCTCATATCGTTCCAAACCCTTAATATTTTCATTTATCTTTTAAACAGAAATTAAGATATTTTTATGAAACCTGAGAGATTTTATATTCCTCAAGCTTAATTTGTTGATGAATAAAAGGCTAAGTTAAACATGTTAATCAAAGTGATCATATCTCTTCAGAAGACAATGTCTTTACAATGTCTTTATGCACTTTTTGAAGCTTGAAATTTTGGATGGAATGGACTTTGAATGGACAGAATTCTCTCAGGTTTCATTTGCGTTTTGAAGATGAAAGTCATGTGGGTGATTAAATTATGATAGAATTTTCATTTTTGGGTCAACTATACCTTTAAGCATTTACATTTAATCATTTAGCAGGTAACCATAATAAAACTGCATTGGCAGTATTATATATATGAATCTTGAACACTCAAAAATGCTTAGTTGCAATGTTTGAGAAATGCTGCTGTTATGTACGTTAAAAGTCATTCATAGCCAGTCTATCCGTCAAGGGCAGATAAAGCAGGGGCTTTAAAATTGCCACTGAAGCATTAGATAATTTCATACAGCTGGGCCAAAAATTCTTCCAGCACTCTATGTTTGCGAATTCTTAACACTGCCATCTACTGTGCTAGAGCACTTCACAGTATGTAGGTTAGGTAGACTGAATATTGCCATGCTGTGTGTTTTCACAGAATCCAGGGGAGATATTCATTCTTCTGCAGGAGATCATGGCCAGCAAAGATGCAGAGGTGGAGTTCAGTGGGAACAAGCAGCGAGTGAGAGTGAAGCCTGTGAATTGGAATGGAAGCACACTGAGTGTCACTGCACCTGGTATTATGGCCTACATAGATGTTTACTTTTTGTTTGTTTTTTTGTTTTTTTAAATGAAAGGGTGTAGAAAATATTATTGTGGTATTTTGGCTGTAATCTGCTAAATGTGACTATGCTGCATGAAAATATTAAAGGGTTAGTTCACCCAAAAATGAAAATTCTGTCATTTATTACTTACCCTCATGCCGTTCCACACCCGTAAGACCTTCGTTAATCTTCAGAACACAAATTAAGATATTTTAGTTGAAATCCGATAGCATAATTCGGTTGAAATCCGAATTCGGTTGAAATTCGGTTGAAATCCGGTTGAAATTTTAGTTGAAATCCGATAGCATGATTCATGATTCAGAACGCATGTCAAACTGCCAACGGCTGAAATCACGTGACTTTGGCGCTCCGAACAGCAGATTCGACACGCTGATTCATCTGTGCTCCGATGCTTCCTGAAGCAGTGTTTTGAAATCGGCCATCACTAAATAAGTCGTTATTTAGTTTTTTTTGGCGCTCCAAAAATATTCTCGTCGCTTTATAATATTAATATTGAACCACTGTACTCACATGAACCGATTTAAATATGTTTTTAGTACCTTTATGGAGCTTGAGAGAGTGTCCATTGCTCCCTATGGAGGCCTCACGGAGCCATCGGATTTCAACTAAAATATCTTAATTTGTGTTCTGAAGATTAACGAAGGTCTTACGGGTATGGAACAGCATGAGGGTGAGTAATAAATGACAGAATTTTCATTTTTGGGTGAACTAACCCTTTAATACTAGTGTTGTTTGGTCATTTTAGACTGAAAAAAAAATGTTTGGAAATTTTAAAAATCGCTACTTAATCGGAATGGTATGAAACTAAGTGACTTTTATGGCAGTCATAGATACAAAAACTGACACTTCAAAAAAAAAAAAAAAAGAAGAAGAAGAAAAAAAAATCTAAACCTTGGCAAAAAGTAGTCTTTGAGAATGTCTAAATATCCACAACTTAATAAATGTAAGTATTTATGTCTAAAAACAACGAGAATTTATAAGCCTTTTTATATGGAGCTATGTAGGAATCTAGTGGTTACACCATGGCATTACAGATGTTTCTTTTTTTACTCCCACCAGATGGCCTCAATCTGCCTTCAAAAATTGCATTTTAAAGGCATTGTCTCTGTTTTATCATAAAATACAGCTTTAATTTAAAAGTATTAAAAAAATTGAAAAAAATGTTTTGTAATATTTTCAGTGGGAAAAATATAGCATAATTATTGCATAAATATTATGTAGTACCACAAAATTCTCTCAAAATACAAAATAAAAAAATATTTTTGAATAAAAATATATTACATTGATTTTACTGAAAAAAAAAAGATATATTTCAGGTGTTCGGTCACTTTTGACTGTGAACGACACAAGTGTGACCCCCCAAATGAACAATACCAGGGGGTTAAGATACAGTATTATAAATATTAACACTATGATTTTCTGTAAAGCTGCTTTGAAACAATGAATGAGAAAAGGAATAAAGGAATAGATGCCACAAAATGATAACTGTCAGTATTTACTCACCCTAATGTCATTCCAAACCTGTGTTACTTTCTTTTGTATTCTTTTCAGTGCAATTACAATAAATTGTAAATAAAGCTTTCAAGCTTAAAAAAAAAAAAAAAAACTGACAGTTGAACTGTCATATGAATCACACGGCAGCACAAGTCTGAAGCCAGTCTCTATTTGCTGTAACTGCGCTGAAAAGAATGATCAATATGTTAACATGGCTGTGAGTTTTTTTGTTTTTGTTTTTTGGGTGAACTTTCATTGAAGAAACGGCTATATATAGTGTTCATAATATTGTTCTTTGGTAGTAATATAACCTGTGTTTGCAGATTTTACTGCTGGAGATGTGCTTGTGACACTTTACAGTAAAGGCCTGGTTAAAGGCAATGCCTGCTTACAATACTACACCAACCTGGGGGATGTTGCCCAATTCCTCCAGCAGGCTGCAGATCCTGTGAAGTTTATGTGCCAGGTAACCACATTTATGTTGTGTCTTGCTGTAAAAAGGCTTTTAATCTGAAATTAAGCTTTAAGCCACATTCTTAAGGCCCAGGTATTCTTCATTTTTGGCGCTCCACTCCGTCTTGCGCACAGTCATGTCATGCACAGCTTTAAAAGTATACTCAACCACGGATGTGCACAGATGGACGAGTTTGACACATGCGCAATGCAATCGCTTTTTTATACTCTACCAGCACCGAGTTGTGTCAGTTAAAGTCATTTGCTCGGAAGGAAAGAAGAGGAAAAGTAGTGGATCACTCATGACACAGCCATTGCATGCAAAGTTTAGAACAAGCACCAAGACAAGGCAAGGCACATTTATTTCTAAAGCACATTTAAAAACATGCAGTGCTGACCAAAGTGCTTGTACAAAACAAAACAATAGAATAATAACATACTGACAAGAAAACACTTAAATGAAAAAAAAAAAACTACATTGATCCAAATGGCAAAGAAAGAAAAAATGACTTCAGTGAGCTTTTAAAACTTTCAACATCAGAAGACATTCTAATGTGTACCGGCAAATCATTCCACAGGCGTGGAGCAACAACAGAAAAGGCACGATCACCTTTTAACTTCAAACGAGACCTTGGCACAGTCAGCATCAACCTATTTGAAGACCTAGAACATTTCCGGTGGTGAAGATATCTAGTGTATTGTGGAGCCTGGCCATTTAACCCCTTATACACATACATAGGGCAGTCGTGGCCTAATGGTTATCGAGTCTGATTGGTAACCCAAAGGATGCTGACCCCCAAAGGTTACTAACCCCAATCGCTCCCCAGGTGCCACAGCATAATGGCTGCCCACTACTCCTGTTGTATATCATGGTTTGCAGTGTGTGTGTGTGTATTCACTACTTTCTACTCTGCTCCTGTCTTTGCACTAACTTGGATGGGTTAAATGCAGAGGACAAAAATTTCGAGTATGGGTTACCATACTTGGCCTTCATGTGTCAATTTCACTTTCACTATACACATTGAATTTAACACAATATTCAGCCAGCAACCAGTGTAGTGAAGCCAGAACAGGAGAAATGTGTTTCCTATTCTAATTCCAATAAGAAGCCTGGCAGCATTGTTGTGTACCACTTGAAGGTGGGATAAAGAGGACTGAGCCACAGTGAGTTACAGTAATCCAGCTGAGAGGAAACAAAAGCATGAATCACTGTCTCCAAATCCTTTACTGATAAAAATGCTTTCAATTTTACAATGGATCTGAAATGATAAAAGCCACTCTTCAACCCTGAATTGATTTGTTTATCAGATTTAGGCCATTATCAAAATGACTCCCAGATTTCTAGTATGAACATGAGAATTCACAGATAAAGGACCCAGATTGTTGTTTATCTGTATAATAGATGCTGGTGGTCCAAAGACTACAATTTTAGATTCATTCATCCGCAGCATGTAAGAAAATTAGCTGCCAGCCAGCATCTACCCTCTGCAAGACAGTCCAACAAAGACTGCATGTCATAATTTTCAAAAGGAGGTATAGCTGGGTATCAAATAAAAACGATGGAGAATATGCTGCTGTGTTTACTGTTGTTGGAACAGCGAGTTGTTTTGTATTACTCTTCTTCAACTACTGCACTTTAATCACACCTGCGTTTTGCCACCTAGTGGACTCTTCTGTCTCAACATTCACCTTGCGCATGCGCTGTTGTGCACGCACCATCTGCGCAGACAAAAAAATTGGACAGGCTTGCACACGGGCATCTGCGGACCCTCCAAATGATGAAAATTACCTCATGCAGACACTGGACAGTGTGCAGAAAATCGCAGAACACAGATGGCAGAAGTACACTTTGGGCTTTAAACAAATTGATTCATAATAATATGTTCAGCTTCTGCCATTAAGTGAATCAGGATTTATTAGAGTCTCATGTCACAGATGTGAATGATTTAGATATAACCGTAGTTAAAGCTGCAGTCCGTAACTTTTTTTGGTTAAAAATGACCCAAAATCAAATTTGAGCAAGCACATAACCAGTCAGTGTTCAAAACTATCTCCTTACCTTAGCCTGATTTACAGCTTGTAATAATGTTTTATAATAAAATCGGTACTGGTGGGTTTCCGCTGGAAATTCGAGCATGCAGGCGTTCGTCTTTGCATCATTACGTCATGTCTGTAAACAGAAAGGAGTATTCCCAGCTAGTAGGCTATATGGCATGTGAGGATGCTGCTGGTAGCGGATCATTTATAGCCTTTTCTCACAGCAGCTGCAATAATTAAACTTATCATTTTGATGGCGGATTGTAATCCAGAAAGGTCCAAATGACAACCATAAGAGAAAACTGTAGTCAAAAAGCGAAAGACTTCAGACTGCAGAGTGGATACAGAAATTGAAAGGTAATGCTAACACACTATAGTCACGCAATGCTGATGTTGTTAACATTAACAATTTGAGAACAAAGTATAACAATAATAATAATTTGCATGGTTTGACGTGATCCGAACTAAACGATCGTTAGATTTAATCACCATTGGCAGCACGATTTATTGTAATGCTTTTATCTCAGTTGGTTAGAACAAAAGTGGCAGACATGTTACTTACTTGTTCAGATGATATTTTCTGGTGAAAATTCTTATTTTGGTCATTCTTCCAAGATGTAGAATCTGTGATTCTGAAACATAGTATCCACACCGGTGCGGTGACTGACAGCAAACATTAGATTCATCCACGCTGAGGGGCTGTGCCGATGCACAACCCACGTAAAGATGATAATTCTGCAAATAACTGCAATTGCAGGTTTTAAACAGAGATGGTGACAAAGAAGCAAAATTTTATGGACTGCAGCTTTAAGCAAAAGTTACAAATAATTTATAAAGCTGAAAACTTCACACTGTCAGCTTAGATTTTGTCCACTGCTGGTTTTCAGAGTTTAACGATGCTACAGGGGTTTTCCACAACAAATTAAAGGAAACATTTACTGTTGCTGGCAAGCCTATGTACAATTTTATAGTCATACAAATGGTTTATTGTGCCCTGTGACCAATGTATAAATTAGTATACAAAGTGCTAAATGACAGTTCTAATGTTTTTTTATTACATTTATTTTTTAGAAAACAGTTTCTAAAATCTAAAATCTAAAATATATTTAACACCATCCATCATCAGTCTTTTCTTTTATCAGTCCTGTATTACATATTCTGCTCTAATCCCTTAAAGCTCTAATCTTATGTGAGCATCTCTAGGGCGTATTTAAGAGGTTCTCTTGCCTTTTTACTTTTGCAGTCTTCAGGATATAAGGGGTTAAGCCATATGCTTTTTCCATGCTCCTAACTGACTGCACATTAGAAATAAGATGGACGCAATACAGACACATTCAGAGTATAGTTTTAAAAGATGGTAAAGCATGTTAGACTGTATTGGCTGATGAAGTAACTTTATTATGGATGGCTGTCATCTTTTTACTATACATTTTTATTTTATGTTTATTGGCATTCTGGGTTGATATTTTTAAATAACTCACAAGAGAATACATATACTGTATTTCTAACAGTTTAATTGATTTAATTTAAAAGGTATATCTTATTTTAATGGTTTAAAATATTCTGTTTAAAATATTCTGGCTGAGCCCCCAGCGTGAGTTTTTCAAGGCGACCGTTATTTAGAATGTATCACTTTATTGTTTCCCGCGTGCCTCACTCTCTCCACAGAGAGAGGTTTCCCCTGTTTGTTCCTCCCGCCTGGACCAGTGCCCCTCTACCATCGCGAGCGACCTGGTCTCGTTCGGGGGATCCGATGACGAGCCACTGGATGACAGCATGTCCCTTTAATACACAGTCCTTCTGTTCGGGCTATCTCTGGCTCTTTACGAAGTGCATGTATGCGGCTCTCTCCCCTCTGAGACAGATGTGCGTACGCATACTAAACTACCTCGACGACTGGCTCGTTCTGGCCCAGTCGGAGACGGAGCTAATATCACACAGATCCATCATCCTCAACCACTTAGAGTGCTTGTCGCTCAGTGTCAATTTTCCCAAGAGCTTGTTATCTCCCAGACAACATGTTTCGTTTCTGGGGATGGTTCTAGACTTGACCCGCATGAGGGCCGTAGTCTCGCCAGAGCGATCTCTGGCCATTCAGCAGCTCATGGAAACTTTTATGCCCGGAACTTCTATACCGCTCAGAAAATTTCAGAAGATGCTAGGTCTCATGAGCTCAGCATCACCAGCTCTGCAACTGGGCCTGCTTCGCATGCGCCCACTGCAGTTCTGGCTGAAGCCGCGGGTCCCGCCCCAAGCCTGGCAGCGTGGTCGCTGCTCGCTCAAAGTGAACCAGGCGTGCGTCACAACCCTGGCCCCTTGGGTGAACCCCTGCTGGTTCAAACAGGGCGTGGCTATTGGGACAGTGATCAAGAGGAAGGTCGTCTTCACAGATGCTTCCAAAATAGGTTGGGGAGCTCTGTGCGATGGCCGTCCAGCCTTCGGCACTTGGAACGGCCCGGAAAGCGAGCTTCATATCAACTGCCTGGAGATGATGGTGGTAAATCAAGCTCTCCAAACTTTCCTTCCTCTTCTGGTGGGGCACCATGTCTTAGTCAGATCAGACAGCATGACGGTGGTGTCCTTCATAAATCGCCAGAGTTGAGAGTTGAGAGCAGCACAAATACAGGGTGTTTTGAAAACAGGGGCGGACATGTTGTCCTGGAACAACCTTACCTCAGAGGAATGGTCGCTTCACCCCTGCACGGTTCAGAAACTTTGGGATGTCTTCGGGGGGGCAGAGGTCGACCTCCTCGCCTCAGAAGACAATTATCGTTGCCCCAGTCTATTTCTCAAAGACCAGAGATGCGCTGGTCCATGACTGGCCCAGCCTCCTCCTTTATGCTTTTCCCCCGATCGCTCGGATTCCCCAGGTTATCCGACGAATCAGGGAGGGTGCTCACAAGGTCCTCCTGGTGGCTCCTCTGTGCAGGAGCCAACCATGGTTCTCAGACTTATCTCAGTTATCGCCCATGAAGCCATGGCCGATTCCTCTGAGATGAGACCTCCTCTCTCAAGCGAGAGGGACAATATGGCATCCCAGACCCGAGCTGTAGGATCTTCATGTGTGGTTTCTCAATGGGAGCTTGCAAACCTCCCTGAGAATGTCTTAAATACTATCTCACAAGCTAGAACTCCATCTACAAGACGTCGCTACTCCCTTAAATGGTCCGTCTTTGCTGCCTGGTGTACAGCCCGGAGCGTGGACCCATTTGCTTGTGACATATCCCAGATATTGTCCTTCCTTCAAGACTTAATGGATAGAGGCCGTACTCCCTCTACTCTTAAGGTCTATGTCGCAGCTATAACGGCCTCACATGCTTCTGTAGCAGGGCAGTCAATAGGGAGAAACAACCTTGTTGTTTGCTTCCTGAAAGGGTCCAGGAGGCTGAATCCTCCTTGTACTTTGCCGGTTCCTACCTGGGACCTTTCTTTGGTTCTTAGAGGCCTTAAAGGCCCTCCCTTTGAGCCAATCCAGACTGCCTACTTATGGCCCCTGTCCCTAAAAACCGCCTTACTTATAGCTTTAGCATCGGTTAAGCATGTGGGAGATTTACAAGCACTCTCTGTGAGCCCCTCCTGTCTTGAATTCGGGCCTAATGATTCCAAAGTCGTCCTGAAACCGAGACATGGATACGTCCTGAAGGTCCTATCCACGCCCTTTAGGGCGCAGATGGTCATTCTCTCCACTCTTCCTCCTCCTCAGGATGATCAGGGGTTGAACCTACTCTGTCCCGTCAGGGCCATGAGGATCTACATCGCCTCTTTTCGTCAGGCGGAACAGCTTTTCGTCTGCTTTGGTGGCCGCACAAAAGGTCTTACGATCACAAAGCCCAGATTATCCAGATGGATAGTCAATGCTATAGCACTCGCTTACTCCTCCTTAGGCCTACAATGCCCTTGAGGTGTTAAAGCACATTCCACGAGAGGCATGGCCTCCTCTTTGGCATGGTCCCGTGGTGTGTCCATTACCGAAATCTGTGCGGCGGCCGACTGGGCCTCATCGTCCACATTTGTCAGGTTCTATAATCTGGACATTCCTGCATTACAGATGCAGGTCCTTTCTGCATAAGCCTCACGGTTGTGACCAGCTTACAATTTTCCATTACAATTTTCCATTATGGCCCCAACCATGTCTCGGTTACTTACGTAACCTCGGTTCCCTTAGATATGGAACAAATACTGCGTACTTTGCCGTGCTACTCGCAGGACGCCTCATGTCGTCGCTTCAGTCGAATTAAATCAGTTTGCCAAGGTGAGACGGCCGCATATTTAGCCCGATACCCCGCCAAAAGGTGGGCTCGACCGGGCTCACTCACCATTGGCTCACGCGGCTCCCCCATGCATCATTGGTTCGTTTACTTACAACACCACAAACCAATGGCTGTGTAGTTTCACTGCGTGATTTAAAAAGGCTTCAGAAATCGGAGAAAAGGAGTTTTCCCCCGTAGCGTCTTGTCTTATAATAAGACAAATGATGCAGTACTTGTTCCGTATCTAAGGGAACCAAGGTTACGTTAGTAACGGAGTACATTTGCGCCTGCAGAGAATTGGATCTGTTGGATTTACAGCACATGAATTCATCCACTTCTCCTGAAATACATGAAAGTAAGTGACCCGGTGAACTGGGGAAGAGTAGAGTAAACGTTAAAGTTAATTACACAATGTGAATCTTACATGAATAAAATGTGTCGTATAATTATTATGAAAAGGATTGTTATTGCTGCTTCTATAGACATCAGTGTGTATTTTACATACTCTAAATGTATTGTTTTGTTAGTACTTATGTGTATTTAAATGTCTGAACCTAAAATAAACATTATGCGGTTGAAAACACTGCATATTTGTGATATATGAAAAGCGCTGCGCACGTCCGTCTCTAGTTTTGCGCCAGCCAAAGCGCGCAAGCAAATTTGAATTTGGCAGTTGTCTGACCAATGGCAGATGGGAATTATGAGTGTTTGGGAATTATATTTGCACTTAGGCTAGTGCCACACTCTTTGGCTTTGAAGAATTTTTAAGGTTTATGATATGTCTTATGTTTATATTAAGGCCTTTCAGGTGTCTTCGGTGGAGAAGCTGGATCAAACTCTAGCTTCTTGTCTGATGCAAAAAATGCCGACAGGAGGTTTCCAGGGCCTGCATTGTGATCAGTCTCCTGCTAGGGGTAAGAGCTTCTCTAGTTTTGTTTAGCTATTTTAACCCATTTTAGGTCTCACCCACCGCTAGCAGACAGCAATTTCTAGATCAGCACAAAAAGGCTAATGCTACCAGCACTTTATTTTACAGTCTGTTATAGGCATGAATAAATGATGGAGGGAAGCCGC
Source organism: Megalobrama amblycephala (assembly GCF_018812025.1). Taxonomy (NCBI): domain Eukaryota; kingdom Metazoa; phylum Chordata; class Actinopteri; order Cypriniformes; family Xenocyprididae; genus Megalobrama; species Megalobrama amblycephala. The sequence continues at coordinate 49,917,091 of NC_063046.1, forward strand.
CTCAGCACACAGAAGTGCTTTACTGTGCACTTGTTCCTTCGACATGTGCCTCCCTGCCCACATAAATACAGCATGACCCAGATCCACTGCAGTTTAACATGGAGCAATTGGCAATGTTATTGTGTGTGCACAAAATATTGTCTTTAAACCAGTGCATTGAAAATTCTACACTATTGAGAATAAACCTTTTTTTCTGTCTGCAATTTTTTGCCAAAATTTCATTAATGTAATTGTACCTTCAACTTCTAAAGACATTAACGAAGATCAACTCGTACATGTTTTGAACCTTTAGATTACGGAATTAAAATGGAATTAAAACGGGATGTGAATTGCGTTGCATGTTGACTTTAACATCCTAATCATAATGTTGATGAGACAGTCAGGGGCCGTTCAAACAGAATGCATTTTTCTATTCCACTGCATTACTTTTCCATTATTTTTTAAAGTAAACGCGTTGTGCTCACGTATCATGTCTTTTGCAGTGTCTCATGCATGACACAGCATTATAAAAATGTGGCCCTCAAGTTAAAAGTATTTCAGCGTTTAAAAATGTGTCTCTAGACCTCGTGTTATGAAGACTGTTATGAATTTTAGTTTTTACTGACATTGAGCCAGTGTTTATTTGTTGGTTTGTTAAATTTTCAGAAGACTTAAGTATATTTGCCTGGTTATAAACTGAGCCCATGTTGCGCCTTTCCTTTATTATTATTATTCATTTTTGTCACAATGCTCCGTTTTTTTTTTTTTTTTCATCTTTATCTCTGGTTTTTGCTCTCTATACTCAATAATTAAAAAATACTATGCCTTTCTTCTGTCTCTTTCTTGCTCCGTCTTTCTTTCTCAAAAGCTCTATGAATAATTAGTCTTTCCAATTTCCCAGTGGTATGTCATGAAAGCAGTATCTATCTGCTGAGGGAAATAAAGTCAGTGTTAAATTGACCTTTGATTCTGCTTGACTGAAATTTGCATTACCTTTCCTATGAGACAACATCTCCTTCAAACTTCCTGTCTGTTTAATTGTCTCCATTAATACAAACCCAATTCCAAAAAAGTTGGAACACTGTACAAATTGTGAATAAAAACAGAATGCAAAGATGTGGAAGTTTCAAATTTCAATATTTTATTCAGAATACAACATAGATGACATATCAAATGTTGAGAAAATGTATAATTTTAAGGGAAAAATAAGTTGATTTTAAATTTCATGGCATCAACACATCTCAAAAAAGTTGGGACAAGGCCATGTTTACCACTGTGTGGCATCCCCTCTTCTTTTTATAACAGTCTGCAAACATCTGGGGACTGAAACAAGTTGCTCAAATTTAGGAATAGGAATGTTGTCCCATTCTTGTCTAATACAGGCTTCTAGTTGCTCAACTGTCTTAGGTCTTCTTTGTCGCATCTTCCTCTTTATGATGCACCAAATGTTTTCTATGGGTGAAAGATCTGGACTGCAGGCTGGCCATTTCAGTACGAAGATCCTTCTTCTACGCAGCCGTGATGTTGTAATTGATGCAGTATGTGGTCTGACATTGTCATGTTGGAAAATGCAAGGTCTTCCCTGAAAGAGACAACGTCTGGATGGGAGCATATGTTGTTCTAGAACTCGGATATACCTTTCAGCATTGATGGTGCCTTTCCAGATGTGTAAGCTGCCCATGCCACACGCACTCATGCAACCCCATACCATCAGAGATGCAGGCTTCTGAACTGAGCACTGATAACAACTTGGGTTGTCCTTGTCCTCTTTAGTCCGGATGACATGGAGTCCCAGTTTTCCAAAAAGAACTTCAAATTTTGATTCGTCTGACCACAGAACAGTTTTCCACTTTGCCACAGTCCATTTTAAATGAGCCTTGGCCCAGAGAAAAGCATTGTTTAGCCGGCAACAGTGAATGGCACAGAGGATTGTGTTCACTGACAATGTTTTCTGGAAGTATTCCTGAGCCCATGTTGTGATTTCCATTACAGTAGCATTCCTGTATGTGATGCAGTGCCGTCTAAGGGCCCAAAGATCACGGCATCCAGTATGGTTTTCCAGCCTTGACCCTTACGCACAGAGATTGTTCCAGATTCTCTGAATCTTTGGATGATATTATGCACTGTAGATGATGATAACTTCAAACTCTTTGCAATTTTTCTCTGAGAAACTCCTTTCTGATATTGCTCCACTATTTTTCGCCACAGCATTGGGGGAATTGGTGATCCTCTGCCCATCTTGACTTCTGAGAGACACTGCCACTCTGAGAAGCTCTTTTTATACCCAATCATGTTGCCAATTGACCTAATAAGTTGCAAATTGATCCTCCAGCTGTTCCTTATATGTACATTTAACTTTTCCGGCCTCGTATTGCTACCTGTCCCAACTTTTTTGGAATGTGTAGCTCTCATGAAATCCAAAATGAGCCAATATTTAGCATGACATTTCAAAATGTCTCACTTTCAACATTTGATATGTTATCTATATTCTATTGTGAATAAAATATAAGTTTATGAGATTTGTAAATTATTGCATTCCTTTTTTATTCACAATTTGTACAGTGTCCCAACTTTTTTGGAATCGGGTTTGTAGTTTAGTTACTTTAGTCAGTTATACACATGCTAGTTAGATCATTTGATTTTTGATTGTCTTAAGTCTTGTACAGCCTGGTTATTGTAATATTGTATTTAAGCAAATGTGTTATTCAGATTATTGTGAGGTAAATGCACATTAGGAGTAATAAAAGAACATGAATATTCATATATTATATATATATGATATTATATATCTTAGAGATCTACCTAAAAAGCAATACAATTTACTGCACTTGTTTTGTTTAGCTTTGTTCTACAAATCTTGTTCTCTAACGCCCACTCAGTACATAAACATTGCATGTTGATTGTTTTTAAGACACTTATTCATTAGGCTGAAGTGATGAGCTATTAACACCATGAAGTAAGCTAACCTTTGCCATTGTGTTTAGTTAATGAAAGTCAACTCATTTAAATGGAGCTCTTTTAATGAGATCTAAACTGTAAAACTTGGAAATGTATTTCTCGTAAAAGTCTTTCTTTGGTTTAACCTAAAGTAGTCAGTTAGACTGAGTCAATAAAACCAGTAAAATTAAATGTTACAATATTAAGCACATTTTTTAGGTTACCTGACAAAACTGTGTTGATTTTTTTTCTCCTAGAGTGTAGCTCAGAGGACATCCCTACTCTCCTGCATTTTGCTGCCCAGCATGGATTGCGAGATCTGGCCAGTGCTCTGCTGCAGTGTCCTGGATCCCGACAGGCCCTAAAGGTCTCCGACAGTCATGGATATACACCACTGGATCTTGCACACGTACATGAACACAAGGAGCTCTACATCCTCCTACAGGAGTCACTGGTGAGTGAAACTGTTAGATATTACATAAGATCGTCTACATTTTTTTTTAACCTACAGAGGTCATGTCTGCAGATTCACAGGAAAGATTCTTCCACATTATAAAGTATTAGTCATCTAAGCAGAGCAAACTGACTCTTACAATTAGAAGCACCACCAGAAAGCAACTAGATATTGCTTCAGACGTATATTACACAGCCACAAAGTAAAGATGCACTTTTCAGAAAAGCAACCAATTTATCCAATATAGTAACATGGTTTCTGTTGGTTTGGGGTCAGACCTACCACAGCAAAAACACATTGTTGAAAAACACAAAAAAGTAGGCAGAAGTCAAGTCAAGTCACCTTCATGTTTATAGCACTTCATACAATTGAAATGGTTTCAAAGCAGCTTTACAGTAATAAACAGGAAAATAACAGAATTAATGACGCAAGCTTCATCAAATAGCCAGATTTAAATTCAGCTGTATAGAAGCTATAGCAAGATAGTGTCATTATTCACCTCAGTTCAGTTAAGTATTGATTCAGTTCAGTTCAATAACTGTGTAAAGTTCATTCATTACAAAACATGTTAAATTCTACTGTAAAGCAGCTCTCCAGAAGACAATAGTATCATTATTTAGCTCAGTTCAAGTTTTGTTCTCATTCGATAGTGTCAGTGTTAAATAATTTCTTATTTCTTGGGCTTCACTTTTTGACTTTCTCTGTGTCTTTGGATTTTTCCATTGTGCACATCATCTACCTACCTAGACAAAACAAGAAGTAGTAGTCCTTGGACACACCGACACTCTCACACACAACCAGAAGATGAAGACACACATTTATGCACATACATTTTTATTTGTTATTATATTTCTTGAAATTCCATACATGGAACCCTCAATCTTCTGATGAGGTAAGCTTTGTTGGTAAGGTTTGATTCTTAAGTCGTATGATTGGATGCTCAAGCCATCCTGGAGATTGTTGTTTGACCTATGTCTATAAATATGACCCTTCTTCCTGAATAACTCTGAGAATGCTTTGTACCACACTTTATCTGTGTCTGCTTGGTCATTCTCCCGAGACCTCGCGCTGCTGCTGCCACACATCACAGGGGTTGAGGCGCCTGTTTCTTAACTGATGACTGGAATTACAAATATTCTACCTATTATTGAGATTTTGATCTATAGTCAAATCAGTAATATTATTAAGTGTCCCCAACAAAGAAAGCCAAAGGTGACAGTGGAACCCAAACTTTATCAGGTGATATGAAGAAAAAGCCATAGGAGAAATCAGGCTCAGTAAGGGGACCAGTCCTTCTCTGGCCTAGATAAATGGACATGGTGTTATATTGATTGGAATACTTCACACAGGCATTAGGTGGGAAGAAAGAGTTGTAGTCTACCCAGCAGTTTGAAACATGAAGGTAGAGCTGCCATTGAGCAAATAGTACACAACTGGCTTATCAGTGGCCTTAAGCACGATGAACATCCTTCTGGTTGAAACTGCATTTAGGTCCCAACTGGTCCTGGCATGGCACGTTCATAGCTGACCATGGGGATGTGTGCCGAAGACTCATATATTCGCTGAGGTTTTTGTTGAGGATCTGTGTCGAGGGCTTGTCTTGTTTTCAAATGCTTGAAATTTGGCTTTCAAATAAAAGATTGCTATCAAATAGCACACTCAGGTTCCTAATTGATGACAAAGACTTGACAGAGAGCAGCCATCAAGAGTTAGACAGTATTCTAGGTTATTACATGCAGAGGTTTTTGGTCCAATAATTAAAACCTTTGTTTTTCCCCCCCTGAATGTAGTAGTAGAAAAATAATTATTAGTCATCCAATTTTTATATCAACTATGCATTCTATTAGTTTTGAATTGGTATGCTTTGTTTGGCTTGAAGAAATATAGAGCTGAGTATCATCAGCGCAACTGTGAATGTTTCCTAATACTCCCATACTCCCAAGGGTAGCATGTAGAGGGTGACAAGCAATGGTCCTAGTACTCTATACCAAACTTGTGATTCATTTTCATTTACTGCTACAAACTGATAATGGTCAGATAAGTACATTTTGAACCATGCCAATGCTATTCCACTAAAGTTTTTCAAGCCTGTCCAAAAGAATGTTGTAATCGATAGTATCAAGCCAGCACTAAGGTCCAGTAACACTAATAGAGATATGCCACAACGATCAGATGACAAAAGAAAATAATTTGTAACTCTGATGAGAGCAGACTGGAAATCCTCACAAATACCAATTTTCTCTGAAAAAGTACATAGTTGTGAGGATATTTTTGTGATTTAATATTTTTGAATATATTATATTTTTGAATATATAATATTTAAAATGTATTTGAGATTGGTCTGTAGTTAACTAATTCTCCAGGATTGTGTTTTTTTTAATGAGGCTTGATAACAGCCATCTTGAAAGTTTTGGGGACATATCCTAATGACAATGATGAATTAATAATAATAAGAAGAGAATTGACAACTTCTGGAAGAAAGCTTAATAGGGTCTTAATAGGGTCTAACATACAGTACATGTCAAAATTTTGGAAACATTAACCTTTTTTAAATGTTTTTTTAAGTCTCTTGTGCTCACCAAGGCTGCATTTATTTGATGAAAAATCCAGTGAAAACAGTAATATTGTGAATTTTACAAACTAAAATAGCTGTTTTCTATTTGAATATAGAACTGCTGGGTCCATGGTTTAGCATTCTGTCACCAATCCACTAAAGGCGAGTTGCAGCTGAACCCATGTGCAGTTTCTTAATGTGAACATGAAACCAATACAACATAAACAAAGACTTGACTTGAACCATAGACAAGAAACATGAACATAAACTTGAATAAATCAAACAATCAAACAATGAGCCAATGACGAACAAAGCAGAGTATCACATGACAAGACAAAACAATGAGAACGTGTAAGGTGTGTTCGACTTCATGCAGCGCTGCGTTCAGTTTCACTAACACTCACAAATCTGTATTTTTATAACTGTTAAAGCTCTTGTCGTATAGTCGCAATGTAAAATTTGTGTCAAAATTTGTTTATCAACATATCGACCCCACTTCATTGGTATTTAAATAGTATAGGCTTATGTTGAACTTTATTCTTGTACAAACATATGCTCTATTAAGCAGTACATAAAGCTTTGAATAAAAATGTCTCTGAAACATCTGTGAATTTGACAAATATTGAAATTATTTCACTTCAGCTGTGATAAAGTATGCAAACACAAGCGTCTCTACGAGAAGCAGAAAGTCCGACTTTAAGTCTCTGTTTTCAGCTCCTCCCTGTCTGCAAGCGGTAAATCTCACCGAACGGTTAGATTCAGCCGCACACACCTGTCGAACACACATAACAGAACACATGAACCAAGGGAAGCACATTACAAGATCACATGAGGGCAAGGGAATCACATGACAAACCAGGAAACAAAGGAACCGTGACTGCAAAATACAAGACCTGAACCATGAACATGAAATAAAACCAAAACTTAACATGCCAATCTCATACTGCTCATATTATTGTAACCATGGCACTATTTTCAAGCCAAAGTTAAAATGACTGAAATGACAAATCCAACACAAGAGATCATTATAAGAGCATGTAACCATGCTATTACAAGTAAACCAGATAGAAGACTCCTGAAAAAAAGGGTCAGTAAGGTTATATTTTGTTTCCTGCCCCCCCACCGCTTTCCATTCCATTGTACCATTCAAGCTGACCATATATTAGTGAATGTATGTAAGTACAGAGCATATTTTAAATAAGCAGCCCTGTAAGGTTACAATCCATATTTCATTAACATTCTCTACATGTCTCTCCTCTAGTAAAACCCCTCAAACAGATGTTTGAAGAAAAACAAAAAGATACCCATTGCAGCATTGGTTACTTTATGCCTGGCTGCACTGAATGTTTTACTCCTTGGCTAAAAGGGTCGAAGAGGGGGTTGGGAGAATGCTAATGCATAGATTTCCCTTCACTAATGGTGTTTTTTTCCCATCGTTATGCTAATATGCAGAAAGCTTAGTTATGTTTAACCCTCTATTTATGACTAAGATGAAAGCAAGAAGGATTGTGTTGCATGGAGCATTTACTTTCTAATGACACAATCCTCATTCAGTATGTATCCAAATGTGTATCTAGGAATCCATTAGCTGAACCGAGCGGAAGCCGTTTTTTTTTTTTTTTTTCTGATGGGCTCTCTTAATACATAATCCCATTAAAATGTACAAGACAACAATCTGTTACACAGCCCATATACAGGCAAATCCACCATGACTGCTGTTATTGAGATGATCAGTGTCTAAAGCACAGTGCTGTTTCTAAATCCCTTCTCATTCAGTAATAGGTATTAAACTCTAAATCCTAGAGACAACTGATGAAAACAATAATAATGAAATTATAGAGGTTTGTGCTGCTGTAGAAAATACCTAGTTTAGCATTAGAAACATGTGTGCCACAGATGGCTGTTTCATGGTGGGGTGATTCATTCACTATTCACTTATGACTGTTAACTTCTGTTAAAAATCTGGTTACTTGTGGTTTGCTGTGAACCTGGCATTTATTTTTAAACATACAAGCAGTTCTCAAGCTGTTTTTTAATATTAAAAACAATAATTTTACATATGATGGTTGTAAGTAAACGCATGATGCAGAATATCTAACAAAAAATTCTTTATCTAGGAGAACTGACAATGAACTGAACTGAACAGAACAGGGAGTATAAATACATGGGGAAACATCATGATAGACAGCTGAATGTAATCAGTAACCAAGGAGACTAACTTGGACATAATCAAGACTAAACTAAACTGAAGCCCAAGAAACAAAAGACATAGGAATGAAAAGACAACTAAACACAACATAATTCTGACTACTACTACTACTAATACATTTATTCAGCAATGATGCATTTGACCAAAAGTGACATCTCAGTCTCCTTAAGCAACACAATAAGAAATATAAGATTTTTTTTTCTTTTTCTAAAAGATAAAAAGACTTAATCTTCAAATTAGTGATATTTTATATATTGTTTATATATCGTCATGATCCTGGCCTGTGTTCCCCTGTCTTGTTTAATTGGCTCATATTTTGAAGTTTAGTTTTGTTCCCATTGTTCCTTTTTTCTTTCTTCCTGTGTTTAGTTCGTTTCCTTTAGGCTTGTTTGAGATGAGCAAATTCTGCGCAGAACCGATCACCGGTGATCACCGCGAGATGCATGCCGGTTAGAAATGTGTCCGAGGGTGGGCCGCCTTGCTCTGATGTCATGGCGACGTGTGTCAAAAACCTCTCGCGAGTGCGAGGCGGACGTGTCGGATTCTGCAGTCGAGCGCAGTTGCTCTCCACCGACTGCGCTGACCAAAAGCACGATGGGAAACGACTTGCTGACGACACAGCTTAAAGCTTATTGGTTTAAACAACCGTGATGTATTGATCTGATTTAAAATGTTTGATTTTAAAACTCTAATATCATGTTTTTATGTGTAAAAATTATGTGTGAATATTCCCAAACTCTCTGACACAGTGATCTCTCTATGGGTTTTGCGAACGTAGTCATTTATAAAAAAAATATATAAAAACATGTCTATAATTAAAGTAAAAATGATTGATACACACATCTTTCGAATGGAAATAAATAACAAGTACTTTGGGTGTATTGTTCATTATGTTTATTTTCATATAAAAGCAACAGAACTCAAATTACATCCAGTTTATCAGCAACACAGCACACGAGTGTGAATCCCGCGATATCCGCCTTTGATCTTGTAGGTTCTGATCCACTACGAGAACAGAGAACTGTTCGTCTTGCCTACACTTTTTTCACTCCTCCCCTCACTGCAGCCGCCTACTCTCCGCTGAACTTCAGGCGAGGCTAGGCGCATCTCAAACAAGCCTATTGTTTTCACTGCCTGCCTTGTTAATTTCTATAGTTACCCTCATTTGTTACCATAGTTACTAATATCCTTCACCTGTCCTTGGTTAGCCCTTGTGATCCCTGTGTATTTATATCCCATGTGTTTTGAGTTGTGTTTTGTCGGTTGTTGTTCTTGTATGTGTGTACTCTAAGTTGTGCTCTTGGTTTCTCTGTTTCTCTTATTATGTTTGTGATTCGCTTGTGTGGATTATAGTTCTGTTCCAGGACTGGATTATCTGTGTTTGTGTAACATGTTGGTATAGTAGGCAACATGCACAAAATAGGAATATTCAAAATTGACATAATGAACGCAGAAGATAAACACATTACAAAAAGGACTGAACTGAACAGGGAGTATAAGTAGGAGATAACAATGAACAGTAAGACACACCTGATGATTATAATTAACCATAGAAACTAACAGGAACATGATCAGAAACCAAAACTAAACAGAGCAGGAAAACATGAAAACAGGAAACAGAAGAGAATATCAAAATAAGAGTCCAATACCGTGACAGATTTTTTTTTTTTTAATAAACTGTGCTTGCATTTGGATTCTTGCCTCTCCTTGTCCCTGCAATCATATAACAATGAGAATGCATTAATTTAATTTAATCTTGGCATTAGAATAACAGATTTGTTGTAGAAATGTGATGAACCACTGTGACAAGCCAGGGCATTTCTTTCAAATCTCTCCTCCCTTTATTGTTGTCATCATGCATTATTCAAACAATAAAAAACAATATTACAATGCATATTTAATGAATGTATCAATAGAGGTTAATCATGCAAGAGAAAACAAAAATGATTCTAGAGGGCTGATTGCTAATTTGCCATCAAGGTTTGTACCAGAGTAATGTCAAAGAGAAATGGCTTCTCCCTTGCTTTCCCGTTAGCCTTTACCCATCTAATTAAACTTGTTTTGCTTTGCAAACAGCACGGCATTGAGACAGAAAGCTTATTAAAAAGTGTTTCTGCTTTAACCGATTTCAGGTTTTTTTGGCAGCTGCATCATCTCTATACCCTTGCCCTCTTTTTCCATCCTCATCAGTATTCTGCCTCTAGACTTTTAATAAATATGCTATGATACATGGACAGATAATTCATTGATTTATGTAAAACCTTGCATGTGGTTATCTTTATTTCACAAACATTGGGACAGGTGTGCCTCTATAATATCCACAGTGCATTGTCAATTGTTACAGTTTTCGATTGTCAACAAAGAAACATGAGCTGGCTGAGTCAGTGTGTCATATACTGTTCATAGACAAGCAATTAGTGGTGTCATCCACTTGCGAAAACAAGCTATTAATCATGCTGTCCTCAGATTGTCAATCTGTTTGATGAAGAGTATTGACTTCATAATAGGTTCTTTGCAGGATTCAGTCCGTCATGCCATTTGTTGGTCATTTTGTGGCAACAATAGAGCCCATTATCAGTATTGATATAAATCCTTTTGAAATCATGTGTAAAAGTTGCAAAAGTTCCAGATCCGTGTATCTCAGTCTTTTCTGATTAGGTGGCAAAAAAAAAAAAAAAATGAAAAAATGAAATCAACAAATTGCAACTAAACACATAGGGCCAGATTTGTTAAACAGGGCAAAGTAGCATAAGACTGCAATCCCATAAAAGCGCAGATGGGAGTGGAAAGTTCTACTGACAATGTGCAAACTAAAAAAGAACACTGACAAAGCCAGCTCATTTCCATAATGACCAGTGCAATTTACTTAGTACCCGTCCACACGGATATGCGTTTAGTTGTATACGTAACAATTTTGTATCGTATCGGCATTTCATCCAGACAGATCTGAGGTTTTAAGAGCCTGAAAATGCTTTTTTTTTTTTTTCGGGTCCAAGAGTGGATAAATCTGAAAACGAACCTTGCATGTGTGTAGCCAAGACGTGGGGTGATGACAAAACGATGATGTCATCACCCCACGTCTCGACCCTAGTCAGACACCACTATGTCACATAACAACAACAACAACAATGGCGTACTACATGCTTGTGTTTGTGCTGCAGAAGCTACTGAGCCTATTAGCTTTACTAAAGTAAAGCTTTATTACTAAGCTTTACTAAAGTTTGTATACAGGTTTATGCACATACTCCAAGTCTTCTTCTCCATTTTTAGTGTATCTCTGTGGCAGAATTACAGCACCATATACTGGTCTGGCATCTATACTATATCGTTTTGAGTCGGTTTCAGTGATTTCGTGTGTACGCAGATATTACTTGAGACAACGCCGTGTTTAGAGATTTTTTTTTTTAGAATGAGGAAAAAAAAAGATTAGATACGGAAAGGTCTGGCTTCATGTGGATGTGGCCTAAGAGTATTGCCAATTAGCGAAGGGTAATGCCAATGATAATCAGGTGTGGGTAATCTGCTAACAACACAGGAACAGCAAACTAAGGGGCTGTTTTGAGTTTTGGCCATTCATTTACACGACAATGGTGTTTTGGGGCCCTGAAAATGCAAGCTTTTGATATGCAATTACGCAGTGTATGTGGCCCCCTGTTTGCACTGCGTAATATCATTGCGCCTGCTGCCCCCATGGTACGGCAGCAAAGTTCTTTGCTTATTACGCCGGAATGAGAGTATAGTTCCTAGCCGTATCGGCCTAGAAAATCGCAACTTTTCATTTTCCGTCTGTCTTAGTACACAATGTAACTACAGAAGAGTCAAGTTTTAAATAGGAAAAATATCGAAACTCTTTGGTCATTTTTGAGCGAGATGCTAACGGTCTAATCAGATTCAATGAACTATGCTAAGCTATGCTAAAAGTGGTACCGCCAAACCCGGAGATCGGCTATGGATTCGAAAATGGTAAAACTCAACTGTTTAACTCCAGGGGATTTGGAAAATGAGCCTATTTTCAAAACAAGTGGAGTGTTCTTTTAATCGTATTAATCTGCATAGATGGGGATAGAAAAATAAACAGAACTGCAATTAGAAATGGAAAATTAATCAAACTTTGGGGAAGAGAAAATGCTTTCTTTTTTGCCCATGTGGCTAATCAAACTCTTGGTGCAAATCTATCTATCACTTGAATTTATCTATCCAAATTAGCCAGATGTTTACATGGACATGTTTCTTGGCATGCCTACACAAGGTAATAAAAAATACAACCCAGACTACATTTAATAAAGGTTTACTTGCAATGAGAATAAACATGATTTATGCCAACCATATGTTTCATGCTGAAATTATTGGCTGTGGAGAGCATGAATCCATCAACATTTAAGAGACATTTAAAAAAGTCCATTTTATATATTAAGTTCATTGTAATATAAATTTCAGCGTTTGGTTATAAGGACATAATTGTTTATTTCTGTACAATAAACACATTTGCTACTGTGTTGGCTCAACATGTCCTGAAGCAACATCAGTTGAATGCCACTGGTCTAAATAACAAGCTTTTCATTGTAAAAACAGTCAAAAACATCAGCAAACTAAGGACTTTCCTATGCAGCTATGTTAGTCAGCATCACACAGTAGAAGGACATAGTTTGAGAAGGTATCCTCAGGGCACAGTGACTCTTGTCAGTTGTAGTGGGGCAAATAATTTCTGAATCTTTTGAAGGCTAAATATGCTGTATCGCAGCCTTGTAGACTTTAATGATAATGGTAAGTACTTTGCATTATTAATAAATAATAAAGCCTCTCCCAGTTTCCCTGTTCAAATATAAAGCATACCGTTCATAATGACATACTCTTAAGCAAATCAGAGACCCATTTAAAAAGGTCAGTGTGCTCCAGTTCTATTGTGAGCAAACTACATTTGCCATGCGATCTTATTTCAGCTTAGACTCATAAACATGTCATTGCCTCTGTGATGGGACAAGCTGAATCATGTCTGGACATTAGGCTTAAATGACAGATGTTACAACACAAATGTTAATTCAAGGAAATGAGCAACTTGTGAGCAGAAGTATGGGAATCAGAATTGACACTCTTAATTATAATGCTAATGCCTCATGTTAATGGAGAGGGGGCAATGAAAGTCTAGTGTGATCACACACTTTATAAATAGATGAACTTTGAGAGTTAGTCTACCTAGCCACAAGTCAATGGTAGTCATGCCAACAAAGCATATTTAAATGTTTCCAGGGTGCCATCTGATCAGCATTTATGCCTGAGAAATTGATTTAATAAAGTGTAATGATAACTGAACATGAAAGCCATTCTGCATGACTGATGGTGGGAAACCGGGGGTGTATCTATCATTATAGCTACAGGGGACCCAGAAATTTCCATTACTTTCAAAAGATCCATGTTTTAATATGTCACCTGTAATTCAAATCACTTCTACACCGCTGTGTGAGAATGTGAGGGTGAGCCAGTAGAACTTCACCACATTAACAATTATTTTCTTTAGTATTTAATCTTAAAATTATCTTTCCCCCCGTTATGATACATGGGTTTGGATGGTGCATAATATCCATGACCTCAGTTTTTCCTTTCCATTGTCTGTTTGGAACCCTGTTTAACGTGCTCGTCTTCATTCTCTCTTGTGCTACTAGAGTCAGTATCCACTGCAGCACTCATTGGTAACACTTGTTCCGTCATTAATGAATAACTATGCAGGAACAAATGAATAACGCAAAATAAACATTCTAGTAACTACTATTAACTAATGACAAGAAACTCTGATAGTAAGTAATAGCACTCAATAGTTCATTCAATATTTGGCCACTATTTGGAACTAATCAATAACTACTATTTTTTATACCTCCCAAAGAACTACTAAGAAACTATATTCAGTTTCATAATTAATGCAAATAATTCATAGTGCATAATCAAATATATTACCAAATCTTTCAGAACTATTTGGAACAGTGTTCTAAAGTGAAAAGCAAGGTATTCCCTGTAAAAAGAGTGATAATAACTGAAGTCATTGTAAGCTTTTGTATTATTTGAATACAAATAAGGGTGACGTTTAGAGGAATGCCCGAAAATTGGACACAGGATTAAGGTCCCAAAAGACCTAATAAATAAATAAATAAATAAAAAGTCATTTCTTTTCAAATTATCCATAGTTAAAATGTCTGTAACAGGAGGACTGATGTACTAAAATGGAACAAAATGAATACTTACCCTAATCATAAGTCTGCAATTAATTATTGATTATGTAAGTGCTTAATTGTTAAAGTTTTCTGGGAGGTATGAAAATAGCAGTTACCGTTTAGCTAATACTGAACTGCTGCAATTCTATTGCTTACTAATTTGTTAATCCGAGTTTCTTGTTAGTTAATAGTGCGTTACTTATTTGTTCCTGTGTAGTTATTCATAAATAACGGTATTCTAAAGTGTTTCCCTCTAATTCTCTCATACAGCGCTGTATGGGTTATGTTGAGGTCATGAATTGGGGAAAAAGCTGAGAATTTTTTTTACCCATGCAAATGTTCTGTTGTTATCATGTCATATTTTCCATAGATCAAGGGCTGGTTCACAGATATCTGTGACATTCTAGTTGGTAAACCTTTGTACACAAATTGTATAAATCATCAGACATTTCACAGAAACAAACATCAGGTCAGATCCATTACAGGGCCAAGCACTTAAGCCCTTCAAGGTAAGCTTCACCAGTGTTGATCAAAAATGAGCCAGAAATTAACAAACACAGAAACATTCAGGTGCTTCTACTCACATTTAATAAGCTTAAACAAAATCAAAATTTTTCCATTTTGCATTTGGTGTAGTGTTATGGCTCAAGACGGTCTCTGAGAAAGACAAGAGAATGTGTTATCTGTGCTAGCTCCATTAATGCACCACATAATATAAATTGTGTTAAATTAACTTCAGTAAGCTTTCACTGACAGCTCAGTCTGTGTGGGCTTTACATTAGCATGTCACATCTAGAACACTACATCCCACACTAATGCAACTCCCACAATGCTGATAGACCCACAGATCCAAGAACATCAGAAATCTTGAATAACCTCTAGTTAAAGTTTAATGCTGCCATTAAAAGAATATTATCAATTTTATAAGGTGGTCAGCTTTTGCAGGAATCCAGCATAGCTTTGGGTTGACATGCGTTCAATAATCCTGAATGGAAAGGTGGGGAAATGCTTAATGTTTGTGGTGTATTGATCAGAGTGCTGGATTGATTTCTAAGGGCCCTTTATAAATAATGGTTGACATCACTTTACTGTGTGCACTCTGAAAGGAAGCATAAGTCATCCTGGCAGATCATATCAGCATCCTAACTAGTGAAGTCTTTCATTTCCAGTCATGTGATATGAATTAGCGGGTCAGGAGGTTTGAATTTTTCATTCCACTTTAAATTAGCAAAGTAAATCTCTTTTAATTCACACTATTGAATGTTTATGTGTGAATATACTTTGTGTTATATATTACCCTTGTTTTTATATATATATCAATACTGCTGTGTTGGAGTTTTGTGATATTGCACAAAACTGGCTTTAGTGTCATCGGTATTACTGCACCAGTACTGGTGCAGTAATACGCATTAATTCATGCTTGACTAATGAGTAGATAATCTTGAGTTACTGTATGACTCATGAAGTACTACACCATTCATTAATGATTACTGCATCAGCAACTAATAAAGAGTCTATCTAATTAATAGATTAAGTCATATATGCAGGAGTTCACATACAGTGGGTATGGAAAGTATTCAGACCCCCTTAAATTTTTCACTCTTTGTTATATTGCAGCCATTTGCTAAAATCATTTAAGTTCATTTTTTTCCTCATTAATGTACACACAGCACCCCATATTGACAGATAAACACAGAATTGTTGACATTTTTGCAGATTTATTAAAAAAGAAAAACTGAAATATCACATGGTCCTAAGTATTCAGACGCTTTGCTGTGACACTTATATTTAACTCAGGTGCTGTCCATTTCTTCTGATCATCTTTGAGATGGTTCTACACCTTCATTTGAGTCCAGCTGTGTTTGATTATACTGATTGGACTTGATTAGGAAAGCCACACACCTGTCTATATAAGACCTTACAGCTCACAGTGCATGTCAGAGCAAATGAGAATCATGAGGTCAAAGGAATTGCCTGAAGAGCTCAGAGACAGAATTGTGGCAAGGCACAGATCTGGCCAAGGTTACAAAAAGATTTCTATTGCACTTAAGGTTCCTAAGAGCACAGTGGCCTCCATAATCCTTAAATGGAAGACGTTTAGGACGACCAGAACCCTTCCTAGAGCTGGCCGTCCGGCCAAACTGAGCTATCGGGGGAGAAGAGCCTTGGTGAGAGAGGTAAAGAAGAACCCAAAGATCACTGTGGCTGAGCTCCAGAGATGCAGTCGGGAGATGGGAGAAAGTTGTAGAAAGTCAACCATCACTGCAGCCCTCTACCAGTCGGGGGTTTATGGCAGAGTGGCCAGACGGAAGCCTCTCCTCAGTGCAAGACACATGAAAGCAAGCATGGAGTTTGCCAAGATGGTGAGAAATAAGATTCTCTGGTCTGATGAGACCAAGATAGAACTTTTTGGCCTTAATTCTAAGCGGTATGTGTGGAGAAAACCAGGCACTGCTCATCACCTGTCCAATACAGTCCCAACAGTGAAGCATGGTGGTGGCAGCATCATGCTGTGGGGGTGTTTTTCAGCTGCAGGGACAGGACGACTGGTTGCAATATAACAAAGAGTGGAAAATTTAAGGGGGTCTGAATACTTTCCGTATGACACAGACAACAGCAGGAATATTAGGCTGCTGTCACTTTAAGACCAAATGCACCGACCGAATATACTGACACACATCTGGTTCCTTTCTCAACCGTTCATTTATGACACAGCTGAGAGAATACTTGCGAGAGGGGTATTTTGACAAAATTTTATGTGTCTGTTCAAGCTTAAGTAAAGGTGAAAGAAGAATGAATTATGTGTTCGAGCGTTGTCTGAAAGCTTCTCTCTCTCAGCATGTGCACGCTTTGGGTGTATGAGGCACGCGATTCCCGATTTTTGACTCTTCTTCCACATTTAAAATCGTTTAAATATGTAAATTGGCAAGACAAAACGCATCCAAATGATAAACTTTCACATTATGATGGTTAAACTTAGCAGTTAATCCACGAATCACATGTATGCCGAACCGCGGGGCCTAGTCCGTACGGATCACGGATCAACTGCGATCCGTTGCATCCCTAATAATTAATGAACACACTTATCATCATGATTGCTATCTTACCAGAGATGGGGAAAAATCCTACGCCTGTAAGTAAACATGTCCCTGTCCCCAAAAATATTGGTACTCAAAAGCGCTTCCCTCCAAGTTTTCTGGTACGCATCTTTTCTTTTTACATGCGTACATTATTTATTTTTTCAGATATTACCTTTCATGCAGTGTGTAATATAGCTGTTTGTGAATGTAAAGGTCTGCAAAATTTCATAGATCAAAGTGCACAATAAATAGTTATTGTCTCCCAAAAGAAAGAATCGATTCTGAACTGCCGAAATGATATAACATTCATACGTAACAATAACAAATTTGCATAATGCCCGCCTATGGTCTTCATTGGCTGCCCACGAACAATGTCTACTTTTACCTGCCCTCAAACACTATAGCTAGTTTTTGTTGTGTACATGTCGAGAAGATGCTGTTTTCTGCTTTGCAAAGGCAAATTCTCTTTGTAAACAGGATGAGGATGTGAAGAGTCAGTGGTTAAAATTACCACAGTGATACTATACCCTTTTGACAATTGCTTCTCGACTTTCTGCGAAGTCAATGCGGGATTTGCAAAATACTTATCCATTAAAGATGGACAGTACCCACTTTATTTATACCCACTTGCTCCTCAGAATCACAGTCTATAAATATGATTAATTATTGATGTATATATTTTCTACCGGGTGTTCAAAATACGTTTTGTGTAGGTCTCTGACTAACTGGCGTTAATATAACTCACGTTATTAACGTCTGAAATACTTCTGCTAATCAGCTGTGGGCCCATGATTACAATTGTGTCAATTAATGCAGATTGTCTGTTGTTCTTACTACTTTGAGTCATTTTTGATGGATATATACTTGTTAATTTCTGATGTAGAAGAATTACAGTTGCAACATCTTATAAGCACAACAAACACTTATCACTGAGAAATGTCATGCTCAAGTCATCCTTGCAATGGAGGTTCAGTTTGAATATTTAGTTCTTCCAATGTTTCATCATCGGACTCATGCTCGAATTGATATGGTAAATTCGATGCCATCGTTACTGTCTTTACAGTGTGTAAAATCGCTGAGAATTTATGAAGCCTCCAGGGCTGAAATTGAGCTATGGTAATGGGCGATTCATTTCTGATACGCGCTGTAAGTGGTGGACCAATCACAAAAGGCTGGGCCATCTGACCAATCAGAGCAGAGCAGGAGAAGGGATTTAGAGAGACTGAATCTTTGGACGAGTCTTTAAGAAATGAGGTGACGTGCAATGCATATTATGAGAAAATGTATGTGTATTTTGACCTTTGATGTATGTAAACCGTATCTCCAAAACAAAAATAAGAACCTTTCAAATAGCATAATAGGGAGACTTTAATTAAATGTGTCATCATTGATTAATTCCCTATCAACATCTAAGTGTTACTTACTTCTTCGTGAGTCATACAGTTATTGCATATTAGTATACCGTATTTTAAAGTGTTACCGTATCACTGATAATATCTAAACCTTGAAATGTGAAAAAACATCCACTGAAGTCAGCAATCAAGAAGAAGAAACAGGTACAAAAGAACAGAAAAAAACATCCTCTACTTTCCCAGAGAGAGATCCATTTCCCTTTATGTTTGAACATCCTTGGTGTTTCGCATCTTTACTAATGATCCTTCATCAAACAGCCATTAGATTTTATTGAGTTTTTAGTCCAGCTTGAGCACAGTCATCGAATGAATGCATTATTACCAGCAGGATACTGGCATGGCACTGAGATTTGTTTGATATTTGAATAACAGCCTCACAGCATCTTCCACAGTAATGTTTAACAGTGGGGGTTTTCAGTTAGCGTATAGTAGTCAAATCACTCAAATGACGTATTCACAAAATAGACGGACTGGTCTAATCAATATTAACATGGTCTAATCAAAATTCAACTGTGGGCTTTTTGATGCATTCGGATCTTGAATATAACCATTTGTGCATGCTAATAAATATTACTGTGCTTTTATTATGATACATTTCCATTCTCAGTAAAGCATTCATGATAGGTTGAGTTTGTGTAACTTGCTGTGATGTGATGCCAGTGAGGTCTTTAAATGTAGTTTTAGGGGTTGTGACACAACATGATTTGTGTTGAAAGCAATGGTAAAAGAAGTTTGTTTTGATTAAAAATCATAAATAAATTTAAAAAAATCTATAGAAGGGCCATTTAACCCCAGAATGGTACTAATGATGCAAAGGTTATGGCTTTGATTTTTAGATTTGATTTATGAAACAACCTGCATTATAAATAAAGGTGAATTGACTTGATTTGATCCCTATGGAAAATCACTATAAATTGCTTTGGATTAAAGTTTTTGACAAAATTCAAACATTATTATCTATATCTGTGAAATTTTAGGAGGAATGTTCTTATTTGCCTTATACACACTTTGCAATTGACTCTTTGGCACTGATTGACTTAATATCCTATTATCCTAATATCCGAGTCTCAGCTGACATATTTTTGTAGCTTATACTCTTGTCATGCACTAGATCAGGTGTGTAACTTTAAGACAAGAGCAGTGGCATAAACATGCATTTGAAAACATGGTTATTAAACACTGAAACTGAATCATTTCCAAAGTATGGTTTTAATAAGCAGCATGGTGATTTAACCCACAGCTTGGTCTTTTTAATTGCTTGTCTGTCAATCAGTCCGTTGACATGTCAGAGTATTTCTTTGACACAAAAATATTTAAATTATTCATCACAACAAGAGAGCACTTGTGGAAAAATGATGATGTTACACTCATGTCCGACATCAAAGCAGCTGTCTTTCACAACCCCTCAACTTGTGATGCGTAATTAGTTTGTCTTGTCTATCTGTTAATTCTCCCTTTCTACTCTAATGAATATATTCATAACACTGAATGCATAATGTGCATAATCAATATTGAAGGGGAAGAAGTGGAGGCTATTATCACAAGTGAATGGTAGCAGGTTGCTAAGGAACAGAACAGAACACAGAGAGTGGCAGTAAGAAAGAAGTGTGCATTACACTTAAGTTAACACTTTGTAGTGTGCCTACTTTCATCATTTTGTCTTTATTGTTTGAATAGTTTAAAATTGGTTGAACAGACCAACTTTACTGTCTTTCAGTAATCTAGACAGATTCTCTTCTCTTTTCCAAAATTGTCATATGCAAGCAGTTTAACCTAACATTTTACTCATTTCTAAAGCATTTGCAAAAAAAAGTATGTTACTTTGATGTTTAAACATTTTCAAATTTGGTGTTTATCTTTTGGTCAAATATATGCTATTTCAATTTTTTGTCATTTTTCATTCACATGTCATTAATAATGTTCTCATAGGTATTTGATGACAATGATGGCAACATTGACACCAGTGTATATGAGTTGATGGGCAGAGCAGGTATGTTAGTGAATATATGATGAATATGTTGATACTTAAGCAATACTTATACCAGTAGCAAGTGTAACATTGCTTTTATACAGTTCCATAAATAAAAAAATGAGTTTTTCTTAATTGCTTTTGGCTCTTTTTTAAATATTTTTTTAAACAGTCTTAACATTCTCTAAAGTTAACCATCAATGCAATTGTCACAACTGTTTTTTGGTCATCATTGTGTGATTCTTACTTGTCAAAATGTTAAAATGGTTTTTCAATATAACAATCAACCCTGGAAATGTTTCTTAGATATAAACTTTTTTAACTTTTTGTTGACACTGATATTTTTGAATAGTATATTAAGTAGTCAGTTTCGTGTAGTTGAATGATATCGTGAATCACAACAGAAGGTTTTTGTTTTTTTTAAGTTTACTGGGAAAAGTCAATACTGTACTATATTTGTATGTATACAGAATTTATTTTGTTACATGTACACAGAACATTCACATTTGCATGTCAATTTTACACATTTGTATACATGTATTACTTTTACATGTATTGAACAAAAAATTGTCAGAAATTGACTTGATTGGTTGATTGGTAAGATTGTGATTCCTATTTCATTACAATAGCAAGTAATTTGCCAATTTTGCACCATAAACATTCCATGTCATAGATATTTATAGAATATACATGTATGTTGACAGATTTTGACAACTAAATGGATCATTTTGCATGAAATGATGACTCACTCGAAAGAATGTTTAGAAGATGTGACAATTTCACTGAGAAACAACTTGTCAGTTTTGATCAGAAAATCGTGTGCATTTAGTCATTGAGAAAATATTCTTTGTGCCAAACATGCAACACACAATAAACTAATCGTTTAAAACAAGAAACGTATTGTTTTGAGAAAATTTCATTTGAGAACTGATTAACTTTTTAAACATAATATTGCCAGTTACTTTGCTTATTTTTGCTTTGTCAGAGAAAATAGTTAAAAAAGAAGCCACAGCTGCTGTTCATCTCTGATCAACACACAGTAGTGGTGTTTCACCATGAATGAGCGTTTTTGAACAAATTGAATGAATGAGTGAATGATTCAATGGCTCATTCATTAAGACAGTCATTTGAGTATTTCTCTATTGGAAGACTGCGTCTTAGTACGGCTGCATTTCATATTTGCCATACAATCAAGAGTCATAGAAGGCCTTCTCAATCTGGAGGATCCTTGAAAGGAAGCCTTCATTTCACTTCCTTTATTCAGTATATTTTGAAGTGTATCCTTCACATCCTCAAAAATCCCACAATCCTTTACACACATTTCAGTCACGAAAAAGAATTTGTGGAGTCAGCTGGCCCAAGTTCATTATGAAATGCCAGTCAATAAATGTTTTCAGAGATGAATGCATTATATTTTCTTTTGCTAAATTAATCATAATGCTAAACTGCTCATTTTGTAAATTACTGCAAAACGGCAGATGGTTGGGTTGTCATTCACTGTATCATATTAATAGAAAGTCAGATAATACAAAGATTTTTTTTATTATAAAGTATTTTTCAAAATGTCTTTTTAATAGTTTTTTTGCACCATGACCATGTGTGGCATAAACCTTTAGCCTGCGGACTTACTACACTGCCTAATCTAGTGTTAAATGCTGAGAAGCAGTCTAACCTAGAAGTCTCTGGACTGGACTAGAAACGCAGCCTCAATAGGATGCAGTTTTCCAATTGAGAAGCACCCCCATGGTGTGCCCATTGAATCAGTGTTTTGAATAAATTGGTTTAGTGAATGAATAGATAAAGTCAGTTATCCACACCCACTGGTGTTACTTTGTAACCTGTAGAAAGAGTTGAAATCCCCACCACTAATGCACAGGCTGACCATCTGTCTGGAACATGCAAACACAGACAAGAAATTGACCCCTGCTGTTCTTTACACAGATAATCTTCAGGTGGCTTATCCTAATGAGGAACACCAAAACAGTGAAGATGAGAATGTCTATACTCCTCTGGGTAAAGATGAGGAAGAGTATGACACCATCCTTACATCCAGCGGCTCTGTAGCAATAGTGAACCGCCCCCCTGCACCGACCCCACGGCCTGATTCACTTCCCACCCCAGATGACAAGACTCCCTTCATTGCACAAGGTTTGAATTTTAAATTTGAATTATGACTTCTGGACAATTTGTGTTTGCCATCGGCAGTGTTGGGGAAAGTTACTTTTAAAAGTAATGCACTACAATATTGCGTTACTTCCTAAAAAAGTAACATTGCGTTACTTAGTTACTTTTTATAGAAAGTAATGCATTACGTTACTTTTGTGTTACTTTTTTCTCATCTGGGCTGTTTGTTTTTATAACAAATAAAGTCCTATTTTTGGCAAATGTAAAGGCCCTTTCATACCAAAAGTGAAATGAATAAGCCTCAGGCTGAAAGAAATGCAAATTCACACCTGTACAGTAGAGGGCGCAGTTCAAACAAGCCTTTCAACTGTGCTGCCATTCTGGAATACAGAAGAATAGGATGCAGGAGAAGAAGTAAATGAGTAAATTTGTGCTCACATTTAGTTTAGAACTACAATAGCCTTCATGTTTATACAGCGCACACATCACATCTGCACTTACTCACGATTTCTCTCAACATGGGGACAGGAGAGCTGTCAACCACTAAATGCGAAAACAAAGTAATTTGGATTACTTATTTGAAAAAGTAACTCCGATATTTTGTCGTATATTTAAAAGTAATGCGTTACTTTACTAGTTACTTGAAAAAAGTAATCTGATTACATAACTCAACGAGAGCTTGTAATGCTTTATCCCCAACACTAATCATTGGCCAGTTGAGGACCTTTAATGGATTGGTGACACTGACAGCAAATTAACTTATTTCATGCCCTGTGTGAGCATTTTAACAAACATCAGTGTCTGTTGTGACATTAAAACGTATTAAAAGCTAAAGCTGGTCTAAATGATTTCTTCAATAAAAACACAAAGCTTCCATTTTGCCCATTACAATGGACGGTGTCGCTGTGCTGGCCCAGTTTAGTCAGTTCTCAGTGTTTATAAATACTTAATAACATTTCAGACTGTTATTTGCTCTCTAATCCTTTATTATACTGAGAGAAAAGAGACCTTAATATGGACCATTCATCACATGCAGCAATCTTAAATGTTCAATTTTAGTTTCATTAATAATTCAATTAGATGAAGGTGCCAAGTGACTTGTATTGTTAGAGCTTTATAAATCATTTACGCACTCCTGGAGCTGTATTCGTAAAGCATCAAATAAGCAGTACTCTTATAGATCACAATCACTTCAGTTTCATCTGTTGATCTCATGAACAACAGTATCCGATCCTTGTTAGACATTCCTTACAAATTCACAGCATGATTCCAGTAAGCACTTATGCCTTATTTTTGTGAAACAATACAACACACAATTCCTACATCACCTTTGACCAGCGCTCACAGAGGAGCAATTGCTTAGCAACTAAAACTTACGACACATCAAGCTTCTAACAAGTGTCCACAGCCATGTCTCTAGCTAACTGTATCTGTGAGTATGAGCCAGTGTATGTGTCATTTGGATGACACTGTAAGGCAGAGCAACAAGATATATTTACAACACTATCAGAGGCTATTTTGCATGAAACAGATGGTAACTAGCTAGTGTTGCTATGGCTGTCTTGTAATAGCCTCGTATTTCATATTTTAATGCAGAGTAGATGAAAACATATGTACTGCAATGACTCACATTCAGAAAATCAATCTATCTATCTATCTATCTATCTATCTATCTATCTATCTATCTATCTATCTATCTATCTATCTATCTATCTATCTATCTATCTATCTATCTATCTATCTATCTATCTATCTATCTATCTATCTATCATCAGTAGTGTCCCTATCTGCCTGTCTGTCTACAATTATCTATCTTTTTGTCTTTTTCAGATTTTGAAATCTGTTTTAGAAGTTCAGTACTGATGACTTTTTTTTTTCTTTTTTTGACAATCAAAATCTCAGCTAAGGTTTCATGTTGGACTGAAAGATGAGGAGAATAAAAAAGTTTGTATTGAAAAGCCTCTTCATCAAAGAGGAATGATGGACAAAAAAGGAGGTCAAAGATATGTGCTATTTTTGCAGAATACTGTAGTTATTATCAGCTTCTCTCTGAAATCCCCTCCTTCTGATGTACAAAGTCCTTTTGTACTGATACAGACATCACAATAGGCCTACATCAAATTCATATTGACAGGGCATTCGTATTTATATCATGGAGGGAGTCTTCATAGCTCATTTTAACCACTGACGTTTAGTGAAAGATTAGAAAGAATAGCATGTACCAGTTTAAATTACCTTATATATTTCACATATATAATCAGAGCACATTTAATACAGTGTGCACAATGTTCAAAGCAAAATTAAACAGCTCGAGGCATGTTATTTTCCATAAACCATATGTATTAAACCCATTACATGAGTGGTTGAAACTGAAGAAACCAAGTACATCATTTACTCTGTTCACAGATTGTTGAAGGGCCACAAGTCTTTATGGTGTACGGACCGCTACTGTTTTAGAGTCATATTTCCCTGTCATTATGCTGTGTGGCAGTGCTGCAGTAAGCAATATGAGTGTGTGTAGTGTGTGTGTGTGTGTGTGTGTGTGTGTATGTTGGGTTCAGTGGGGGTTGGGAAGAGTTTATTAGTGAGTCTCTCTGCTGGGAATACTGTTGTCATAATGAGCTGGTCTTTACATTGAGAGCAGGGATGGCGGACAGAATCTGATGCATTGTGACAGCTCCATTTGATGCACATCTCTCATTCACCTGTCTAAAAAACAATAGACATAACAAAGAGGTTATTATTATTATAACAAGATAAATCAGGGTTAAGCTTGATCATGTTAACTTCTCTGCTCACTGCAACACATGTGCATGCATACACACACACATGTTGGGTTTACATGTTTTATGGGGACTTTCCATAGACATAAAGATTTTTATACTGTACAAACTGTATATTCTATCCCCAAACTCTTCCTCTAAACACAAGAAAACAGAAAACGTTCTGCATTCTTACATTTTCAAAAAAACATCATTCTGTATGATTTATAATCTGTTTTCCTAATTGGGATGAAAAAATGCAACATAGGATTTACTACAACACACACACACACACACACACACACCAGTTAGACCACTATGACAACATCTGCAACCAATCAGAGTAGGGGCCAAGTAGGGTCAGCATTGCGCATTACACATGTTTTCCATCTCTCTTATTCCACAACATGAAAATACTAAGGGCAAGAAAGCAAGATTTTTCCATCCATTTCTACAGAGGGTCTTTCGCCTACGCACTGATCAGATTTCTTCGCCTACTCAGGAGGTAGAGAGCCTCCAGGGGAGGGGCCAGTGTGTGCTGTGCTTTTGGACTCAAACTACAGCAACTTGGACTTCACAAGTGTAACGAAACCCATGATAACAGAGAATGAAAGCCAGCACCATTGGTTTTCTCAGGGGACGATGACAGAATAAAAAAAAAAGGATTCCCAAGTATGCAGGATTGCCGCATAAAATTCTCCATTATTGCAGCTACTTTTGAAATCTGTATTGAATGGGATGCTGGGACATTGTGGTGCTCTTCATTAGTATGTTATAATGCAGTGGTTCTGTGGTTGTATGTTTCCCTTATATGACACACTCAGTTCAGTTCATGGAACTCTTTCCTAAAGAGCAATTGATCTGAATCAGGTGTGTTAAATGAAGAAGACATACAAAAAGTGCAGAGCAGTGAGTCCCTAAGACCTGAGTTGAGAACCACTGTGAACCATGAACCATGACAAAAAGATAAGGTTTGAAGTCGTACGGCAGTGGGACACAGAGAGCATGCAGCATATCGATCAGTTTCATCAATGAATGCATCCTTCACTTTAATTCCATTTGCTTGCCCTCATTGATCTCACTGGGGCTTATTTCATTCAACTATTCGTACAAGGGTTGTGAGACTGCTTCATGTTTATTTGGGGGCATAGGATTAAACATTTGATTATTATCCAATATTGTCACTCCTCATATCTTGGAACAGAATTCATGCTTTTTGTTGTCAGACTGGGAGAGCTGAATGTTTTTGAACACATGCCTCCACCTTGTGGACTTTCCAGGATAATGCAGACTCATTCTCAGATGTGTTTGGTACACTGATGCAGTGTGGAAGCAATAACCGCAACTATAATAATTCTGTATTTATGTGATTTTTTTTTAACAGTATTCCAAAAGAAAAAGTCCCAAGGAGATGCTGAAACACTATATTCTCTTCCCACAAGACAGGGTGAGATTTGTTTGTCTGAAAATGGAATAGTTTTATATACACGGTGAAATAACATGATATTTTATGTTTTGGCTGTAAAGCTGAAAAGCCTTTAATTTTCTTAATGTGTTTATATAACTCAATATTGTTAAGCTGACATTTTAACTGCTTTGTGGTCTCCATTGTGACAGCAAGGCAAAGGGATAGCATCTCGTCCACTTATGACACCTTTGTGCCCAGTCAGCCACCAGGACTGGACGAGCTGATCAAACTTCAGGAGGAGGTGAAAATGGGCACACTAAGTATAGATGATGCTCTGGACCAATTCAATGACTGGCAAAGGCTTCAGAAGGGAACGGACAGTGTCCAACAGGTGATGAAAGCAAATCTATTTAAAAAAACATATTTAGGTGTTTCTTCAACTATGGGCACGTTTCGTATGTTAGGATTCTGTGGTGGAAATTACATGAAAATGGACAACTAAGTATTCAGACCCTTTGCTCAGTATTTAGTAGAAGCACCCTTTTGATCTAATACAGCCATGAGTCTTTTTGGGAAAGATGCAACAAGTTTTTCACACCTGGATTTGGGGATCCGCTGCCATTCCTCCTTGCAGATCCTCTCCAGTTCTGTCAGGTTGGATGGTAAACGTTGGTGGACAGCCATTTTTAGGTCTCTCCAGAGATGCTCAATTGGGTTTAAGTCAGGGCTCTGGCTGGGCCATTCAAGAACAGTCACGGAGTTGTTGTGAAGCCACTCCTTCGTTATTTTAGCTGTGTGCTTAGGGTCATTGTCTTGTTGGAAGGTAAACTTCGGCTCAGTCTGAGGTCCTGAGCGCTCTGGAGAAGGTTTTCATCCAGGATATCCCTGTACTTGGCCACGTTCATCTTTCCCTCAATTTCAACCAGTTGTCCTGTCACTGCAGCTGAAAAACACCCCCACAGCATGATGCTGCCACCCCCATGCTTCACTGTTGGGACTGTATTGGACAGGTGATGAGCAGTGCCTGGTTTTCTCCACACAAACCGCTTAGAATTAAGGCCAAAAAGTTCTATCTTGGTCTCATCAGAGCAGAGAATCTTATTTCTCACCATCTTGGCAAACTCCATGCTTGCTTTCATGTGTCTTGCACTGAGGAGAGGCTTCCGTTGGGCCACTCTGCCATAAAGCCCCAACTGGTAGAGGGCTGCAGTGATGGTTGACTTTCTACAACTTTCTCCCATCTCCCGACTGCATCTCTGGAGCTCAGCCACAGTGATCTTTGGGTTCTTCTTTACCTCTCTCACCAAGGCTCTTCTCCCCCGATAGCTCAGTTTGGCCGGACGGCCAGCTCTAGGAAGGGTTCTGGTCATCCCAAATGTCTTCCATTTAAGGATTATGGAGGCCACTGTGCTCTTAGGAACCTTAAGTGCAGCAGAAATTTTTTTGTAACCTTGGCCAGATCTGTGCCTTGCCACAATTCTGTCTCTGAGCTCTTCAGGCAATTCCTTTGAGCTCATGATTCTCATTTGCTCTGACATGCACTGTGAGCTGTAAGGTATTATATAGACAGGTGTGTGGCTTTCCTAATAAGTCCAATCAGTATAATCAAACACAGCTGGACTCAAATGAAGGTATAGAACCATCTCAAAGATGATCAGAAGAAATGGACAGCACCTGAGGACCATGTGATATTTCAGTTTTTCTTTTTTAATAAATCTGCAAAAATGTCAACAATTCTGTGTTTTTCTGTCAATATGGGGTGCTGTGTGTACATTAATGAGGAAAAAAATGAACTTAAATGATTTTAGCAAATGGCTGCAATATAACAAAGAGTGAAAAATGTAAGGGGGTCTGAATACTTTCCGTACCCACTGTATACAGTATAAGACCAGATGCAAAAGCCTCTAAGTGCCATCTGAAATTTTCTTCTAAAGTGAGCATTTTTATCAAGCTTGTATGTTTAGGGTCAGTAATTTCATTCTAATGGCAATTAATAGGTCCTTTTCATTGCCAATAGAGTGAAATTGTATAATATATATTTCTTGAAATCTTGAATTTCTTGGGAAAAAGTTTCTTAGATAATTTTAATTAGACCTTCATATAACTAAAGAAAAAATGTTAGTTTTAATACAAATCACTCCTGTGACATAAAAGTGCCTGTAGATGAAGAAACACTATAAGTAAATTGGGTAACACTTTAGAATACTGATCCTTCATTAATGAATAACTACACAGGAACTGAGTAATGCATTATTAACACTCTAGTAACTACTATTAACTAACAAGAAACTCTGATTAATGAATTAGTAAGTAATAGTGCTCAGTTGAATGTGGTAGTTCACTATTAGTTAATCAGTAACTACTGTTTTTTCATACCTCCCAGAGAACTACTAAGAACTATATACAGGTTCATAATTAACATGAATGATGCATAATGTATAATTAATTCTAAAGTAAAGGTCTTGGTAACACACTAGTAATGACTGAAGTATTATCAAATACTTAAGAAGGAATTACTAATTATTTGGATCAGTATTCTAAAGTGAGAAACATGATAACTCTCTAGTAACTACTGAAGTCTTTGTAAACTTTTGATGTTTTTGTATGTTTTTGTACAGTAATTCCTTATGATGTATTTGGTAACACTTAAGTAATTAAAAAGTGGGTTACTATGATCTTCACTTTAGAATACTGATCCAAATAAGAAGTAGTTACTTTAGAGTTATATAGTAACTCTTGAGTTATTACTATCCAATACTTTACAAAAACATCAAAAGTTTACAAAGACTTCAGTAGTTACTCGAGAGTTATCATGTTTTTCACTTTAGAATACTGATCCAAATAATTAGACATTCCTTCTTAAGTATTTGGTAATACTTCAGTCATTACTAATGGGTTACCAAGGCCTTTACTCTAGAATTAATTATACATTATTCATTATTCTCATTAATTACGAACATGTATATAGTAGTTCTTAGTAGTTCTCTGGGAGGTATGAAAAAAACAGTAGTTACTGATTAACTAATAGTGAACTACCACATTTAACTGAGCACTATTACTTACTAATTCATAAATCAGAGTTCATTGTTAGTTAATAGTAGTTACTATAGTGTTAATAATGCATTACTCATTTGTTCCTGTGTAGTTATTCATTAATGAAGGATCAGTATTCTAAAGTGTTATCGTAAATTGTATTGTAATTTTTCGTATTTAAGTTAAAACATAAGGGAAAAAATGGACTAAAACATTTCTCCCTGACAACAGTGAGCCATGCAACATATAGTAGGTACAAATGTAATATATATAAGGACTGTAAATGTGCTGCTAACACTTTATATTGATGCTCCCCCAAAAGACATTCTACCAACTAAGTGTAAATATACAAGTAGGCCTATGTCAACTTATTCTTCTAACCCAAACACCCAAGTCTACTAAGACTCTAATGAGAGCTGACATGTAGTTGCAAATTAATTCTAGTTATTTCACATTTAGTTGCAAAGTTACTTATACGTAGTTAGTAGAATGTCTAAAGTGGACTATTGAAATAAAGTGTGTATAATGAAACTGATACACAAATATTATTTATAACACTGTATATATAATTACAGTAGATGAGTAGTTTTAATTGCACACACCTGAGTCCTCTTCATCATTACTGCTGTAATTTAACTAGTGCATCTCCTCAACCTGCACAGCTGACATACTTTGATATTTGCACTTTATTTTATAGCATGTTGTGTGCACTTACAGTGCATTTACCTAACAAAGTAATGAGTAAAATAAGAAAATTCAGGGTTAATAGCTAGTTATTGTAATTACTATAGTAAGTGCATACACCATAAAAAAGAGAAAAAAGATTGTTCAAAGTTGTAAATAAAACAAAGATTACTAAAGTACATTTTACAAACAAAAAAAAGTATTCATTTTTTCTATTTCAAAATTTCACATATAATTTAGTGTGTTACTTGGCAATACTTTGTACTTATTTGTGAAATTTACTAGCAATTTCTGAGTGAAAATTATTTCTACATCCAATTTTTTTCATTGTACTATAAAAATCTGTAAAATTAAAGTAAACAAAGGGCAGTAGATCCCTGTGCACATTTGAAAAAAAAAAAAAAAAAAAAAAAAAAAAATTCAAAACACCTTTTCAATGTAGCCTTTAAATAGAATAGTTCATTATATTTACTTTACATTACCTACAAATTCATTTTTGAGTCCTCTTGGCATGAATAGTGTCCTGCGCCTAAAGAGTGCATATTAAAGCCTGTTCAACTAATTGTTTTCCACAGGAGAAAATACAGCAATTGAGGGAAAGCATCGTCAGCAACAGAGAGGATGATGAAAGTGTATATGGTAGGTTATTGCATCTGCTCGATAAATTTGAGATAAATCGTTCATAAAATATGTGTATAAAAAGACTTCAAGTCTGATACAAAGGCCCCAGAAATTTCTCTTTGATGCTTCCAAGAGTTTACAAAATATGTTATTATAAGTTCTGATTGGACAGACATCAAAAGACTGTTTCTCTGCTTGTGTTGTTCATTCTGCACAATGATTAATCAATCTCAAAATAGAGCCAGAGCCAATCAGTTGAGAAAACATCTCATGGACCAGCTATAAAGTTTCCTTTATGTAAAGATTACAGCAAGAATATGACAGAAAAAAAGAAAGTCTCATTGGGTGAGCAAGACGGGATTAAAATGTATCTATGTGAGTTAACAGGCCTCTTTCCTCTCTATCAGATAAAATCAGCATCATTCATCACACGCCAAGTAAGTGCCCTGCCATGAAAGCAAGAAAACTTTCTCTGTTGCTGTTACTTTATCTTTGTATCTGTCTCCTCCATATCTGTGGCAATGAGGCTTTTGTGTCTCAGGGGACCTGTTAGCGAGAAGAATGGCTTATACACAAGTCTTTGAGAAGCCACATTACCTTCTATACTACTGTACTAGTGTTTTTGCAGTTTATGTGACTATCAGAGTATCATCTAGAGCCAGCCACCCCTTGCTAAATTCTGTATACTCATGATAAAAGTGTCTGATAGTTTAGTGAAGGGCTGAGGTAGGGAAGTTTCCTGTGATGCTAAATGTATGTATGTATATATAAATATATATTCTGTATAGCTGCGCCTGCAAATGAGTGTCGAAGATTGAGCCAGCAACTGGACACAGAGTTCTACAGTAAACCTCTTAAAGGACAAAATGTGAGTGTATGAGGGACATTTTGTACATGTACTGTTCCTCAAATATACTATAATACATTAAGCTAGGAGACTGTTTTACCTAGTAAGTTGTCTTATATTTCCTCTGCTCTTTTTTAATAGTCAAATTTCTTCAGGAAGGCAGATAAGTAAAAGTAAGTATCATACAAACCATTAATATTTTTTAAATAAAAATATGCACATAATGAGTTTGTATGTTTGTTTTTTTTTTTTTTTTTTTTATTAATGAGCCAAAAGATGACAATGTAATGCAAAAAGTGTCACTTTTATTGATTTTTTATTTATTTTTTTGTCTTTTTTCAGTCATCCTGTTTGAAGAAACACTGAATGCTGCTCTGAAGAAATGCACTAAACAGGAACTGATACATTGTAGTTAATAATAAAAACAATTTCACTGCAATTTGTAACTATTTTACATTTTACAAATTGGTATTGGAATTGGAATATGCATGAATCCCAAATTTGTTAGGGTTAGGGGTGGAACGTCATGCTTTCTTTTTTTCTAAAAATCATACATTTTCATATGAATCACTTCATACAAATTCATACGAAAGTGCCATCACTTTCGTAAGTTGCATTTTCTCATCGGGTTGGTTAATATCCAGTCTGTCAGACTCTTAGTCATATCCAACTATTCACTATTTTACTATCCCACTATTTTTTCTTCCTTCCTGTTTTTTTTTTTTTTTTTGAATGCCTCTCAAGGCTTTAGTAGCATTTTTTATATAAAGATCTTTTTGTAGCTTTCACCACCACTGTTTACTCAATATTATTTAAACATATATTTATAATTTCTTTAAAATGTTGTCATATTTATAATTTATATTCAATAAAGAATTCTACTATTATTTGATGAGGATGTCTTATTAATGTTTTCTGTCTCATGGTTTTAAAGATATTTTTAGTTACGTTGCATGTTCTGGACCTAAGGGGGTGCTGTGCTACTAAGCATAGCAATCGGTTTTCTGGTCTACGCAGATCTCTCACATTGTATTGACGGTATTGCATTTTGATGGACAAAAACAAAGCCATTGCACATCCCATTGTCCCTGTGGACCTCTCAGTACCATACGGATCACTGATTGTAAGTAAGGACACAAACAAGCGTCTGGGAGAAAGCAACTACAGAAGTGAGGTCTTCCCACACGCTGCTTCGGTGTCAGGGGACACGGATCTAATGCGGATCTGCGATTCGAGGCAAAACCCCAGGAGCGGCGCTGCTAACCCGCTCTGCCTGCCAACCCTAGCAGCTGGACACATTTGCATTATCAATCATGCTCTTTGTGAATAATATGTATTAAAGCCTTGCTGCTCCACAGTGCTTGGATGAGCCAGTTCTGCCTCCAGAGATGATTCGGCTCCTGCAGCCCTGGTGGCATTTGTGACCGTGTGTTTGCCTGTCACCTGCTGCTCTGGGAAAGAGACAGGCTTTCTGATCCATGGCTGGATCAGGCTTTGACATTCCTTCTTCAACTATGAGAGCGTTCCATCCAGTATAAATGATGCCCCACCAGCCTGAACAGGAAAGGGATGCATGCAGACCCTCCATCTTATATGACGTTTTGTCATATTAGATCTCATTCAGTTCTCTCGCAAGAGAAATATCAATTGGCAGCATCTAATCACCACTGTTAGTTGCCAAAATAAATATGATTATTTATACCGCTAGTCCTTGGCCTCTTATGGAAATTAACATCAGGAGCTCTCACTTTTCTCAAGCTGGAAGAGGGATGATAAACCCTACACAAAGGATTAAGTCTTCCCTGAAGTATAGAGCTTTATCAGGGGGAGTGAAGGGCAGGATTAGGATTCAAATGCACCAACAATACTCTCATAATACCACAAACTGATAGAGATCCAACCCAGCTGAGGCTCACAGTCGACTGCAAAACCGATGGTAAACCCAAACTATGCCTCTGCTGTTTATCAGCCATTTCCTTTTTATGTTTTGCGATTTGATTTGATTAACTAACCTTTCCAGATGTCTGTGGTAAAAAAGCAATTGCTCAGAGTTGATGTAAAATCCTAGTTCCCGCAGTTTTTTGGCGTAACAAAATGCCCATGGGTCCACGAAAACACAATTGCACACAAAAATGCACTCTAGTCCCTGTCCCTGGGATTAATACCCAGAATTATACACAGCTGCTTCCCCTTTGCACCCTAATAAAAATCAGGCAATTTCACAGCCAGTGGCATTCTTTCATCCCATAATCCCCCTGCATGTGTACAGTATATGTGACCCTCCTCAACAAGGGCCAAGGCCGCTGTCGGGGTACCTCCGGTTGGTAAGAAGAGCTTTGATTTGGGGTTCCTGCCTGGGAAGAACCAAGCCGTTAAATGGAGTCCACAACAGCAGGATCCCAACACTCTCAGCCCCCCATTCTGCCTTTACGCTCACCAGCACATCCAAATGCATTGAAATGAGTCGCATGGAGGTACCTTTCCAGAGTTAAAGCGGGCTTCAAATGAGACACAAACAGTGCACTGATTCACACAGCTCTTATTAGTGTAAATGGCACTCTTCATTAACATGTTGCTAATGGTTTGTCCTCTTAATGCTGAGTGTTTGTAATGCTAAGGACAATGCGTGAAGTGATTGCCAATCAGCAGATACAAGAGCCAGGTGTCCTCTGAGTGCATTAGTCCCAACTGCTCCTCAACAGATGTTTAACACAGGACTTTGCTGAAGTACTGGCAGGAGAAAATCATCAAGCGTAAGGCACTGAACTTTTCACTTGTCATTCTGAGGCAATGCATGTAACATACAGTACTCGATATTCCCAAACTCCCACGACTTGCTTGTTATAATAGCCAAGTTATCAAGTGCCTGAGTCATTTGTTATGTAAAAGACCTACAAATCTCCCTTTTTAAAGCAAACTAGAGGTGCATAAGTCTTACACTTGGCAAAATAAACACAGCATTAATCAAGCCTAAAAGAGGAGAAATCAAATCCCTGGGGCTAAATGTGTTACCTGTTAAGAAACCTGAATGTTCAAATACAGCTGGGCACAACTGTCTCACCTCTTTCAAAAAATAATATCTGGCTAAAGAAGAAAAACAAGATAACCATCTATTTACATATTCTGGAGATAGAAGATCACTGTGGGTCAAATCTATCTACATTTCAAATATGCAGATTAAAATAATTCCGCTGCAAAACAGCAGGAAAGTAGTTGCAAAAAATCTGTTGTGATTTAATCCCTCAACCTTTCCCCTGGGTGTTCCAGCTGGGCTTTTAATCTCTGCCTGTGCTTCCTTTTGTAAACCTGTCACAGGCACAGGAGAAGCAGGGACTATCATTCAGTAAGTCCCTCGCAAGCACTTTCTAAAATGTCAGCGGCCCCCCAGCGGAACGTTTCAATCTTCCATCTCCTCTCTCGCCCTGGTTTTGGTGTTTTGGTGCCCCCTTCCAGAGCTACTCCATTCCCCAAAGGGCAAAACAGCATCTGGTGCAAGGGCAAAGGTACACAGGACAGTGCGGCCCCTGCCGACCCCTTGCCTGTCTGATCAAGGGCCAAAAGAGACCCCTGGAGTGTGGCTGTACCCTTGGGTCTGTGGCTGAAAGCCCCTGTGCTGGAGCTTTGGGTAGATTAGCAGCACTGTTCCCCAATGCATGGCCTTTGTGCAGCAGCGCCCAGGCGAGGCCAAGCTGTCCGCGGCCACAGGGATGCAGTAATTCCGCCGCAGGTCAGCGGCTCTGCATTTTTAAGCAGCTCCTAAAAAGGTCACTTCCGCCGAGGCGAAGCCAGAAGACTATCTCTATGGAAACCTGGTGACTTGCGTCCCCCACCAAAGTCGGCTCCCAGATTGAATCAAAGGCTACGATGATAAACAGGGATGGCTAAAGGCTTTATCTTTTATTTGCGCTCTGCTTCTTCTGAGAGGGAGTTGAGTCTTTGAAGCTGATGGTTGTGTTTTTGCAAGGATGTTTTGACTGCTTGATGTCCTCATGAAGGGCTGTGGTGTGTTGGGGGAGGGTTGATTTATATGTTTTTATAAGAGTCTTAGTGATTGAACAAATACTGTAAAGCATGAAAGGGTCGATTGCAGAACATATTTATTTTTAATAAATGCTTTGACCATTTCCAGACCTTGTGGATGCTGAAGTTCTGCATGTAATGAATGTAGACTGAAAGTTTGCTTGGCTTTGTGATATTTATACTCTTTCAGAGAGAGCTTAACCATACCAAATGCCAAGGTTCTCCAGGCTCATCTTAAAGCTAGGGTGTGCAATTTCACAGAGGCTAGCAATAGCAAGCTACCTTTGAAAACAAAAGATCCTACACTCCCTTTAGAGTGTTCTTCAAAGCCACACCTCCTCCAAACCATTTGTACAGCCAGAGCAGAGTCTGCAAAATGTCACAAAAGACAGTCACAATCTCCAATGTGCCACATGCATTCACCATATCAACACAACACGCATGTGTGCGCATTCACTAGAGCACCACGACGCATATGTGTTGTGTTCACAACAGCGGCCGTTGTTGCATGAATGCATGTTGGACATTAATATTTTGCAAATAAAATGGTAAATTATGTTTTTTGAGCAAACCACTGGAGTCACATGGATTACTTAAATAATGTCTTTACTACCTTTCTGGAGCTTGAAAGTGGTAGTTGTTTAGGCTGTTAATTGAGGGACAGAAAGCTCTCAGATTTCATCAAAAAGATCTTCATTTGTGTTCTGAAGATGAACGAAAGTCTTACGGTTTTGGAACGACATGAGCGTGAGTAATTAATGAAAGAAATTTGGGGTGAACTATCCCTTTATGTAAAAATGACAAAAAAAATGTTAGTTGCTTCATTTTGCCCCTATACTAAACTACCCTCACCACTAATACACAGACTGACAGTCTGTCTGGAACGTGCAAAAGCGGAGACAAACAAATTGATACAAAAAATTAAAAGTTTCTGTACTGTTGGACTGTATCAGTGCTTTTTGAACTATTACAACTATTGTGTCTGAAGTACATCTGACGTATAATAGTATGTTTTTAATATAAAATGTTTACATCCTTCAAGTAACTTACAATTTTACCAGTATGTGTATTTGAATGTCTGCATATTAAGATTATTTAGAAGTCATTTTTATTTTTATTTTTTTAATGAGCTACTCTCCTCATGTAAATGCATCTATTTAATCATTACTACTCCTGGATGAACAATGAAGCACTGCAATAGCAAAATTACTACAACACAAAACCCTCTTAACAAAATAGTGGCAAAATCACCCATATTTCAAAACCAGACCCCCGCTACTTTTGGGTCTCATCAGAATTAGCTGCTCTCCTCAGCAACGAAAGAGATTAATTGTCCCACCACATGTGCAATAATAGCTTGACTCCATGCCCAACCAATCGAGTGTGCAATGGCAGTCCACAGAGTAATTGAGGTGATTTGGCAAGCACTGCCTCGCATACATTGTTCCATAAAGACATCCTATGTCGCATGAGGACTGCCCACGTATCGCCTCAATGAGACTTGTGCCAAAGATGTGGTGTAAATATGAACTGGGGCATTGAGAAACCAAACAAAAGTGACCGTGAAAGGTCTCTGTCAGCATTGTGACTCTGATTGGGCTGTGGACAATACACAGTGCTGATTCTCAGTGGAATCTGTTAGGTTAAAGCCTCTGGCTTAAAATTAGTCTTTTTTGTCCGTGTAAGAGATAGCCACGATGTCCTTATACCTGAAAATGTGTATGGCAGTACACTTGCCCAGTACAGGTTATGAAGGCAATCCATTTATAATGCAAACACACTTCTTGACATATTCATTTTTTATCTCATAAGATACTCATGCTGTCAATACAGCAAATAAAACTTGAATAGGGAAGCATAGGAAACTTGATACTTAATTCTCTAAATCTAATTTTATGCCTTGGAAAAAATGAAAGGAATAAAATGACTGGGAAATTTTCCCAGTTTCTCTCAGCCTGAGGCGGCTTTAATGGCTTTTCTCCACTTGGATGCAGGTGAGGGGGATTTGATTCCAGCTGAATCATGTAAGAACCTCCCCCCTGCCTCTCTTCATCCAGGTGTTCAGCCAATCCCTTCGCTCGCTGCCACTGGACGGTCGCCATACTCTTATTAAATCCTGCAGGCAGGCTGAGCACAGCCTCAACACGCTGCCCTCCAGTTACAGAACCACTGCACAGCGTTCTTACCCGCTAATCTGAAAAACAGAGAGAAATGGAGCTGAACGTGAGTTTTAACGTGCATATGGGTAGATTTTCATGCATTTACATAACATTTTTGTATAAGGGAGATTTAAATCCTGCAAATGAATTGATATCAAATGCTTTAGTTGCTTAATATGCAGTTAATTTCACAAACTTTTAGACTTGTTATCAAAGAATATAAGATTTCAGGCCCACAGCATCAGAACGGATCCCTTTTCCCATCCCATGACGTGCAAACTCATACCATCTGGAGAATTCGGGCCAAAACCACCAAAGTAGTTTGTTCCCTCAAGCTGTCAGACTCCACAACAACCGACAACATCCAAACAGACTGACCGAAGTGTGATTGTTCACTCTTTAAACTGTGACATTTGTAGACATCCCCTAGTGTTTTACAATATTTTGTTCAGTGTTGCATTCGTTGTTTTATAACTAATTTGCCCTTTTTATCACACTTAGCCTGTAATAAGAAGAACAATTTGTCTCAGGACTTAAAATAGACCTCAAAGTTTGTCTCCAGTTAGATTCCAACACCATGCTTATACACCCGGGATGCCAGCTTTACTGCATTAGTTTTGATAAGCTGAGCTTTTCTCACCTGCAGCCAATGACACCGCACACTTCCACCAGGCCCCATATGCAAATTATTATTAATGGTGATTCATTTACTTGGCATCCTGTGCCAAGCCTGATTATTAGAAAAAGAGAGCGAGAAGAGCGAAAAATACTCCCATGTTGCGGTTTTTAAGTCCAACCCCCCACCCAGCTTCCAGCGTTGCTATAGAAACTCCCAATCAGAGACTGTTGTGCCCATGCGCTTGGCGTGGGTTTCGGTGGCGCAGGTGGAATGCATATGGAACAATGGCCCATCTGGGTGTGCCAGTGGCGCCCATTTTAATCACACCGTTTCCACGGTGCTGGCTGATGGAGACATTGAGTGGGCTGCTGGGAAGCCGCCAGACCTCATCTACGGTGGGCAGAAATGGAGCATAGAAGGAAGGATGCTTCAGATTTGCTCACATGCAGACTTCTTTTGAAGCATTCAGTCCATTGGTCAGCCAAAAAATCACTTTACACTTGATAATTGTAGTTTGTCTGCTCTCTGAATTTCTTTCTGCTTCTGCTTTAACGTAGAACTCTGCTATAGTTTTCCATCTTTAAAGTGCGCTGTAGGCAAACATCTATTCTCAAACTATTTATTGAAAATAAAATATATGTCTCTCAACCCACATCTCTCTGGAAGTATGCTTGCTTACCTAAACCATTAAAACCAAACTGTATTGCAAATACTAAATATTGCGGTGGACATGGGGGTGTGTGCTTAATGAATCATTCAGAGCACCTTATCAATTGAAGCACATTTAGAACAGTGAACAGAACTAGCGCAGGTTAATTAAAAGACAAAAGCCAAAGGGGTGCCTGGCAACTCTCCTGGTCTGAACCTATTTATGTCATGCTGGGTGGATGGGGATTTTGGGGCTAGGAATGTAATATTGAGACCCTCAACAAACCCAGCAGCATTGCTTCTTCAGATACATAAATAAATCAAGACTCCACCACTCTTTGCCCCTGTCCTATTTAAAATGGTGCTGTCAAAGGCGCAGGAGACATTAAACTTGATTGCTAAATGAAATGTTTTGTTAGAAAATAGAGAGCGTATAGTGTGTGTGATGTGATGAAGCTAATTCTTCATTTTTTTTTCTTTCTGAGCTCTCTTTTGAGATTTAAAGTGCACTCAACAATCAACCAGCCAGAAAAAAAGATTTGTTTCACAGGTGGCCTCCAAATGTATGAAGCTGAGGGGGCTTTAATGCTTTGAGAATGCAGAAAGAGTTTTTTTGTTATGTTTTGTTTTTGTCTATTGATATTTAAGTGATTTGGCAGTCAAATGTACAGGAACATAAACCCAATCCTATCTTCTTTTATTATATAACAAATAGGGAATCATGGTTTCTATTGCATCTATCCTGGTATTAATGTTACAGGCAATGTGTGCATCTCAATCAGCTTCCTAGTTCAGTAGTCAGGGCACTGATTTTAAGGGCAAAGTCCTACCAGTGCACCATGGTGCCAGCTCACCACACATAATGACACACAAACGATGTTTGTATTTCAGCATAAGCATATGAACATAATCTAGTAAACATTTATAATAAATGAAATGTTGCAGGGATGTGTAACAATCCAAGTATTGATCCAAACATAATGTCAGAAAGGTCTCTGTGCTGCTGTTGTTTATAAATGCCAGTAAAGTACATTGTGGATGTTGCCATGTTGCCAGAAAAAAGAGCCATCAGGGTCCCAAATTCGTGTGTAAACAATATACTGATTCATGACCTAGGGAGCTGAATGAGACACAATCAGTGTCTGTATTTGGTGGCTAAGAAGTGACTGATGTTAGGAATGCAGTAACAGTGTTTATTCATTTAGTCCAACTTCCACTGAATAAATATGTACTTGTTATGTAATTATTGTTTGTTTTATACCCTTACGAAAAAGTTTATTCAAGCAATTAGTATACTTCTTTTAAACTAAAAAATAAGAAAGTATACTTTCAGTCTACTTTTTATGTACTTCTCAGAAATGTACTTAAAATTGCATTTAAGTATACTTGACTTATACTGACAGAAAACTCTATTTAGCCTATACTTGTATGCAATCTTTTGATTGAGATATACTTAAAAGTATATTTAAGTATACTTGGCTTGTAGTTGTGTTTGCTCTTTTGTTTGAGTAGCCTATTATGTACTTTTCACATAGTTGTAAATACTGTCTACTGTCTACAACATACTGTCTACAATTCTGAGTATCTGATTTTTTTTAGTCCACTGGTAGTGTAGGCAGAAATTTACTTCAAATCTACTTTACACTTTCCCACCATTGACTGAATTTTCTGGCTATCCATGTTTTTACTGTAATACGGTAGAGTATAACAATGTGAACTAGGTAGTTCCGCTGATTACCTTAAAAGTCCAATGTTAGAATAATGTTCTGGGAACGTTAGATTAACGTTAGAATAATATTATACAAACCAAAAACTAACGTTCTGGGAACGTTAGATTAACGTTAGAATAATGTTCCCAGAACATTAGATTAATGTTAGAATAATGTTATACAAACCAAAAACTAACATTTTGGGAACGTTAGATTAAGGTTAGAATAATGTTCTGGGAACCAAAAACTAACATTCTGGGAACGCTAGATTAATGTTAGAATAGCGTTATATAAACCAAAAACTAACATTCTGGGAACGTTAGATTAATGTTAGAATAATGTTCTGGGAACGTTAGATTAATGTTAGAATAACATTATGAGAATGTTAGATTAACTTTAGAATAACGTTATACAAACCAAAAACTAACGTTTTGGGAACATTAGATTAACGTTAGAATAATGTTCTGGGAACGTTAGATTAACGTTAGAATAATGTTCTGTGAACGTTAGATTAATGTTAGAATAACGTTATACAAACCAAAAACTAACATTCTGGCAATCTTAGATTAATGTTAGAATGACGTTCTGGGAACGTTAGATTAATGTTAAAGTAACATTATACAAACCAAAAACTAACGTTTTGGGAACGTTAGATTAACGTTAGAATAATATTATACAAACCAAAAACTAACATTCTGGGACGTTAGATTAACGTTAGAATAATGTTCCCAGAATGTTAGATTAATGTTAGAATAGCGTTATATAAACCAAAAACTAACGTTCTGGGAATGTTAGATTAATGTTAGAATAATGTTCTGGGAACGTTAGATTAATGTTAGAATAACGTTATACAAACCAAAAACTAACATTCTGGGAATCTTAGATTAATGTTAGAATGATGTTCTGGGAACGTTAGATTAATGTTAAAGTAACGTTATACAAACCAAAAACTAACATTTTGGGAACGTTAGATTAACATTAGAATAATATTATACAAACCAAAAACCAACGTTCTGGGAACGGTAGATTAATGTTAGAATAATGTTATACAAACCCAAAACTAACGTTCTGGGAACGTTAGATTAACATTAGAATAATGTTCCCAGAACGTTAGATTAATGTTAGAATAACGTTATACAAACCAAAAATTAACGTTCTGGGAACATTAGATTAATGTTATATTAACTTTAGAATAATATTATACAAACAAAAAACTAACATTTTGGGAACGTTAGATTAAGGTTAGAATAAAGTTCTGTGAACCAAAAACTCATTTTAAAGCAAGTACATAACCAGCCA
This sequence comes from Megalobrama amblycephala, assembly GCF_018812025.1. Classification (NCBI taxonomy): domain Eukaryota; kingdom Metazoa; phylum Chordata; class Actinopteri; order Cypriniformes; family Xenocyprididae; genus Megalobrama; species Megalobrama amblycephala. Next base: position 49,959,821 of record NC_063046.1, read on the forward strand.
GTGTTAAAAACTCCTTACCTTAGCCCGATCCACAACAGTAAGCTTGTAATAATGTTTATAAAATCGGTACTGGTGGGTTTCCGCGGGAAATTCGAGCATGCAGCAATTCGTCTTTGCAATGTTGTTAACATTAACAATTTGAGAACAAAGTATAATAACAATAATAATTTGCAGGTTTGATGTGATATGAGTTAAGCGATCGTTAGATTTAATCACCATTGGCAGCGCAATTTATTGTAGGCTAATGCTTTTTTCCTCAGTTGGTCAGAACAAAAGTGTCAGACATGTTACTTACTTATTCAGACATTTTCCGGTGAAAATTCTTATTTTGATCATACTTCCAAGACGTTGAATCTGTGATTCCGAAGTACAATATCCACTGGTGCGGTGACTGACAGCAAACATTATTCGTCCCCACTGAGGAGCTGTGCCAAAGCATAACCCATATAAAGATGATAATTCTGCATATAACTGCAGTTGCAGGTTTCAAACAGAGATGGCGACAAAGAGGCAAAACTTATGGACAGCAGCTTTAAGAAAACTTTCCTGGCTAACGAATAAAACAAACTATAAATTAAAGCTGCAAGCAGCGATGAAAGGGACCTTGCACCCGGGCTTACCGCCACCCGGTGGCCTTAGGAAAACTGAACAGTGGGCGATATTCATTTGAGCAGATAAATAGAGGAGAAATATAGCAAAGTAATTTTTATGCACCACAGTTCCTGCTGCCAGCAGGTGGCGCTTTGACTATTACAGAATATTGCCAAGTAGATGTCTTCAGGCCAGGACTATCATCAAACATGTGAATTTTGGAGCAGATCGAATATTTTATGACTGAGTTACAACAACTTCCTGTTTTGTGGCGTTAATCGCATACATTAGCACTCAGCCAAGTGTTGCATGATTTAACATGGCCACTTCATGGCATATTTAAATGTGCTTCTGGGAGTGAATTATTGTGCAAAGCATGCAATTTCCTGTTGTCAGCAGGTGACGCTATGACTAACTGAATATTGGCATATAGACGTGTTCAGGCCAGGACTTTTATCACACATGAGAAGTTTGGGACAGATCGGACACTGTCTTACTTATAGTGACTTACAGCAGCTTCCTCTTTCATAGTGAAACTTCAGACTTTGTCAGTCCGCCACTTCAGCGAAAACTCAAGATATTTGCAGTTTAACATTGCTAAGGCCTTTAGATTATACTGACCAAATATTATGTTGATCTGGTTAAATCTCTATGAGGAGTTAATCACAGTGTAAAACATGACATTTCCTGTTGCCAACAGGTGGTGCTATGACTGTAACTGAATATTGCCACGTTGATGTCTTCAGGTCAGGAATCTAATGAATCATGTGAAGTTTGGGGCAGATCGGACATTGTCGGTGCGTTCCAAACGGGATATATCGCCTTCCGAAGGGCACTTCGGAGTGAAAATAATTATGGCCGCCATATTGAAGGGTCGTTCCAAACCGAAGTGCTCAAAACTGGCCACTTCAAAGGGCCCTTTGGAATGAAGGATTTCAAAGGGTACAACTGATGGACACTTCGGCCCCCCATGATCCTTTGCACAGGGAAGTTGTTTGACGTCACAGAATGGGAACAGGATGTTAGGAGTTCGATTTTACCTATAAATGTATAGTATTTTTCTATACTACTGTAATATTTAAACGAGTTCGATTTGGTACATTATGGTCAAAATGACATTGTACTTCAACAAAAATACTTTACAGCTCCTTTTATCAGTCCATTTAAATGTTTAAAATACATAGATACAATATACATGGTGCGATAAACCTAAAATAAATAAATAAATAAAGTAACGTTAAACAAAGGGCGCAGCTTGCACAATCTACTCCTCCTTGATTGTCTCGTTAAGATGACGCTGAAGTACGTTCCAAAAGAAGAGTTTTTTTACCCCTACACCCTTCATCCCTTCAAAGCTCTCACTCCGGAGGGTAAACCCTTTGAAGGGATTAGGGCATAGGGATGAGCCCTTCCGAATGGAACGCAGGGCCTATGCCCAAGTTACAACAACTTCCTGTTTCATGGTGAAACATCGAAATTTGTTAGGCCGCCACGGGCATTGCCTTCAGTGAAAAGTCAAGATCTTCACAATTTAATGTCTCAAAGGCCTATAGATTAGACTGACCAAATATGACCTTGATCTGATTAAAGCTTTAGGAGGAGTTTGTTAAAGTACAACTTCTGGAAATGGCAAAAACTGCAATATCTCACTTCCTTTTGGGTTTTCAGGTTTTCAGGACTTTTTTGTAGGTATTGGGCTGTTACATGTGTCTACCGAATTTCATACCTGTACGTGAAACGTAGCGCGAATGGCGCTTAATTGAAATTGTAGGTGGCACTATCGAGCCATTTTGCCACACCTAATTCAGAAACCCATATCAGATGTAAATTTTCACCAAAAATGCGACTCATTTCGAAGAAGAAGAAGAATTGACTGAACAATGACAATAGGGTCCTCACACCATCAGTGCTCGGGCCCTAAATAGTAAACTGTAAATATGATGTTCTGTTCACTTAAAGAAAACTTACTAGTATACTTGCAGTAACTGAGAGTATACTTCAAAGTGCCCTCACTTTGATAGCAAAACAAACCTGTGTGTGTGTGTGTGTAGAAGTTAGCATTAACCTAGATTATTAAATGCTGTAAAAAATTATTGCACTGCATTAACACATAGAACCTTACTGTAAAGTGAGTGTTTACATTCTATGTTAATGTAGCTAAGCATGTAAACTTTTGTCCCATTCAGGATAATCATTAAAGATAGTTGTTAATCGCCTCCATTATTTTTCATTTAATTCAGGGACTTCAGTTGTGTCCATTTCAATCAAACTGTAAATCAACACATTTCTCTATGAATAAAATAATCTTTCATTTTATTGTTTGATTAGGTAATTTATGTTAGCAGCACCAATTGCAAGTCACAGGAGACATATACACAGGAACATATACACAACGTTAAAAGACGCATTTAATCCAGCAAGAAACCATATGTACAAACTCTCACGTGTGTGCATAAGAGTCCCTGGAGACACTGTTGTGTGTGTTTAGACGCAGGGGGTCGCAAACTGCCCAAGTTTTAATTAAGTCGCTACTCTTGGCACAGCATAGTGGGACAACCACTGAGCTTCATCAAACATAAGCAATTACATAAACAAACCCCAGAAGATTTTAGCTGCTAATATTACTATACCTGAAAGCCATATACATGCTGCTGAGTACACATTGTAAGAAAAGAAAAAAAAAATCAGTAGAAAAATGTAAAAGGTACTGCCAGGACATTACCCGTTAAGTTTACGGGCATTTCTTTAACCCTAAAAAATCAATATGGAAAATTCCTTCCTATTAACACAGGACATTTTGCACTATTTTTATAAACTTTTCTTAGAGGGCATAAACACTTTTTTTATAGGCAACTGATGTGAATGCAGCTCAAAAGTGCAATGCCTCAATAACCTCTAAAAATTCTGCCAGGATTGACATGTTAAACCCACACTGCCCTTATGAATAATAACTGTGTGATGGATGCTAATGTGTTAGGTGAGATGGACTGAGAATGTATGTTCTCATGCCACTGTGATCTCAGTGTGTGTACGGTTATGCCCCGTTTGCCATCTGCGGCGAAGGGGTGGAGGGCCGCTGCAGTACAGTGAAGGTATTGTGTGTGCCTTGACAAGGAGGGGGGATGAATTTGTCTGAAATGGAGGAAAGGAATCGGAGATGAGGTGAAAGCCAAGTTGAGTACAACTCAAGAGCTTAAGAAATGTTCTTATTTTCAAAGGTGACATGAAATATATAGAAAGTGTTGCTGAGAGAAGAATTTTAAAAGTAATTTTGTTTAAATTTAAGTTAAAGATGGTCTAAAATCCCTCCACAGCAAGACTACTCTCTCTCTCTCTCTCTCTCTCTCTCTCTCTCTCTCTAGAGTCTAATATTTTCAGCCAGCAAGACTCATTTGTTACAATCTTGGCCCAACATTAGATAGAACCACCTACGGATTTGCTGTCACAAAGAAAAGAACATTCCGGAAATATGAGTGAAAAAAATTACATCGCCGCCAAAGGTTTAGGATTAATATTAAGAATCTGGTCTCTCCCTGCCTTCAGACATGAGGGAGTCATATGTTAATCATTCGTTACTGATAAACTAATCTTCGTTCAATTAAACTACACAACTAATTATTTAGTATTTTTCATTTTCATTAAACAAACTTCATCATCGTCAATAGCTTCAACCAATCAAGGAAAGGGTTACCACATATTTTTAGATGCATATTCCTGGGATTTTAGACAATTGCTATGAAATATAACACTCTAGCGTAATTTTTCATATGCTGTAAACAAAATATATGAGAGATAAGATACTTAACTTCAGTCTTTATTATCTGTAAATACACAATGCAGACAAGAGTATTTTCTTTTAAACAACTTTTGGACGGAGTGGTGAAGAGAGCCCACTGTTGGCTGGGAATGAGCTTTTAAAACCATTTCCTGTGAGCTACGTCCATCATTGCTCTCCATTTTGCTGCGTTCCCCTTGTCAGCCATTATTCATCACTGTAATGTTGTGCTGGGCAGAGCCCCAAAACCTCAACTCACCATGGGGAAAGAAATGGAGAGAGACCAAACACCCGACACAAACGCACTTAATACTAAACGTTGCCATGGAAGGGATACCGATACCACTCAGTGCAGGTTAAGCCACCTTCATATGTTTTGCCATCTTTGGAAGGTTTCAGTATGTTTAGTGATGGGTTTAGGGTCAAAAGTCAGTACATACATTGGGTCAAAAATGAAATGTTGCATTAGCATCCATTAGACACAACCTACATGTTTTAATAACTGTTTAAGTGTGATTCTGAGTCACTCTGAAGTATTTGGCATGAACCGTAAATGGCAGAAAGTTGGGTTTTAATAGGGAGCCATATATATATGTAGTCTTAAAACTCCTCAACGTTCCACTCCAGATTTTCTCAGCAGCCATAGGCCGGTTCTGTATGGGCCTCTGGGGCTTGGGAAGGGAGAGGTCCTGTTGGGATGGAGATAGGGGATTGATGGTGATTGTTTTAGCATGTGAAACTGCAGGGGAGGACAGGCACCGCTGCAGACTGCCTGCCTGCACTGAGGTTAGATAAGGTGAGAGCTCAAGGACTGGAATGGTTCTTCTGGCCTCACGCCCACCTGTAAATAAAGTCATACTCACACAGGATCCTCTGTACGAAACCTTGTTTTGGAGTATTTACAAAGAGTGAATGTGAAATTTCCTCTACAAGTCGAATTTAAAGTCACGACCTGACAAGATTGCAGAGACTTTTTCCATTTGATATAGTCAGGGCTTTTCGTATATCGGAATGAAAATTTCTGCTGCCTAAAACAAAGAGATATTAAGCAGCGCACAACACACATGCCTTCACCATAAACCACAAGACTGTCTTATCTGCTGCTGAACTGCTGCCAGTGATTCCATTCACATAATTGACTTGCGCCACAAGCCTGTCCAAATGAATTTTTGTCCCCTCACAATGCACTCTTTCCTCATTATTCATAATTAGCCGTATAGTCTTTCAGTTACAATTGAAGAGGTACTGATAATGATTATGGCAATGATTATGTGTTTTTGCTTTTGTTGTTTGGTGTGTTTCAGAATGGGTTTTTGAACCTAGTATAGATGTAAATCAGCTCTATTGTTCTTCAACATTAAAAGAGTCCAAAACCCTCATAAACTGTGTTCACACATATAATTATGTATCACGTGCTCATAATATCACATGTGCTCACTGTGTGCTGCTCATAAACACTTTGCGGTATGCACCTGACTACAAAGTATTTGGACACTTAAAAATGTCTGAATGCCATCAAATATATCATATATGAAATATCAAACACGGCATTTTATGATTATCCATAAAATCCTGGGTAGTGATGTTTTTGTTGCATAGGTAAGGAAATGAATTATTGTGTAGACCGCTTTTCGATTGACATTTTAATTCACATTTATTTATTTGTAGCACATTTTGCAATACATATGGTTTCAAAGCCGCAGTTTTGTGTGTTGATTTAGAGTTGGCATCATCTGAAGTTTTCGCAGGGCTTGGTGTCGTCTCTTCACAGGTGTTGGGTCATCTTTAAAATTCACTAGTATCAGTGTAATTTGCATAAACTTGTGAGACAATCATGCTGATCCATCTTGATAGATGGCAGTGCAGTGTCCAATTCTGTTGTAGTATCTGTACTTAAAAGATTAGTTCACTTTAAAATTAACATTACCCCAAGCTTTACTCACCCTCAAGCCATCCTAGGTGTATATGACTTTCTTCTTTCTGATGAACACAGACTTATATTAATAAATATTCTGACGCATCCCTGACAGCAACATAGTGTCGGCACAGATCCGGGCCACATCTGGTCCGCGTGTAATCCACATGTACCAGATGTGGGCCGGATCAGTGAAGGGGACCAACGAGTTTGAAACTGAAGAAAGTGCATCCATCCATTATAAACGTACTCCGCATTGCTCCCAGGGGGTTAATAAAGGCCTTCTGAAGCGAAGTGATGCATTTGTGTAAGAAAAATATCCATATTTAGCAAGTTATAATGTAAAATATCTAGGTTCCACCAGATGATCTTCAGTATTCAACTTATGAAGAAAGTGTAATGCCTCTCACAGTTCAAAATGTTTACGCTTCATCCTATGCCTTCCCTATTCACCTTACAAAAAAAAAACAATTTGAGTTATATTAAAGGGTTAGTTCAACCAAAAATGAAAATTCTGTCATTTATTACTTACCCTCATGCCGTTCCACACCCGTAAGACCTTCGTTAATCTTCGGAACACAAATTAAGTTGAAATCCGATGGCTCCGTGAGGCCTTCATAGGGAGCAATGGCATTTCCTTTCTCAAGATCCATAAAGGTACTAAAAACATATTTAAATCAGTTCATGTGAGTACAGTGGTTCAATATTAATATTATAAAGCGACGAGAATATTTTTGGTGCGCCAAAAAAAACAACGACTTATTTAGTGATGGCCAATTTCAAAACACTGCTTCAGGAAGCATCGGAGCACAAATGAATCAATGTATCGAATCATGATTCAGATCGCGTGTCAAACTGTCAACGGCTGAAATCACGTGACTTTGGCGCTCTGAATAGCAGATTCGACACACTGGTTCATTTGTGCTCCGATGCTTCCTGAAGCAGTGTTTTAAAATCGGCCATCACTAAATAAGTTGTTATTTTGGGGGGGTTTTTTGGCGCTCCTAAAATATTTGCGTCGCTTTATAATATTAATATTGAACCACTGTACTCACATGAACTGATTTAAATATGTTTTTAGTACCTTTATGGATCTTGAGAGAGGAAGTGTCATTGCTCCCATATGGAGGCCTCACGGAGCCATCGGATTTCAAATAAAATATCTTAATTTGTGGTCTGAAGATTAACAAAGGTCTTACGGGTGTGGAACGGCATGAGGGTGAGTAATAAATGACAGAATTTTCATTTTTGGGTGAACTAACCCTTTAATAAATATCCTGACGCATCCAAGCTTTATAATGGCAGTGAACAGGACCAATGAGTATGAAGCTCAAGAAAGTGCATCCATCCATTATAAACGTACTCCACATGGCTCCGGGGGGTTAATAAAGGCCTTCTGAACCGAAGCGATGCGTTTGTGTAAAAAAAAAAAAAAAATTTTAACAAGTTATGAAGTCAAATATCTAGCTTCCGCCAGACCGCCTTCCGTATTCAACTTATGAAAAGCTTTTTTTGTAAGGTGAATAGGGAAGGCATAGGATGAAGCGTAAACATTTTGAACTGCGAGAGGCGTTACACTTTCTTCATAAGTTGAATACTGAAGATGGTCTGGCGGAAGCTAGATATTTTACATTATAACTTGCTAAATATGGATATTTTTCTTACACAAATGCATCGCTTCGCTTCAGAAGGCCTTTATTAACCCCTTGGATCCGTGGAGTATGTTTATAATGGATGGATGCACTTTCTTCAGCTTCAAACTCGTTGGTCCCCTTCACTGCTATTACAAAGCTTGGATCCCAGACAGCAACATAGTGTCGGCCCAGATCCGGCCCACATCTGGTACATGTGGATTACACGCGGACCAGATGTGGGCCAGATCTGTGCCGACACTATGTTGCTGTCAGGGATACATCAGAATATTTATTAATATAACTCAAAGAAAGTCATATACTCCTAGGATGGCTTGAGGATGAGTAAAGCTTGGGGTCATTTTCATTTTAAAGTGAACTAATCTTTTAATGTAAACAAACAAAGATGCTAACGTCAGCTAAAGAACTCCTGAATGCGTTACTATTAAATGATTTCTGAGACCGCTGAATAGACTTGAAAACCCCTATTGCATTGGTCCCAGAAATCTGATGAGAGACCAGCAGCAGCTACTTTTAAAGAAAGTATGATGCAGTATGAAATATTTAAGTGTATATGGGAATAGTGCATTTAATTAAATGAAGAATTTTTGAAGTACTGGGGTATTGTACCATCAACAATCAGCCCTTATAAATGCAACTCTGCCTTTGACATCTATCTGAAATCTCTGATCAATGTTATAAATAAACATAATGCAACTAATCTCTGTATTCTGCTTTAGTTGTGCATGTACTTGCTAAAATTCTAGTAGGCTATCATCCTCAAATCCCACTTTTTTTCCTTGGTGAGCTTCTTTGGGTGAAAAAATCTCTGCCTGGTCACACACACACAAACTCTCCCCCCATCTTTCTCATCTTATAATCCACCGGTCACAACAAGACTTCGACATTACAATGGAGGCCAGCAGAAGAGGAGATGCCCTTCAGGTTTTCTATGCTAATTTGAATATGCAAGATGAGGAAGACTGGCACCACTGCCAATTTGACAGATGGACAATTAATCTGAGCTAAGATGGCATCTTAGCCTGAATAAGAATTTCAGGATTGAGAGCTGGACCAGCTACAAACCACAGCCATGTTTCCCAAGGAAACATAGCCTTAAGAAATGAGGCAGAGAGATGAACGGCCATGGCTGTTCATCCATATGGGTAACCTTAATCACTCTCAGATCGAATCCAGTAATCACATTAATATCATACATAATATCATGTGATTTACTGCTTCATTTCCAAATATTAGATTACAGATTGTCACACTTTATGGTATAAGCGTCAGGCTTTAATTTTACAATTGACCCAAAGAAATGTTCTTTTGGCAATAAAAAAAAAAAAAAAAAATCAATAGGCTAACTTTAACTTACAATGAATAAATGCACAAAATTAGTACTATCTGATAGCAATGCACAATGATTCATTAAGACCGAACACACACCCAATACCTGTACAGACACAAACGCCACTAACAGACTTGAAAAAATTGGTGGTTATTAAAAGTGTTCTCTCTTTTCTCTTTTCTTGTACTTTATTATAACCAGAGTTTAGAAAACACTGAAAGCCTGGAAACACCAATGTCTAACAATAAAATAGATTATATAGAAACAAAAGACTGCTGACAACTAAAAGAACAATCTATAGAATTACTGTAGTAAACAAAAATCAGTTTCTAAACTTATTCAAAATTAATTATATAATATTAGTTGTTTAAATGTTGGTTTGTCTCACATCTGGAGGGAATATACTGGAAGGGATGATTCCAGTCACTTCAGTGTGGTTATGGTGTGATTCAGCCACTAGAGGGCGATGGTTTGACCAGCCTTGTGACCCTGCAGGTATGTTCTGTAACAGTGACTCACAGCATTCTACATCGTTTTAATTTTCATTCGCCCTTTATGCATCATCTTATTTTATAAATTTCCAAAGCTTAAATCTACATGTTTTTAAATAAAACACCTTTCTGCTTTCCTCCCACAGCATTTCTCTGTAGCAAAAAGATGTGGGTAAGTACTGCATTTTTTACTTTAAAAATACTGAGACTGACATCATTTCCTCTGAATGGTGTATATGTGAAGTCACTGACCCTTTTTTACTAAGAATGTAATAGATGGTGATCTAGCATGTTTAAATCAGTAAAGCCTAGCAAACACAGGTGCAGAATTCTGTGCTTCCAACCCCATTTTTTTTTTTTTTTTTTAAGTTAATTAGCGATTTGTTCTATGGATATGACAAAAGGATTATTCTCACTTGCCCTGCTGTTAATCAGGACTTTCAAAGCATATTTTTACTCCAAATTCTAGTTATTTTTCCAAACCCTAATCTCTCCTTCCAGATGGTCCGAGTCTGTCTCTAATATAATTGGCTATAAATCTGGTGTGAGTTACAGCCTAACACATTGGAAAGACAGGTGCACGTTTCTATTTTCCCTTTTTTTCTAGAGGCCCTGAGTTTCTGTGAAACTACTATGATAACACATGTCCATTGTGAAGTGAGAACGAAGAAAAAATCAATTGGCACATTCTCTCCCTGTCCATATCCCCATTTTGATGAAGCTCTAGCCTTGAATTATGAAATTCTCAATGGCTTGCCTAGCGCAGTAGACACATGTGTCCTTGTCCGTGCGTTATAGCACCACATATCTGATAACATATGTCAGGAATTAGAAAAGGAGGTGAGAGCAAAGCAACGTGACACGTTTGAGGTGTTTGCAGTGTTTGAGGAGACCGGGGAAGAAAAAGAGAGCAAGTGAGCGGGGCTACTTGAAGGGATGGAATAAGATAGCTCAGGGGAACACCGAACATCAAGCTTGACCCCGGTACTCGTTCTCCACACTTGCTCCGCTCAGTGTGTGATTCCTCGCCGAAGCCATCTGGCCCTCTCTCTCCCATTCCCACTCAACATATTGTCATTACCTCCCCCCGTCCCGCTCACACACACCCTCACACCAATCTGTCCCCTACCTACGCCAGCCGCGCATGTGAGCCCACGCTCCTCCATTGAAGATCCCTTAAACGCTCCCAGTTGCCCTTTTCCCTCTTCAGTCGCGTCAAGGCCGATATCTTTCCCTTGAGCTCTGAATGGCCAAGGACCCCATCCAGCAATCATACGAAGACGTCGGGAAGGGGGGCGTCTTCTCAATAGCAGCCCCCCACTGGGGAAAAAGGTCCTCTCCTGTCTATACTTGAAAGAGCGTGTGAAATACTTGCGAAGTGCTCCAAGACATCCTAACATGCGTTGAGGTGGGAGGAAAGGGATCATGGTCCTTGAATTCTCACTCTCCTTTTCAGCTAGTTTGACCGTTGACCCTCACTGCGTGCGGCGCGTCCAGCTTTGTGATAGTAGTTACTGTTTGAAGTCTAGATTGATTTGATATGGAGAATTATACCTGAATATGAAAAGGATTTACCTCCATAGCACTATTGTTGACCAAAATAATACCACAGATACATTTTTAACGACCAAATGTTGTCCTTCTAGAGGTCAAGTACATTCAGTGATCTCACTTTTCCCAAATAATCAGCTTTCAATGGTAATGGGTATTTAAGAATGCATATCATAGCAATAAATGACAATAGGTCCTCACTGGGACTAAGCTAAGCTATTCATTTCCCTCTTCCCCATTTGCCTGCGCATCCTATCTCTTACATCATTTTGGTAATGAACGGCCAATCACAACATATCAGAAGTGTAGGAAAGCAGCCAATCGGAGGGAAGTGTTTCATGTGCCCTCCTGCACCAGGTCAGCCATATGGGCAGCCTGTGCCACCTTCTGTCTTTGTGTGTATGAGTGAGAGACATTCAGGTATCGCTGGCAAGCAGCTGTGGTGAGATGCAAAAAAAAAAAAAAAGTGTTTGCCAAGAACAAGAATGCATGTAAATGAAACCCAAAGACAGGCGAAACTAAACAGCAGTGTATAAAGTCTCATCACACACACCATGTGGTGGTGAGGGTTAGAAACTGTATTTGGGATAATTCATATTCAGAGCTAAAGTCTTTGTGTAATTACTAAGCTTTGTTTGTATAAATAGCACATGATTGTGAAACATGGACTATATTTGAATTTCATTTTTAAGTAAGAATCATTATATATATATATATATATATATATATAGGGTTATGAACTTTATTTGGGATAATTCATATTCAGAGCTAAAGTCTTTGTGTAATTACTAAGCTTTGTTTGTATAAATAGCACATGATTGTGAAACATGGACTATATTTGAATTTCATTTTTAAGTAAGAATCATTATATATATATATATATATATATATATATATATATATATATATATATAGGGTTATGAACTTTATTTGGGATAATTCATATTCAGAGCTAAAGTCTTTGTGTAATTACTAAGCTTTGTTTGTATAAATAGCACATGATTGTGAAACATGGACTATATTTGAATTTCATTTTTAAGTAAGAATCATTATATATATATATATATATATATATATATATATAGGGTTATGAACTTTATTTGGGATAATTCATATTCAGAGCTAAAGTCTTTGTGTAATTACTAAGCTTTGTTTGTATAAATAGCACATGATTGTGAAACATGGACTATATTTGAATTTCATTTTTAAGTAAGAATCATATATATATATATATATATATATATATATATATATATATATATATATATATATATATATATATATACACATACAGGGGTGCACATAAGTGGTACGCAGGTGCGCATGCGCAGTAAAAATAAACGATGCGCACCAGAAAACATGGAGGGGAAGTGCTTTTGAGTACCAACTTTTGTGAGGACCGGTTCACAGCAGTGGCGAGGCTACAGAAGGGCCAGGGCGACACTGGCCCACCCAGATTGATAGCTGGCCCACCCAATCAAATGTGCCAGAATATTTCGTTTTATTTTCAGACACTACTTTGATATGAAATAGTCATATCTGTTGTGAATGCCTATATATAATTTGATAAATGTATTATTAAAAATACATAATATGTTTTTATTTCGCGCCGGAAAACGCAGCTTTCCAGAGTTGCGACAGCAGCTGTTTCTATGCAGCGTGCGTCACCATCCACGAGTCGCGCTTATAATAGACTATGTGTGCCGGTTTGTTTCATTTTTACTGTTATTAGCCTATTTATTCTACAGTAACAATTTATTCTATGGTAACATAGTCACCTGTAAACAATTTGAAAATGAAGTGATGACAATAAAATTAAATCGAGTTTTGGTTCAGTATTGTGTCCTTCCCCCAGACCATTATGACGGTAACTCTCTAAACAAGCAAATGCAAGCAATTTGGAGCGGTTAAGGCCCAGGTATAGTTCATTTCCCACGTTCCCCTCCGTCTCGCGCACAGTTGAGCGCGCAAGTCTTTCTACTCATTTACCCATGAGCGCGCGGGCCTTTCAAAAATACTCCTTTGCCCATGAGCGCGGAAAGACGCGTTCGGCGCATGCACACGCGCAAGGTCCATAAAAATTCGGCTGCTCGGAGAGTCAAAGCTAGTCCACAGTCTAGGCTCGTTTCTTGCTTGCGCCGACTAAAAACACATTGAGAAACATCATAAGACAGGTGAGATTCGGTCTTTGCAGTACTGAACACTGCACGGTCCATGCATGTGGATTTGGATAAAACAGTTATTTTGGATAAATGGATTTGATGCTGTGCCCGAACGCCGTTATTCCTTCACACTGGCATATAGCGGATGGGCATGCAGGGCTATTAAATTATTTTTCTTATTATCATGCTACTTTTATTATTAAATTAATATTGCAATTCATTTGCCCCGCGATATCATAGCGCATCACCGCATAACCGACGCGCTGCGAGGATAATAAAGTATTACTTAGCTCATTTAAAGAACAACTTGTTTAACACGAAATACTTATCGATTCACGAAAAATAGTTTTTTTCTCACTATATGGGCCACAAGAGAAATAATAAGAAAATAAATTAGATTAATCTCTCATTGTCTCTCAGAGAATATGCGCCGTTATTGCAGCGTCGGATGCCAAAAGCTCAGTCAGTTTTTACTTTCAGTTGCTGTAGTGAATAATTGACTGGAGTTTGAGCAGTAGGACACTTCTTCACCCGCATAAAGCCCCGGGTATACTTCACTTTCCTCGCCCGGACGCGTCACGCGCGCAGTCATGTCCGCGCGTCTTTCAAAGTATACTACACCACGGATGGGCGCGGATGACTGCGTTCGTCACATGCGCAGTACAGTTTTGTCTATGCTCTACCAGACATTGGAGGGCAGCACTGAGTCGTGTCATCAACGTGACATTCACTGGGCATGATCGGAGAAGGAAAGAAGTGCATCCATTCCCATATTTTACTTATCCCCTCCATGAATTTGCCGCCCTAAATAAGTCTTTGTACTCTTTAAACATGAATTGTACAAATGTGGTTACTTTCTAATCTCTTCGCACAAACGCTGGTCAAGTTCGCTGTCCATTGTCGTGTTTTTCTCTTTTTTCAAACGTGTTTTTAAACCGGTCTTTTCACACTCTTCATCGACGGCTGAACACTGTGCTCAATACTGTGCGTATTGCCACCTAGTGGACGCTGCTATACTGCTTGCGCATGCGCTGTTGCACGCGGACTGTCCGCGCGGTCTCGAAATTTGGCCTGCACGCGGCTAGGGTGTGCGGCCGGCCGCGAGCCCTCCGCATGACGAAAATTACGTCATGCGGACGGTGCACGAACGCGGACGGCCGAAGTATACCCGGGGCTTAACTCTCACGCAAAGTTTGTGTGATAGGCCTATCAACTGGCTCGCCTTCACGGTTTAAAATGGAAATATTTTCAATATTGCGACATGGTATTTTTCTTTATCACCAGTTGCTCGCAAAATAATGGACACTGATTCACATATCGTCCACGTCTCCCGTGATAATAAAATTAAGTGAATTATTAAATAAATGAGTAAATAAACAATAAGCAAACTTAAATCTTTTTGCTTAAAATTTCTGCGAATAATTTGCTGCAAAAAAAAAAATCCCCCCCCCCTTCTCCCTCCCCCCAATAATCCCCCCCCCCCCCATATATATTTATATATTAGACAAAAGAATAGAGGTCCACCCTATTTCACCAAGGTCCACCCACTTGAAGATTTCTGGCCTCGCCACCGGTTCACAGGGACACGTTTACTTACTGGGGTAGGATTTTTCTCCATTTCTGGTAAGATAGCAATCATGATGTTAAGTGTGTTCTTTAATTATTAGCTGTGCAACGGATCACAGTTGATCCGTACGGATAAGGTCCAACGGTTCGGCAAGCATGTGATTCGCGGATTAACTGCTAAATTTAACCATCATAGAGTGAAAGTTTATCATTTGGACGTGTTTTGTCTCGCCAATTAACACATTCAAACGATTTTAAAAGCAGAAGAAGAGGCGAAAATCGGGACTCGCGAGCTGTTATCTGTGCGCACAGCCTCACACCGCCGAAACGCGCGCGCACGCAGAGAGAGAGAGAGAGAGAGAGAGAGAGTCAGACAGCACTTGAACACCGAATTAATACCTCTTTCGCGTTTACTTGCGCTTGAACGGACACACACACAATTGTCAAAATACCTGTCTGCAAGTATTCTCTCGGTTATGTCATAAGTGAACAGTTGAGAAAGATACCGGATATGTGTCAGTTATTCGGTCCGTGCTTTCCTTCTTAAAGTGACAGCAGTCTAATATTCTTGCTGTTGTCTGTCATTAATGTTAGTAAAAAAAAAAAAAAAAATCATCATCTACCATGCTCGAAAGAAAAGAAGATAGTGAGGAGAGCAGTCAAGAGGAAAGTGATGAGGACGGATTTTAGGATAAGTGTGTCGTGTCACATAAAGCATGAGTACCAAGCAACATCTCCAGGTGCTCCCTTGAGAACCAGACCAAAAAAAGTTATGTGCACCCCTGTATATATGTATATCTTTTCGTTTACTTGGGCACACTTCTATGTCATTAAGTCATATAGCTGTGCTCTGTTATCCCTTTACACTTTTATTTTAACCCATCCAACTTCACCCCTCCACTCTTGGAGATCGTATATAGCCAACAGACTGTGCCAGCGCCTCTTTCAATGTCATCAGCCACTGAGCTGGGACCAGGTGCCCGCTCTTTCACTCTGGATGGCATCAGTGTCTGTGTATGACTTTCAATGTTGCCAGGCAACAATTTTGGACCTTGATTATAAACAGAAAGATAGGCTAGACACAATAGTGACCCCTGTTGGGCCGGGTTCATTTCAGTGGATGATTATTGAATATTTGCATATAGTATATCAGGTTTCAGCACATTGTTTTAAAGCTGTAAATCTCAGTGATTAGATTTAATCACACAGACAAAAGAAATTCACATTTGTGGCTCACTGTACCCTGGTCCAGGCATTACATCAACCCACACAAACCACTAAATAGGTTAGTTCACCCAAAAATGAAAAAAATTACTCACCCTCATGACGTTCCAAACCCGTAAGACTTCCATTCATCTTCGAAACACAAATGAAGATATTTTAATGAAATCGGAGAGATTTCTGCCCCTCCATTGAATAAAAGACTAAATTAAATCTGTTCATCATATAAAGCAATCAAATCTTGATACAATTTGGACTAAACTGCTTAATTCATAAGGATAAGTTTTACAATCTCTTTATGAGCTTTTTGAAGTGTCAAAGTAGTAGTTGTGGGGACTGTCAATGGGGGGGCGGACATAAATCTCTCAAATTTCTTTATGAATATCTTTATTTCGAAGATGAACAAAAGTCTTTGGAACAATATGAGGGTGAGTAAATGATGACACAAATTTATTTTTTGGGTGAACTAACCCTTTAAGGCACTAAACCACTAAGTGTATTCAATTTATTCTCCAGGTTGGGAGTAGATGACAGCTGACGGGAATATTGGGTGTCATTATGGGTTCTCAGCTGTACCCGTGCGCTCCCAGGCTTTGAGGTCCAAGACTAATCACTCAACCTTGTGAGAGTCAAAATTCCCAGGCCTTCAAGAGTCCCAAACGCAGCCGCTGTCCCACACACACACTGATACTCCCCCTCGGTCCTCCCCTCTGTGCGAACGCACTCTCATCTTAATGAGCGTAGAATTGGAAATCAGGCCTGATTGTTCTTCGAGCGCCTGCCTGGAGGCACGTTAGTGCTGGATGGAGGACTTGGGCCCTGAGAAGTCATACGTTTCTCTCTTGTTTTATTGTGAGCAGATCAGGCTCCACAAAGGGCTCGTTAGCTGGTCCCCCTCCTCCTCTCTCTCTCTCTTTCCTCTTCACCAAGCGGCAGCTGATTATGAATATGGGCTTGGGGTTCTAATTGAAGAGCTCTTTGCTGAGGGGACGTGCTATGCCATGGATTGGAGTTTTAGTGCTTCCAGTGGCTAGTCCCTTCACCGTGGTTCAGGATCACATGCTTATTAATACAAAGGCACGTCTAGGAGGGTTTGGTCGAGAGGTGGAAATCTGCAGGGACCTGATATCAATATTATATCAATATCTGGTTCATGATATAAAAATATAGTGATTCTTTAGTGGATAATTATATAAAACTGATATTACTTGCTTGCTTCTATTTCCTCTACCAGTTTGTGCAGTTCTTATATAATTTTGTGCATTGACCTATAATGTTACAATGCGTTTTGTCTTCTCGTTCTGAATGCTAGTCAACCTCCTCTTTCCCAAAAGTATTAATGTAAAATTTTTACCTAAAACATTTAGCTTTTTTAAATATCACAATATGGTAAAATTTGGTCTCTTATTTTGTCCACAATGAAGGTGTTTAAAAGGACCATTTACCCAAAAAGGAAAATTTTGTCATTATTACTTACCCTCATATAGTTCCAAACTTGTATGACTTTCTTTCTTTCTTCAGTCGATCATAAAAGGTGAATATTTGAATCCTGCTCACTTTTTAATATAATGGATGTGAATGAGGACTGGGTCTGTAAAATTTAAAAAAATAAAAAATAAATAAATAAAAAAACACCTTTAAACGTTTCATAAAAACTGGTTAATATGCACTATTCCAAGTCTGAAACCATGATAGGTATGTTTTGTGTGATGAACAGAGCAACCTAGTCACTATTCAATACAGTGACTGAATCAGTGAATTGACCTTGGTCACTGAATCAAAATGATTAGTGAATGAATCATTCATGGAAAAGATTTGATTCAAATAAAGCATTTGTTGACAAATCAGAAAACTACTTCTGTCATGAGTGTGCTAGAGAGGAAGTCAATATACAGCAAACAGTCAATAAATAAAGGTTTCAAACAACATGAGGATGAGTAAATGAAGACATTTTTAATTTTTGGGGGGGGGGGGGGGGGGGGTGAACTATCCCTTGTAAAGGTCAAAAAATTGATTCAATTGATACAATTAATAGGTCTCTGAGACAAGCCCATTTTATGCACAGTTATTCAACTCTGTAATTTTAAATGTGCCATTAATTTTAGAGGAGAGAGAGAGAGGTGTAGAGACCTGAATGGCCAGATTTATGCCAGTTCTAACGTGTCTGTCCTTTCTGTCCTTGAGAAGTGCTCAGTCACACTGTCAGCATCTCTCACACTGTGCTCAGGAGCCAAACCCCAGCATGCCAAAATCTGAGCTCACCGCATGAATATCACCAACTCACTGTGTGTACAGTCGCAGTGCTGGAAAAATGAACAATGTTTGGAGCAAGGCGTTAAAATAAAGACTGTGGAAGACATATGAGCATGATATGACATAATATAAATCCCCCCCCCCCCCCATTTCCTGCACAGTTCAATGTTATGTGTGCACAGTTATTCATTCTGAATACTTCTGTAGACGAATAGCTACTTCTCAGTAAATCTGCTTAATATTGTGTAATAGATTGACATTTCCCAGTTGTGTTTGTGGCACGATAGAGATTAGTGTTTGAATGCAAAAATATCCCGGAACCTCCCAAAGTCTCTCTGAACTGTATTATTAGATAAGCTTCTTTAAACACCCAGTGCAGAGATCGCAAATCTACATACTTCTTTCCAGCAGAGGGCAGTCCTCATCTCTACATACAAAGTACACTTGGCACTGCTACTCTCTCAACTCACTGACATTGTTTTTGTGTCCAGTCAGTAGGTGACAGAGGGGGAGAAATTTAAATACTAAGAGCTAATAAGCTGATTTGAGACCTGCTGTCTTTTGCTGCCTGTTTTCAAGCTCACTATACTGCGGCTTCAGCACAGCTTGTGTGTGCCGTTGGTTAAGGTGTTTGATTTATGTGCTGATAATGTTATGAGGTCTGAACATCTTTTATTTTTTGACACTATGGTAATGTTCTAATTACCAGAATTAGACGTGTTAGACGGTTTATTTTTGTCTGTAGACATTTTTGTGTGCTAAGGAATGTGCTGAACAGTTTTAGTAGGCTAATTTTGTGCTTAAAAAATTATGCCTAGACATTATTTAGCCATACAGCGCTTGATTACGATCCCCAGTACTTTTATAGACGAATTATAGTGTAACTCTATAGGCTATATATTTATATTGTTAGTAGAGATACAAAAAAAGATAAACTGTTACATATGCACGCTTCGTTTCGTGACATCAGCTTGTAGGCTCTCAGCAGAACAAGAATGCTTATTAATACCAGTTCTGTTAACATTTAAATGTTTTTGTTTTGTTGTTTGAGGTTGGTCTGACAAATAAAAAAACATTAAACACTGTTTACATACATACAAATAAATAAAATGTTTATTTGTTCACTCTGCAGACTTATTAGCTACTCATAAACAGTCTAATAAAAGAATTTCAGCACCCACTGACCACAAAAATTCAAAATATGAAAGAGGTGCTATTTGAAACTGTATAACTTTTGTTATTCATGTTTTGCCAGCAGGACCCTGCAGAAAGCTCTGCAGATTTCAGCCAACATTCATAAAGTTCTACATATAGGCCCACTTACTCATATGTTTTAATATTTTGTCTAATAATTATGCTTTTAGCTTAGAATCTCTAGTTCTCTTAGCTCCATTTAGCACGTTTAAATCCATTTCACCGATTTTCCCAAAAAAAATCAGTCGCAGATTCTGCCTGGACCTGCTTACAAGAAGCGAAAAATAGGCTCCATCGAAACTTTGGAACACAAAAAGATGTCCCTACATGTCCCATAGCTCTGAGTTTGTGTAGGTCTCTCTGCCTCTCTCTCTTTCTCACAGGGATAGTAGCAGTGGTGGGGGGTGGTTTAGGTAGGTCAGAGTTCGCCATCACTGGAAGCCTTCTGCGTTCGGTAATGAATTCCCCAGGTCGGAATCCTGGGCTCTCCTGTTAAGATAAACAATGATTACACCTGGAGGGGAGAGTGAGGGAGCGAGTCTGTGTGTGTGAGTGTGTGTGTGTGTGTGTGTGCGAGTGTGTTTAAATCAGTGGCAGGTGCAGCAGCAGATCAGGCCTCATTAGCAGCACCTTCTGCCACAACAGGCCTTCAGCAGATGGGAGTTCCACCCTCGTACACTACCTCACCTCATATGGCATGGGCGTTTGTGTGCGTGTAAGGAGGGGGTATTGAAATCAGCCTTTATAATAGTTAGTTGCGTACAAGCTGAGGCAGCAACGCAGTGGATCTGCTGGCTGATCCTGGCTTTCATGTGTGCGTGATCTGTTTTTACTCAGCGCTGTGCTGCGGCATTTAAATCAGAAAGCCTGAAAGGAAAAGGGAACATTCCGTCTGTTGAAATGTGGAATGACCAAACAGCTGATTTTCTTTAAGACCTTCACAAAACAAAATAACCAGCATGATAAGGAGCAACAGCATCAAAAACCACAAACATACACAGAGGCTTAAATATATTTGTCTGAACATAATCTTACATTTATAACAGGATTAATAATCTAATGTAAACGATAGGAAATACCCGGCTCTTTAAATTTATGTTTCAAAGATAAAGATAGTTTCATAATTCCTTCTCATTGTAATACATAAATCCTTCTCCCTGGATTCATAAATATGTTTTACCATCAGCCATTCACAGTCTATCTAATACCTCTCTTGCAAAGCAATAACACATACATCTTTTAAAGGGTTAGTTCACCCAAAAATGAAAATAATGTCATTAATTACTCACCCTCATGCCGTTCCACACCCGTAAGACCTTCATTCATCTTTGGAACACAAATTAAGATATTTTTGTTGAAATCCGATGGCTCAGTGAGGCCTCCATAGGGAGCAATGACACTTCCTCTCTCAAGATCCATTAATGTACTAAAAACATATTTAAATCAGTTCATGTGAGTACAGTGGTTCAATATTAATATTATAACGCCATGAAAATAGTTTTGGTGCGCCTAAAAAACAAAATAACGACTTGTATAGTGATGGCCGATTTCAAAACACTGCTTCATGAAGCTTAGGAGTGTTATGAATCTTTTGTGTCAAATCATGATTCGGATCGCGTGTCAAACCACCAAACTGCTGAAATCACGTGACTTTGGTGCTCCAAACCACTGATTGGCCATTACTATATAAGTCATTATTTTTTTTTTTTTTTTTGGCGCACCAAAAATATTCTTGTCACTTTATAATATTAATATTGAACCACTGTACTCACATGAACCGATTTAAATATGTTTTTAGTACATTAATGGATTTTGAGAGAGGAAACGTCATTGCTGGCTATGCAGGCCTCACTGAGCCATCGGATTTCAACAAAAATATATTAATTTGCGTTCCGAAGATTAACGAAGGTCTTACGGGTGTGGAACGGCATGAGGGTGAGTAATAAAAGACAGAATTTTCATTTTTGGGTGAACTAACCCTTTAATTAAAAGGAATGTTTGCTCTGAGATATATGTTTATATGTGAATAAAGGAAGAAAAATTTTAAAAAAATTAAAAATGTGTGCGGAGAATCACATCCTACTAGATATGTACCTGCTTGGTTATTATGCATTAAAGAGGGACCAAAAACGTACAAAACGGCTAAATCAGTATTACTTGTTAATATGATGTTCTTTAAATGTAGATTCAAGACGTCATAATTATTACTGTTTTTAATCAGTTTAAGAAAGACAAGGGTGATAAACGTAAAGGTCTATTTCACCCCAAAATGAAAATTCTGTTATTAATTACTCACCCTCATGTCGGTCCATAGCTGTAAGACCTTCGTTCATCTTTTGAACACAAATTAAGCCTTTTTTAAAGAAATCCGAGTGGTTTCTGTCCCTCTATAGAGATCCAACACAACTACCGCTTTCAAGGTCCAGAAAGGTAGGAATGACATCATTAAAGTACTCCATGTGACAGTGGTTTAACTTCAAGTATATGAAGCAACGCACAAAAAAACCCCATAATTTAACACTTTATTTACGAAAATATTGATCTGCAACGAGTGTTCACGTGAGCATCACGCTTTGTGTTCACTAGAGAGCTGACGTTGCGTGAACATGCTTTGGATAATATTAATTTGTAAATAAAATGGTAAATTATTATTATTTTTTTGTGCAAACAAAGCACTCATGTTCCTTCATAAAATTGAGGTTATTTCTTTGTTTGTTGTTATAAATGAATGATTAGGTAATTTATTTATTTATTTATTTATTTATTTGGGAGGATTATAAGAAACAGGAGCACCACAGGGTAACCAGACACCTGCATTCAAATATAAAGTTTTTGGCTTTAGTCTCTAAAATATTCTTTCTATATTGGAGTGTTTTATGAAACCTGTATTTGACACCAGCCATGCCAACATAGTTTAATGTCAAAAGATGTTAATAATGTTGATACCGATGCTTAATACCCTTGAGTGTACCCTGTTGGGATGTCAAAGAAACCGAATCCTCTTTGCTATGAGAGGAACTTTATTTTATATCATAAACTGTCAGATTCAATCAGGCAAAAGCTGAATAAAGATTGTGGACAGAAAACAAACCTTTGCGAAAAGGAAACCTGCGCTCGGAAAGCGTAAACACGGCTGGTCGCACCATCTGAAAACATATTAAAGTTTTTCTGTTGATATTGATAATCGGGCCTTTGTGGACATGGCCTAGGTGTTTTGTTTCTAATCCAGGCCTGCTCGCAGCTCAGATCTGCCCGTGTAATGCAGCAGTGTGGAATTGCTTTAATGGATCAGCTCTCTTTGGCTCAAACCATTGGTTTTGGCACAACCCTTCTGTAGCTTTTGGCTTAAAGGAGGCCATTCCGGACTGAGCCCGGACCCTGGCCAATTTGAGATGAGAGATGTTGGTGTGCAAATGTGTTGCTTAGTGTGCGATTGCTGAGCCCAGGGGTTCCCTTTAATCAAAGATGACCAACATTTCCAGGAAAAGCTTTGAATACATCACAAACAGGCAGACACAACCTTCTAAATGCGACTAGACATGCAGACATGCTTGCGTTTCTCTTCTTTGTCTTTGTTTTGCACAAAGTCAACATAAAAACAAAATCAACCTTATTTACTTTCTTAATGCATTTTCCTGATCTTATTGTGCACAGTTCATTAGTGCATGTTGATTCAAAATAGTGTTTGAATCATAATTGATTTATCTTCTTTTATGGAAATGTAGCTAATAACTTACTCTGCCTCTTTGGCTGATGTCACAAATCAATTTTTCAACCCCTGCTCTCCAATTACCTGGCGTCATTGTTGTACGGTTATGTAAAGCCAACTTTTTTTTATGATTCAATCAGCTCCCACTGTATAAAATCATTTTTTCTTAGTGAATATCTTACTTCACTCTGAAATGCGTTCGTTATTGAAGTCCCCTGCTGTTTTATGTATTCATGCCATGTTAGCGCAATGCAAGCACCAGGTATGCTAAGTGGTGCTAGAGGGTCCACTGGAAAATATGAGGGTGAAACACATTTATTTGTATGGCCTTAATTAATTAAAACATTAATTAAATATGTTAAAATAGTTTTGTTGTTGTTGTTGTTGTTGTTTTACTTACACAAAATACACTGCTCAAAAAAAATAAAGGAACACATCAGATCTCAATAGGGAAAAATATCATGCTGGATATCTAAACTGATATGGACTGGGTAGTGTGTTAGGAACGAAAGGATGCCACATTGTTTGATGGAAATGAAAATTATAAACTACAGAGGACTGAATTCAAAGACATCCCGAAAATCAAAGTGAAAAAATGATGCAGCAGGCTAGTCCATTTTGCTGAAATTTCATTGCAGCAACTCAAAATGGTACTCAGTAGTTTGTATGGCCCCCACGTGCTTGTATGCATGCCTGACAATGTCGGGGCATGCTCCTAATGAGTCGACTGATGGTGTCCTGGGGTATTTCCTCCTAGATGTGGACCAGGTCATCACTGAGCTCCTGGACAGTCTGAGGTGCAACCTGGCGGCGTTGGATGGACCGAAACATAATGTCCCAGAGGTGTTCTTTTGGATTTGGGTCAGGCGAGCGTGGGGGCCATTCAATGGTATCAATTCCTTCATCCTCCAGGAACTGCCTGCATACTCTGGCCACATGAGGCTGGGCATTGTCATGCACCAGGAGGAACCCAGGACCCACTGCACCAGCGTAAGGTCTGACAATGTGTCCAAGGATTTCATCCCGATACCTAATGGCAGTCAGGGTGCCATTGTCTAGCCTGTAGAGGTCTGTGCATCCCTGCATGGATATGCCTCCTCAGACCATTACTGACCCACCAAACCAGTCATGCTGAATGATGTTACAGGCAGCGTAACGTTCTCCATGGCTTCTCCAGACCCTTTTTACATCTGTCACGTGTGTTCAGGGTGAGCCTGCTCTCATCTGAATAGCACAGGGCGCCAGTGGCGGACCTGCCAATTCTGGTGTTCAATGGCAAATTCCAATTGAGCTCCACAGTGCCAGGCAGTGAGTACAGGGCCCTCAGGCCACCCTCATGAAGTCTGTTTCTGATTGTTTGGTCAGAGACATTCACACCAGTGGCTTGCTGGAGGTCATTTTGTATGGCTCTGGCAATACTCATCCTGTTCCTCCTTGCACAAAGGAGCAGATACCGGTCCTGCTGATGGGTTAAGAACCTTCTACGGCCCTGTCCAGCTCTCCTAGAGTAACTGCCTGACTCCTGGAATCTCCTCCATGCTCTTGAGACTGTGCTGGGAGACACAGCAAACCTTCTGACAATGGCACGTATATTGATGTGCCATCCTGGAGGAGTTGGACTGCCTGTGCAACCTCTGCAGGGTCCAGGTATCGCCTCATGCTACCTGTAGTGACACTGACCCTAGCCAAATGCGAAACTACTGCAAAACAGTCAGAAAAGATGAGTAGGGAAAAAATGTCAGTGGCATCCACCTGTAAAACCATTCTTGTTTTGGGGGTCGTCTCATTGTTGCCCATCTAGTGCACCTGTTGTTAATTTCATTAACACCAAAGCAGCTGAAACTGATTAACAACCCCCTCTGCTACTTAACTGACCAGATCAATATTCCAGGAGTTTAACTGACCTGATGCTATTCTCTGATTAAAATTTTTTTGAGTATATTTCATTCTTTATTCTGATTTCTATAGAGTGGTCAGAAAACAGAATCTGTGAAAATGTTAATCATTTTACCTGCTCAATGGGGTTGTAAGGAAAGTGGGTAACACTTTACAATAAGGTTCATCAGTTAAACATTAGTTAACTAAACATTATTTAACTAATTAACCTTATTGTAAAGTGTTACAGGTAAGGGTAAATTGAGGTTACACTGTGTAAATAGCAACAAAAAATATTTTCTATGCACTAATTGTAAATAGTAATTATTGTAACAGTTGGTCTTGTACAATGAAGGAATGGAATAGAATAGTCTTTAATAAGTTTTAAAGGTGCCCTCGAATGAAAAATTGAATTTATCTCGGCATAGTTAAATAACAAGAGTTCAGTACATGGAAATGACATACAGTGAGTCTCAAACTCCATTGTCTCCTCCTTCTTATATAAATCTCATTTGTTTAAAAGACCTCCGAAGAACAGGCGAATCTCAACATAACACCGACTGTTACGTAACAGTCGGGGTGTACGCCCCCAATATTTGCATATGCCAGCCCACGTTTCCAACATTATAAAAGGCATTAGACAAGGGCAAAAAGGTGAATTCAAACTGGTTGGTTGTGCTAAAAGCTGAATCCTGTTATCAGCAAGATTTCTTATAATTATGGTGAGCGGAGATTAGTGCAAATCACATCTGCCAACAAGGCAGGCTATTTGTAGTGTAAATAGACACTCCGTACATGGCACAGAGTGAAAGGAAAATGTTTTAATACAAATATAATATATAATATAATACCACTCTTTTAAGTTTCTGTCACAAATGTGTCTTTGTACATGAAAAATTATAAAAGCAGCTACATGTTAAGAAGGGGTTAAGTGCAAGAAGATAATCATATTTGCCCCATTAAAAAAAAATAAAACCTGATTATTTAAACTATTCCACACTGATGTCTGTATTAAAAACAGGGAAGGTGCACAAACAAAGAAGAAGAAAACAAGAAAGCACAGCTGCACCAAAGGCATGGATGGGACTGAATAGTGAGTAAATTCTTTCCTTTTACTGTTTACTTTCTTATTCCCTCATTTTCTCTGACTGTAACCACACTGGCCAGGGCCTTGGGCTGATAGGATCAATGTATAATCTGCACAGCCTCCGCATTATAGTGCAACTCAGAGCTTATATCCAACAACATGCTTTTCCTCCAGGCTACAGATTAGGTAAATACAATGAGCAGGACAAAATGTCTGCTAGCACTTTGGAAGTTCCACTTGAATTTTGGCCCTCTATTAGTAGATTTATGAGCCTCCTGACCACAGAGCTCTTTCAGTAAGTGCACGGTGACAGATTGAGCAGTGCCTTTTGTCCTCCACTGTGTGGTTTTTAAAGAGCCCCTGAGGAATTTTCAAGAATGTGATTGGAGATGTGGTCATATGAGGATGGGCTAATTGATTGTGGTCTGGCACAGGCCAGAGGGCATATCTAACTATTTATGGATTAAGTGTTATGGTAGGGAGGAAAGGTCAAACCGTACAGTTCAGTGAATGTCTTAAGTAAGAATGCTGACTCATTTTACGTTTCCTGGTTCTCCATGAACACGGGTAATGGGTGAATGAGACCATTCCTCTCTCAATTGAGACAGCAACAATGCCATTTCACTTGCTTTATTGCCAATACAACATTAGAAAATGCTGAACTCTGCTGAGGAATATTTAAAAGAGCGTAGAGAATTTTTTATTTATGTTTCAATCAAGGGGTAAAGCTGGTTAATATGGTCCAGTTAACTCCTGCTGCCCCAGTAGATGCCATTACTACACTGTTCTGCTTTCAAAATGCATCTTTCTCCATTGACAGCCATTTAAAAGTAGCTGTGTATTCTGACAAAAATTTTTTCAATAATAATTTTAATATTTTTCCTCACAAGCAACATATAAATCCCAAGTATTTCATTACAGTCAGTGTTACATGATTCCTACTGGGATAAATGACAATTAGTCAGTAATAGATTTCCTCCAGGTATTATAGACCTTCTTCATGTTCCTCGTGTTACTTTGTGTTACATTTCTTGGACTTTACCTACTGTCATAACAGCGGCATTAACAAAAAGCAAAAGTTTTCATTGACCAATTTCATAATCTTTCTTGTGATATATGAAAAAAAAAGGTTAAAAGCACATGTACTGTATCATGTTCAGTATAAAAAGGTGGCCTTAAAGAATTAAAAAACTTTTTCATATAGGCCACTGATAAGACTGAAGTGTCATGTGAGTGTACATTATTTTAAATCTCTTTACTAATTTTTGTTATAGTGGAGAAAGCTATAGCCGACTTACATCTTTAAATGACTAGAGGGCCTTATACACCAGAGGATGTGGTCGCACTTTATATTTGGTGGCCTTAACTACTAAGTACTTACATCAAATTCTCAGTACAATGTACTTATTGTGTTCATATTGTATTGCAAAACACTTTTGCTGCTATTGAAGTGGATACGGGTAAGGTTAGGGACAGGTTTGGTGTATGGGTAGGTTTAAGGGTGGGTTAAAGTGTAAGGGATGGGTCAACAGTGTAATTATAAATGTAATTACAGAAATTAATTACAGATGTAATTACATGCATGTATGTTTATACATGTATGTACACAATAAGTGCATTGTATCAAATGAATGAGTAGTTAAGGCTACCTAATATAAAGTGGGACCGAGGATTTTTCATGTTTCCATGTGGATACTGTATATACTGTAGGCCTATAGGGAAGTCCTGCTCAACTTTTTTGTACCCCCGATCCGATCTTTAGTAACTGCCGATAAACACATGAAAATACAAAAAAACCAGCAAATTAAGACCTTTCAGGTCATCGACAACACCACGGATGATTAGACGTTGAACAATATGCATGTCCCAACCAGGTTCGACACATTTCCGATGTGGTCTGTGCTACTTGCAGTGTGTTTCTGTATTTGGTTATGTTGTGAGTATTTGCAGGACACATGTTGTCAGACTGATGAAGATGTTTTTTTAATTTGTTGTTTTTTTTTTTCTATTTGTTTTCTTCAGTCGCAGCGCATTGAGCTCTCTTGGCCACCGTACGATACCGATCCTATCCTACATATGTATGTAAGACATGTAAGACATTGAATCTATTTGTAATAAATGTAAGACATGTAATCTATTTGATTACATTTCTCTTATGTATAATTTCTTTATGGTAATACAGAAGAGGGAAAACATAAGATGGTGTTAAATTCACAGAAGATGGGCTTCTGTTGGGTTTGGAAGGAAATGAAAAGAAACAGACACACATATGGGACGTTTTTTTAGTCCTCAAACATGCGCTTAGGCCAGATTCACACACCATATGGGAGTGGGTGAGAGTGTGGAAGCTCCTAACGCATTCTGAACACTCTGTCCAAGAACCCAGGAGTGAGCCAAGATCCCACTGGTCTGGCTCCGGTTCTGCCATGAGCTCATGAAAGCCAAGGTTACACTCCACAACTGCTTCAGAGCACTGCTGTGCCGCTTTATCTTTTTTCAGGGATTGCATCTTGAGTGGGTCGTATACGCTCAGCTGTCCACACGGAGGATGGAACATAGACTCTAAATGTTATGAAAAACAGGAGTGCAATATACAATATGGCTTGCGTTATTGCTGTTACGAGACTTAATATATTATGTTGCTTAAGTGCGTATATATTTGGATGGCTGTTAAAGGGAATTCAAAGGGAAAGTGTGGATATTCTCCATTGAACAAGACAAGAGATGACCCGCCACACATCACTCTGAAGCTGAACTTGTCTCCGTCCCCTTCCCCTTCCTGAAACTTTTTTTTTTGTGTGTGTGAATGGGTGGAGGGGGGGTTGCAAAGAGTGTTTAAAATGATGGAGTCAGCCGTCTGAAGGGAGGGACCACTGACCTTCACAACGTTATGATGCAGCGCAGCTTGCTGGAGACCGTTCCAGGTTTCTGGAACCAATTATGAGCCAAAGTGAGGGAGAGAACGAAAGAGAGAGTCAGAGTTGGTTTAAGGTGAGCTGTGATAGATAAGAATAGCTTTGCAGCACAGAGAATGATGGGAGTTGTCTTAGGTGGATCTAAGCGGTGATAAGACTTTGTTTAGTACAGGCATGCTGCAAATTATTAAAGAATATGAAAAGTCCACAGCACGCATAAATACAAAAGACATGTTCGGAGAGTCTCTGACACTTCCAACAAGAGTAAACACAGCGATACCCATCTTTCGCCCAGAGGTTTTTTTTGGAGAGTATGTAATCAGTGGTTTTCTGTTTGTGGTTTTCTAGGCATGGGTGTGCAGTCATCCTAACGCCTCAACCCCTCGTGGTTCAGTATTAATACCACATGCACCGGGCCGGACGAACCTCTGCAGGCATCTCTCGCTCTCACCCTCTATCGCGCTGTGGGAACACGACGCCATCCTGTGAACCCCACAACCTGACAGCCGCAATACGGGGGCCTTCAAGGTCCAACATGTGGCTACATTTGCAGGCGTGCTCCATTCCCTGTTTTTCGTTTCCTTTCTTCATTCCTCTTTCTCCTTACGCCTACATGCAGGATTGATGCGGGCCATTATGAAATAACCTACACTATAGGGGGAAGCAAAGTAGGGATTTGTTGAAAGTAGGGAATAAAACACAAGAATGGTTTTCATTCTGGAATACCTATAGGCGGCTTCACATCTCCAGAGATGCATGATATTCAAGTGTATGGCCTCTCTTGTGCTGTTACACAAATTTACTGTAATCCAAAGGGTATCCAGTAACATAGTGTTTCACGTCCATAAAATGAAAGAACTGAACTTTAAAATTCAATACAGCCATCATGTTATTATTCAGGCTTGGGTTGTTTTGTTTCATTTGAGAGGGGAATCAAAGGGATGACCTGGTAGTACAGTAGAAGTTTGTGCGTATAAGAGCAATATGTGTTTACACCCACTTCTTTTCAGTAACACGGGCACTGTGATGGATGATACCACGCAGCAGGGCCGTGATGGGAACAGACAGCCAACACTAGAGGCAAGCCTGACCGCTGGCTACCACACTCACTGTCTTTGTGCCATGTGTTTCACTCTCTGCTCCCTGCTTTCAATTACAACACAGACAAAACAAGCATGGAACAAATGTCATTTCTCACAGTAGACCGAAGACCGAAGCTTTTAGCACTGGCAGTCTTTGTTCCCCTTGTTCATATGGTACGAGTTCCTTTTTCTATTCCAGTATTGAACATCTTTATATGCTAATGTTTAAAGGGACTGGTTGAAGTGTGGTTCAAGATGGTTAAGCATGAAATATGGAGGGTAAAATAATTTTATAAATGTTTTTCATATTGAGGTAATAAAGCATGTATGCATGAAACTAAAAACATTACAGTAGTTACATCAGATTAGCGCCCTAAAATGCAAACAGTTTCTCCATAGTTTTAATGTTGTTTATATGTCTATGTGGTGTTTTTTAATATGCTTTAAGACAAACCATGTGCAAATTTATAAGTCAACACCAATCTAAAGACACTCTCAAAAACTAGGTTTGAAATCACTGGTGTTTCTGACGTCACAAACTACCCTATAATCAATCACGTCAACATGCCCACGGACTTTAGCATATCATTAACTATGACCGATCTGAAACAGGGGAGTCTCAAGAGAAGGTTATCCTGTTATATTTTTCTGTTGATATGAAAAATTTGGTCTATTTATCAATATAGTGGGTGGGTGTATGATGTAAATTACGATGTTATGAACTATATGTCTTTCTCCACTGACGTTCTGAGTTGTTCAAAGCATTTCTAAGGATACTGATTTTTAGAAGACAACTGTTGTCTGACTCGCAAATGGGAACATGGTTTGTGTAACATTAGCAACATATTATTAGCTGCTTGATAACATTGTCAAGCAAAAGGCAAATCATATTAATTACCGTTACATGTCCGACATTGTAAAAAATGATACCATTTTGCAGCGTTTACCTCAGTAAGTTGACCGAGTGGATCTCTGAGCTTGTGTGATTAAGTGGAGGTGGGGCTAATTATCATATTCATTGATCCATGTATACTAAATGAGGCAAGGGTGTAGAGTTACATTCAAGCTATTTTAAAGCACAAAGATTTTTTTTCACAGGAAAAACGTTTAAATATGTAATTTTGGTGATCAAAGATGAGGTTTAAGGGATAAAATGATTGACTACAGGGGGGATTTAACATTATTTGTAAAGGACAACTTGAGTTTTGTTCTTCACTTTATTATTTTATAATTGATGATAACACCAATGACAAATCCTCATAAAATGCTATTATAAAATTCTGTCAATATCATCTTAAAACAGTCCAATGATCAAACTAAAATGAATATATATTAATTTTTTCAATACAAATCTTTCACATGAACATTATACAATGCAACACCAATGACAAAATTGTGGAGAAATCACCATGCGCATATGAAAAGCCTTTTCTTAGTCTGAACTTTGACCTTGGAAGTATTTTCCACATTTTTTTGTATTTTTAACATTGACAATACTAATGACAAGAAATCAGGCCAGTTTAAGTAAATAAGCCAAAGCACAAAACAAAATAACTTTAACTTATTAAATAAACACCTGTACATAGTACTTACAAAGTAGACTAGATGTAGCCTACTTTAAACAAATTAAATATAAAACGAAATAAATAAAATAAATAGAATGCCTTAACAGGCTATTGCAAAAAAGAAAATAAATAATACTAATAAATAAATAAAAATAACGTAGCCTACTTAAACTAATGATCACTGGGCCTTGCATTAGGCTACTTACTCCAGGAAAAGTATATTGCTGACTGACTGCGGTCGCAGACTTGTGCGTCTTTCTTCCATGATCCGCCCACACACACTGTATGCCCTCTCTGACGGTGCACTAGATCATGCGAGAATGCTCAAAATAAAACGCGCAAATTTTAAGAATTGTTTCCAAGTGTCTGACTTGTCTTTCTTTGCTTTTGTCATTAAAGAGCCGCTTTAATTTTCCTCTCAACTTCATTTGTTGACCGTTTCTATTACTCGCCAAATTCCACCATTCCCCGCGGGTCTCCCGCAAGGTTTTCTGACCGCCCACTCCCGCCCGCAGCAAATGTAAAACCGCCCGTTCCCGCGAGATTTGCAAACCCAATGCAGCCCTCTGCTTTGAAGCTGCAATGAAACTGTAATTTTGACCTTCAACCGTTTGGGCCCAATTGAAGTCCAAAATCCTGGAATGTTTTCATCAAAAAATTTATTTTTCGACTGAAGAAAGAAAGACATGAACATCCTGGATGACTGGGGGTGAGTAAATTATCAGGAAATTTTAATTTGAAAGTGAACTAATCCTTTAAGCATTATAATGTCACACTGATGACATTAATAGTTATGTGCGGTTACGTCGCATTCATGAGACATCATGAGCTGTTAATGATGCTTTCATCAATATGTCATATGTCAAAGCCAAACGAGTTGTTGCTAAAAACCTCTAATAAGTGTTGATCACCATATTAATTAATTTCTCTGTATACCTCAGCTCCAGCAGTGACTCTATTGAGATGAACACATGTATAGATGCGCATATGCACAGTCTTTCCGCTCTGACCACAGATGTATTGTGGAGCTTTATAAACAGCTGCGACATTGTCTTTTTAATGTCTTTTGTTTTCCCTGAGAAATGGTCCTCTTCCACTTTCTGCTTCACGCATGGAAATAAGGACACCTGGGCTTCAGTTTACATGATATGGAATTGATTACAGGGATTTGACAGTGTTGATTGGATTGGACTTAAGGTATTAGGTTGATGGATGTCTAAATGTGGATAGTTATTTTAGGCTCAAATGACAGAAGTAAAATGACATTACTAAAATACTATCTGGAGGTTTATTACAGTGGAGAAGTTACTAAAGGCATCATAAACAGGCATCACGTCAAACTTTTTGGTAGCTCATCTTGTACCACGATCTTAACCTAACCAAACACTTTGAGATCCACTATAAATATGACTAATTTTACCTTTAAACATAAATAAAGATGCTAATTAATTGGTTTATTTGCTAAATCTGTGGCAAGACCAACAATTATTTTTCCATTATTTCACACAGCACCATGACAATGTCAGTCGACAGATAGAGACTGATCACAGGTGCGTGTTTTGCCCCTCAAATGAATGGGTCTGACATCTGGCACAGGGTTGTAGTATTAGAGCCAGAGGCACCTGTGTATGCGTCAGGGACAACGGAACAGCAATCATGTGTCAGCTTCTCTTCAGAGACAGAGATTTGTGAGTTTTATGTGGTGGAAGGTAGAGAACCGGAAAACTGTCAAGTGCTTTTACACATGGGCTTACAATAGTGAACGAGTAAGATTCAAATACTCTGCCTGGACTTTCAACCTCCATATTGGCTCATACCCAGAGAACTACATGGGTCATTTTGCTAAAGATATTAAAGGACTATTGACTACTGAAGATGCATGATTTTTCATGTCAAGCATCAAACGTTTTTCTTAAATTTCAAAGAGTACTACAGGCCTATTACAAAT
Organism: Megalobrama amblycephala; assembly: GCF_018812025.1. NCBI lineage: Eukaryota > Metazoa > Chordata > Actinopteri > Cypriniformes > Xenocyprididae > Megalobrama > Megalobrama amblycephala. The sequence continues at coordinate 49,993,703 of NC_063046.1, forward strand.
ATCAAGAGAAAAAGAGGCAAATAGAAAGTTCTTATCTATAGCGGTTCTTTAAAGGGTTAGTTCACCCAAAACTGAAAATTCTGTCATTAATTACTAACCCTCATGTCGTTCCACACCCTCAAGACCTTTGTTCATCTTCAGAACACAAATTAAAATATTTTTCATAAAATTTGATGGCTCAGTGAGGCCTCCATTACACTTTCAATGCCCAGAAAGGTAGTAAAGACTATTTAAAACAGTTCATGTGAGTACAGTGGTTCAACCTTAATGTTATGAAGTGACGAGAATACTTTTTGTGCGCCAAAAAAAAAATTTCATAAATAAATAACGACTTTTTTCAACAATATCTAGTGATGGGCGAAAACACCACTTCATGAAGCTTCGAAGCTTTACGAATCTTTTGTTTCGAATCAGTGGTTCGGAGTGTGTATCAAACTGCCAAAGTGGTGGACCATTGAAATTACGAAACACTTATCACGTAACGAAGCCTTGTTTACTGAAATCACGTGACTTTGGCAGTTTGATACGCACTTTGAACCGCTGATTCGAAACAAAAGGTTCGTAAAGCTTCAAAGCTTCATGAAGTGGTGATTTCGCCCATCACTAGATATTGTTGAAAAAAGTCGTTATTTTGTTTTTTTGGTGCACAAAAAGTATTCTCGTCGCTTCATAATATTAAGGTTGAACTACTAAATATGTCTTTACTACCTTTCTGGGCATTGAAAGTGTTAATTATCTTGCTGGTAATGGAGGCCTCACTGAGCCATCGGATTTTATTAAAAATATCTTGATTTGTGTTGATGAAGATGAACGAAGGTCTTACGGGTGTGGAACGACATGAGGGTAAGTAATTAATGACAGAATTTTCAGTTTTGGGTGAACTAACCCTTTAAAGGGTGCTGTACACCCACAGCCATATAAGTAGACATGGCTTTGGAATATATAATGATATTATACGGTGATAATCAAAAATATCTAATTAACAATTTTAGTCTTTTTCTATTGTAAAATCTTTCTCAAATGTATCCAACTTCTGGAGCTTGTATGCTAATCTATCTCAGACTTTCTCATTTACATATACTGGAAAAGCAAGCATCATGGGCTGTTAATATTTAGTATAGAATTCAGAGTATTATAGTGGTGGTTGTAATCACTACACAATCATGTGGAAATCTTTTTTGTTTTTTTTGATAAGTCTTGGTTCCTGTGTTCTGTACAGAGGAACATTTTACCCACTCAATGCCTTTATATTTATAAGGAAATACATTAGGTTCAGTTCTGAGACTTTCAATAAATAACAGAAAAATACCCAAAATGTAAATGTACTGTAGCTATTAGAAAATTAAATAAAAAATATTCTTTTATTCTCATATCTTAGGATTTTGCTGATGTTCAGTTTTTTTCCTTTCACAAACAGGTTATTTGTAACTGGGTAAGTTTAACGAAATAATGAAATTAGTCTATTGGAAAAGTGGTGGCCTTTTTATCCAGGATGATAAACATGAAGGAAAAAGACACTTGAGGCACCATTTGGAGTTTCTCAAGCTGTTTGAAGAAAACCAAATGGTGTCTCAAGTATCTGTAGAAATCATTTTTACAGTGATGAAAACAGGGTTCAACTTTAATTTTCAGTCTAAACTCTAGTACTTCGGCAGAAAGCGATTATAATTTTCCATAACGCAACACTCTACTTTGTCTGCTGAATGGCTTAATTGTATTAAAGCAGAAGTTGGCCGCCTAACATAAACCATAATTACTGAACAGATTCTTCACCATCGAGGCAAACAGAGGTAAACGCAATATGTGGGTGACAGTGTCTATAACTCGAGTTATTCATCAAGCAATTAGTTGGACGTGAACGTCAATTTCCTCTTTACCAACTGTCACATTTACTCTCACTGTGTTGCGTCTAAAAGTGCGTCACTTAGTCATTTTCCTGCTGCGTAAAATGCGTCAATTAAAACAAAATAGCTAATAATGAACGATAGTCAGGGCGCGCGCCAATAAATGAAAGAAAAGAAAAGAAAAGAAAAGAGAAAAGTTTAGTTTGGAGTTTATTTTTATGCGATGGGTATCTTAATGCTTTGGAGAAAAGGGAGTAAACGCGCGCCAAGCGCTGAGCTGTTGCCAGGCGCTGTTTTAACTCGCGCGCTGCCCGCTCTCGCTGACGCCAAACAACAAACAGCAGGTGACCCGCGCGCCACTCAGCTCTGACCGGCGCGCGCACCTGCAGCTCATTATGCTGCCTGAGGTACTTAATGCAGCGCAGGTGGGAAAGAGTTGCAGAAAACACGAATTCACGTAACAAATTTAAACACACACCTGTCGACACGTAGACTTGCACATATAGTAATTTCAACACTCTTCATCTTTAAATGCTCACCGTCCTGTGTTTACATGACAAATATCATGCTCAGAACACAAATAAGCGCACAGCCATAAACACATATATGACATATCTCTCATACACTTCACCTTTCACTTCAGCTAGACTACATAGTGATGGTTTTAATTCAGCCATGTCCAAAGTGGCCCAATTAACAAACGGAGGTGAACCAGTGATGTGCTCCTCATTCAAAGAATAGCTCTCACATACTCACACATTCTCAGTCAGTGCAGCTTGTTCTCCCCATTTCTCACTACAGACCTGGGCAAAGTTCAACTAGGTGATCCAGGAGTGCATTTAGCACTTATGCAGCTGGCAATCTCAGTTGGAGCACCTAGTCACATTTAACAATGTTAAAGTAGAAAACAATTAGTTGATCTTTTGTTTCTTTTCACTGGTAGACAATGATTTATGCTTAAATTATGTGTGTAATTTTAAAATTGGGTTTAGGGGTCGAAATTCATGCTTTGTTAAGTGTACATTTCTTTGTGAATCCCGTTGTATGAATTCATACAAATTTACCACCTCATAAAAAATAGGTACGTTTTCTCGTGAGATCAGGTTGGTGGAGCTATCAAAATATTGTTTGCAAAATATTTTTGCCTACAACTGCTTGTTGTCTGTGTATTATTGTGGTACTGCTGTAAATCATCCCAGAGCTTTGGAAAGGCGCTATAGACTGATTAAAACAACAACAACATTAAAACCATTGACATGAAGTAAAGAATATCTATTATTTCATTACAATGGCACCTTTTAAGGGCTAGGAAATAGGCAGCAAGTGAACAGTCAGGTCTTGTGTTGGAAGCAGGAAAAATGGGCAAGAGAAAAAGTGAATTTGACAAGGGTCAAATATATACAATGGATGGTACCTGTGTCAGAGCATGGTTGGCCGGGTGCATGTCACCATTTACCCGGGGAAGAAATGGCAGCAGGATGCATTATGGGAAGAAGGCAGCCTAAAGGAGGAAGTGTTATGCTCTAGGCAATGTTCTGCTGGGAAACCTTGTATTCATGTGTACTCCTGGTATTCATGTAGATTTTATTTTATTTCTAAAGATTGTTGCACCCGTTCATGGCGATGGTGTTCCTTGATGACAGTGACCTCCTTTCGCAGGATAATGCACCCTGCCACACTGCAAACCCTGTTCAGTAATAGTTTGAGGAACATGATAAAGAGTTCAAGGTGTAGTCTTGGCTTGATTCAATCCAATTGAGCATCTATGCTGGACCAACAAATCCGATCCATGGAGGCCCCACACCTTATTTCAGTTCATTTCACTACACTTCTACAATAAACCTATATGAGTCGACTTTTCACTTGTTTTTACTTAGTGAAGTTCCTAAACGTAATTTAGGGAGGAGCGAGCCCATCTAATCTTCCAATCAACAGCCAGAGTATATAAACAGCTGCTTACCTCTCTTCAGTCTCAGCTGTTTCAGCATCCCTCCACCTCCCCAGACTCCACTTTCATCTCAGGTACCTTGCCCTATGTAATCATAACCTATATTTATTCACTCGGGGGTTGTATCAGAGCTTGAGTTGAAGATGTTTCATCGAACCCCTCCTCAGTGGACAGCAAGCCAAATTAGCTAACCTAATACCCTAAAGATTATATGGGCAAACGAACTCGTTAAAAGGATTAGTTCACTTCAGAAAATAAAATTTCCTGATAATTTACTCACCCCCATGTCATCCAAGATGTTCATGTCTTTCTTTCTTCAGTCGAAAAGAAATTAAGGTTTTTGAGGAAAATTTTCCAGGATTTTTCTCCGTATAGCAGACTTCAACGGGTTGAAGGTCCAAATTGCAGTTCAAAGGGCTCTACACGATCCCAGCCGAGGAATAAGGTATTTTCTAGTGAATCGATCAGTCTAAAAAAAATAAATAAAAAATTGTATGCTTTTTAACCACAAATGCTCGTCTTGCACTGCTCTGCGATGCGCCACGCATTATGTAATCATGTTGGAAAGGTCACGTGTGACATAGGCGGAAGTACCAAGCAAGTGTTCACAAAGCGAACGTGCAAAGACTAAATCAAATGGCCTCGACTGAAGAAAGAAAGAAAGACAAACATCTTGGATGACAAGGGGTGAGTAAATTATCAGGAAATTGTAATTCTGAAGTGAACTAATCCTTTAAGATCCCAGACCGAAACACTTAACTATGAGTTACCTTATAGAAACTCTTTATATCATGACATAACTAAACATTTAATGATACATATTTTTTGACTGCTGTTTTATTCTTTAATTGCAATTCAATTAACTTTACCTTCTTTAGCCAATGAGCACATACTGCACATCATTACATTATTGAAGTTAAATCTTCAAAAAAAATTCATGTTAACACAATCAGGTAATTCATTGTTATGAGTTGGTGTTTTATGTCAATTATAATTTTTTTTTTTTTTACAGTAGGCCTGCTTATTTTTAATCAGCCAAAGAACTTGCAGACAATGTTTTTTTGCTGTGAGATCGGCATCTACCAACATGGTCATGTTAGTTATCCAAACCTTTACCCCTTGGCTGAGCATCTTGACCTGCAAATTGTACAGTATGCAATTAGATTATGGAATATCAGTTTGAAGCCGATTGAATGTCTGAATACTTGTCGATGACACACAGTGGTGCCAATAAAACGCGACATCCCCCACCGCAAAGTTAATGTGAGCGTCTGCCGAAGTGGTTGTCACGTCAGCATTACAATGATAAAATGCAATCATCCATTGCATGCCCTGTGCGTCCCATATTTTTCCACTAAAGACGCAGTGAGCCATACAAAGCCAGGACAATAAGCTTCCAGAGAATCGCTGCTCTTCAGCACTGTAATAACAGACTTTGTGGTGACATCTGCTTTAACTTAGACCCAGAAAGCCTAGCACTTAATAAAGCAGCATCAGTGTTGTATCGGGGATGAGAAAATGAATGTCTCTTGGAAGGAGTGGGGGAGGAATTCCTTCTCTCTTCACCATGTGAACCGCCTTCAAGAAGATCTCTCAGATGTGGGAAAGAAGAGTGAGAGTCACAACGCTGCCTGTTTTACATTTGTTAATGGATGAGAGTCTACAACAGATCTAACAGCCAAAAAGCCCTAGACAAAAAGCCCTTTCCTACTCATCCTATACACAAACATAATTGAAAGATCAGCCACGTATGTCTGTCACTGCAGACACAAGCAGACGGTTGTCTGGTTTTGGCTCTCACAGGTCTAAACATAGCATTGACATCACTGATAGTCTTATTTAGCCCATTGAGTGGCTAAGATGTACTGTAGCAATATATGGTTGGAACTTGACAAGACCCGGCTTGTTCTGTGCCTATTGTGTTGTGATTCCATTATAATGACTCAATCGATTCATTTCAGCCCAACAGCACTGTCTCTGAGGTGGATTAGTCATGTCTGAAGAAGATAAAGAAATTGTGTGAAGAAAAGGGGGGCTTAAGAGTTTGCCTACCAACTGAGGAGAGCTTCAAGACAAACCGTTACAGCCGATATACCTTAAAGGATTAGTTCACTCAAGAATTCCTGATCATTTACTCACCCCCATGTTATCCAAGATGTTTATGTCTTTCTTTCTTCAGTGAAAAAGAAATTAAGGTTTTTGAGAAAAACATTCCAGGATTTTTCTCCAAATAGTGGACTTCAACAGGGATTGAAGGTCCAAATGTCAGTTTCAGTGCAGCTTCAAAGGGCTCTACACGATCCCAGCCGAGGAATAAGGGTCTTATCTAGCGAAACAATCGCCATTTTCTTTAAAGGTGCCGTAGAACGTCTTTTTAAAAGATGTAATATAAGTCTAAGGTGTCCCCTGAATGTGTCTGTGAAGTTTCAGCTCAAAATACCCCATGGGGCATCATTAAATATGAGCCGATTTAGGCTGCGGCCCCTTTAAAGGGATAGTTCACCCAAAAATGAAAATTTGATGTTTATCTGCTTACCCCCAGAGCATCCAAGATGTAGGTGTCTTTGTTTCTTCAGTAGAACACAAATGATGATTTTTAACTGCAACCGCTGCCGTCTGTCAGTGGTATAATGCAAGTCAGTGGGAACTTGGACTATAAGAGTAAATAAAACACGACAGACAAATCCAAATTAAACCCTGCGGCTCGTGACGACACATTGATGTCTTAAGACACAAAACGATCGGTTTGTGCGAGAAACCGAACAGTATTTATATCATTTTTTACCTCTAATACACCATGTCCAACGGCATTCATCACTCGATTTGTGAGGTCTGATCGCGCTCTGACAGCGGCAGTGATGTCTGGCGCTCATTGAAGTATATACGCGAGACATCACTGCCGTTGTCAGAGCGCGATCAGACCTGACGAATCGAGTGATGAATGCAGTTATGCAGAATGCAGAATATCATCTCATTTTCTCATCTCAAATGCCCTTTACAAAACAAAGGTAAAACAATGATGTCGGAAGATTTTGAGGTTGGAGGAGAAAATGAGATGGAGTGTTTTGTTTTTCCACTTACATTACACGTGACCTTTCCAATGTGACTACGTAATGCATGAAGTCATGGACACACATCGCAGATGTAGTGCAAGATGAGCATTTGTGGTTAAAAAGTATATAAATTTTTCTTTTTTTTAGAAAATGACCAATCATTTCGCTAGAAAAGACCCTTATTCCTCAGCGGGGATCGTGTAGAGCCCTTTGTAGCTTCACTGAAACGGCAATTTGGACTTTCAACCCATTATACCATAGTGAAGTCCACTATATGAAGAAAAATCCTGGAATGTTTTCCTCAAAAACCTTAATTTCTTTTCAAATGAAGAAAGAAATACATAAACATCTTGGATGACATGGGGGTGAGTAAAAAATTTAAATTTAAAGTATTAAAATTTAATTCTGGAGTGAACTACTTCTTTAATGTCTGCTACTCATAGTACTAGACCATGAATACTTAAAGAAAAAAAAATACCAAGGCATTTTTCTAAATATCTTCTTTATGTTTCACAAGAGCATGAAACTCAAAGCGACATGAGAATAAATAAATGATGACATATTCTTCCCTAGATTCTATCAGTGATGTCTTCATGTCAAAATGAGGATGTTTCCTTAAAGAATAGAGGAATAGAGCTGTCTGGAAACTAGTGTTTCTGTAATGTATGCATTATTGGTGAGAATCCTAATTTGCATTGAAATTCAATATTCCTCTTTCTGCAAGGAGTCCTAATCCTTATGCGCTGAGACGTAAAGACCATAAGCCCCCGTCAGCTCCTTACTTGAGACATCACCCTGACTCCACGCAGGTAACCTAATCCACAGCCATTTCCCAGCACACCCCAGCTGCTTGCTTTCTCCTTCCCTGTCATCACACATGAGCCCAGTCAGGGTCCATTTGGAATGTGATTTATGGGCTAAGATGGCTGCTCTGATTTGCGACTGTAAATCTGGCATGCCCTGGGTTTTTGTGACTAACAAAGTATTGATGGGGCAGTGAACGTGGGCTGCAGAAATTTAACTGCACCACTTTGTATTTAATTTATTATTAAATTAATGCTCTTTATTAAAGGGATAGTTCACCCAAAAAAGGAAATTCTGTCATTATTTACTCACCTCATGACTTCTGTGGAACATAAAAGGAGTTTCTGCACTTATACACTATGTACTCATGCACTATGTACTCAACTGTGTAGTGTATGAATTTTATAAGCTTATTTTATCATTCAACTTTTGAGTCTGATAGCCCCTCCCCGTCCACTATGGAATTGAAGCTGCGACAGTTGAGTGTATGAAGTGTCCAACATTCCCCACTTAGTTTTTTCGGTTAATTAAGTGCATCATCTGGGTGTTTAAAGTGCACTTTTTCTTTTTGGTGCTTTCAGTATGAACACACAAACTATTTATACTATAAAATGTCATAGAATAGTGCACAAGTATGTGAATTGGAACACCTTGCGAATATCATTCTTTAACCCTCTGGCCCTCTTTGGTCATTTTTGAAAATGTTAAAAATCGTACCTTCATCGGAATGAAATGACACTTGGTGACTTTTGTCGCATTAGCAATATGAACACACAAAAAAATAAAGGACATGATTTGGATATGTTAAAGAGTCAAAAAATTAATCTTTTATTGGTGCAAACTATAAATCAGCCACTGTGCAAAAAAAAAATAAAATAAAAAAATTGCACAGCAATGAAGGGGTGACACTCCTAAATGGCAAGAGTGCAAAATAGACCCCCCCCCCCCCCCCCACACACACACACACACACCCATACACATATATATGAACTAGCATGACTATAACACATAGCAAGTTTATGCAAATGTGTGAAATAAAGTCAATAATTCAGCCACAAAGCAGTAAAAAACAATTAACAGCAAGAAAGAGGTTACACTCAAAAACAGAGAATACAATATTGAGAATACAAAACAGAAACACCCGCTCAAACACACACTCACTTACACACATTCACAGACACACACACACACACACAACATAACATTATACACACACAAATAAACCAGTGTGGCTGTAACAATATGGTAAAATTGAACCAAAACTCAAATTAGAGGTTGAAATCAGATCAAACCTAGATTTATTATGCTGTGATAAAACATACCTGTTCATTTTTGTTATATTTTTTATTGATTTTTGATGTTACAGTATGTGTAACAAAATGCTCTCCTCTGTGTTCATGTTTGACTGTAGTAAAATTAATGCAAAAACCGACACTTCAAATCAACATAAAAAAAAAAAAAAAGTAGTCTTTGAGAATGTCTAAGTATAAATCCAAATCCAAAACTTAATAAAAATAAGTATGTGTGCCTAAATACCACTAGAGAATTTATGGTAACACTTTACAATACGGTTCATTAGTTAAACATTAGTTAATGTATTAACTAACATGAACTAACCACGAGTAATACATTTATTATGTATTCCACGAGTAATACATTTATACAGTTTCTTCAAGGGGGCTCTGATGAAAGCTTATCATAAGGCCCCTTGTATATTTACAGCGGCTCATGACAGCTGCATAAGAGAATCTAGCAGTTGATATACCCTTGCCATCTCCTTGCTCCACTAACAACTAAACGTTCTTGACTGAGGCTGCGGAATGTCTTAGGAATCATAAATCAAGGCCTCGATAGAAACTTGGCAGCCGCCACAGCGATCCGTTGTGATGTTACATTAGAGTGGACTGGTTAGAAGTTACCAAACAGTTCAGTGATGGACGTTTTAAGTGCAGAGGGACAATTTGGTTTAATGATAATTTGAGAATGTCTCTCTTTCTTGTCACTGCGGCCACTGCGAAAGCCCGTCCAGAGAGCCGCTCCACATTCCTGCAGTAGATAATTACTGTGATCGACGTGGGGATGCGCACATCTTTCCATCTGTCTATGATCTACAAGTCGCTTGCTGTGCTACACCTTAAGCAGACGCACACCATACAGAAATCCCCTTCCCAACAAAGCATCCCTGCTTGCTGCAGGAGAAACCCAAGGCTGTGTGAGAATGATGCTGTGGGAGTGGGTGAGATCTATTGAACAGCCAGTCACGGCTCAATATGAAGTTTGTTTGTTGCCTCCCTTGTCTGTGGCATATGCAAATCAGCCGAGTGGGAGGGGTGCGTGTGTGTGTATGTGTGTTTAGCGGGGTCAGTCTGTGGGAAAGTGAAGGAGCTAATCCTGAGTGTTTCACAGGGGAGGAGAGGACCATTCAGTCGCCCGCCCCTCCCGTGAGCCCACCCCACCACTACAGCTCATTGCATGCCACTTCTCAAGACAAGGACGTTGTGTTTTCTCTTTGTATCAAAGTCCCCTCTCACCCCACCCCCCGTATACACACAAACACTTTAATGCTGAACACCTGTTTCTGTACACACACATCCCGCTGATGCAGAGACATGATAAAATCCCACGCTCCCATCTACCGTGGACCACAAAAAAAAAAAAAAAAAACTTTCGCATACAATCTGTGGATAATCACAGAATCAAATGGTATCAATCTAAACTGTCAACCTTTTTATGCATTCTTCAAAGTCTAAAATAGACAAAAGTATTCAGTTCCTTAATTAGAACATTTGCAAGTAAATCTGGCACCATAACCCTAGTTATCCCACGCTTGCAATCGAGTGTTACACAATAGAGTCTTACGTACTTAGAAAACGATTTCATAACACATTTCATAACTGCCTTCAAGTGTGCATGGGAAGCTCCTGCTTCCGAGTCATGAGATCACACATTCAAGTCATCACACTGGTCAGAGGAAAACTGGTCCCCTGAATGAGCCTGGTTTCTCCCAAGGTTTTTTCTCCATTGTATCACCTGATGGAGTTTGGTTTCCTCGCCACTGTCGCCTCTGGCTTGCTTAGTTGGGGACACTTAGGCCCGGTTTCACAGACAGGGCTTAGACTAAGCTACAATTAGGCCTTTCTTAAATATCCTAATTGAACTAACTTTTATAAACGTGCTCTAAAAAAAAAACAATCAAGAGAAAAAAACAATGACACTGACATATTTTATATTTTTGACATATTATGTCAGTGCAAGTATATTTCAGTTAAAACAGCTCAAACATGCATTTTAGTCTGTGAAACCGGGGGTTAATATTCAGCAGTATTATTGATTTGACTGACTGACACTATTGGATGAGAACTGAACTGAGCTGGTTTGATCAAAAATATTGATCAAACCTTATTCTCATTATTACTATTAATATTATTAATATTACATTTTAATATAGAGTACTGTGCAAAAGTCTTAGCCACCACCAGCTTTGTTGTTTTATAAATGTTTTAAAGGGGGGGTAATATTAAGATTAATCTCATGTTAATCTTGAATACATATAGAGTAACAATGCATCCTTCATATCTCCGAAAAGTCTTTAGTTTTGTCATATTTATAAAAGATAGATACAGTACGCTAAACTGAGTCTTTCCGAAAAAAAGCTGAGCTTCTGGAGGCGTGACTGCTGTCGCATAACCTGATTTTGCTGACTTCAACATGTTCCTGGGTCAACATTTTTGTTGATCCTGGAACAACATTCAAATCAATCAATCAGATTTGAGGGACAAGTTTACAGATTATGTCAAGTTTAGGCTTAAAATCATGAATTGGTGCTTCTACATCAGTGTTATTCATTGATCATTTCCCTCTGATTTTTGGGATAACTTATGGGTAGGGTTAGGTTTAGGGGTAGGAATAGGGTTAAGACTAAATTTTCAGACTAGAATGTTGTTCCAGGATCAACAAAATACGTTGACCCAGGAACGCATCTAACTCAGCAATATCAGGACGTGCACTGCTGTCAGTGCTGTGGGCGGAGCTAAAGAGTCACGAGCACGCACAGCTACTGCGTAGATATTGCATGCTAGCTCCGACATCTTTATGAGTAAAAAGGGAACAAAAACGTTCGTGTTGTTTACATTATATGCACTTGTGCGCCGATTGCCAACAAAACAAAGACATCTGATGCAGCTTTATTCACCACCCGCGATCTGCAAATCCAGTGCTGAACTGGGACTTGTTTACAAAGTATTCATCACTGAATTCCTGGGAACAAACAAACATACCCGCACAACGCCGTTGCTGCCTCGAAAAAAACAAATTTCATCCTCTCCACCCTTAACGCTGGGTTCTTTGGGATGCTGAAAATGGTAATCTTTCCCTCACTACCAAAAACACACTCCTTTGGTGACAGGAGCTGCGTCTCATTTCGGAGGCTGTGTCCTCTGGAGGTCATCAAGGAGTAACCGTAATAAAATTGACTGATATTCATAAAATACTGTAATTTCTTTCTTATGTTGCAATCTAATGGTTATTTTTCTTAAAACCAATGATGTATGCAGCCTTCAAAGGGTGCACCCCCTGAATTGGGACACAGCCATTGTTGAAAAATCTCTCTGCTTCCGTATCCCGAATGAAACGCGTTGAGCTCATCCATCCAGATAGCAAAATTCTCTGTTTTTACTGTTATTTCTATTCCTTATGTTCTATTTTTATTATTCTTTTTTATGTAAAGCACTTTGAATTACCATTGTGTATGAAATGTGCTATACAAATAAAATTGCCTTGCCTTGCCTCTCATACGCCCACTCGTGTTTTGAAACTTTGGCCATGTTTAACATGAGAATGCAACTCTTTAAAAGCGTAAATAAGTCAGAATGCATGAAAACAGCATTACCTCCCCTCCCCCTTTAATGACCATCCATATTTATCCTCTTAATCTCTTTATTAATATACAAACAGAAAATACAGGACATATGTACAAAAATGTAAAAAAAAAAAAGAAAAAAAAAAAAGGCTTCTTCAGGTAAAAATCAGTATTTAGTGTGACCTCCTGGACCTCTTCCAGTTTCTCAAAGAAGAAACAGCCATTACTCCCATCTTCAGTGTCACATGATCCATCAGAATTCATTTTAATATGCTGTTGAGCTGGTGCTCAAGAAACATTTTTAATTATTATCAATGTTGAATATTGTTGTTCTGCTTAATATGTCATGGGAAACGGTGACATATTTTCAGGATTCTTTGAATAGAAAGTTCAAAAGAACAGCATTTACTTAAAATGGGATTTTTTTTTTTTTTTTGTAACAATGTAAATGTCTTTATAAAATAAATAAATAAATAAAAACCATTAAAAAAATCCAGGAAAATCCCCATACCTTTGAAAAGTAGTGTAGGATAGTTTTATCTATACAATATTTCAGAATTCCAGAGTCCACCTGAAGGCCTCCCAATCCCCACTATGTCTCCCAGGCCGTTCCATACCTATAGTGTTTCATGACGGTGTTCACTTCATCCAACCGTCTACTGCCCCTCTCTCTGGAAACAAAGCCAATCACCCAGAATCCTGCTGTGCCTCTGCCCCACCATTATCAGTCTTCAACGTCATCAAATCACCAACAGCAGGCCTTGATAAAAAAAAAAGCCTTGGAAAATATGTGGGACACTCTAAGAGCCAAAACCCTATACAGACTTCAGCCGCACTATTGAAGCCAGATGTTTACTTAACGGGCCAATTTTGATAAATGGCGTAATGATAACCATTATGCATTGGGGTAATTTTATATCAGCGCAGCACCACATTGTTTTTGTTTCGCAGCCAAACAAAGTCTGTCTGTGCCCACGGCCAGGTGCTGGTTTCGACCTAATTGATAAGCAGTCAGCAGGACTGTGGTTTTCATGTTCTTCCAACATGGCATCCACAAAGGCCTAATCTGCCTTATTCTCAGGCTTCAGTGAACTACAGCATTAGAGAAGCTTTGCTATGACACTAAGTGTACTCAGTGCTTATGGCTTATCAAGTGGACACAGTGGTGGGCTTTTGCTGTTGTTGTGTAATCACCAGTCCACACATAGACGTTTGTGCAGTAAGATATCCATAAAAATCAGAAGATTGTTAGCATGGTAATGGATATGACAATGTTAATGTATTTGGTCTTGGCAGAATAGATCTGCTATGCTGCTGCTGCTGCTGCAGAGCAAGTACAGGAACTTGCTACTGCCAATACATACGCCGATACGCTGCTGCACAAATGGCATATATCAATAACCCATATCAGATCTATACAGGTGGAGCTGGGGAAGTTGGAGGGTTTTAGAGGAACTCTGAAGTGCGCTGCAACTGCTATAGTGAATGTAACGAGCCATATAAATGTGTGAGCAACAAACTCATTGGCTGCAGATGTGATATGGACCAGTCAGCTTGTGCCAAGTAGTTAACGCTGTAATTATCAGCTCGCGTTAAGACCCATCAGTCTGCGCCATCTAGAGTTTCATGACAGAACTATGTATATACTGCAGTCTAACATAAGTTGGTGACACACATTTGTTTTTGCTTTGGGGAGATTGTAGAAAACCACAGAAATAACAATTATTACTATTACATTTTCAGTGTGATTAGAGGTTCAGCCATTTTTATTCTCCTACAAACAATACTTTTCATAGCTGGTCATTGATATATTACTTCTGCAAGAAAAACATATTGAAGATCAGCAATGAGTCCAAAACAACAGTTGCTTTGTAGCATAGCTCATTTTATTGTTTAAACAGTTTTGCATAGGAAATATATCCACTTCCAGTAATTGACTGCAGTAAAAACAGCTGCTAGCAGTATAGGCTGGATATAACAGTAACAATCACAAAAAAGTCAAGCGTTATTTACACTCATTTGTAATCTTGTGGCATTTTTAGCCCCTGCACCAAATTCAACCAACTCGAAGGCAAGGCAGTGCCTATACTGTTTATAGCTGTGAAAATGGAAAAAGTTGAAATCAACAGAAAATAAAACAAGGCCTTCACTATACAGCTTCTTGAAGGACACATGTGTTTCTTAAACTGTAAGTAAAAACACAAAAACTTGATAAAGTGATTCTATAATGTACATTCAGAACATACAGTAATATTTGCATACAACTGCTGTTTCCACAATCACTACTAAAAACTGTTACAACTTATTTGTTGGTGTTAGTGTTGTTGTTGTCATGTTATAAACTCAGTTACCACAATACCACTGAATTTGCAACGGGCATAAAAGTGCCACAAGACCCCCCTCCCCCCTTAAAAAAAGCAAAAGAAAAAAGAAACAAGTTTACTGTGGAGCTGGCAAAAAAAAAATTTCACCTGACAATTTTTGTCATCTATTGTAGTACTAAGTGTAGTCTAGAGAAACACACTGCCCAACTATTACTTGATCTCTGTGAAATAGAGACTGGGGTATCCCATTTTACTAAATTATCCAAAATTGAACAAAGCACAAAAACACAAAACACAGAACCAGGACCAAAAAAAAAAAAAAAAAAAAAAGCAGAAACATTTGAGGGATAATTAAAAAAAAAAAAAAACATGGGAAGAGGCATCCCATAGATTCTGTTTTGATTGGAGATTTTTTTGTATTCCCTAAAGAAAATTCCATGTTTTTATATTTACAAGGGAAAGTCCACTGAGACTTTGAGCTGAAACAGGCACTGCTTGAAATATTTTTCCTTTTTTTTTTTCTCTCTTTTTTTGTTGTTTTTTTGGTAAACGTCTCATAATATGCTGGTTTTTATGTTCCTATTTATGTCAATGATCACTCATGCTGTTGTAAATGCCCTAGAAATGGAAATATGAGAGTAGATGTGGACCAAAATGTCCTCCTGCCGTTTCCCTGCACTGACACACAGAAGAGCTGAAAATAGACATTGCATGAGTTCCACTGGTCCTCCTTGCATAAGTTATTTACATGTGGCTTCTCTAGGGCCATGGACCATGGCTTTCACAACTCGACCAGACCATCATCTTACTGCTTTCAATATCTGAATTCTGCAACAAAACACTGCTTTCAAAAAGATCAGCCCTTTGAAAAAAGAAACTACTCTAGATCGCTACTTCTACCCAGAAATAAGGTTTAATGCGATCGCCGTATAAGCCTCGTGACATTGTATGCTGTGGTGAGGGGAAGCGCCTCGAGCTACCATGACAACATTCGGTCCGACTAGATGCGAACACCATCTGATCGTAGTTCCGAGGCTAATCGGAGCATCATCGCTAGCTAGACGTAATCCAAACAACAAACAAATGTGCCAATGAAAGGGCTAGTGGGAACTGCGGAAAGTGCAAATGCTCAGCTGTTTTCCTCTGTGATGGCAGCATGAAAAAGACATCTGTGGGTGCACACAAAGGCTTCTGGGAGTACCGAGCCTGCCCTGAAAACTATGCAGCATTCATCCTAACATGGCGATCCCTGTCCATGGCGGACATATGTAAACACTGCAGAATGGAGGTGCCTACGTGCAGCAGAAAAATCTCAGCCTTTCAGCCGGCAAATGGTTCTGTACATGGTATGGTGGGTCAGCCTCTATTGACGGGGGGGAATAATGCATGCTTTACTTTGCACAAGACAGCAGAACAATCTGTGATGTCGTGTAGCGACATTACCCTGGTAGTTGTTGTTGGGAGACTCAAATCAGGTGCCTTTCTTCTAAAGTGACTAGGAGTTCCCCAACGGTTCAAAAGAACAAATAATGACCCTATTTAGCACAAATTTCCACATTATTTCTTGTCCCGTTTTCAATATCACATAATCACATCACACACACACACACACTCTATGGCCACACTAACAAAACAACACTTCAAACATTTATGAAATGTCTCAAGGATCCAAGTTAATCAACACGAAATACAACAAAAGACCTTCATCATTTTGTTTTAAACATTTACAGTCCCATACGGGAATTCACTCCACTTTATAAGTACAGGAAAACAAAAATAAAGAATTACATATTTAGCCTCTTTCTTATGTATCGGACAGCTGTCGAGTCGTAACACAAATCGAAACTCAAAACAGTTTTGTATTTTTTCGTTGCTTTTTTTTGTTTCACTAAAAAATATGGACATCACTTAAATTCACCAATACAAGTTTTTCTTTTTACAAACGGGGAAAGAAAGAAATTTACAGTGTACACACTTTTGTCAACAAGGCAGGCATTTCAATAGAAGACCCTCATGTACTCTCCTCTCGTAGTGTCAGAGTCATCTTGAAACACGCACTCTGACGTATTCATCTACACACACACACACACACACACACACACGCGCGCACACAGTTCACATAGCTGCCAGAGCAGATTTTAACCCATAATGACTACTACTGAAAACTATTGCTATTACGATGGCCATCGAGATGACCCCTACCTACGTCCTCCTTCACGGTTTCCAACACAAGAATGACTCAATGACCCTGACACTCCCACCACTTCAGGAGGAAATGCACAATGCACTTCAGTGGCATCGCGAACGGCCAGAAGGCTGCAAAGCACTTACTTTTTGCAAATCAAAAGCAACAAAAAGACAGAACAGTGCACATTGAACGGGGTGACTCTAGCTTAATATTATATATACCGTATATATGAACATCTTGGTGAAGGAGGAGAGATTCAGCTTGACTTGAGGTCTCAGAAACTGACTGATTTAAGGGCTACAATTTGAAATGTGAGGGGGATTTGAAGTGAAGTTTATTATTAATTGATGCTGGTAATGCCCTGTGAAGCAAAACGCCTGAGATTTTGTGTTGTTCTGTATTTAATTGAAAGACACTATGGGTGGATGATTGCCTATATGCTGTAGGTGCAAAACCTTTTTTTTTTTTTTTTCTTGATCCTCAAGACCATAAGAGCATTAAATTATTCCCTTTCCCCGAAGTCTAAAACAACTCGAAAATAATTATAAAAACTTGAGATAACTATAAAAACCGATTCTCCCCATGGGGGGTTTTGTTTACGGCCTACAACCTCAATAAGGCTGTAAATTTGAGCACTTCAAAAGGGAAGAATAAAAACAGTGATATTTACTGATTGTGACAGATTTAACACGCAGCAACTTGCGTGACAGTGATTGTAATGCATTTTTTATAACAAGTCACTTGTTTGTAAAAATTTAAGGCATCTACTTGGGAATTGCATATAGCTATTTACTGGACAGGGAGAACGGGGTGGTGAAGATATCTGATAAAAAGATGCCAGCATTGAACACTTTGCCCTAGTGTGCGTAATTCGCCGGTGATTGTCGCTCTCAAGTCAAGCTGTCTCCTCTATGAAAGTCGTCTTCTACCGAAGGTCAAACTAGCACCCCAGGTGGGAAGTTTGAAGGAGTTTGTTAGTCACAGTAGGCAAATCAGTGACTTTGCAGCCGTATTAAGACCAAATGGTGCCTTCTTTGCAGACATGCTTCAACGTGTGGAAAAAAAAGTCCTCCCCTTATAGAGAATACGAAACAAACGTCTCTCCTACGCACTTCTCTGCCTTTAGGTACACTCAAGGGAAAAAAGACCTTGTCGCACACTGCATAGAAAGCAGTTCCCACTTTGGTCAATTACAAATTAAAAAAAAAAAAAAAAAGGAAAACAACAACAACAACAACAACAATGTCAACAACAGCAACAACAACAACAACAATATCAACAAAATAAATGTTTACACTATTTGTATTTCTGTACTAGCTTCTAATAATCCACATAGCTAAAAGCACTACCTACATAGGCAAAACTTGGTATTGCATAATTCTTATAAATCTGGACCCGCCCTCCCCAATAATGACTGGAAGATGGATTAAAACAGAATCAAAAATGACAACCACCAAAATACTGAAAAAAAAAAAAAAAAAAATGCTGGTTGATTATAAACTTTAGAACGGTAACTATACACAGCCTTGATACGCACTGTAAATGAGAGATAAAGTAGTAAATGAAGCTAAAAATCAACAATGTCACAATTTCATCCAGAGTACAAAATATTTCTTATCATAAAAATGTTACTTTTTTCCCAAAAACGATAGTAAATGCAGCAAAAACAAGTGTAGTGATGTTTTCTAAAGTCGAAGGCAAGGCACGTAACGTGGACTATATATTTTCGTGCAAATTAAGATTATTGGAAAGATTAATTATATAAATATGTCTGATTGGAGAGACAATGGCATTGTGAATGCCGGGAGCAATCGACGATTTCTGGGACTGCGACTGTTGGGAACTACCAAAGTGGGTTTGAAATAAGCACCTTGAGACCTCGCCTCAACCTGCAGGTTAGTGTTGAAATGAGTACAGCTTTACACACATACACAATTTGTCTTAAATTACTCTGCGTTCCTCTTGTTTCTCATGATATCAAAGTGTAAACAGTAGCTTTACAAGCTAATAGCCGACTAAACATGCATACTAGATTGGTGAGTAATATGTCAAAATAAGCCATTTTACACACGCTGTGTGTCTGAGTCTTTTTTCACCTACTATAAGTTTTCATTTTAATAAATAAAAAAAAAACTACCCGCATGTTTGGGTACGGCTCAAAATAAGTGCTGTCTTGTTCGTGTTCAGTTCTGCTCACGTAAACGTTCACTGTCAATCCCACTCTTTTCTTCCACCCTTAGCTTTCCCTAGTTTCCCGAATCAAGGATGTGATTTTTTCTTTTCTTTTTCTTTTTTATGTTTTAAAGTTCACCTAAAAACATTTACTCCCCATTCCTTTAGAGTCTTAGGGCAGACAGACTATGATAGCTTCCCTTCAGTAAAATCATTTAAATTGCACTTGCCTCTTATGAGATATTGTCTTATTTTTCTCAAAATCCTTTTCAAAGGAAATATATATATAAAAAAAAATTAAAAAATAAAAAAGGGGTATTGTATTTCTTACCTAGTAATATAGGCTTTTTCTTTCATTGTAGGAAAAAAAAGAGGAAAAAAAAAAAAAGGTTTTCAGAGTTCTTAACTCTGGAGAGTAAATTCCAAACTTTACCTTTAAAGGAAACAAGTACAGGACTGACAAGATTACGGATTCAAAAGATTTTCCACTGTAGGTAAATTAAATGTTGAGGCTAATATGAAAATAGAAACATTCAGTTCATTGAAAATTGTTCCTGTGTTTATGTTACGAATACGATGAGCCTCTGTTTGATGAAAGTTTGTTCGAATCGCAGCCCGCTTTACAAACCATCCATCCAGCCAGCCCTTGTGTGGCCGCCCCCCTCTAAATCGTTTCGTAAACCAAGACTAGTAATCGTGACATAAGAACAAGAGAAACACTAACAAGAGAGACTAGCATGTCATGCATATACAGTAAGGCATCTAAAGTTTGTATGGTAAAGATCACAGTATCTCAGTTCAGGGGCCTCCTTACACAATGACTGACTGGTGTGGAGAGGCTCATGTCAGAAGAGAACACTTTGACCCGACTCACTCTACTGCTCTAAGCCAATGTCCTTGAGAGGGTGGGACAAAGGTCCGTGTCGATTGTATAAGTGCTGCTTGCTGGTTTGTCCGAGGACCTGTCTCTCCTGGGTCCAGTTCAATTGCTTGATTCTGCCTGGAGGAGGGGCTCACCAATGATGTTTATGCTGTAATTCTGGACATTTGTTGGCAGAATCGGAGTCCCGTTCGACACTTGGAATGGAATTAAGCTCGCCCAGGTACCAGGACTGCAGACACACAGTGGAAAGACAGATTGTGGGAGTTATTATAATCATGTTACATACACACATAAATGTGCTGTCAAACGATTAATTGCGATTAATCGCATCCAAAATAAAGGTTTGTGTTTACATAATGTACGTGTGTACTGTGTATATTTATTATCTATATATAAATACGCACATGCATGCATATATTTAACAAATATATATATATATATATATATATATATATATATATATATAGTTGTATATAAAATATTTATATATAATATAAATTATATATAAATGTAAATATATATACACATGTAAAAATTTCTTAAATATATATGTATGTGTGTATTTTATATAGATAATACATATACACAGTACACACACATATTATGTAAACACAAACTTTTATTTTGGATGCGATTAATTGCGATTAATCGGTTGACAACACTGAAAATTGATAACATTTCAAGTTGTATAATAGTTCCAAAAATCTAAAAATACATATACATATATATATATATATATATATATATATA
Source organism: Megalobrama amblycephala (assembly GCF_018812025.1). Taxonomy (NCBI): domain Eukaryota; kingdom Metazoa; phylum Chordata; class Actinopteri; order Cypriniformes; family Xenocyprididae; genus Megalobrama; species Megalobrama amblycephala. The sequence continues at coordinate 50,014,527 of NC_063046.1, forward strand.
TATATATATATATATATATACTACATGTTTTAAAATATAGTGTATTAATACATTTCATTTTTAAATAAAGTTAGAACATCAAAATTCTTTAAAGCTGAATCAGTTAATGAAAGAGACATATCAGGTCTAGACTTTTTCCCACTCTCTTTTGAAATCTACCCCTTTCCTTTCTATTAAATACACACACACAGACACACACACACACACACACAATAATGGGTTCGGCATAGTGTCAGGGAACAGGATATCCCAGAGAAACAAAGCACCCTTAGTGCACATGCAAGGGGGAAGTTTCCCCAAGAGCACGCATCCATCTCAGCCCCCTGCAGCTGACACCCACTTTTGGATCAATAGGGTTAAGTCAGCGGGACCGTCTACAGACCTTTCCTATCTGCATTCAGCACATGTTAACGGCACTACAACACGAGACTGTTAATTGCGAGCTGTGGTGCGAATCTCAGATGCAAAAGCACCAGGGTGCACAAACAGCATGTTGTTCCCTGGGGGGAGGACAGGGGGGCTTGAATGGTGCGTACATGTGTCGAATAATTAGGCAGGCCAGAAACCAGAGCCCTGGTATGCCCCCCTCCTCTTCTCTGCCTCCGTCTGAAATACCTGTCTCACCCAATCGCCGAACACAATCTTTCTGCTTGCAGATTACAGGCCGTACTCCTGCTCTGTCAACAGTGCCCGGCGCACACAGCCACCTCTTTGTTTTTTCCCCCTCTCGTTTCTTTTTTTTTTGCCCCTGAAAAAGAAAGGGGACATGCTCGAGGAGGGGTGGAGGGTGGTGGGCTGATTGAAGGAGAAGGAAGGGGACTGTTGTGTGCAAAGACTTTTCCCTGGGTTCACTGCTTTGGATGCAGGTGCAAAGCTTTAGTGGGCTTTTCTTCTGGAGTTTGTTGTTTGTTTTCCGAGGGGGAGACGAGGGCTAAAGCCAGTGGCTGGTGAAGGACAGGGACCCAGCGGATGTGGAACAGTGACTTTATTCTTCCTGAGGTAGCCCGGGGTGATACGGCTGCCTGTCGCCTTGAATGCAGCTAATGATTCAGTCTGAGTTTTATACAAATGACTCGCAGCCAAAGCCTGAAATCTTGGTTGAAAAAAAAAAACGAGTTGCATATTATGATTCCAGTGCGCACTGGGTCAAACTTTAAGGAGAAAGAGTCACAAACTTGTTGTATGAATGGAAACTAAATCAAATGTGCACTAAACTCTCTTTAAAAAGGGTTTAATATATCACATGAAGAACTAACTGGACTCGGTCTCTCCTCCCTCCTGCTGCCATTTTCCTCTCCCTCTCTCTGCCGTTCTAGCCTGCTAGAAATCATCTAACAGGAAATGAGAGATTAAGTGTTTCAGAGATGTGGACGGGAAGCTTTGGGGCTCAAATCAGACTCAAGTCACAGTTTGGAGGATTTATGACTTGACTTGATAAATATTAATGTACTTGAGACTTGATTTTGACTTTGATGCAATTACCTGTGAGTTGAGCTGATGACTAGAGACCCGTCATTTCCTATGAAAATCCAATAGCGTTACAATTGTGCACCAAAGTTTTTTCTTCTCTCTCTAAGTTTTACCGGACTGAAAAAGCAAGCAGTACATATTAAGTAGTGATATCATCTACCAATATATGCTGGAGTAATGGCTTTGCTTTGCCATCTCAGGCATCAATTACATTTTAAAATATACTCAAACAGAAAAACAGTTCTTTTAAATTGTAATAATTTCCACAATATTACAGGATTTAATGTATTTATGATCAACTAAACACTTAACACTTTAAAACAAGATTGCATTTGTTAACATTAGTTAACTACATTATTATCTAGCTAAGATGCTATGTTGGAGACCAGGATCACATAAAACAACGTAATGTATGCTGGTCTCTTAAACAGGGAAAGTGAGCACAAAGGAACTGCGCTTGCTTTCTGCTTCTTTCCCTGAACGGGAATTCATCGGTCCGTTCCAATAAAGGATTACTAATGGGCCAGCAAAACAGACTACCACCCATCAAGCTCGTAAATTGTCTCATGTACTCCTGCCCTAAACTTTGCCTTTGCAGAGCATCAATAAACAGTGTCTGATTGATTGCCATGGGGTGGGGTACTACCCCTTGTTTTCCAAGTTCAAGGTTCAGTGTGGTGTTACCTACTGTCTGGTTTCCCCAGTTACCAGACAAGTGCAGATGTGATGGGCCCCCTTCACAAGGGAGATGGGTGTTATGTGGGATAAAAGGGAGAGAAACAAACAACTCTGTTCCCTTATCAGATTCTTGCTTCTTCATGAGCCGCTTACAGGTCTTTCGTCCTAAACGTGCACCCTCTTGCAGGAGCAAGCACGGGCCTGCTTCATTTTGGAATCAGACGCTAAATTAGATTATCTAATGCCATCTTAATGGATTGCTGACCCATTTCCTACAGGATGGCAACAAACAAGCCTGGCTTCAATTCAATTTGGGTTGAGCTGTGGACTGGCATGCATCACACTGCGGCACTGCATCTTTGCAAGTACATGCAAGCAACAAATCACATTTCCAAGTCAATGACCTGAACTCAACTCTTCAACTGCTTCAGCTTTCATCTGCAGCACATTGCCTTGCTTTCAAATCACGTTCTATCCGGCTGCAAGCTTGTTTTTAGCAGTTGACAAAATCATGGTAATTAGTAAACTTTTTAATGAATATTTTAAATGTAACATCTGGGCTTGGTTTTTCAATGATAAATGTTGAAGCCTGTGCCCCTATTTTATGTCAATTATAAATTTCTGTACGTAATGTTAGAGAAACAGTAAAGGGTGAGCCACTGCTAGAGAACCTTTTTCCCCTCATTCTCCGTGTGGTCTATTATGAGGCCAGAAAAGGGGCTGGAATGAAAGCAGGGGCCTGTAACACCGATGCCTACAGAAGGAAGTGAGAGTGTGTTCAGTGCGACTTCACTTTTCCACACATTTACTGCAGTGAGGAAGTGCTGAGCAAGGCCTTTCCCACTGCAGGGAGCTGGAGAGACTAAAAAAGTGGAGGAGAAAGGATATAGCTCAAGGACATATAGCTCACACTAAGCCCACCTAACACGGGGATTGGGTCGTGACTGCTCTAAGGATTCATAGAAGCACAGCTTTCACTTAAAATGTAATAAAATGAGGCAATGAGGTTTATGTACAAATAAACGATTTGTACATAACATAAAATTTAACTATAATGACAAAGCAAAAACATTTATTATAACTTTTCAATTTTATTAAATATAAAAAAAACCCCTGAAATATCACATTATCACAAGTATTCCGACTTTGCTAGACATTTGAAATTTAGCTCAGATGCATTCTATTTTTCTGAATAATCTTTGAGATGTTTCACATTGATTGGAGTAAATCTGTGTCAAATTCAATTGGATGATTTAGAAAGACACACATCTGTCCATTTAAGTTCGGAGAGCTGAAAATGCATATCAGAGCAAAAGCCAAGCCATGAGGTCAAATGAACTGCCTGCAGTGCTCAGAAACAGGATTGTGTTGGGGCACAGATCTGAGGAAGGCTACAAAAAAAATTCTGTTGCATTGAAGGTTCCCAAGAGCGCAACGGCCTCAATAATTCTTAAATGGGAGTTTGTAACAATCAGGACTCTTCCTAGAACTGGCCTCCTGGCCAAACTGTGCAATCGGGGGGAAGTGTTTTGGCAAAAGAGGTGACCAAGAACCTCAAGGTCACCATAGTTGAGCTCCAGAGATCATGTGTGGAGACTGGAGAAATGTGCAGATGGACAAACAGCACTACAACACTGAGCTTTATGGCAGTGCATGACATATGAAAGTCTGCTTAAAATGAGCAAAAAAGCTCCTTAAGGACTTTCAGACTGTGAGAAAGATTCTCTGTCCTGATGAACTGGATGGTCTGGAAAAAACCAGGCACCGCTCATCACCTGCGCAATACCATCCCAACGGCGACGCATGGTGCTGGTAGCATCATGCTTTGGGGGAGTTTTTTTTTATATATCGGCAGGGACTTGGGAATTGTTCAGTGTAGACAAAAAGCTGAATGTAACTAAATACAGGGATATGCTTAAAGAAAACCTGGTCCAGAGCACTCAGGGTCGCAGACTTGGCCAAAAGTTCACCTAGAGTGGCTTAGGGTAGACTTTGTGAATGTCCTTGTGTGGCCCAACAAAAGTCAGACTTGAATCCAATCAAACACCTCTGGAGAGACCTGAAAAACCCTAGTCAACCTGACAAAGCTTGGGAGGATCTGCAGAGAAGAATGGCAGATAATTCCCAAATCCAGGAGAGCAAAGCTTGTCACATCATACCCAAAAAGACTCAAGGCTTGAATTGCTGCCAAAGGTGCATCAGCTAAAGCCCAAAGTATACTTCGCTTTTTACGCATACGCGTGGGTTAGCGCACAGTGTGCGTGATGCAAATTTCATCATCAGAAGAGTATGCGCATACTGTACGTGCACTGCCTTTTTGTAATCGCGCGTACACAGGTCGCATATGCGCATTTAATTTTTTTGTTGTTGTAGTAATTAGTTAATCCACAAGGTAGCAACCATGCCCTAGGGGCGTCGATTCACAAGGTAGTCAAAGAAAAACTGCATAAACAGAACAGAAGAGACCGGAACGCATGCAAGCTACAGTAACGATGGAGGCCTACATATACGAGAGATTGTGCAAACAGGTTAGAAGAGTACCCTCATTTGTACACCTCTAGCAAAGATGTTAACATGTGTTGTAATTCGTGGCGAAAGATTGTTCAAAGATTGATGCGTCGACCGGCTGCGTATGCGTACGAGTCTAATGAAGTATACAAGGCTGTGCGTTTGCGTACGCGAAAAAAAAAAAGAAGTATACCCAGGGCTTAAGTATTAAGTTAAGGGCCTGAATATTTATGTGATGTTCATTTTAAATTTGCAAAGTTATAAACCTGTTTTTGCTTTTTCATTATAGGGTATGGAATGTAGATTTATGTGAAATAAAAATGATTTTAAAGCATTTTGAATAAGGTTGCAATATAACAAAATGTGAAAAATGAAAGGGTCTGAATTTTTTTTAATCTATTATAATTATTAAAGTTTCATAAATTGTTTCATTTTGTAACTATGCTAAAAATTAATTTCTGTGCTTGTTCAAGAGAGAGAATGTTGCTTGATGCATAGTACCATTACCAAAAAGCATCTGGAGAGAAGATACAAGAATTGTTAATCTTGATTTCGATTTCAGTCTTTCACTGTCAGGTATTTATGAAAATATTTTTTTGAGAACAGTGCAAAACTTTAATTCACACGGGAGGGTGAGGTGATTAAACCGAGCAAACAGTCTCGACTGCCTCAGCTCTGAAACCCCAAGCTTAGCGGTGACCTTTGCAAATATGCAGCTCTCTGCTGTCAGTGAGCCTCAGACAGATGCTACTGCACTGGAGTTCTGCACTTCCCAGTAGTAATCGTCTTCCTAACTTCCATTCTTCCAGGGAAATAAGGATGTTAACCATTAATTACTCTGATTTTCTTTATAACTGAAGAATCATCAGAGGTCATTTTGCTCTAAAACTCCTATAGTCTCATTCCAGAGGTCTAACTGACCACGAATGTCAAAGGAGGCTAACCAAGTGTGACTTCTCATACATACGGAAACAAAATCTTGGAACAACATTCATGGGGAAATCATAAACACTGTTGTCTCTAATGACTATTTTGAGCTGGTAACAATAGATCAGGATGACTGGCTAAAATCATCCAACATCCGTTAGGAAATCTCGATTTTGTTGTTATTGTTGTTCAAATCTTTTTAGCAGCATTGCTTTAAAGTGAATGGAGATGGTTCTAGAGTGCTGTGTGCTAACATTAAGAATAATTGCTGGATGCCAGCATATCAAAACCTCTGAGAAGTTGCATCTCTAAAGTCATCCAAATGTAGCACCTACAACCATCAAATCCACCACTTTCAATGATAAATTTGTTCATGTTAATGCACTGTGATGTGTGAAGTCTCTATGAATTTGGCCGCAGATTGCTCATCCAGATGTGCACAGTAACAGTCTTGCAACAGCCTGAAAAAAGTTTTGTGAAGTTCCACTTATTACACTTTGAGAAACCAAAGTTTAATGAACAGCAAAGGAGATGGACCTAAAACATTTGGAAATATAGTTAGAAGTCAAAATGCAAATCAGCACATATTCACTTTTCTATACTCTTGTTTGCTTATCTTTATCTTTCATGACATATTTAGCCATTACGTGAATGAGTGATGCATTCATGGCCTTAAACACGAATACATGAACAAAATTCATCACAAATACACTTTTGCGATGAGTGTAAAAACACAGAAAAGGGGGGCTTGATCTGGACTGGGTTGGAGGGGGTGTTGGACTATTGCAGATATAGGTTGTACATAGTAATATTTAATGGAGAGGTGGGTTGAAAATAAAGGAAACGTTTACCTTTGCCAAGAAATCCCCAAAGCCTCCTCTGAGCCATATGACCTGATGTTTTGATTCACGGGCCAGTCACAAATCCTCAGCTGTCAATCAAACACCTCTCAGTCAGACAACTGGGCTAGCACAACGGCACTAACACACATTTAGCATGCAACAAGACCTGGAGCAAGACCTAAGCTCATCTCAACACATATTCTTACATTTATCTGATGTTAATCTTACATTACTACATTAAGAAAACACCATCACTTATCGTCAGGATTAATAATTCTGCATTATGGATTATATATTAGATCTTCTTCTGTTTTAGGCCTAAAATAATGCCTAATTTAAATTACAATTAGATTCCATTGAAAGAAAGTTGCCATCAAAAATGCAAGCAAACAAAAAGGCAACTGTCATATGTGGCATGCAATACCATTAGAGGTCTAATTATTAACCGTCCTGAAAGCAAAAGAAGAGGTTAGTATACAAAAATGGGGGCTGGGTTACATGGAGGTTATTCATCTATCCCAGAATACACTAGAGTGGGAGGAAGCGCATGCATTCCAAGTGGTGCATGCAGTTACGGTCACTTCACTGCTGTTAGATATTGTCAAAGCAGCCTGTTTTCACTGAAGCATAACATGAAACATGCTATGCCTATGTGAGAGATTAATCTTGGTCACAATTTACAAAGCACCCGTTTTTGAAAATGTCAGTGTGGATGATAAAAAAAAATAAACAACTGGTCACATTTACACACAAGCATGCAACAATTTGTATGCATGGAAGTGTGAGAAGCCATCGACAAACAATGACATTAGAGTAAATCATGACATTTTATCGAACATAGCATTTTGCTAATGCACGTCCACACCCTGTCAGACACACAAGTGCTATATGAGCCTTCATCAGGTATATTCGCTCTCTGAATATTCAATGGTACTCTGTCAATAGTTCTTGCCATTTCTGGAAAGGACCTGTAGACTCCCTTTCCACTGCAATAAATCTAGGAGGGGGAATAATTGATTTTCTATATTTACTTCAAAGATGCTTTTTAGTGTTCACCCGGAGACATTCGGGTGGCTGAAATACACATTTACCAGAGCGAAAGCCACATAAATTAGGTGAGCAGTGCTAACACTCAACAGGAACTTCACTAGTAGCATGGGGGTCCTGTCATGGGTGTTGTGGATATATATCAAATTATATGTACTACAAATTCAGCAGGGAAAACATGGTAACTACATTATGTTGTACATTGTACCTACATCGTAACTATGTGTAAATCAATTAATTTTTAACTAATTAAACTTTAATTCATATTATACACTGGCGTTCAAATGATTGGGGTCAGTAAGATTTTTCTCTTTGTAAAAAAGTCTCTCATGCTCACAAATGCAGCATTTATTTAATCCAAAATACAGTAAAAATTAATATTGTGAAATTTTCAGCAGCTGTTACTTCGGTCTTCATTGTCATATGATCCTTCAGAAACCATTCTAATTGACTAATTTGGTGCTCAAGTAACATTTCTTATTATTGTCAATGTTGAAAATAGTTTCATATTAATATTTAAATTTTTTTTTTTTTTTTTTGCGGAAAACATGGAAAATATTTTTGTGGAGGACCTTTTTTTCAGGATTCTCTGATGAATAGAAATATAAAAAGTAGTCTTTACTGTCACTTTTGATCAATTTAATGCATCCTGCTTGAACACAATTATTAATTTCTTTAAAGAAAAATGTTGTGATCTTGTGAATAAAGTGCCATTTAGCTGAACATGCTCTGAAGAGTGACTAATAGAGAAATATGTGAGGTATTTTCACATTGCTGTGTGCGGATATCCACCTCCGTCAGTACTGCCAACTCTACTTTAACAAACTCCAGCAACGAGTGTGACACTGTGTGTGTTTGTGTGAGAGAGAGAGAGTGTGTGTGTGTTCTCGAGTGACCTGAAGCCAGAAAACAATGGCACTGGGGCAAAGTCTGAGGTCAGCTATCAGACTGTTTTGGTAGTGCACATTCCTTCATCCTGTTTTGGTCGACCCCACGCATTGAAAAAACACACACACTCATACAATATGCTGAAAGGCTCCTAGATGTATTGTACTGCATGTAACCTCAGTGTTTAAGTTCTCTGGAATTAAGAGGGGTGATTTCAGATCTTCAGATTTGGTCAATTAAACAGAGACCAAAAACACAACCCACACAATAAACTGGAAAGTGACAAAAAAAAAAAACAATGGTACTAGTTAAAAAAAGGTTTCTTAAAAATGTCAGCACTGAGGCCCCGTCCATACGGAGACGCGTTTCTGTGTATACGCACAAATTTTGTATCGGATAGGTGTTTCGTCCACACGGATCTGGCGTTTTCGGAAGGTGAAACCGGGTCCCAGAGTGGATAAACCTGAAAACGGTGCCTTTGCATTTTCGTGTATACAGCCTATCCGTATATTTTGTGAAACGATGATGCCAACACCCCACGTGTCGAACCTAGTCAGACGGCGCTAACAGCACAAAACAGCAACAACAACAACAATAGCAGACTCTAGATGCTTGTGTTCGTGCTGCAGAAGCTACTGAGCCAAAATAAAGTGTTATTTCTAAGCTTTACTATAGTTTGTATACAGCGCGCAAGGTTTATGCGCATGCTCCAAGTCTTATTCGCTGTTTTAAGTGTATCTCTGTGGCAGAATTACAGCACCACATACTGGTCTGGCATGTATACTACATCATTTGGAGTCGTTTCAGTGGTTTCGTGTGTACACAGATATTTGGTTAGACGAGGAAAAAAAAGATTGGATAGGGTAAGCTCTGGCTTTGTGTGGACATAGCCTGAGAGTCTGTAGCTCCAAAGAAAAAAAAAAAAAAAAAAAAAAAAAAAAAAAAAAAAATATATATATATATATATATATATATATATATATATATATATAGATAGATAAAAAATAAACCAGTTTCTCCCTATATACCTTAAATTTTAATCTAAGCACAAGTGTTATTTAAGTGGAATAACACTATTAACTGAACTAAGTGGTCTTATCTGCAATGAAACAGCTAAAATGCCACAATGAGGTAAAAAAAAATGCCACAGTATGTTGGCATCAAAAACATAATAGTGAGAGACAAGCTCAAGGCTTGAGGTCGGCAGTTATCTGATCACGGGTGCCATCTGTCTCTGGCACTAGCGGATCGGATCACAGAGGTATGCTACAGCAGTGCTAGCACCTTCACAGCTGTGAGTGGTGGTTGCTTTAGCATGTTTGCATTAGATAAAGCCAAATAAGATTGTGATCACTGGCCGAGAGAGAGAAGGGAGGGAGAGCAGAAATGCTAAAAGAGAAAGGGAAGAACCCCTGGGGAAAGTGGCTAATGAAATCTTCTCATCACTGGTGTTTTCACAAACACATTACACAGGGGTATCAGTCTAGAGCAGGTGCTGTTGGGTTGTGTGCACGAATGCTCATCTGTCATTCTCCCCTGTGTGTTTTGGTTTTGAGTAAGTTGTGAATGAGCTTGATTTAACAACAGGGCCATTGTGATCATACTTTAAGGCAAGTGGGGAAATCTCTGGCCCTCGAGATCCAATTCGATGGATGGATCTCAAGGGCCAGAATCACCCGCCACTGCTATAAGGATATCTGTCAATAACTGGTCATCTGATGTCTGTCTGATGCATTATATTTACAAACATGGCCTAAAACTTTTTGCCACACCTGCCAATGGCCAGTGACTTAAGAAAAGGTACTGGCCATAAACATTTTTTGGAAGCCATGAAACATAGATTAATCCTTATTAAAGTAACAAAAGTTATAAGTTGCTTTTTGTTGCCTTATTAACATTAAAAACACAGATGACAGCAGAAATATTAGACTGCTGTCACTTTAAGAGCTAATGCACAGATCCAATATACTGTTACAAATGCGTTTTATTTCTCAACTGTTTATGTTCACTTAAGACATAACTATGTTTAAGAGGATACTTGCCAAGATGGGGATTTTGACATAATTTTGTTTGAATATGTCTGTTCAAGTGCAAGAATATGTGAAAGAGAGCTCAATTCAGTATTCGAGTGCTGTCTGAGACACGGGTTTCTGGGCACATGCTTTGGATGTTTGCCCACAGAAAATTCTCCGCATTTCACATGAGTAATGAATTGAGTTCACTTTCACGTTTTCTTGTGATTGAATATTTAAATTGACAAAGCTTAAACTTTCGTGATTGATGCAGCACTGGCCTGTCATCTGTCCTGATCATCGTACATGTTCTCACAATTTAGCATTTTTCATAAAAATGTTACCGGCCAACTGGCGACTGACACCATTTCATATACTCGCCAATGGCAATTTTTACTCGCATTTAGCACTTAGCGAGTTTTGATTTTAGGCCTTGTATACAAATATGCATATCTAGCTCTACAAATATTATACCAACAAACAGTTAGACAAAACATTAAACACAATATAGTATATTTAATATAGTATATTCATGGTTGCCAGGTTGGGAGAAAATATATTTCAGAAAATGTAACCTTTAAGAGAAAAGCTCTAATTGGGGAATTTAAACATGTGTCATCTAAGAGCCCTGAGAATGAAAGTTTGTGGAGGCCTGTTAACAATGCAAGAAAATGAAAATGTGGAAAATTGTCAATAACATGACAATTATTTTTAATTAATTGTGAGAAGCAGAAATCATGATCACGAAAAAAATATGATTAATCATTCAGCTCTAAATCAGCATACAAACTGCCTTTTAAAAAATTCAGTCAGTAAGAAGTTTTTGAAATATACTTTTTATTGCTCAAAAGGCTGCATTTATTTGATTAAAAAAATCAGGTCAAGAATATTAATATTGTGAAATATTATTAACATTTCAAATAACGGTTTTCTATTTTAATAGATTTTACAATGTAATTTGAGGGCAAAAGCCTTTACTGACACTTTTGATCAAATGAATGCATTTTTTTCTGACCCAATAGTGTGTCTACACAAAATACAATTTACAGTAACAACAGTTTTTAAAGATTAACTTCAAGTGAGCAAGTCGGTCACAGTTATCGCCTAAAGCAGATATTCTCAAAATGGCCAAAAGATAGTCTGTAACTAATTTAGAGTAATTATAGTGTTCATTTAATTTGTATGTCTCATTTAGCATCATTAATCCGTGTTACGTATATATCAGCATTATTCTGGTTATCGGCCGGCTGGCTTTCTAGAAGACACTGTCAGCCTTTAAAACACCAGCGTAGTTGACCAAGCTTTCTATTTCTGTTCCAATAAACACACGTCCACGGCTCTATGCGACACTGTCCATACTCTGGATGAATTGTCTCTATAGCTTATCACAGGAAACGGTCCATTACTCTAATGACTGCCATCCCAAAGCTGCCACTTCAGCGTCTGAGCACCATATCATACAGTGTATGTGTGCGGTGACAAAAGACTACAAGCATATTATCTGAAGGACCTCGGGCCACAAATCACAAGCAGCTACGTCTCAACATCTCACATAGGGGTTATAAGCATACAGATGGTTCTTGTAAATGAAATAAGCTCAAACAGTTGCTATGGGACCAATAGGAGGAGTGATTATGTATGTATGGACACACCCGCTTGATTTACTGACTCCAGTATATGGAGGCTAAAGACACGGCATGAATGTTTATGTAGCGGAGTCATTATAGCAAGGGTGTGTTTGAGCATATACAGAGACCCTCTCGATGCTAGCCCTACAAAAGGAATACAGGGATAGAGAGAGAGAAAAGCACAGAAAGAAAAGAAGGGAAAGAAAGAAACACTAAATGAGGTAAAGAGAGAGGGGAAAAAAGCTTAGATTTGAGTGAACAGTGAGAAAATGAGAGGAGGCATTAAGGAACAGAGAGAGAAAGAAAGCGTCCCGCTGAGCGTCTGGAGCTTTCTCAGTTTCCAGACGGCCTGGCTGAGCTGGAGGGAGCACCCTGCCCCACAGCATGCTGGGAAAGGAGTGCTACGGGTCTGTAAGGTGACGCCACGGCGTCGGCTGTAATCCATACGCCCCACGCGTCACACCGCACGCTCTGACAAAAGCTCAGCAGGGGAACACAGGTGTCAATACATCTCATAATATCCTATGATAAATCACTTAGAATAAAGGCCGCTACGTACGGAAGACATTATTTACCCAACGAAAGCGCCGCAGGTTAAATCGGGTCAGGACTGGCTATACAATTCTCACTTTTGAGGACAAACAAAAGCTGCGGCTCATGTAAACATGATGGATGGTTGATATATCATCCTGTCTACATCTGATCCCTCTCTCTGTTAAGTGAACTAAAGCTAAAACAAAAGGCATTAAGCGAGCCGTATGAGACACTACAGCAGCTGCGGTGCCTGCGTGTGATACCAGTTAAAAGATATTATAATCACTCATTCATCCAGCTCACGCACTGAATCGCTGTTATCAATATCAGTCCTTTAATTATATCCAATTACACCATCTATCCGTCACTTCTGCATCTTTATAAAAAAAACTTTCATTGAAGAAAACAGCCCCATGTTTTTTAAATAAGGCTTACAGCACTGACCCTGTTGGTGAGCTCTACATTTCTTGGCCCCGTCCAAGTATGCAAAACCAGAGAGCAATAAAAGCGAGGCTTGCCATTACTGTAACTCAGGAGCAGGGCAAGAGAAAACCACTAATTATGATGTCGCCGCGTGCAGATGAATTCAATTAGAGGAGGGTGGAAAATACTGGCCTCAGACCAGCCCTTTCAAGCTGCAGAGAGCCGTCACACACACGCACTAGACTACTACTCTTTTTACAATACTGAGTGTTTTGCCAAAAAAAGATCATTGCACTAAATACCTTCTAAGCCGAGCCTGACATAAACCAAATTGCTCAAGTTAAGTACTGCATTGAGTCATATATCATTTTGTCTATCTGAAGACAATACTAGCTATTGTTGCACAGTAGTTTTAACACAGAGACAAGATAGATTTTATGTTGGAATTGGTCTCGAGGGAGGTGATCGCAATAAAAATTCAAGTCCAACAAACGTCCCCTGCTGTGTATAAATCCATCAGTTACTTTCTAACATTAGCAAACTGAATGGTAGAAAAACTGAATGAAATTGGACTGTCTGAAACTACTTGATTTGAATGAAAAGCATAAGCATTATACACTAATGCCTGTCTAACTTCTACAGGGGCCCCAAAAAGTAAATTACATTTCTGTCATTAATTACTCACTCTCATGTCGTTCCAAACCCGTAAGACCTTCGTTCATCTTCGGAACATGAATGAAGATATTTTTGATGAAATCCGAGAGGTTTTTTAAGCAATGAAATTACCACATTCAAGGTCCAGAGAAGTAGTAAAGACATCGTTAAAATAGTCAACATGACTACAGAGGTTCAACCTTAATGTTATGAAGCAACGAGAATACTTTTTGTGTGTAAAATCAAATTCAACAATTACTTCTCTACCCTGTCAGTTTCCTACACAGTTGACGCAGTGAAACACAGTGCAGCGCTTCCGTGTTCACGTTCATATGCCAGCTCAGTATTGGCAGACGCGTGAGCAGCACGACACATGCGTGTGATGCTGACGCAGGAACCGGCCAATAATGAGTCGGCGTTCTGACGTAGAACACGGAAGCTCTGCGCTGTGTCTTCAACGTAAACTGCATAGGAGAATGACAGGGTAATTGTTGAATGAAGTTGTTATTTTTGTTTTGTTTTATTGACTATTTTAATGATGTCTTTCCTACTTTTCTGGACCTTGAATGTGGCAATTACGTTGCTTTCTATTGGAGATTAAAAAAAAAAAAACTCTCGGATTTCATCAAAAATATCTTAAAATTTTAATTTATGATGTTCCGAACATAAACAAAGGTCTTACGGGTTTGGAACGACATGAGGGTGAGTAATTAATTACAGAAATCTCATTTTTGGTTGACCTAACCCTTTAAGGCACACTTAAAATGTAGGAATATCACTGTGAAATAATAAAAAAATCAAACTAAGGCTTTTATTTTAAAGAAAGATCTTTGGAAAAAAGTGTGTCAGAGCATTTGAACACTTGCTGGTTGTCAAATGCTAATCGGACATGTCCATAGCTAAGGTGAGGATATACTGTACACCTGTGGTTACTCTGCTAGGACGTCTATGTGAACTTGAGGGCAAGTGACCTAATATATCTGAAATCACACTGGAACTGTTTGGTTAACTGCAAAAATTTGAAAAAAGTAGTTAGTTCGCAACGTAGTGTCATCTAGTGTCATTTGTTGGTTTGATATTTTGCAGAGATATTTATACACAAGTATGGCTTAGTTGTCCACCTAACTTTTGGAAGCCACTGTATTTATTTTTAGGGTACTTAAATGAAAATGCCTCGGTTTTGACTTAGCTCTTTTTTTTTTTTAAGTGGACTCGGTGTCTGAATTTATGGAAACCAATGGATTCTTCATAAAAGTAACATTCACTCACACTTGCAAAAACCATAATCCTCTAAACGTGACCGTGGTTACAGTGCAAGTGGAAAGTTGTGCTCAATAACAGTGAGTAACAGAGGAGAGCTTGCCAAGAATGTCAATGGCATTAAACGCTTAATAAATGTAATATTCTATGCAGTGTCTTAGAATATGTTACATGTGCCCAATAGGTGCATTCAATTAACAAATGCTGACACAAAACAAATTCAACTTTCAGACAGCAGGAGTTTCCTCCTCATTTTGTCTCGACAGTCCCGTATCTTCACGGGACCACAACAGTGCCTAAAATTCATGACCAGATTATTTGATGTGCTACCTGTCTGACAGCTCTGACACCTGTTTGGAATACAGAACAGCTGGATGGGGATTTGAGAGAGAACAGGGGAAAAAAGAGAAAGGTAAAGGGGATGGGTCATATCTCACCTGTTGCTGGTGAAGAAAGGCTGGGTCTCTGGAGCTCAGTCCCACAAAACGGTTGGCAGTGGGGGTGCCTGGAGCCGAATAACCTAGATATACATTCAAACAGTATCAAATATATTAAAACAGCTGGTGTTTACACAAGTAATACACTACTGTTCTAAAGTTTGGGCTTAGTACAGTTTTTTTTGGTTACACTTTATTTTAAGGTGTCTTTTTACACTGTAATTATACATTTAAGTATGGAGTAATAATGGTTAACTACATGTACTTACTATAGGGTTAGGATGTGGTTTAGGTTAGTTGCATGTAATTAATCACAAATTATAGTAATTAGTATAGTAACTACATGTAACGTGTAACAAAGTCACTGTAAAATAAAGTGGTACTGGTTTTTTTTAATATTATTAATTATTTGGTATTTTACAGTCCTGTTCCCCATGTACATACTATGTACTTATTACAGTATTGACAACAACTGGGTAATAACTAGGTACTAACCCTGAACCTAATGCCTGTAGTTACCTACTGTATATTACCCAGTATTCTTTCAGGTAAGTACACTGTGATTACATGATTACAAGTACACACTCTGTAAAATAAAGTGCAACCAATTAATGAATACTTTTATTCATCAATGACACAAATTTAATTGATTAAAAGTGACAGTAGAGATGGGAGTAACTCACCCTCTGAGGATGTGGTGATTGGCTTGGTGTCCGTCATCGAGAGAGACACTGGTCTGACCGTGCTGTGGTGGGGCGAGGGGGCCAGTACTGGCGTGAAGTGACCCGGTACTTTCCCCAGCACCTGACCACTGCTGTTCGGCTGTGGCATTCAGAGGAAAAAAGTAATCTGTCAGCATACCAGGCCACATGGTTTCGTGTTTTTAAATTAAGCTAACGATCATGTTCGTTTCTTTTTGTTTTCTATGATTATAGGCAGATTAGCGCAATCTTTTGATGTTCTCCCATCTTCTTCTGGCATCGGTGCTAGACAGCTGAGTGTGCACTTTTCATGACTTATTCCAAGTTGATACAAAAAACAGAAAAAGAGGGGGTTGAGGGAACACAGGATTCAGACGCAGACACAGAGCGAGCGTCTACCTCCTTCTTCTCCGGACTGCAGGAGACAGACTCGACTGAATTCACATAGCGGGGCCCTAAGTTCAAAACTCAAACAGGCCTTTATGAAAGAGAATGGTGTCCATGGGGTTCCCCAATGTGAATAGAATGTTTAATTAGGGTGTAATATAATCTGCGTTAAAGCAAGCATAAAAACATCCTGGCTCCCATCCACCCGATTATATGCCCCGTGTTATTTGCAGAGCGATCTCCCCTCACCAAGCTCCAGACCCCGGCAACGGCAAATATTTACGACCTTTATCGTTCCCTGTGGTTTCTCCCAAGTAACAGTTCCAGCATGCTACGCTTCGTCCAGTCTATGAGCCCTTTGTTTACTGTTTGAGCGGCGGGGATATAAAAATCGCTCATATCGAGATGTCGCTTCAATCACACAGAGAAAGCAGAAATCCCTCAGACAATCAGCGCTGTGTTTCCCAACATATCAAATCACAGCAGATATTTCTTGCACTTGTTTTGCTTTTTAATTCTTAATGCATTGTTTTAAACAAAACAGATTTTCCCCTAGTTAATAAATAATTAAAACATTGGTTCAAAAAAAAAAAAAAATAATAAATAAATATGTTAACGTTTTCCACTAGAATTTTTAACTTAAGCCAATTGGGAGAATTACATTAATTCAAAGCAATATTTTGAGTTGATCCAACATAATGTTTTAAGTAAGGTGAAGACGGTTTTTTGCCACAATAAAACGCATTTCTAAGTAACATGAACTTAAAAATTGTCAACATGAATGCAACTATTTAAGTTGATCCAACATAATGTTTTAAGTAAGGTGAAGACGGTTTTTTGCCACAATAAAACGCATTTCTAAGTAACATGAACTTAAAAATTGTCAACATGAATGCAACTATTTAAGTTGATCCAACATAATGTTTTAAGTAAGGTGAAGACGGTTTTTTGCCACAATAAAAACACATTTCTAAGTAACATGAACTTAAAAATTGTCAACATGAATGCAACTATTTAAGTTGATCCAACATAATGTTTTAAGTAAGGTGAAGACGTTTTTTTGCCACAATAAAACGCATTTCTAAGTAACATGAACTTAATAATTGTCAACATGAATGCAACTATTTAAGTTGATCCAACATAATGTTTTAAGTAAGGTGAAGACGGTTTTTTGCCACAATAAAAACACATTTCTAAGTAACATGAACTTAAAAATTGTCAACATGAATGCAACTATTTAAGTTGATCCAACATGTTTTAAGTAAGGTGAAGACGTTTTTTTGCCACAATAAAACACATTTCTAAGTAACATGAACTTAAAAATTGTCAACATGAATGCAACTATTTAAGTTGATCCAACATAATTTTTTAAGTAAGGTGAAGACGTTTTTTTGCCACAATAAAATGCATTTCTAAGTAACATGAACTTACCAAGCACCGCTTGTCACCATGATGGTAAATCTCCAAAAACCCACATTAACAGAAACTCTTCTAAATTAGCATAACAAAACACTAATTACTGCTAAATCTCCCTTACCATTAATCTTGTGCAAAAAAACATTATATAACACTTAATTTTAGCATTTACTCTCCCTTTCAAGTGCCATGGGCAAAGCATGATGGGAAATATAAATCCCAGCCCAGTTTCACTTAACTTAAGTTCGTCTAAATTAAAAGAAGTGTTCATACAACTCAAAACAATGAAACAAGTTTACACGTCATCAGATTGTATTTTACATTAACAGAACTTAAAATTAAATACATTTTTGATTAACTGAAAATGTTAAACTATGACAAGTCATGATAGTATATCGAATCAATAGGCATAATTTGTGTGTCATCCAAGCTCAATAAAATAACAATTACAAGTAAAAAGTCTAACAGCATTTCAGAACTTGATTTTTTATTTCACAACAATATATATATTTAAGTAATGACTAAAGGTCCCCTGAATTAGTTTTTAGAGTGTACCAGTTCCAGCATGCTATGCTTCGTCCAGCCTATGAGCCCTTTGTTTACTGTTTGAGCGGCAGGAATATAAAAATCGCTCATATCGAGATGTCGCTTCAATCACACAGAGAAAGCAGAAATCCCTCAGACAACCAGCGCTGTGTTTCCCAACATATCAAATCACAGCAGATATTTCTTGCACTCATTTTGCTTTTTAATTCTTAATGCATTGTTTTAAAGAAAACTGATTTTCCCCAATCTAGTTAAAAAAAAAAAAAAAAAAAAAAAAAAAAAAGAGAGAGACTGTGTTAATGGTGATACCACAAGAAAATTATATACTTTTACTGGAATACCCATTCTAACTTAAAAAAAAAGGTTATTGACTTTCCACAATTCCACATAGTTTAAGCAACACAAGAGAGGCATCAAATACCTTCAAGCAAAAGGGAACTGTAAGCGTTAACCAACCGCAATATAATCCAAAATAAAAGGAGTTTAAATTTCCCCTTAACAAAATGTTTGGAGAGGCTTGGCCTTTTTTAAATTTTGTGGTCCTAATTAAGATGAGTGGGACAGTCTGAGCTGCTTGGCAGAGATGCTGAAAGTTCACATCCATCACCTGCTAAGGAGGAGGAGTCAGCCACCACGACCACAGCAGAGTCAAAAAACCGAGTCCTTCAATTTACAGGAATGAGTTAAAGCTTATGTTTTGCATGTTTTTTATGCTTTATAAAACATAATGAAGACATAATGGCCTATATAATAGTATTAAATTATAAATAAATAAATATTCCCCTTATTTTCTCTTAACTCATACTTTAGGGAATCTCAACTCCAGTTAAATGCACAGTAACAGTTTTCATAGAGTTGGAGACACATTGAGCGCATATGTGTTTGTGCTAATGCGCAGTGGCTGCCATGGTTGGAGTGTTTATTGACTCGCTTTTGTTGTTGTGTCTTCCCTCTCTCTCTTTTCGTTCCCCTTCGCTTCATTTACGCCGCTGCTGGTAAACAGAGTCGCCACAGCGATGGAGAGGCTGTCGTTTGGCTCCGCGCTCGGCTCTGAGCTGATTTAGACAAGGCGCCGACAGAGAAAACCACTAATGATTTTGTGTTCGTTAGCTAAACTGGGTCAATTACCGCGCTGAAACAATGTGGCCTGTTAATCAAACTTGAGTCCGATGCAGTGGGAACAACCAGAGACAGGCTGCGAGAGGTAAAGGCAGAAAGAGAAGAAAACTGTGCTAAAGCACCTTTGTGTTTACGGCATGTGCTCTTACAATGAGGGCCTCATTAGTTTTAGGGGGGTAGAGCAGCTTTAGCTCACGGTATGGTTAACACATGTGACAACATGATGATTATGATTGGAGAATTTACGGTACATGTGTTGCATGTTATTTCAAGTTATATTATAAATGTGAATCTGTTCTTGCGCGTCTCAGGAAAGGGAATATTTCAACTGAGACGTTAAACCAACACCCTATTTCAACAGCTGGCATCTATTATGTATTGTGGACAATGCACACACAGTCATGAGATTTAAAGGCTCTGTTCCAGTACAGATAAACTGTACTAATTACGTATGATTGCATTAAGGTCAGGGTTAATGCATGTGTACGTTAGTCTTTGTGCGTGTACTTGAGTACTCCATGCTTACCTGGCTGCTCTGTGGGCTGGACGGGTCGTAAGGCTGCATGTAGTTCTTGAGGGAGTCAGGTGGGTTGAGGTGAGGTGGGTAGCGGATGGCGCTGTGAGAGATGTAGGGCGACGGGGCTGGGGGAAGGATGGCAGTGCCGGAGAACTGCAGTGGAGAATGTGGAGGTGGACTCCTGGTGGAAATTACTGCACACACAGTGCGAACAACTACTTTAGTAATAGAATTTAATTTGACAACATGTAAACTCAATGAAATTTAATAAAGGTCTTCTCGTGGGTCGTTATCATGAAGCCATACCACACATTTACAGAATACCTATGTGAAAATGCTTATAATGCTTGTTCAAGTCAGGTCAGAAATGAACAAATTTATGAGCTGAGAGAGCTGACGTTCTTCGTCAGAACGCCGACTAATTATTGGCCGGCTCCCGCTTCAGCATCACATACACGCGTCGTGCTGCTCACATGTACAGCATTGGCCAATAGTGAGACGGCGTTCTGACGTAGAACCTGGAAGCGCTGCACTAAGTCTACAATGTAAACAGTGTAGGAGATTGACAGAAAAAAATTGTTAAATAATGTCAAAAAAGTATTCTTGTCGCTTCATAAAATTAAGGTTGAACCACTCTAATCACGTGGACTATTTTAACACTGTCTTTACTACCTTTCTGGACCTTGAAAGTGGTAATTAAATTGCTGGAGCAGTCAGGGAGCTCACGGATTTCATCAAAAATATGTTAGTTTGTGTTCTGAAGATGAACGAAGGTCTTACGGGTTTGGAACGACATGAGGGTGAGTAATTAATGACATAATTTTTGGGTGAACTAACCCCTTTAAGGCAGCATTAGCATTCAAAATGTTGTATGGTTGTTAGAAGGCTTGCTTAGATCAGGGATAGATTGTGAGAAGTATTTTTAGAAAAGTAATACCACTATGGCCAACGGTGGTAAGTCCTGGGTGGTGGTGCTGAGGGAAGGTGCTGAGCCGAGGTGAAGAGTCCTGTGGAGATGTGGGGCTGAATAATGGCTTCTCTGGCTTCTTCATGGTGGGAGAGGACATGTCTGCTGAAAAACAAAAATAAATAAAAAATAGACGGGATATCAGATATAAGCTTGCACAAAGTTCTTGCACAAAGCATTAACAGTGCAAGAAATGAAATCTGGGATGAGCGGAATGACACATTTTCAAAAATCAACTTAAAAACGAAAAGAAAAAAGTCTTACTAATTGACAAGGCGACTAAATCTTCACCAAAATTACTGAACTGAGCATCCAAGAAAACAGTCAACATAAGAGCACAAATTCTTTTGACATTTTCATATCTTGTTATGCTGTTTCTCTTTCAAGTTCCCTCTTTGTAGTGAAATGCAGTGTATCATCTATCTAGTTTGATTGTTTAAGAAAGAGATTAACTTCATATAGACTTTCAACAAGAGACAAAAAAGTCTCTTCATCAGCAGACATGGAGGAGACATAGTGCTTGGCCTGCATGTCTCTGGCGCTCCTCCCTGACAATCATAGATGAGATGAGAAAACAGAAAAGAAAGGGAGGCAGACACAGTGAAATCAGAATAATGAAATAAGGAAAAGTGAGGGAGGGAGAAGAAAAGAGAACCGCTAGCTAATGACATATCAGCAAGCACTTCTCATGATGTGTATTCTGTCTTGAGATTGTGTGTTTGGATATGCACAGATGCTTTAGATGAAGGAATGAATCACAACTACGTCTCTGTATATTTAACTTCATAAATGCTCCATCTCTCTCTGTCTCTCTCATTCTCAGTGTTGTGATGGCAGGAAAAAGGTAAATGATCTTTACTCAAAGGCATTGGAATGTAGGGGGATTCCATGCGTCTCTGTGTCTTATTCAGGATCCAAAATGATCAAAATTACTTTAAACACTTCTACCAATGACAAGACAATTAAGAAAATTTTGATTTCCTATCCATACAATATTATTTTACAGTTTTTTTTTTAAATGCATTTTAAAACATTTAAATGCATTTTACTTTAATACATATTATACAAAAGATATAAAAATGTATATAATAGTCTAGACAGAATCTACAGATAAACCTTGCAGTTACGGCACTTTAACAGAGAGCCATGGACACAATGTTGGCTTTATCCTGTACGGTTATGAAACTGATTTTTCTTCCTCAAAAAACTTTTTGACTGCATTTTCCTGTTTCAACATGTCCAAATTTAGCATATGGCTTTCGAATAATATTTGGTCATCACACCTGTTGCAACAGAACATTGGGGGGGAAAAAAAAGAAGAAGAAGAAGAAGAAGAAGAAAAAAGCTGTTAGAAGGCAGGATTGCGCTCCCTCAGGAATATCCATATGTATGTTTGAGGAGAGAGGGAAGGAAGGAAGAAGGGAATGAAGGTGGGTGGGATATAGAGAGAAAGAAAACCCTTCACAAAAAGCCTAAAAAATGTGTGTGTGGTGACCAGGGAACGACTACACACGTGTCTGAAGACACAGATTGGGAAAAATGATATATTAATTTTTTCAAGCTACATCAGCAATTTCCAGAGCTGCTCCATACTGAAGAAAAAGACATGAAGAGAGTGAGAGACTTGTAACTAAGTCGAGGCAGTGGCAGCACAATGACATTTTTTTTTTTTTTTAGAAAGTTGATTTGATATGAAATTAGAAAGGTATATTACTGGTCAGTGTGTGTGTGTGTTTCTGTGCACATGAGGACTAGGCTTTGGCTGAGACAGTTTCCTTCTGTCAAGGTCTCATATGGCTTTAATATTCATGCTTCGCTCCTTCTGATATGGGTTTTACAAAACAAACCACTTTCTCATGAGCTCTATTCTACCCCACCCCCCTCTTCACGCAACCCTCCATCTCTCACAACAGCTCATCAGCAAAACAACGGCATGAGATGAAGTCGTTTATAAGGAAATAAAGACGTATCCAACACAGACTTGAAGAATAACGTTTTGTGTCACATACATTTTTTTCATAAATAATCAAACTAAATTAACCTGTTAAATTGGCAGCCCTAACATAAGTAACAAAAAACAAGTACATGCAAGGAAAATAAAACATAACATATATGTACAGTGTAGTGTGTCCTGCTTACAGGGAGAAGAGTATGGAATTTGAATTAACTACAATTAAAGAAAAAAAATTAGCTGAGTATTGTTATTTTAGCACTCTAATTCTCCCTCTCTCTCTTATACTGGCCACCTGTTGGTCGTCAAGGGACAAGTTCAAACAGACGCTGTCACACCTGCCTGCTTCTCTGTCTCACACACACTATACAAATACAATCTCTCTTGACTACATGCTAAAATTTCAATATTTCACACGGAAAGTTTTTTTTTTATCTAATAAAACTAAAATATTTAAAGATCCGAACTAACTACTACAGAACTGGGCGACAGGCATGTGAGCGAATGAGTATCAAGGGTAACTAATGGTGCAAACTCAACGTTAGAACAGGATTTCTCTCCTTTCATTACTTGCCACCTCCCACCCCCTCCCGCTCTCTCCCATCTGGGTCTGGTGTCTGAACTCAAAGGTCACAACCCTGTTCTGACCTTTGACACACCCATTTTAGAGATCAGGTCAAGTTCAATAGTTGCCACACGCCAGACAAATCCCCCTTTATGAAAGGGGAAGCATGGCTAATCAAATAGCAAGCCATGCAGACAGGAAACCAGGCTAGTCTGATCTACATCTGAAAGATTTGTTTTAACACGTATACATTGTTTGTTTGTTTGTTTGTTTGCTAAAATGAGAAAAACTATTTGGGGGATTTTGTCTAAAAAAGTTTGTATACTGTAGTGAAAGTACCCTCCATAGACAGCTAGTCAACTTCGACGCTTCAAAAAGTTCATAAAGAGATCGTAAATCTAATTCATATGAAATGAGCAGTTTAGTCCAAATTTTCTGAAGAGACTCGATCACTCTATATGATGAACAGATTTAAGTTAGGCTTAACAATGATCAGCGAACATAACAGAAGCTGCTTGACGTGTGAGAACAAACCTCTCAGGGAAGCTGAAATGTGCTGTGTAACACACAAGAATGAACATCATTGTTTCTCGCACGCCATACAAACGTTTACCACAACTGATGTGTTGATGAATGTTTATGTGAATAAAAGCCTAAATTCAATCTGTTCATAATATAAAGTGATCATTTCCCTTCAGAAAATACTGTACTATATATGGATTAGTTTTATGATCTCTGTTAACTTTTTGAAGCGTCAAAGTTTCAGCTGCAAAGGCAGTCTATGGAGGGTCAAGAGCTCTCAGATTTCATCTAAAAGATCTTCATTTGTGTTCTGAAGATGAACAAAAGTCTTATGGGTTTGGAACGACATAAGGGTGAGTAATTAATGACAGAATTTTAATTCATTAATTTAATTTTGGGGTGAACTATCCCTTTAAACTAGGCTTAAATTGGGCTAAAAAACAGTCCTTTACTACACAATGAAACCCGACCCAATACTGACACAAACATGCCCACACAAAACAAGGACAGTTACACCCTGTGAAAATGTGACATTTCTCTTTAATAAATGACGTCTTATCGAAGGTTTCAATCAAAACAAAGAACAGGACAACCGGCTCTCTTTCTTTCTAGTTATGTTCAACTGCAGTACACTAGAAAGTAGTGCACAGGAATGAAAATTTTTTACCAAAACCTACAATTTCTGGACACATAAGGCTGAATTAATGTTAAAAGTTGTAAATGTGATTACTTAACTTTACTCAATTTTGTGACTTAATAAAATACAGGCCCTAATTTTTAAAACACTGCCTATAGATTGCAACCTCAATTTGCAATTGCGTTTGAAATCTGAATTCAATATGCCTGAATGATCAATCTTATCAAAAGAGCAAAAAAAAAAAAAAAAAAAAAAAACTCGTAGTCCCACTCATTGCAAGTGACATTTTATACCACTGAAATTTTCAATGGTCATAATTTCAGGAAATCGTTATTGTTGCAAAAACGTACGAGTGTTAGAAGAACAGCCGAGGTTATGAGAATGCCACAGGCTGACACTGACTGATGTGTTTTTTTCAGTTTTGCATGAAGACTGGAGTTCACGGAGTGCTGCAAAAATGAAGACCAGTTCATCAACATCACACTTTACTGAGAGCTGAAGAAAGCGGAAAATCACACAGAAAACATCTTCGCACAGAGGGAGGGTTAAAAGAGAGAAATAGTGCTGAATAGCTCTTAGTATTGCTTAAATGGAGGAAATGAGCTTAATGCTCACATGATAAAGAAATGACCTCAAGAACAAGACTTGACTATGAACAGTCGTCTCTCACCTTGGTCTCTCTCATGCCAGGGTCTGCTGGCTGGTGAACTGGGGGACGGGTAGAAGTCTGGCCCAGTGGGGCTAGTCTCCATACTGTCCTCTTGGATCGTCTTAGGTCGCTTACTGGAGAGGACAGAAGAACATGTATTAATCTGACTTCTGACTTCACCCACCTGTGACACTGTAAATCATTTAAAAGAAAATCAGCAATTTCGTCATTAGAATGAAGGGCATAAGGGATATTTTAATGATCTTTGACCCACACTAACTCTAATGTAACATATTGTGGGGGCAAATTTAATTACTTATTTTTTTATTTTATATAATTACATTTTTTTTTTCTTCAAATCTGGGTTACATTTGCTTTAAAAAAAATAAATAATGGAACATTAAAAAAAAGAAGCTTTTGTTGTGTTTGTTTAGCTGATTTTGGTGGAGTCTGATTACAAAATTTCTCTTCACTGAAAATGACACTGAAGACAATAAACAGGTTTCATAGTGTATGTTTATGCATGTGTGTGCTGTGTTTGAACATGCATGCTAACCTGCTATGAGGAGATGAGAGGGTCCGGTGTAAACTCACTCCTGAGTTCAGGTCTTGATAATATGGCTGACTTGGCATGTCAGCCATAGGGAAGTTCACTCCTGCACCCTGTGTGATAGGAGCTGGTAAGATGAGAGAGAGAGAAAAGACAGTGGTTAGGCAGAGGTAGAAATGAGGAGTAACTTACATCATCGATTTGGCATTAAGAGTCAATCAACAAAATCACTTTTAACACACTCTTTCTGGCTCTCAGTTAGAAGCTGTTATTCAGGACAGAATTTGCATGAAGGCAAACCCAAACATGACTGTAGCTGTAACTCAATCTGAGAGAGAACAGCCGTAGGGGCTGTAACAGTATGAAGTGTGTCTGAGATATCATATCTACAGAGAAACCACAAGAGCCAGAGCACCGTTCAGCGGTCTAACCTCTGTCACTAGCCTCTTTGTTTACATACAATAGCATGACACAGCTAGCTTGGTCTTTCATGAACAGAGAGCTCTAAACCTACTATTCCTTAAATGTTTTCATACCTTTCATATTATGCTGGTGATTTATTAGCTGGCTAATGTACTCTGTAGCATTGAAGCATATCTTTTAATGGCAGTATCTGTATCTGTATCAGTATCTTATTAAGGCAGTGGTTTTGGAATCCAGAGAGCACACGTGCTAATAACACATGTATCATGTTATAAGCTATAAGTTTAGCAAATTTGTGTACTTGTGGTCTTATATCCCATCATTAATCATAGTGTGTGTGTGTGTACTGGTTTGACCTACATTATGAGGACGAGGATAAACGTCCTCATAATGTAGTGTGTATTCAAGTTTCAGGTCGCTACCTTTACAGCATCCAGCTGTGTTTGTAATTATGGTTAAATATACTTAAAAAATGTTTTTATTAAAAATGTAAAAATGCAGATTTGTTTCTATGAGGGTTATGTTTAGGGATGGGGTTAGGGGATAAAAAATATTAACCCAGTATAAAAAATTTAAAAAAAGATTACACCTAACGGCAGTCCTCATAGTGATAGATGTACCAACAATTGTGTGTTGTGTTACGTATATATATATATATATATATATATATATATATATATATATATATATATATATATATATATATACACATTGCCTGAGAAGAAATTCACAATTAGTTATTTATTTTGCTTTTTTATAGGTTTAACATGGTAAAATCCTTCCAAGCATTCACTGGAATCAGCTTAAATTTTCCCTGATGTGCACAAACTCCTGGTTGGAAATCACTTTCCTAAGATACAAATGATGACGTCTCACACATACAGTCAAAACCAAAAAACACATGGCTAAAACATTTTCTTACTAAAATAATATCCAAGACTTGTGTTATAGTGTTAAAATAAAATGTGTTATAGTGTGTTCTCTCTTTTGCAGTAGTTTGAGGAGACGTGTCATGAAGTTTTAGCAGAATGTGTGTTTTCATGTATGACATGATATGGCCTGAGGGTCTGAGGTGAAGGAAACATATGAGAAATTACTGTCAGTCTTTGCTGGCACTGAGCCCAAGACCTCCTGCCGCCACATGAATGCAGGTGAGCAGGTATGACATTTGTTCTAGTACTTAATATGAGCGCTTACAACAATATGTACAGTGTTCACTATAACCTCATCTGAACTGCATTACAGGACAACACCATGGCCATTACGTTATACATTTAAGACCTTAAGTGTGCAGTAAACTGTCAGTTTTTCAGAAAGTTGACAGACCTTCCATTGTTCTGCTGTTTTTTGGTACATGTTGTTTCCTGCAGGTAAGTCATATGGCTGTTGTGCTTTCCAAAGAGCAGAGGATCATAGAGGCCACAATGATGGCAGTGTGTCTGTATGTGGGACAGATCGCGAGCGTTGTGTTACATTTAGGTGTGACATGGATCAGTTACAGCGTCACCGAGTGCATCATACACCCTTAGGGTGAATATGAGCGTCTTTTTGTGTGTGGGGTAAATGTGTGTGTGTGTGTGTGTGTGTGTTTCAGGCCCTGATAGCCCCTTCGGCAATCTTGCCTAAGGGCAAAATTGTCCTCAGCCATCAGAGAAAGATTCTTTTTGGAACATCTGTCATCGTTCTAATGAGAACAGGCATGTCTACACATAAACTACTGCATGCTTGTGCAACAAAACTTGAAAACACACGCACACACGCGCGCACACACACACACACAGAAGACCCGCTAGACTGGATTTTCCACACATGTTCTGGGCAAGTCCCTCCCTTGCTAAATCAGGAATGCCTCAGCATAAAGCATGCTGGTTGTGTTGCTCTGTGTGTTTACTTAGCTATACTTGTGGGTTGAAGCTGTCCCAAGAAGTTATAGAAAATCCCTTTGGAGACAACCTCCCTAAATTCATTTGCAGATTATATATAAATCCATATAATTATAATCATAACATTCGTATAAACTAAAAAAGCTAAATATTTTATTTTTAAGTTATGGTTTGGGTTAGTCTAGTAGATTAATAATTATATTAATGTAAAGACAAAAGTCAATTTAGCTAGACAAATGTGCGTTTAAAGGTTTAACTATACTTTGAGACCCACATTTTTGAAAATCACCCAACACATAGTGAAACTTCTCAAAAAACAAAACAAAAAAAAAACCAAAAAAAACACAACTTGCCAGGACATATGAAGTGGTTCTCACTATTTGAAAGTCATGTTTTACATTACATCTACTGATTTCAACAGATTTAACTGATGAGTAGGTTCAAGGGCAGATCTACTGGGATGGCATGGGATGGCAACTGCCATCCTAAGAAAAAACAATGCCATCCCACACAGTGCAACCAGAGTAGCCCAGTTTACAAACAATTTTACTGTTTTTACATTTGTTTGTGTATCTGAAAATTACTAACTCAGAGGTCCTCTGAGAATTCTAATCTTGTCCGTATAGGCCTTATTTTCCAGAGAAACATGCGCGCGGCCATCTTTAGAATATTGTCTTTGAAGCCCTGTATATTTCTATGGCATCGCTGTTGAAGAATAATTAGCTGGTGAAGTGGATTTACGTGTTGTAGAGTTATCATGAGCATTGTAATGTTTAAAGCGGGTGTCTTAACAAATGTCAGTAGAACGGGAGGATTTTAAAATGAGCAGTTCATTCATAAATACATAAGATCGCTGTGGAAATACAAGCCGGAAGTCAAAAGACAACGAGCGCAGCGCTGAAAAGGGGCGGGGCTACATAAGGTCTATAGGATGTGAGTGAATTCTATGACTGCCCACTTAACTTTCATGATAGATATAGACAAATGCGATATACGATAAATAAAATAAAATATCAATAAGAAGATCCCGATCATAGAAACTGATAGCAGAGTTCTGTAAGAATCTAATCTTAATTAACTAGATTGAAAAGTTTGAAAGGCAAATTTTAAGTTGGCTTGTCACAAAGCCATTTTTAAGTATGGTTTTTAAATTAAAACTAGTTTGAAGTTAGGTCAGAATAGATTGATGTTCTGAGCGTTCAGCAACCAAGTTTTGCCATGTGGTTTCTATGAAATGTTTGATTGGTTGCCAGGCTGTTGTTGCTGATGTGCTGCTAAATGTTTCTAGGGTGTTCTAGATGACCTTCCATAACATCCACATAAAGACATTTCCACCTCTGTTAATAACAGGAACTCTAAGATTATTTACGAAACTGATCCAATCTCAGTGCTTTTATAATTCGGCATTTCTTGCTAATGTTAGCAAATTCAAAAGTTTTGCTGCTCTTAAACTTGCACTGAAGCTTTTAATTTATATAACATCCAAGTAGCCTACATAATATTAATAAAAAACTTGTATTCTATATGTAGTAATGATGATATACTCTTAGAAGCTCAGAGACATTTGAAATGTTTTGTGTTTAATTTACAGTGTCTTGACTTGGATGCCCTGGATACTGACATTTTATTTATTTTTAGACATTATAGATGATTACTTTGTGGTAATGCAACTGTTTCACATATTCATGAACATACATGTATGTCAGGCCATAAATCCACAATAACTGCATGGATGCTTGCTTTAGTGTTTCCTCCCCTAATAGCCATCATGCCACCCCACTGCCACTCTATAAATAGTTTTCTCAATTTGCCCTGAGTAGGTTTATGCATTTGCAGTGTCTTTACCTGTATAAAATATCAAGCTTTGTACTTGTATAAAATTTCTATGAAAAACCATGCGTCTATGGGATGCCCTCACTATCATACAGTAGTGAAACCAGTGTGTGTGTCTGTGTGTGTGTGGGCATGTGTGCGTGTATAGAGAGAGAGACTTACTTCTGGACACTCTCACCAGCTCCGAAACACTAAAGACCCCTGATTTAACAAAGCTGTCTTCCAAGTAAACTGTGGGAGACAAAAGCATTTTCTTCAGACACATGTCCTTACTTAACACATACACAAGAGGACATTTCAAATGCAGACATCAGAAAACATTTAAGTTTCCACATAGATTCCACACTGACAAATAATCTTTTATCCTCATCACCATTTAATCTTTACTTTCAGGGAACGTGACAACACTAACTGTGATTTGTTTTATGTACAGACTAGATAGATTAGGTTCAGAGAAAGCCAACTAATATGCAACACTGCATTCCAGACTTGTGCCAAAAAAAGACCAGCCCCACAGGGTCAGCCTCCCAGAGCATGCCAGGACATCCAAGTTTTTCCCACAATGCACCGCAAAGCCCAACAGGAAGTGCAGTGAGGGCCAGGGTTTCCAAGGTAGCAGTACTAGCTGGGTCTGAGTCGCAGCCCGAGAGCTTTATTTTACTTGGCTGGGGAAAATGCGCAACCTACTCTTGAGGTAAAGACTTAATTATACTCTCCATGATTTTCATTCTTTACGCATTACCTAGTAGTGACCATGTAAGAAAAAAAAGAACAAATAAAAGAGGAAAAGAAAACACAGGTGAGTCCAGGGGAACAAACACAGGTCTCACTGGCATGACAAATATACGCTGTTAGACGAGGACCACCATTCGCTCCACAAGCCATCTGCAAAATCACCGCAAACTAAGATCTGACAGTACTGGTGATGTCATGACATGGCTTGTTTTCTATAAATGGCAATTTCTGTTTTTCTTGTAAAAATCACAGACATGACATGGTCGGCTTTCCAGTTGACTTTAATTTGTGCTGAGCAGAGAGTATAATTATGGTCAAAACCAACATATTCTGATCAAATAAGTCCGTTTCGGTACAATTTCTCTAAAAAAGCAAGAGTTAAATTGGTAGACAGGATTTTTTTATTTGTTTATTTTTTTGGCACTGTACAATATAAGGAAATATACAATATAAAGGAAAGTTTAGCTTTAATGCAGCTGCTAAATAATTAAATTAAAATATATTTGTAGAGTTTTTTGAGACCTGGTTTGGTTTGAGTGGTGACAAACTGAGAAAGTTGTTTCAGTGGTAGATTACCAGGTAAATATCTCTGTTTCTCTTCTCTGAACATGAGTTACACACCTACAGGTACAGCTTATATTCAGTTACAAATATATAAGAGGTGATTAAATATTTAAGAGGTGACCACAGATTTATACTTTAATACTGACTGTAGAAATTTCCATGATTTTCCCAGGCCTGAAAATCACAATTTTAAAATTCCCAGATATTTTTAGATTTTCTATGACTGTGGGAACCCTGAAACAAAATGATGAAAATGAGACAAACAACCTTCTAACATGGATGTCATGCAGGATGGTAACACTTTACAATACGGTTCATTAGTTAAACATTAGTTAAGGTATTAACTAACATGAGCTAACCATGAGCAATACATTTATTACTGTATTTACTAATCTTCGTTAACGTTAGTTAATGAAAATACAGTTGTTCATTGTTTGTTCCTGTTAGTTCACAGTGCATTAACTAATGTTAACAAGATTTTAATAATGTATTAGTAAATGTTGAAATTAACATTAACAAAGATTAATAAATGCTGCAGAAGTGCAGTTCATTATTAGTTCATGTTAACTAATATAGTTAACTAATGTTAACTAATGGACCTTAGTGTAAAGTGTTACCTGCAGGATTTATCTGTTTTTGGAGAGTTTATTATGGGTACACCAGCACCTGGCAATAGTCTACTTACTTACCTTTTACTGCAGATGTAGATTTGTGTGCATTTGTATATTAATGTATAACATTGACATACCTGGAGGGTTCTTGCCAGGCTCATTGTTGCTGGGACTTCCTGACTGTTGCGAGTCTGAAAACACAAATAAAGTTGGAGGATTAAAACACAAAACCTAGAAAGAGCAGTGGGTCTACAGATGACAGTACTGCACTTCACTGTAATTTATCATCCACTTGGCAGTGTTTTCCCATGTTTGTTTAGCTGTTATGGTTTTTGTTGACATTAGGAAATGAGGAAAAATATAGAAAAACAACACAAATACAAAATATATAAACAACATACAATAGGATCCAAAAGACCACATATTTTTTTTATTTAAACCTGGAAACAAGTTGAAAACTTTAGGATTTTACAATATGGAAAATCTCTGGTATAAAATAAATATTTCAATTTCTGCAAATTTGTGATTCTGATCATCTGAACTCTTTGTACAAATGGTCAGATGCCCTTTAGATCATCACAAAGCATGTTGGAGAACATGATCATCAGGTTGTACAAATTTTTGTGGAGTTCATGCAGCTCGATTAAAGCAAATGGGCAACAAACCCAAGACAAAGAAAAAATGTGCATGGAATAGTAAACCGCTGTTAATGTCGTTGTTGCCCCATTGTACCTTCCTGAAAAGGAAACTACAGTTTCGTGGTCCTGACAGGACAGGCCAGATGTGTGCAGTTACATGCTTGTTTCTTTCAGTGAGGGGGAACGGGAGAAGAAAAAGGGAAGGAAAAAAGGAGGATGTAAGAACAGGCAAAGGCAAAGCTGAAATGTGCCTCAAAAGTAAAATGGAGATTCAACACACGCCCCACCTTGTAGAGCATGAGTAGAGGAGTGAGGGAGGAAAAGATGGAAAAATGAGAAGAATCCTGCCTGTCATTGAGGTGTGCTTTAAATGTTCACTTGATTAATGATGTTACCTTACAGAGCCTTTAGGAAAACACCCCCTTGATCCTTCAGTGTTAATGATACACCACCAGTGGCATGCATTCACCCAGTCTTTTCAGGAACTTATTTAATGATCTGCTTATTTCAAGATCACAATAAGCAATGTATTAGGGATACACTGATACAAAAATTCTGGCCGATAGCAATAAGCCGATAATTATTTTCATACTATGGCCGATGGCAAAATCCTATGTGATTTTTTAATTAAAAAATAAATAAAACACAAATAAATCAATAGCTTTAAAGTGAATTGCAACATTCAGTATGAAAATGGATATCCATTTTTACATAGATTACATTTAACAGTTATTAAATTATATTAAATTAATTTAATATTTAATTATTAATGTTTTTAATGTTAAATGACAGCATAAATAGGAGAAATGAGCTTGTACAAATAAATGTCCAATAACAGACGATATATTCTCAGTATGGATCGATACTTATAATAACCAAAATAATACTAAAACATCACACATACTTAAACAATAAGACTTTGCTGGGGGGGTGGGGAGGGGGAAAACTCCTTTTAAACTCCTAAAAACTCCTTTTAGTTAACCAACCAACCAATCGACGCTGATATCGGCCAATGCAATCATGATGCATAAATTTCGGCTTTTAGTAAATAGAAAATGCAAGAGAGAAAATGAGCTGGAACATCACTCTTGTTCCTTCCTAAGCTTCATTTCAGAAGTGAAAGTTAAAGGGGCAGAGCAAGAGAATAAATCCCACCCCCCCTCAAAAATGACCATTAAACAGAGCTGCAAAAACAGAATGTTCTTGGCTTCAGCTCAACAATGACAAAGAAAGGGAGGGAACACCATACATTAAGAAGAAAAAAGTCTGGAGAAAATTAAGATAGAGCAAGAGGAGGAGAAAAATCCCCACTCATGGTTTGTCCTGTGCATTTGTGAGGAATTTTACGAGTTATTTCTTCATTAAGCTTCGACAATTTTCTTCCCACATAATAAATAACACCTTAAATAGTGTTTGAATCATGAAAGCTTATTGGACCATCGGCCAACAGCTGAGTCTTTGATTGGGCAGAAGCAGTTTGGCATTGTGACAGTGCCCGTTCCTATGCCAACTACCCTCCCCCTACAATTCACAATCAAGTTCTACACCATCCATCAGTCTGCTTAAAGACATCTCCTACCATGCCGATGCCCCAAGAGAGAAAACATAAAAGGAGAGAGGTAGAAGAATAGTTTGCATCTCTAAGTACAAACTTGCATGGATGTTGAGTGATTAAACAAAGGGCACAACAATGGAGCAGCTGGCACACACTATTAAACAGCTCTGATCCAGACACACTGCTACGATACACAATTAATTAAAGTAGCTGGCTAATTTCAGCAGGATATTCAAAATTTTTGTAATAAAGTTTATGTTTTACCATAATAAGTGATACCATATCTACAAGTGCCAGTATGGCAAATATTATACACTCACTGACCACTTTATTAGGTACACCTGTTCAACTGCTTGTTAATGCACACATCTAAATCAGCCAATCATGGCAGCAACGCATTGCATTTAGGCATGTAGACACGATCGAGATGATCTGCTGAAGTTCAAACTGAGCATCAGAATGGGGAAGAAAGGTGATTTAAGTGACATGGTTGTTGGTGTCAGACAGGCTGGTCTGAGAATTTCAAAACTGCTGATCTACTGCAATTTTCACACACAACCATCTCTAAGGTTTACAGAGAACGGTCTGAAAAAGAGGAGATATCGAGTAAGCGACAGTTCTGTGGGCGAAAATGCCTTGTTGATGCCAGAGGTCAGAGGCAAATGCCCAGACCTGTTTGATTGTGTGTGTGTGTGTGTGTGTGTGTGTGTGTGTGTGTGTGTGTGTGTGTGTGTGTGTGTGTGTGTGTGTGTGTGTGTGTGTGTGTGTCCATGTGTATGGCTATGTTTTACACATGGTGGGGTGTTTGAATAAGCAACCGATGGTTCGCTCTGAAAATAAATATCTATAAGCCACACATTTAAACAGTTTGGCCAGGGCAGTGCTGAGTTTGTGTGCTTGTGTATAAAAGAGAGACGGCTCCCAGAAACACTCTGAGCTTCTCCAAGCACAACAACCCTTGGCACCCAACAGCCCTGCCACTTGTTTAAACAAACAAACTGTCCAAGGAGAGAACATGGAAGAGAGAGGGCAGACAGAAGAGGGGAAAATGAATCTTTCCTTTCTTTGTGCAGTAACCCATGAGGAAAGTAAGGTACAACTACTTTTTTTCTGAAGAAAATGTGGACTGTTTGCCCATGCTAAACTATTTGCCATGCTAAGGTCTTCTGAGAGGTTTGTAGCATGTTAATTAGGGCTGGGCGATATATCGCATGCGATTCTCACGCGCATTTCGTCAGTAAAGGCTCTGTCTATTAAAAGGCGCTCCATTTGAAAGCAGGTGATGGCAATTTAGAGGTAATCAGGGAACCGGCTTTACTGACGAAATGCGCGTGAGAATCGCATGCGATATATCGCCCAGCCCTAATGTTAATATGCAGTTGCAAAGGTATTCCTGGTGGTTGGTAGGGCATTGCTCACTAGCCCATAAGAGTCAAAAGAGACCATTCTGCACTCTAAAACTCTCTGGGAATTTTACACCCATTTTATCATTCGCCAGGTGAAAATTGAAAGTCTGATGGGTTAGAAAAGCATAGCAGAGTTCTCCTTAAAGGCTGTGACACACAGAGCCAACATCAATGAACAAGTGGCAATGAAAGCCGTCTGTGTTGTCACTTTGTGTCATCTGTGTCTGGGCCAAAAAGTAGTTTTTGAACACACCACAAAGACTACAGCCAACTGGCGTGTACGTTCTGCACCCGCGTGAGAAGAAATAACTCTCCACACCAGCAGGTGGTAGTAGTCTATAGACGTCATTCAAAAAGAGGAACTGCAACTAGAACTGCAGATACGGTCCTACACTTGTTTACCATTTCAAATATGAAACGCGTTGTTCAGTTAGTCTTCATTCTGTCCCTGATTCAACATGCTCAATTGGCGACGGTGAACCGACAAGTGCCAACACTGCAAAAACTGGCCGACAGACCCTCAGCGATGGCCTGACCATAAAAGGCCACACAATCTGAGGTATCATACATGTTTGTTGCACATACAGTACAGGGCTAGCTAAAACACCAGTTTAATTAAGTTTAATACTTAATGGGACAATTCAGCCAAAAATGAATTTACTCACCCTCAAGTCATTCCAAACCTGGGGAATATAAAATGATATTTTTAAAGGTCCCGTTTTTCGTGGTTTTTTGAAGCTTTGATTGTGTTTATAGTGTGCAATATAACATGTGTTCATGTTTCGCGTGTAAAAAAACACAGTATTTTTCACATAATTTACTTATCTGTATACCGCTGTTTCCACTGTCATAAAAACGGGCTGATGACTTCCTTGTTCTATGAAGTCCCTCCTTCAGAAATACGTAACGAGTTCTGATTGTGTCAGCGGTTCCTGTGTTGTGATTCGACAGCAGTTTAGCGCATCTTGCCCGGAAAGGTCACGCCTCTTACCATAACGTGGAGATGCACGCGCTCAGTGTTATTGTAAACATGTCTTTAATTTTCCCCTATCAATTTGAGCCGGAATCAGACCCGGTGATTGGACTGCGGGATGAAAATAACAGCGTTTCGACGACATGGCGACAAACACACACTACAAACGCAACTCTTGTGTATTCCTGTGGGCGGAGGTTAGTCAAAAAACTGTTTTAGTGACGTCATTAAAGAAGGAAGTAGAGGGATGTAGTCCAAACTGGCCGTTCGATGTAGGCGACTTCTGTTAAATAAAATATCTCGCTTGGCATTGAACTTTGAGCTTTAAAATTTTACAGATTTTATTTATACTCTAACAACAACATTACACACTAACTAAAGTTTGAAAAATGGGATCACGAAGAACAGGACCTTTAAAAAATGGCTCTCTTTTTTGTCAATACAATGGGAGTCAAAGGGCACCAAAACTTTTTGGTTACCAATATTCTTCAAAAATATCTCATTTGTGTTCCGCAGAAGAAATAAAGCCTTTGGAACGACATGCACGTAAGTAAACAATGACAGAATTTTGATTTACGGGTGAACTACCCCTTAAAAAGTTATGGGTTTGTTGAATTCCCTAACAGTATAAGCAACAGTAATAGTGATGCTTTTCTTGGTGACTAAAATCTAAGAGGAAGACATTTGATCTAGGATCATATCCACATGAATAGAAGCAAGATGAGCTCATCGCGGATCGCTTGAGCTTCATAAATACAATGCGATAATGTATCCTTGTGCCACCTTATCTACTGGATAGCATCCATAGAGCTGTCACAATTATACCTTCAGCACTTCTTCCACCTGTAATATAACGTAATGTTATTCTGCGGTAAGAATACCTCCAATACCTGAATCTGGAATCTATGAACCCAAACACACAAGGTGCACACACTTACACTTGGCTCCATCCCCATGTAACCCAAGCAGCCTCTTGTCTTTGTTTTGAGCGTGGTTGAGAGCTATCACATACTTCAGCAACTTTAATTCACTGTATCACACCCCCACCCTGCGCACGCAAACGCACACGCAAAAAGACCTGCCGCGTGCACACCGTCGACATTTCAGGAGGAGGCGTCTGGCAGCCATTTTAGAAAGCTGCACACATGTACTGTTATGCTTGCCAAAGAAACCAGGCCCGAGCCAAGAACGCTCTCTCTCTTTCGCTCTATCCTGAGTCCTGAGCCAAGCGGAGGGAGGGAAAGAAAAAGAGACAGACAGCAGAGAAAACCAGAGAGGCAGAAATATCTCCTAATTATGGGCAGTCCTGGCCGAAATGTTTTGAACCGTACAGCTGCAATTGTGTAAATATTGTGTGTGACTGAGTGACACCCAGCGATTGAGCGTGTGTTTGTGTGTGCTGGTCACTGACCTGCTCTTATGACCTCGCGCTATGGCTGACATCAGCATGCATACCCAAATAGTGCACAGAGAAGGATCTTTGTGTATCTTTCCTTTTCTGTTTGTACTTCTACATCTATCAACATTTCTGTTCTGTTCTTTTCTTAACGTTTATATCTTTAAATGAATCTTTCAGATGCATATCTCTCTCAACTTGTTTCACTTTTTCCCTATCTTCATTATGGCAATTGTTAAATCACAGCTCTTTATCAAAGTTTGCTGTAACCCAAACATAGATATAGTGAGCAGCGTGCCAGCTCTAGAGATAGAGAGCGAACGTCAGATGGCAACTCATTTAATATTTCCACACTCCTGTAAATGTAAACATTTAATTAACAAATATCAACTCAATTAAATATTGAATTACCATAAAATTAAAAATTAAATTATTTTTTTTTTGTATGACTGCATTTCACTTTGACCCACTAATTTCCCAAATATTTTGTATCACTATAAAGCTGCATTTATTTTAACTGCAAAAATACAGTTAAAACAGTAATACTGTGAAGTGTTATTACAATTTAAAATAACTGTTTTCTATTTTAACATTTAATTTATTCTTGTGATGGCAAAGCTTAATTTTCAGCAGTCATTATTCCAGTCTTCAGAGTTCTGCTTTAGAAATCGTTTTAATATGCCGATTTGGTGTTCAAGAAACATTTCTTATTATTATCACAGTGAAAAGAGTTGTGCTTTTTTCAGGATTATTTGATTAATAGAAAGTTCAAAATAAAAGCATTTGTTTGAAATCATTTGTAATATTGTAAATGTCTTTACTGCAACTTTTGATCCATTGAATGTGTCCTTGCTGAATAAAAGTATTAATTTCTTTAAAAAAATAAACTCTTACTGAGCTCAAACTTTTTGGTTGTGTATATTATACAAAGGAATACTCCTTTAAATATTCAAAATTCAAGTTAAGCAAATAAAATATACTCAATGCTTGAATGGTTGAATATGGTTTGTTGGTGATGTTGGTTTTCTGTATTGGACAATCTTTAGATCTGTAATTGGGCCAAGACTGTTTTTATTAAGGGTTCTGATTCGATTACAACTCCAGTTTTCTCTTATCGAGTATCCTTTCACAAGGGTCTGCAAGTCACAGATCAGACTACACACAGACTGAGACAAACACCGACGCAATCTATCCACACGTACACAGACAGACAGGGTGTGAAAATGGGACTAATGCCCGAGTGCAAGACACATATCCCCCACCCAACCCCCAACCCTTTCTCAAAAAAAAAAAGAAAAGAAAAAGTTTCTCCCCAGCCACACATCCTCACATTAAACACTGGCCTCAGTTTCCCGCCTGATCTCAAGCACTTGATTGCAGACATGAAGAGGGGAGGCTAAAGTCAGAATCTCCAGGGAAGAATGAGAGATTGAGCAGAAAGAGAGAAAGAAAGGGGGTGGGAAAGAGAGACGGAGTTGAAAAGAGGAACCGAACAATGGTAGAGACAGGACGGGGCTATTAAATAGGAGTGGGGTGGATCATGCTAGGACAAACTATAGAGAGACAGAGAGAGAGAGAGACAGAGAGAGAGAGCAAGACTAAAACAAAAGAGAAATTGTGTGTGTTTCAGACTGCCTTCTGTGACAAAAAAAGTGCAAATAAAAGAAGTGTCTGGGAAAACAAGTCACTCAGGGCACCTTACACACACACACACACACACACACACACACACACAGACACATGTGCAACTTCAGGCACACGTCTTCACAATATCACACTGTGTTAATAAAGACATACAGGCATATAGCGCACACAATGGCTGAGATGCACACTGCATCACGCAGCGAGCACCGATGTACACATGTTCCCATGTCAACACAACACTGAACCCAGGGTGGCTCATCCGTCACGTTAAAAATGACTGGACCACTGTGACAGCACTATGTGTGTGTGTGTTTTCCACCTCAGTAACAAAGGAAGCCTATAGAGGGCCCATCAAATCAAACTCGCTCACAACTGCTCCGTCTGGCCTTACAAACTTTAGTCACACGTTTGTTCCAAAGGGGCCTCACATCCTAGTCGTCATAACACACATCAATAAGTTGACAAGTGTCGACCAAACCTCTCCAAAATCCCCCCCTGACAGCGTATCGCTTCTGCTCGTATTGTTGTTTGATTGGCCAAGTGAACGGTCCATTTGCATGAGTGTGCGTGGAGTCATGGGATGCCACCGTCGGCCTGATCCATCCGTAGCTGTGGCAAATGTCCAAGCCTTTTTGTAGCCGTCAGACGTGAGGAAAGGAGGAGTGAAGAGAAAGAGGGAGGGAGGGATGAAGAGACTGAGACTATAGATTCAATTATGCATGCACATTTCCCCATTCATAGAGGCTTCTACAGATGAGGACGGGGGAGACGGAAGGGGGAACCAATGACATTCTGCCGTATGTAGCTCCTGTCGAGAGGAACACTAATGAGGTGACACTCAGTGGCTGGAGCCCAGCCAAAACAGTCCATTAACTCCGCACAAGTAGTTAAGAGGAGGAGAGATGGGGAGGGGAATGGATTGAGAGAAATGAAGGAGAAGAAAGACAGAGAGAGAGGGAGGGAGGGAGAGAGAGAGAGAGTTGTGAATGACGCGACAGGAGGCCAATGGCTGTGTGGAGTATGTTGATCTGTAGCAGTATGGTGTGTGTGAAAATTAGCAATGTATGCGCAAAACTACATATTTTCAAAGTCGACAAAGTTGATGTGTGCAATGGAAGGGGTCTCGAGATGCATCAGAAGAGTTCAGGCAAAGAACAAACTGTTCTCTTTTAGAAAGTGTTGTCTTACACAGCACAAGTCCTGGCAAGAATTAACCTCTCACGTGCTTTACAGATAACAACTCTCAATGTTTGTAGTTCAAACTCAAACCAAGCATCTAAAGCAATATATTATGCTAATTCTATTAGTTGAATGCTCACCAGAGTACTGCTCTCACAAGTTAATGACTGAAAAGTCAATATAGCATTGCTCGCACATCTACGCATGCATACTTGCACACTCACAGTGTGAGAAGAAATCCTGTTCAACCACTTTGCTATGCTTCCACTGTCAGGGCATGTCATAATAAGTGTATCTTTCTTGTACACAATGTAAAGTTACTCTCCTTTAAGCTATATTCACATGAACAAAATAATTACATGTCAAGAAGTGTCAATTCAGACAATGTAGACATTATGGAGCAGGAATATTAGCAATGAGCTCCATCAATTATTAAGTTTCAGTTTATGCAAGCAGTAAGGTGAGGTGATATTTGCATATTGTAGCACCAGAGCAGGTTAGTCAGAATCTATACCAGCATGCCTAAGGGATTTATGTGGTTTGTTAAAACAATTAAAAAAGTGAGTTCTTTTGATATATATAAAAAGTGAGACATTTACACTTGTAGCTTTGAATTCAGTTAAATATTCTTGAATTTCTGAGAACAAACTAGAGTTGACCTCCACATTGCAGATTGTATGCTAGTTTGTTAGCAATGGAACCAAAAAAACACATTTTAAAAATGAACTAATATTGTTTCATTATGATTGACAGTGATGCCAATTATTTATAAGCGTCCAATAACCAATATGCAGAACCAGTTTTTATTAATCGTTCGATTAAAATGTTAAGTTACTTCATCAAGGTTACAAAGTTGTATCATGTATCAGTAAACCTAATATTCAAGAACTGATTGCCAATGAAAAATTTAAGTGTGAATACCCTGTTGAAAAAAAAAACAGCATACGTTGGTTAGGTATTTTTTGAAGCATAGTTGGACCTTAGTTGGTCCTTAGCTGGTCATGAGCTGGTTTAAGTTGCTCAAGTGCTGGTCCTAAGAAACTAGGCCCCAGCTCAGGACCAGCTTATAACCAGCTCAGGACCAACTAAGGACCAAAAAAAAGCTAATTCTAATCTCACATACTATTTAGGATGGACAGTATGTAAATTGTGATGCAGAATGGAAAATCACACAGATCAGCATCCCTTATGCAACTGTATTTCCTTCAGCTGCAAGACAGCACAGATCACAGTGCCAACCTCAGTTGATAGCCAAGCTTCCGTTTGTGGTGAGGGCCAATGGGGTGTCAGCTCAAGCATGAGGAGGCGGGGCAATGTGCCAACACAGTAGAGAAGTAGTACCCAAGTATGGCCTCACTCCAGCTGGGCCAGAGGCGACAGACAGCCACTGTTTAGCACCCATATACACACACAAACACACACACACACCCACACGCACAACCTAATTAGGATGTTGAGGGAATTATTGGATCATATAATGCCACATCTAAGACGAGATCTTGGCCTGAAACAGACAAAGGAACAAAGCACACACTCATTTAGACAGCTCCACTGGCACACGCTTCTGGAACATGATGGGGGGGAAACACTGAGTTTAATGTATCATTACAAACATAAAAACTGACTCCCAACATAGCCAACAGATGTCTGAGCACTTTTATAGTGCTACGACACCACTAATTTCAGTGCACACAGAAAAAAACCTCAGCCAGGGCTAAAATAGATGCTGCAGGTGTCTCTCAGTGCAACAGCACTCTATTACCTGTAAACTGCTCTTGACATTCTGTACTTTGTCTCACCTTCATAAAATGCTGAATTATGAGTCCTTGAGTCCCTGGTCTAGTCAGTTAGTCTCTTGATTAATGGGCAACAGACTTCTGGTGTTCAAATCCGAAATAAATTGAGGGACAGAATTCAGTACCAAGAATTAGTCGGCTGTGCCTTTAAAAGGTGAGTCCTTGACAATAAGTAATCCCACCAAGTTCATCATGTCATCTATTGTTTGAAGATTTGAATTGCTTTTCATTAATATGCCTCATCATGATATCCCAGTTTTCTCTGTAATAGTCTTGAGAGTGATGCCTACAATCCATCAGAAATAGAAGAGAAAGAGCAGAGCTCCTTGCAGCAGATGTTGATTTTCACTTCCACCTTAGTACCAGACAGTCCTTCTACTGGACCCCCTCCATTCCAAAAACTCTCCTGACTTCTATCAGGTATTTATCAATTGCTCTTATCTCTACATCACATAGTGTTGATATGTATGTACACCCCTCTATGGCAGGGGTGTACAATCCTGTTCCTGGAAGGCCAACGTCCTGCAGAGTTTAGCTCCAACCTGCCCCAACACACCTGCCAGGAAGTTTTTAGTAATCCTGAAGATCTCAATTAGCTGGTTCAGGTGTGTTTTAGGATTTAGGATTAGGTGTGTAAGTAGGATTGAAGCTAAACTCTGCAAGATGGTGAACCTTCAGAAGCACTGCTCTATGGTGACCATTGCTGAAAAATTTGACATATTCAAAGTCAAACATGTCACTGAATATCACTGAACTGTAATCTTTTGACATAAGGTCCAAGAAGAGCCTGAGCTAAAACTCTTATGATTTACTCTGAAGATGTTTACCTTACTGCCAAGCTACATATGTATAGGGAAGCAAAGGCATTACTGTGATTTAGCATGTAGACACGATTTTAGCCAACTGTTGTAACTATCAGGTACTGTCAACCGTATGTTTCTATCTCCTGAAAATTGGCCCCCACAGCTATGAGTTTTTGTTTTCTGGGATAATTATGTCATTCAGCTTCTTGAGAAAGCTATCATATTTAAAACAAAAAGCTACAATTTCCTTTTTTGGCAAATGTAGCAAGTGTGTGAAACAGCTTGCAGGGGCAGGATGGTGTTCCCCTGACAAAGCCTTTCCTTTGAAGTATGTCAAAAAGCCAGCAGTTGATGATTAATACAAGCGTAATAAAGCAGGCTGTCCTTTCACTCTGGAGAGTGCACACGA
Organism: Megalobrama amblycephala; assembly: GCF_018812025.1. Taxonomy (NCBI): domain Eukaryota; kingdom Metazoa; phylum Chordata; class Actinopteri; order Cypriniformes; family Xenocyprididae; genus Megalobrama; species Megalobrama amblycephala. The sequence continues at coordinate 50,058,210 of NC_063046.1, forward strand.
CCGCTGAAAGGTCAACAAACAGGCCAATAGACCATTCTTGCCGCAGCAACTGTCCAACAGCCTAAAAGAACTCCAGCTAGCCCACCAGAATGGAGTGATGCAATCCCATAATTCACGTGGCAGGATCCCTCGTCCCTGGCAGATGCTCAGGCAGGCAAATCCTCCATGTGCTTCTTTGGCTTGCTGGGGTGGCCTTGGGCTTCAACAGTAACATGTGGTTTGGCTCCAGTGCTCAGTTTATATGGCCGATTGTAAGAAGAGGAACCGCTAAATGAATTTCAGATTCTGTTGTTCTAAAACCATAAACAATATTACACAAAGCCTGGCATTAAGGAATGGGGTCCTGGCGCAAAATGAGAAATGCTTCCAATAACAAACAGCTTTGTCTTCATTCTTCTGTAACCTGTAAATCTCTCCTAAAAAAAAAAAGAAAAAGAAAAAAGACGCATCTACTTGTAATGAAGTCTCAATGAACGTCTCACTGAAAGTATGTTCAGTAAGTCATTTGAGAGCGCTGTCTGAGAAATTTCAAAAAGAAAAGATAAAAAAAAATTATTTATTTTCACAGTACCTCAAAAAAGTCACCTTTCAGGTTATAGCAATTCTAAGCAAACATATACAAGGATAAAAGTAGGCCTTGTGAAGAAGATACAAGAAGTGCAAACAGTGTCACTTTTTTATAAATCATATGCGGTCTAGAATAAGAGTTATGGCAGGCATTCCTGCACAGTGTGGCAACAACCACCCTCCCTTGCTTTAGGGGCTAGAATGCAAAAGGTCTTTGTGTGCGGTTCCGTTTTTTGGGGCAGGCTGCCAAAACACTAAAATGATATGAAGAACAATGCCAAGCTGTCATGCAGCTGAATTCAGAGGAGGCCTGTTAATTCGCCTTCACCTACAAAGGTGGCATTTCTTAACAAACCTCCTAGCAGACACACTCTCAGAGGAAAAAGAAGCTGAGGAAGGCTTAGGAGAAAGGAAGGAGGGCGCAAGCCAGTGTTGGGAGGCCTGAGATGTTAGTTCACGGTTTTTGTTCTCTTGACCTCAAAAGGCAAGTTCACGTTAATCACATAAGAGCTCTTTTGTGCAAACGATGTAGCCTCTCCTTCATAAGAATGAAGTGGCGGATGGAACTCTTAGTCCCAACAGTCAGCTTTTCCAAGAGCCAACTCAGGAATTTCCCGTCCAGCATTATTTCTTCTCCTGTTGTTTTTTTCTGCCACTTCCTCTGTTCTTTGCAACTGTCTACTTGACCTAAGCTTAGGGGACTTTTTTTTACCTTAACAGACAAACCTGTCACCTTCCGTCATCCTAGTTTCTGTTTATTAACAATGCCGATCAATGGGCCAAAGGTGTGCGCGTCGTCACACATGGGAAGTGACGTACGCTTCTCCTGCATAGCTCAGAAAGACAAACATGAAGAAGTGTTATTTGGGACAAGTTTCAGAGCTCAAGGAAATGAGTGAAGAAAGGGAAGGAGAAGGAAGCAGAGGAAAACAACCCTGTTCTCTCACTGTACGTGATGTGATCTGATCTAGTTTTTCAACACAGAGCAACCACCCCTCCAGAGCACCCCTGAAGACGTTCAGTGCACAAACTCATTGCCACTGTTCTAGACAACGCACACATTGTTTCCATTCAGTTGCTGCTGCACGTTGGGAGATCGGGGCTCAGAGGCACACCCTGTCTCTTCACCTCAAGAAGAATTCTAAGGACCAGAACACTTTTAAGCTCTTTTTACAGCCCAGGTATGCTACCATCGTGAGCATTAATTATTATTGCCTGCAGCAATTTTCCATCGTCTGAGGAAAAACCCAGCTACATTTTTACTGCCTTTTTTCTGCCCTGTATGGCGCTGCCATAAACGTGTAAACGTTTGATCATCTACCTTTTCATTTCATTATAAAGTAAAACTGCACATTGCACAAATATATTGACATGGTCAGGGTTGGATACATCATTTTAATTATGATATAATTATACAATGCTATAAGGTACAAATGCATCCCAATCGAAATATAAAATATAATGCCCTCTAAAAGTATCAATTATAATCCAGAAATGAATTGTATGTTCACAGATGTAAATTCAAGACGTTATGTACAAATCACATTTTTTTATTTTTGAATAAATTGATTCAGACAAAACAAATTGCATCATGTTGTTAATTCAAAAGACAATGATAACAAATGCCTTCACTCCAGTGGGTGTTTTACAAAATGCTCATAAATATTTTACTAAATAGTTTGTGGGTACATTAATAAATCTGGGACCAAACCAGGAACACAGACAGTGCAAGTTTCCCTTTCCCAACTTATCTGTGGGAATACACCGTCCATTTGTTTCTAACCAATTAGCATGGCTTTTGCAAACGTAACTAGACTGTAACCAATGTAAGCACCAACAGTCCAGAAATGTGTTTCCCTCACAATAAATCTTGTTGCTTTACAACATTAGGGGCCTATGCTCAAGTGATACTCCCCTAGCACTAGGATAGGCTTCCCTGCCAAGGCTTCAAAATGTTATCTGCGCCGGGCCTGGACATGCCATTGCATCATGGGAACTGGAGAGAATATCAAAGAGCCACCATTAGATCGGACACACTAATCCACACTCTTGGCAACTGTTTGCATGTATGTATGCCCCCAACCTTCAATACTGGACTACTTTTACTCAGAGAGGGACTTTTTCCAAATGCTCACTAGCAAGTGAGGTCAATCTCACTGCTGACACCAGTGGCAGGCGTCAGGCAGCAGGGCTTCGGCCACAGTCCCAGGCGGTTGGCAGAGGTGCTGCAACATTTCCCATCCGTGGCCTGGGGCCCCAATCCAAGCCACTCGAGTTTGGCATACCTCACCTGGAACACCCCAAGCTTTCATTTGTAAACATTCACTATGGCAAATCCAGGAGGCCATAATGTCACACCGCTAAAAGTACAGTAAAACAGATCCTCCGCAATGCTAAACAGAGACAGAAGGAAACGCTGGGGGAAGGGCCTTTATTTAAGCTTTTCATGCTGAGCGCACAAAAAGCAGGGCATGCAAGGTGGGTTTTTTTATCATTTGAAGGAATTATACAGATCGTATGTCACCATATGGAATTCCTTTTACACATAATGCATTTCCTTCATGGAGACGGTCTGTGAGAGGCCATATAGCATGTCTACAGGGAGAACTTTTTAGGGCAGAGAAAAAACTCCAGTGACTTTCAGTGCACGTGGGGTGGGGGTGGGGGCCTCCAGCAGGGGCGGTCTCTACTCGCTGAAGAGAAATATGCCATATGCACTCGTTGAACTGGGGCCTGTGCAGGCTCCTCTCAAGGTTATTAGAAAATCCTGCACACCAAGTAGCCAGTGCAAAAACAAACAGTGCAGAAGCAAACTTCAAGAAAGTTCTGCCACAGTCTGTGACTTGCTGGGAACTTTCAAGTAGTCCTGTACAGAAAAAAAAAATTTTCTATGATGATTTGCATAGAATTAATTCACTTAGGTTGTTGTATTGGACACCTCGTAATGGCAGTGATTTGTCTCTGCCCCAGAAAGCAGTGCTGCTGCCTTTGACACAGAGCTTCCTTCCCCTTCAAAGCGGCAAGCGCCGGGGCTGTGCATCCGCTGCCGCACCCCTGGGCCCTCGTCCACACAAAGGTAGGAAACGACAGCCACAGCGGTTCGCATTGTGACCAGGTCTCTAAATCACATCTTGTTTTATGCACCGCTCTTCATGCAAGTTTCACAAGAGGAAATTATAAACACAACAGTGGCTTGTAAAAGTTTCTGCCCACAGACATTAGTACTCTAAAAAAAAAAACAGGCAACTAATTGAGTAACGCCATGGCTTATTGCGGTGGCATTGAGTTACAGTGTGCTGTAAACAAAGCCTGCACATCTACAGACTAAAGTCTCTGAATCACTGTCAAGTTCAGGTAGTGCTACATGTACAGGGTACGCATCAGCTCAAAGTTTATTAAGGATTAATCATAGGTTAAAACAGAAATGTGTGGTCTAAATAAAAGAATGTGGCACAGTACAAATCGTTTGATGATATTCCCAGTTTACATGCATTGGTAAGCAGAAAAGTATATGAACTGCTGGGGAATTTCTGTCAGCCTGCTCTCATTAGGGGGTGGTTAACCTGTCAACATTCCTCCCGTGGTCTGAATAGAGGCCTACCTCGATAGGCAGTAAATAAACAACCAGGTAGATGAATTGGTTCCTTTGCATTAACAGACCATTAGCACCTCGTAAAGAAGCCATTTTCTGTTTTACTACAGATTAACCCCCGTCTTCATAAAACCGGGCCCAGGAACTCATCTGCCGCAGGTATCTAGACCTCACAGTGGGAAAGGGGCTTGATGACATCATCTTAAGTAATCTCTGGTATCTCTAGACCCACAGACACTAAAAGAGTTGGACGGGACATGAAGGGTCATTTGTCTTTCCTCAATCATGGATCATGCCATTACACCATGCTGTAAATTCTTGTACAGAGCAGAAGGATGTGGAAGTGAGCAACTCCAGGTCCCTGGAAGAGGTCTTTGGCTCACATGGTCTTGAGGTAAGATTACACAACTGAAAGAAGCTGGTGCCTTTCAGGTGCCTTTATCAGTAGAAGATAAACTAGATCACAATACGATGACATAACACAAAGGCGTTCCGATACAGTAAAGGAACCTCGGTCTGCAACACAGGAGCAGATATGGATTAGATGTTATGGCTGGATGTTTACACAAACTGTTCAATTTTCACAAGAGAGACTTCACTTGAAGGCAATGTGGGTGACTGCTAACTCCCTGGATTAGCTCTGGTTTTATTAGCTGTCATCTCTGGCTGCTCTTTGACAAAATTGCCGTTGTTATTGAAAGGTCTTGAGTGCTTTTGCTGAAAGGAGAGGGTTGAAACAAAGGCAATAACTAATCTTTTTTATTGGATGTTGTAATCACTCCATTCGCTGGGCTGACTGATAATATGCCACTAGCAGAACTTACACAACCCTCCCAACTATCTGAAGTGGGCAGGCTTAATGACAAACCAGCCAAACTAGATGAAACATTTCAGCAAGTAAACGATTTGCTATCACCTTATTTAACCTTGGCAGCTGCAACTAAAGCTCAGTGGAAGACGTCTGGAGTGTTAACCCTTAGTGCACATAAGGTAAAATCCCTGAACTGTTGTGTACATGAATCAGCACTTCATAAAACCCTGGCCTGGGTCATGGGAATGAGCACTGAGTGCTTTAAAAGACCAAAATAGTTTCATTAAAAAAACAAGACTACAGGATTTGAAATAGTGATAATCAGTTCTCCATAGAGCTCTTTTAAGGATTCCTGTTTTTTTTGTAGCATGTGCAAATAACAGAATAATGACTTTAGCAGATAAGTCACATCGCCCAGAGTAGTTAGAATGTACTGCCTTCAACACTATACACATGCAAGTAAAGCATTTTTTTTAAACTGGTGATATTTGGCCTGTGACATATTAACTGTTTCCTGTCATGTTGAAAAGTGACAGTGGTAGCAAGAACATTTTATGCTGAGCTGCATATTTTTGTCCCCTCTGCTGGGCCTCTAACCATACGCCTGCAATACCCTAACCTTTGTTTGCTTTTCAAGTAGAGCTGCTGCTATCACTTATTCGAATTATTGATTATTAGTTTTATATTAGATTATTGAGTTTTTAAGAGTTGTCATAAGCTTAGGGTTGGTGACGTTGAAGTCGTGGGACCGTGGTGTAGTTTGTTTATAGCCTACCTTTAACTTTTACTTCTGGCCAATGCATTTAGGCTTCAAAACTCATAAAAGTTGTTTATCTGTGAAAATGATCTTGATGGACAAAACGTGCAAGTATCATAAACTTTTTTTGATCACAGAGCTTGTTTTTGCGATAACCCAAAAGCCTATGGAAAAATCCTATTGGGTTTTTGTCGAGGGAACCAGTGTGACGCTAACTGCCGATTGGCTTACAAAGTGACGTCATACCTGTACCACTCTATAGGGCTCAAACTAATTTATAAGTGCATAGAGTAAGAAGGTAAGGCAAGTACAGCCCTAATTTCTGTTTGCAGTGAAATCATTGCGCTCACAGAGTTAGGGCCAAGGATAATATTAGGCTAACATACCAAGATAGGTGATTGGAAAAATCATAGGTAAAATCAAGGTAAATCAAGCCCACTCAAGGGCTGAAGAAAACATTCAGACAGTATTTTATACGCATCTAATTGTACTAACTCAGTTTTTTCCCTCAGTTAACCTGGAACAAGGAAATATATTCTCCACTTCTAAAGGTTTTATATTGTCCTGTCTCCTTTCCTGTAACTCAGCCACACATCACAATACATTAAAACAGACAATGTTTCCTTATTGTATGACTTGAAGTCATCATCAAAGTCATCAAGCAAGCAGTTTTACTTTTTACTGGTGCAAGAGCAGGAGCAGTCCAGACTAACACTAACCTAACTCTCAAAAGCTGCCAATCATTTCTAAGTAGGGCAAATTCTAATGGAGGACATGAAAGTCATGGTGCTAGGCTTGGTTTACATTGTGTCTTAGTGGTTTCTACTGTGTGGAGAGAGGATAAGCATCACCCTCACTTTATCTCTTCAGCAGCACTCTGTAGAAGACATAAACATTTGTGCAATCTGGTCTTAGAGGCCTCCGTTGGAAAAGGGGTGAAGGCATGCCGTCAAGAAGAGAGGTCATTACAGTAGGCTCCACTCCAAGTTAATGAAGATTCACAAAAAACGGGCCACATTTTATAGCTAGTTCTCTAAAAATGTTAAATATTATAACCTCTTCAACCTCATTGCCTACAAACAATAAGTGGGCACTTATTCTACATCCTCTCCACAAAAAACAGTTTTATTATGGTGGCCAATTCAGACTCATTAAGCATCATAGAGCACAAACAATGCTGTGCCTGAAATCTCTGGGAGCCTCTTTCAGGGGATGGGGGAATGAAAGAGCTCTCTGTTATACCTGGCAGATGACAGACGTATGTATGTGAGATATGTCTACTCACTCAAGTGCAGCGCCAAGCACAGCTCCCAATATGACGCTTATCACAGTGCAACTGTACAAGAAAATTTCAAAAGCAATCAATCATAATAGTAAGCATAACTACAAAAGGGACAAAAATATAATAACTGCTGGTAATAATAATAAAAAACCAGCTAGTAATGCTTTATTATAAGTTTGATCAACATGTTCTCCAACCAATACGCCCCTATCAGTCGTTTGTCACTTCCCTGAAATACGACCCATATGAGCGTTTGCTAAAGTTGCACCCCTATCGACAACAGGACACTTTCATTTCAATTCATGAAATACGACCCATATGAGCGTTTGCTAAAGTTGCACCCCTATCGACAATAGGACACTTTCATTTTAACTTTTATCTGCGTCATATTTCGGGTTTCGCGTAGCTCAATTGGTAGAGCATTGCAACTATATGACTATATACAACTATATGCAATTATGTGATTGTGGGTTCGATCCCAGGAAACACATGTGTTCATAAAGTGTATGTGCACTTATAAATGAGTTTTGCTAAATGGAAATAGGACAAATGGTGTAAAAAGTCCACACATTGCATTTAAATGAATTGTCTTATTTTTAGGAGCTGCTTTAGCAGAATTTATTGCCTGATGCATTTACTAACTTTGCTGTGATTACCTGCAGCACTTGGCCTACAGAATATTCAGTAAAACAGCCCTCTTTCTTGTGTAATGTTGTTTAATTATGTCGTGCATGTTTCACATGTCTTGGGACAGATCAGGTTTTGCCAGCATAAACACACAACTGACTCCTAACCAAATTCCTGACTATATATATGCTGACTAACATATGACAGCAACGGTGCCGCAAATCGGGCTAAACGAGTCACCATGTTCTCAATCATCTCATTACCAACCGAGCGAACGCAGCCAAGAATCACATCATGCACACTGTAGTCTATGTAATGCAATAACTTGAACTAATAAGTTCAGTACATGCTCTTCTACATGCTGGGTCTTATTGGGTACAGACGATAAGAGACCTCTAAAGAATGCTAAAAAAGCCAGATGAATCAGGTTTCATATACAGTAGAAGCTAATCCTACATTCCTGCTCTAAACACAACCAGAGCCATGTCCTGTAAACATAAGTAAGTGGACTTTTGTCGGAGTATTTACTTTATTGTCCCACAGGGTACCAAAAATAAAAAGAGAGGACAGAAAGAGTTAAACACTGGGAGTCTCTGAAGCTTGACAGTCATGTATACAGTGCAGCTTACAGCTATTCAGCAGGTGACTCTCAACCCTAGAGCCTGGTATGCAGCTCATTTCCTGATTACAAGTACATGCAAGTGAAGCTGTAAGAGAAAGAAAGGTTGAGCGAGATGGCGGGAGAGCAGTGTTTGGTTAGTAGCAATATACATTAGCTTAGCTTTCAGTGCTTTAAAGGAACACGAGTACCAACCCCTCTGGACACACATCCCAGCGGAGCTAGTGGGATTTAACGGCTTCTAAGAATAAACAAACGTTTTACAATAGACTCTTTAGTAGTCAAATATAGGTGTGGCCACTATTTTACAGATCATGGAAACTGAACTTAACTGGAAGACTTGTACGATTGGGCTAGTATTGGGTTCATCTGGCCCTGATCTGACACATTTCTTTCCCTGTGGTTAAAGATGAATTGCGAGGGTATGAAACCAATTTTTTTATATATATATATATTTTTTAAAATACTAATGTTGTGGTGAGATGTTAACGGTGTTCCAAGAGTTGATCCATGTACCATGAATAATATCAGAACATACAGGACACATACAGGACCAGATTCTGTATTGTAAAAGTACTACCATATCTTTCCCTGTCCTCATCTCTGCTTTCAATTTGAAGTCTGGAGAGTCGTAATGGCCGGCGTGTTTTTGCGGTTGGCTGAAGCATATGGTGTGTGGTAGCGTGTGGGTTCCATGCTTGGGTGAGAGGAGAAGATTGTGAGATTTATTTCTGCAAAGTTACAACAATAGCGCTGGTTTATATTAGTGCCTGATTTGAGTTGAATAGCATCAGCCACCAGAACATGAGACATGTATCCCCTGCGGAAGGGTCACACATCACTGGGACACATGTTAAACATCATGTAGTGGGAATGATGATCTAGTAAAAAAAATAATAATAATAATTGCAGCTTTCACTGAGATTTATTGTCAGTTTAACTAGTAAAAATACAACAGACTGTTCACACTATCGCTTTTTCCTTATCTTGTCTTAGAGATACACAAAATGTTGAGTTATCCTATCATGTTATTTTTAACTCTGATTTGTTCGTTCTTCTTATTCTGACAAGGCCAAAACTGGAAGCAGATAATATCAAGTTTTATTGTTTACAATAAAATTTATTGTTTAAAAATAGTTTAAATAATTTAAAAACGTATTGCTAATAACTTAAAAACGATTGCAGTATAGATTTATTATTTAAAGCTGTGATGAAACCAAAGTAAAAAAAAAAAACCAAAGCACATCAGAGTGAAACGGATTATCAAAAAAGAAAAAAACACGGTTTCAATTATTGATCTGTCTGCACCCTATCGATATAATATTAATATTATATTCATGATTATTACTTCTTCTCCCACTGTTTCTGTAACATGACTGCAAACCACCTTCTATATACAAATACAAACCTGTTCCTCTTACTCGAATTACTCCAGTTAGATCGAATATAAGCACTGCTCTTTCCCATCAGAGCAATTTTCGCTCAAATTATAAGGAATGTAATTACTATCCTTTATATCTGAAATACGTTATCTGCACCACATGCCTTTTCACCTGTGTTCAGACCAGACTGTGCTTGACTGCTTATAGAGCTTATAGGTTGCTTTTCCTTGGCTTGTCCCTTATCAATCCCCCTTGTGAGCTAATCTCTCCTTGCAAAGCTCTCCATTTTGTGTTCCTTTCTAGAGATACTGTTACATGCAGCCCAGACACAACTTGCAGGGCCAGGGTGGGGTGGAGGAACAGCGCAAGGCTGATTAGCGCACTTCCGCCCTCCTCAGCATGTGATACATGTGCACTCCGTTTACTCCCTCAGTGCGCGTTTTGTGCCATACCACCGGAAGAGTGGGACGAGCGAACGGCCGGTGAGAGGAGATGATGTCATTTGGCGGGAATGCAGATGGCCGGATCAGTGGAACATGGAGTCGCACAGAGTGGACACAAGCTCTTGTGAACTCCTAAAATATAATTCATATTCCTTATCCTTATCATATACAGATACATCTCTTTTTTATTAACCTTGCAAAGCAGGTCAATATGCATTATGTCTGTAGCATAAATGGCCAGTCTATACAAATCTTGCTGTTATGTGTTTTTATATTAGCAAAAGCATCAATGTGAGTTGGAAGTATCCACAAGCATTCAATTCATTTCCCACAAACGCAGCCCTCTGCATGTGTACAGTTCCAGTAGATGGCTATCAACTAGACTGAGGGGACTTATCTCAAACGCAATTGTGCTATGATCTTATCTGGCCTGTGTGTGCTGTTTATCATTGTTGACATGGAGGCCTGGAGTGGAGTGTGAGGGTTTGGAGTTCCCCTGCACTGATAATCTAGTGAAGTGAAACGGCCAAATGCATGTGTGTGTGTGTGTGTGTGTGTGTGTGTGTGAGACGGTTGGAGATGGGTTGTGTCGAGGAGCTTGATTTGACACAACATTTAGGCACATATGCACAAACCTCCCAGAGAACAAGCACACACGTTTGCTCTTTCTGGACAACCTCTGAGGTGACCACTGGCCTCATGGTCATTCCGCATGTCTTTTTGCTTATTTCTTAGAAAAAGAGAAGGGGGAAGAAAGAAGAATTTTTCTTATATGCAGGGAAGGGAGGGACGAGACAGACCCCCACACAGCGCGCTAGTATGGAAGACAGCGCAAAAGAGTGAGTGTGAAAGGGAGAGCTGACAGAATCTTTTCCTCAGAGGAGAGGAGTGATAGGCCCTGTGTTTACACAGGTGTTTTACGAGCTTGGTAGATTGAGCCGTGCGTTCCGTAGCATCCTACTATAAATACTGCAATGCACAGACATGTATTGCAGAGATCCAAACCACAAAATGCACAAAACACACACCTTAAATGTTCAGAAACTGAATCTGTTTGACTTTGAAAAATAATGACCTCTGAAAACAAAATGGCTATTGTTATTGGGCTTATGATAACTCTTGCAAACTTTTTATAGTGGAGAGTGTACACTGTACAAGCACCTACATGAAAGAAAGAAGTGGCACTTTTCTATTCTTTGACTAAGGCAAAGACAAAAGTGAATGACAATGTCTGAATGCACTGTTACTATTATTCAACTCTATATATGACAAAACCAACACAACCAAAGCTTTATTATCTCATAAACACACACCGTCATGACCTCTGAACCTTTTGATATGTGGCATGTTTGATGTTACCAGAACCTGTTTACACAATATACTGTATATACTGCTTATAAAGCGTGTAAGCGGTCTGTCAATGAATATGTCTAACCAGAGGTGTTTGAGAAGATACAGGCACAAAACTCTGTGCTAATATATGTGTGGTGTGTGTGGGGCTTGAGGTTGGACTGAAGGAGGGTTATCTTGGCAGTCAGGGCTTGTGATCAGGGTTGATGGGGAGCATGTGGAGGGGGCGAGTGGAAATCGTCCAATCAGCTGCCTTCGCTGCTCAGTTAAAGCAGATTGCTCCAAAAACATTAAGCCCCAAACCACTATGAAACCCACTCAACATACCCAAAAACCATTGAGAGGGCTCTGAAAATGACTCACAGTGATAAAAAACAGTGATTCTGTGGACCATCTCTCGCCATACGGAAGAGAAGTCCGTGAATTTTCTTGGTGATGATTTTTCTAGGGTAGGTCGCCAGGTCTTTCCCCAATCCTCCCCATTACATGGCTAGGGACTCACACATTTACACATTTATAGACAATTTTTAGTGTCTCCAATTCACCTATACCTTGAATTGTAGGGGAAACCGGAGCACCCGGAGGAAACCCACGCAGACACAGGGAGAACATACAGAATCACACAGAAAGGCCTTCTGGCTCAGCCGGGACTCAAACCGGGGTCTTGTTGCTGAGGCGACAGTGCTACTTACTGAAAAACTGTGCCACCCATATGCAGTATATATGCTCTGGGTGTGTGTGTCCACGGTTTGCAGTGTGTGTATGTGTTATGGGTTAAATGCAGAGGACAAAATTACATTACTAAAACATTACTAAAAATCACATTATTAAAACAAAAAATTCAGTGAATTTGGGTCACAGGGGCTAACCCCAAGCTTCTTTTTTTACCACTGAATTTCAGAGGAATTTCAAAGACTTCCCGCCATTTTGCAGGCATGTCATTCAGCATCAGCAGCTCACCTCACAGCAAGAGGAATGCAGCTGTGGCTCCACCCACCGTATGATTCTGCTGCAACTGCAAGACGAACTAAAGGCAGATACTGGCAGTGAGTGCATTCACCTCAACAAGCCAAAACTACAGCTGTGAACTCACTGAGGTAATTGTTCCAAACGCTTTGCTCTGACATAGATTACAGCAAAATAATGCCTGCATGCCAAACACAACACATCCTTTACACTTGAGCTGGAGTTTGTGTGTAAAAAGTAAAAGCGTTTGGAATGAGTTGGTGTGAAAAAAGCATTTGGAATGAAAAAATTATAAATGTCGACGAGTGAGCGGGTTTTATAAATAAACTTGTCACTGTTCTCTTATGTACAAGAAAGAATATTTATACATACACAAAAAAACTATACATAGGTGTGTGTGTGTGTGTGTGTGCATGTTTTTGTGACATATCAGGACACAAATGTGTATAATGACATGAGTATGACATAGGTATTACAAGGAGAGGGTGACTTATGAGGACATTACCCCATGTCCCCACTTTTCAAAAGGCTTATAAATCATACAGAATGTGCAAAAAAATGTGCACAGTTTCCTTGGTTTAGGTGTAGGGTTGGTGTAGGGCGATAGAAAATACGGTTTGTACAGTATAAAAACCATTACGCCTATGGAATGTCCCCACAATTCACAAAAACGAACATGTGTGTGTGTGTGTGTGTGTGTAAAGCAATGGTAGTTGGTCTTCTAAGGTAAATTAAAAGAATTTCGGTTACTACAGCTAAGATGTTTGAGCAGCTCATGCAAGTGCTCGGTGGAAAGAGCGTCAGAGGCTCCGAGCAGGGTGTATGTGTCCTGTACAACCTAAACAAGCCCAGGTTTACACACTCTATAAATACACATAGAACAGCCCTTATGGTCTGTATCTTACCGCATAAAGCTTAACCTTACGCAAACACACTACAAATATAACTATAACACTTCCACAGGCATACTAACAGACTAGTACTAGATGACTGAAGACTGAAACCAATACTGACACTAAAAACAGAGCTAAGTTTCCAGGTTTCCTTTGGTCATGTACACACTGCAAAGTGTTGGTACAGGTAGTCACAGCCACAAGTAAAAAATACTAAGGCTGGGTATAGATACAGATTCCATGAACTGATTAGATTCACAAATTCACAATTGATTGAAATTATGATTCAGCTGGGATTTAAATCTTTATTTGGCTTACATATAAAAGCGATTCTCTCTCTGCTATTCTGTAAAAAAACCTTTGTGACCTTTGTTCATCTTCAGAACACAAATTAAGATATTTTTGATAAAATCTGATGGCTCAGTGAGGCCTGCATTGACAAGATAATTAACACTTTCAAATGCCAAGAAAGATACTAAAAACATATTTAAAACAGTTCATGTGCGCAAAAAACTAAATAATGACTTTATTCAATGATATCTAGTGTTGGGTGATTTCAAAACACTGCTTCATGAAGCTTCGAAACTTTACTTATTTTTTGTTTCGAATCAGTGGTTTGAGTGTGGATCAAACTGCCAAAGTCAAGTGAACCACTGAAATTTCGAAATGTTTCGAAACACTTATGACGTAACGAAGCCTCGTTTACTGAAGTCACGTGACTTTGGCAGTTTGACACATGCTCCGAACCACTGAATCGAAACAAAATATTCGTAATGCTTCGAAGCTTCATGAAGCAGTGTTTTGAAATCGCCCATCAAAAATATCTTAATTTGTGTTCTGAAGATGAACAAAGGTCTTACGGTTTGGAACGACATAAGGGTGAGTACATAATCACATTTGGAATCACAGTTGGATCACAGTTCTACAAATTTTTTTCCCTTTTTTCTGTCCCTCTCTTTCATTCTCAAACCTCTCTTTAGTTGCTCTGCACACCTATAAGTACCGGCAGGCCGACAGACAAGTGCCTGGCACTCGAGCTGTTTCACTTACACTCAGACATACACACACACCCACACACACACAGACTGTAAACAGTTTTTAAGGGGACATGAGGCCCTATACAAACACAGCAAGCTTCTATTGAGCTCTCTATTGAGACGACTGCTGAACAATAGCAGGCCAGAACGTCCATCCGCAGATGTGTGTGTGTGTGTGTGTGTTTCTTGCAGACGGTGTGAGTAAAATCCAATTATCAAGGCCATGGCATTAACATTCCTGCAGTCTGGCAGGTGACAGCAGAGCCTTTTCAGGCAGCAGGGCCGCCACACCCTGACAAAGGCCGGCGATGAAGATGTATAGATGCAGAGTGGAGGTCCCGCAGGGGTGCGCCCACAAACACAAGGCCATTCTTAAGGAATTCATAGCTTTTGTTGGTGGAGTACAACAAGACTGTCTGTGTCATTTGACTACATGGCGGCTTAGGGTGAGAGCTGGAGTTTCCCTGTAAAGACACGGTGGACCAGACAGGGAAGGATTTTTATTACTGGGAAGTCAAATTCCATGACAAAAAAAAAAAACTACTGCCAACCTATAGGCAATAGGAAAAAAAGGAAAAAAGAAAAAAAAAATTTAAAAATGAGATCTTTAACTTAACTGTTTCTACTAGACAGTAACAAGATTAAATGGAGAGCAAATTAGCTAAAGTGTTCTGCTTCTCAGATTGTCTCTAGAGAACAAGACCCTCGAAATCTCACATGAACTGGATCAAAAAAGTTAATCAAAGTTGTCCTAAGAAGAAGGTTTTAAGACAACTTTGCTGAAAGTTTTAATCCACTTCAAATGTTGACTACTGTAAATAAATAAATAAACAATTTCACAAACTGAGCTCAGATTTGCCAAGATAATATCTGCACTCAAAAGTCAGATTTCAGTGTAGAATCAAACATTTTAACAACAAAACCAAATTATCGGAACATGATATTCAAAGTAATTTAAAAAATGTTTGAGATGCACCATATCAGCTATAGGCTGATATTACATTTTTTATTTTATATTTATTAAATTTTCTATTTAGTTGTCGAAATTGGATATTTAATTGGTCGTGCTCTTTTCCCAAATTTGTACACTTAGATTACCTTTGTCATCTTCTAATGCACACGTAAAGAAAATTGTTATAAACAACAAAACCATTTAATAACATGTTACACATACTCTTTAGGAAATTTCTAAATAAGTATCATATTTATATAGTGCATTATAAAGTTGTAATGTGTAAATTCACAAATTCATAGATTTTATTTTATAGTGTATTATAATTTATTTAGAATAAATAGTACAGAACTTTAATATTCATTTATCAGTTATCGAATTAACGGTATATGGTTTATCGCTAATAATTGTCTCATTTGTCTCATTTATTTTTATTTCTATATTGCAGAACACACAAAAAATATATACTTCAGGACAAACATCTCAGATCAAGCTAATACATAAAGTAAACTTAAGCATAATTAAAGGGTTAGTTCACCCAAAAATGAAATTTCTGTCATTAATTACTCACCCTCATATCGTTCCACACCCGTAAGACCTTCGTATATCTTCAGTCGTTATTTTTGTTTTGTTTTTGTGCACAAAAAGTATTCTCGTTGCTTCATAACATTAAGGTTGAACCACTGCAGTCACGTTGACTATTTTAAAGGTCCCGTTTTTCGTGTTTTTTTGAAGCTTTGATTGTGTTTATAGTGTCCAATATAACGTGTTCATGTTTCGCGTGTAAAAAAACACAGTATTTTTCACATAATTTACTTATCTGTATACCGCTGTTTCCACTGTCATAAAAACGGGCTGATGACTTCCTTGTTCTATGAAGTCCCTCCTTCAGAAATACGTAGCGAGTTCTGATTGTGCCAGCGGTTCCTGTGTTGTGATTCGACAGCTCTGAGCGCATCTTGCCCGGAAAGGTCACGCCTCTTACCATAACGTGGAGATGCACGCGCTCAGTGTTATTGAAAACATGTCTTTAATTTTCCCCTATCAATTTGAGCCGGAATCAGACCCGGTGATTGGACTGCGGGATGAAAATAACAGCGTTTCGACGACATGGCGACAAACACACTCTACAAACGCAACTCTTGTGTATTCCTGTGGGCGGAGGTTAGTCAAAAAACTGTTTTAGTGACGTCATTAAAGAAGGAAGTAGAGGGATGTAGTCCAAACTGGCCGTTCGATGTAGGCGACTTCTGTTAAATAAAATATCTCGCTTGGCATTGAACTTTGAGCTTTAAAATTTTACAGATTTTATTTATACTCTAATAACAACATTACACACTAACTAAAGTTTGAAACATGGGATCACGAAGAACGGGACCTTTAACAATGTCTTTAGTACCTTTCTGGACCTTCAAAGTGTTGATTATATTGCCCTCAATGGGCGAGTCATATACCTCTAGGATTTTATCAAAAATATCTTAATTTGTGTTCTGAAGATGAACGAAGGTCTTACAGGTGTGGAACGACATGAGGGTGAGTAATTAATGACAGAATTTTCATTTTTGGGTGAACTAACCATTTAAGTATAAAAATTCCTGTGCTATGAAATAAACAACCACCCAGAGAAACACTTCAGATTTTATTAAAGGTGCTCTAAGTGATGTCACGCGTTTTTAGGCCAAAACATTTTTTGTCACATACGGCAAACATCTCCTCACTATCCGCTAGCTGCCTGTCCACTGAACACACTAAAAAAACGCGGTGTCTGTAGTCGCCACAAGCTGGGAAAACGGCAATAAAAACAAACTGGTGCAGCCTGGACCACGAATCATAATAAACACGCTCCAGCCAATAACCGACAAGAATGATTTTAAATGCGCGTTCATGACTGTTTCAGGAAGCACGGAGGGGAGGGGGAGGAGGAGGAGGAGGAGGAGGAGGAGGAGGAGGAGGAGGAGGGAGGGTCTAGCTAGCCTCTGTTTTGTTTGACAACACTTCAAACGTCAACAGGAAGTTACTCCACCCAGGATCACTTAGAGCACCTTTAAATAAATTCACCTGATAATATGCTATTTAAAGCGTTATAAAATGTAATTTTCCCTATATGGTGGGCATTAGTCTAGTGGCCTGTGTAATCATAACTATACATACTGTGAATGATACTGAGGTTGTCACAGTGGGTGTGCGTGACTAAGAGCATGTCACCAGCAACATGCCAGTCTGTGTCCTGTCCTGAACTCAAGTATATATATATATATATATATATATATATATATATATATATATATATATACACACACACACACACACACACTCTCACTCTCTGTCAGCGTGCTTGAGATCTTAAAGAGATTTTGTGTGTTGCACATGCAAGCAATGCCATGATAGCTTTAAAATCCTGTGTGATTTATTATATAGCAGTGATGTAGCTGCTGACACAGCCTTTCACACACACACACACACACACACACACACACACACACACACACACACATGCACAAACACACATTCTCTTTCAGGGTGATCTGATCTCCTTGGGAGATGCCAGACAAGCACAGTAGCAGAATGATTGGCGGTGGCCCTTTGTACTTTGTGAATCTGCAGGTGCAGCGGATCCCTTACTGAGAAGAGCGAGTGTGTGTGTGTGTCGTCACAAAGCCCTGTGCTGTTCTGCTTTCTGCACTCACACATCAGCTCATCTAAGATCAGATCCTCCTTTAAGAGCACCAGCCTTACCAGCTTCCAGCCAAACCGCAGCATTAAGCAAAGCTGACCGTCCAAATCCCACAAGATAACATAAGAGAAAGAGAGAAATAACAAGTGTGAGAGCATTCATCCCGATGCTGAGGACTATAGAAGTTAGCGCCTGAATGAAGCCAGCAAACTTCATTCTCTCTTGAAAAAGTGAATAAAATTAAAACGGATGCCAGGAGATCCTTGTGTAAATGTTATTCAAAGCCTTCAACTTCTCCAATTCTCTTCAATTCAATGGGATCACTTTTCAAAACACAAGCAAAATAGATTTTTACGCTTGTGTGAGTGGTGAAAGGTTTGAGTGGTGTTTGCCTGAGTAAAATTCGTCACCACAGGTTATTGTAGATGGTTTCCAAGACGGTGATATGTGGTTGCTAATGTGTTCTGAGTGTTCTTTAATGCATTGCTAAGGAGTTGCTAAGTGGTTGCTTACTAGCTGTAGTCAAAGAGAAGTAGCAAACCTCTCCTTTATCAATGACACATTTTGAAGAGTCCTTCCTGTGTGTGACACACATAATGCTGCGTAATTTTCATGAAAAAGTTGAATACTTAGTTGTTTAAATCCTCTATAAATCAAATTGCATTCAAATACTCTAAGTAACAACAACAGTGATTCTAGCCTTGTGAAGTAATGATACAGCTTGTCTATTCTCTACACAGATGAAGTACTGAAGTGTGTATGTGTATTGTCTACATCATGAGGGCTTTGATCACTAGGGATGCACCGATCATGATTTTTCATTGCCGATTCTGATTATTTTATTTATTTATTTAATTTTTACAAGCCAATTGGCTGATTCCGCTACCTGTAAGCAAATTTATTTGTTGTTTATTTGCTCTATAACAGGCCAAAACTGATAAACCCCAGATTCAATATTTATATTTTTCTTCCAATATTTCGGGCATCTCGAAGAGTGAGCTTGCTGTGCTTGGTATAGTATTTTCTCTGCTTGCACGTCTCTGTTCTATGGAAGCTTTTCCCCCCCCCATGAAATAAAAAAAAGGTAATTACGACTTTACATCTCACAATTCTGACTTTTTTTCCTCGCAATTGTGAGTTTATATCTTACATTTCTGACTTTTTTTCCTCGCAATTGCAAGTTTATATTATAATTCTGACTTTTTTCTCAGAATTGCGGGATATAAACTCACAAATGTGAGTTATAAAGTCAGAATTGCATGAAATCAAGTCAGAATTGTGAGTTACAAAGTCAGAATTATGTGATATAAAGTCAGAATTGCAAGTTATAAAGTCAGAATTAAGTGATATAAAGTCAGAATTGTGTGATATAGTCGGAATTGCGAGTTATAAAGTCAGAATTGTGTGATATAATCAGAATTGTGAGTTATAAAGTCAGAATTATGTGATATAGTCAGAATTGTGTGATATAGTCAGAATTGCGAGTTATAAAGTCAGAATTATGTGATATAAAGTCAGAATTGTGTGATATAAAGTCAGAATTGTGTGATATAATCAGAATTGTGTGATATAAAGTCAGAATTATGTGATATAGTCAGAATTATGTGATATAAAGTCAGAATTATGTGATATAGTCAGAATTGCGAGTTATAAAGTCAGAATTGTGTGATATAAAGTCAGAATTGTGTGATATAAAGTCAGAATTTTGATATAAAGTCAGAATTTTGAGTTATAAAGTCAGAATTGTGTGATATAAAGTCAGAATTATGTGATATAAAGTCAGAATTGTGCGATATAGTCAGAATTGTGAGATATAAAGTCAGAATTGTGTGATATAGTCAGAATTGTGAGTTATAAAGTCAGAATTATGATATAAAGTCAGAATTATGTGATATACTCAGAATTGTGTGATATAAAGTCAGAATTATGTGATATAAAGTCAGAATTGTAAACTTGCAATTGTGTGTTATGTGCAAGAGTAAAGGGAAAAAGACCTCATAACTGCAAGATATAAACTCACAATTTGAGAAAAAAAGTCAGAACTGTGAGTTTATATCTCTCTTGTTGTTGTTTTTTATTTTTTTAATGCTTTTTAGAAAAACATTATGCATGTGAGTTATCTCTGACAGGAGTTAAATGTGTTTGTGTTGGAGGTGATATTGGTTGGAACTTGAGGAATTTCTGAGGTAAATTAAAAGAATTTAGGTCAGTACCATTAATGTAGTTCTATGGAAACAGCAGCAGAAAATGTTAAGTTACATTTAACAGGGAAGTTGTCTTATAAAGTGCAATGTGCATAACCACAGAACCATAAATTAAAATGTTACTCATCAAATAAGGCCAGTGTTTATCCTAATCCTTTAACAAAAGATTACAAACATGAAGGGTCATTTATGTATAAAACAGCCTTGACATGAAAGCTAGAATGAAAGATCTCTAAGAATGAATCCTGTACTGTGTGTGTGTGTGTGTGTAGCATGGGGCTGGTCACTACTCTTGCCAGTGCTGGTTAGAACTCCCCCACACTCTTACAAACCTTCTCTCTCTCTTCAATAACTCTGTGGCTTTGTCCGCAGCCAGAGGGACTGAGCTTAATTATTCTTGGATTCAGCATAGAAAAAAAAAAAAAGTCAACCCTTTTTCTCATTCAGTTTTTCATTCATGCGTTCTGGTACTACTCAGCCATTTCAAGCCTGGTATAGTGGAACACCTTTTCCTGTCATTCATTTTCTATTCCATATTTAATACCAACTTTCCATGCATGACTGTCCCAACTCAAAGGTCTCAACAAAACTGCGACCCTCTAATTCTACAGTTTCCAAATGGCTCAATTCCAAACATATAGCAAGCTCAGCTACCTTGCTTACTTCTAAGGGAGCATCACAACTAAAATGGACCCCTAATCTAGATTTTACAGTAGTGAGCCTAAAAGAAAACATCTTTTAATAACTTTCATTAGTAACTTTAACAAATATGCCTCCTATAACGCTTTTCAGATCATTAATGTACCACAATTAAAATAAATATAAAGGACATATTTTAAGGAAAATCCTATGTCCAATGTATCGGTCCACAAACCCCTTCAGGACCTTCACGGATCCCTAGTTGAACTCCGTAACACCACAAAAATGCACAGCTGATTTCAATAGAGTTTAGCTTTAGCATGTTGCTAAGCTAACAACTCCATACTATAATACAGAGCACAGTACTGTACATAAATATTTAACAACAATAGTCTATTTTCAGTAGATACAACTGTTTTATCACTAGTTTTTGGCATTAAATTAAGCATATGTTTATTTATAAAATTTATAAAATTCATGCCATCTTGGATGAATTTTTGCTTATCTGTATGGATTGTTCTTCCTGATTGTGGAATGGTAAGACATGTAAGGGTTTGTATTCATTTGAGTTGAGCCAACAGTGACCACTGCAACATACACTTCATCATTACAAACCCAGTGGGAATGTAGCCCCTGACAAGCCACTTCCCGCCACACGTACACACAAGCTAGCTCCAGCAGCTGTGTAAGTGTGCGTGCATGCACAAGCATCTTTTGGCTACATATATAGTGACCTAAATACCTTAACTATTTCTATTCATAAACACTGTACATGTCCTAATGCTATATGCACAAAAGCACACTCATATTGACCGACACAAAACCAGATTTGATTGACCTGGTGCCGCCAAGCTAACGTCAGCTCAATAAAAACACATCAAGCACTTAAAGACATTTCTCCACACTCGCACACATACACATGGCGGAGGTTTGCTAGGCCAGCGGGAGTAGGGGCAGGTTGGCGAGCTGTGGATTACAGTCTGACAGTGGCCCATTGTTAATTGAATGCCATGTGTGAAAGCTACAGAGAGATTAGTTTGTACAGCTGCTGCCATTTGTCATAACTGCCCTTAACAAGACACACATGGTGGGTTTTGGTTCAAGCCATAAGAGTCCTGGCTTCTCTCTTGTTCACTGCCCAAAACTTCAGCATTAGCTCATGAAGATTTTTCGATACCAAAACACATCACTGTCCTTGAAAGACGTTTGTTGTCTTACTCTTTATTGCTTGGTTTTCTTAAAAGGTTTCCTTATTTGAGCTTCTCTCTTGAGCAAATCAATGTCAGTTTTAGTTTTAACTTAGGCTGTGTAAAACTACATATTTTAATAATCAACTTACCTGAATTGATCGAAGGGACATTCTGATTAATTAGGCTAGATGGGGTTTACCTGACCCTGACTGAACAGACATGAGATGCGTGCTTGTGTTATAATTCACATGAATAATCTCCCTTTATTGCACACAAACACGCGCCATTTAGAAATGAAAGTTTAGCAATCCTGCATTTGTCAATGTAAGGGAAAGGCTAAATATGATACATCCTCTCTGGAGAACAATGGTCAACTTTCCTCTAATCCTTCTTAACGCAGAATTAAAAGTTCAGCGCATTGTTCTGGTGCTCGGAAAAGACACTACAAAACATTGTAATGCAGCCCCACTGATGGCAAAGGAATGACCTGGAGGAAATTCCAGCTGGCAGTTATGGATTGGGATGTTTTCAGGTTTAGGGGTAAATGTGGTCAAGCAGGTATCACAAAACTATGGGAAAAGTGAAGCCAGGCCTAGTTTCCAACCCAGTAATCAAAAAGTAAAGCCTACTTTGACCTATAAAGTGTCCCCTTCCTGCACGCCTTTTCGTCACAGCCAATGACGTCACCACAATCTGTTCATTTTTAATTGATCGTACGTTGCCACACACTGAAATGGGTGAAAAGTAAAAATGCAATGTGTAAGCTTTTGACCCAGCACAGCTGTAGTAAGTATGCTTTCTCTGTCACAGAAAACTTTATTGGACCGCATAATTACATTATTATTTTGGGAAAAAAGCATAAATGTACTGTGGGTTCAGGGCCTATGCACATGTAACATCCTTAATTACAAACTTCCACGGCTGAACTCGGGACCCAAATCTGAAGTGCTTGCACACAAAAATATACTGGCAGTACTGACAAATGCCATGGCAGAGCTGTGGTTATCAAAGCTGTATGCCTGATTTTGTCTAAATGCAGGCTTCAGGAACTGAAGTGTGGGCGAGCGTGTGTGTTTCTGCATGTGTGTGTGTGTGGGTGGGTGCATGTTCTACAAAAGTCAGAGAGGCACATCGGGGGAGAAGGAGAAAGAGGGAAAAAACAGCAGCTAGATTCCTGGGCCAGCAGAAAGGCAGGCCAATTTGAGAAAAATTCCAGTAATCCGGAGCCAATGCGTATATCCTTTCAGTGCAGGCTCTCATAATGAGGCACATACGTAGCCGTTAAAGCCCTGTATTCATTAGCGGCCCCGTTACCGGCAGAGTGCGTTTAATCACCGCCGCCCAACTGCTAGTTCCGCAGCGCTCTGCGTTTAACACACCAACTTCCCAGAACCCTCGGCCCTGAACTGTCACCGGATAGGGCAAATTACAGGAACAGACTTCTTCAGAAATGAAGAGCTGAAAGCAGCAACAAGTTCACTATCAGTGACAGGTGGATACACACTGGGGATGTCAAAAATAGCAGCAAGTCAAAGACTTAAATGATGGAATGATAAAAGTCTTTCTACAATTACAATATCGAAAGTCACTAATTTCTCTTAATTTATTGCTTTGCACCTGAAATAATTTTTATTTAATTGAGTTATAATAGTTTAATTGAGATTCTCATTTAATTTGTAATATATTTAATCTTTAAAAAAAAAAAAGAATATGTTTCACATATTAGTTTTGTAGTGGAATCGAACTTGTACTGAGAATTGTGAAATCCCACTGGTATTCGTTTTGACTTTTGAAATAGTGGTATCATGTAAACACCAATACACAGTAGTGTCTTTTAATTTTAATTTTCTTTTATCACAAACCATGTAATAAAGTGTTACCCAGAATCACTAACTTAATACGACTCTTAAGAATATATATCTATATATGTCTTAGAATAACAATAAAGTATTTGCTCTGTGGGTGGATTACTAGTAAAATGAATGAAACTGGTAACTCCCAAACCTGTGTAAACATGACTCAGAAATAGTCCTTGTAGTACCTGAAGTCACTAACTAATTTTCTAACTTAGACAACTTCATTCTCTGTACTATCAGGGCTATAAACTATAACTAAACTAATTGAACTCACTCCTCTTGTTCTCTCCTGCACTTTCTTTTTTCTTTTTCTTTTTTTTTTTTACTGAAATCTGCCCTTATACAATGAAGCCGTGTGAAAACAGGATGCTATTATCACTGGGGGAAAGCGACTGGAGAAGTATGTTTTGACATCTGTCGTTCCCATGATTGCCGCGGGTTAGTTTTTATGTTGACCCACCTCACAGGATGTCCATACAGGATCCACTGGGCGCTCAGCTACAGAGAACTAGCACTTGTGCGGCTATACTTGAAGGACCAGAACTAATTGCAGACCTGGAGAGAAGGGTACTTATTTCCTTTGCAATAAGATTTTTACATTATCCAAATGGTGCTTTTCAGTGTAAAACTTATTTCCAAACAGTTGCTAAAGTTTTTTTTTTTTTTTTTTTTTGGTAAGGTTGTTGGTAAGGTTGTTGTTCTGGACTCTATCTATAGCTTGTGTCTCCTCTTCAAAGTAAGTATATGCAGTTTTTTTTATATCACCTGTTTATCGTCATTCTGGCTGCAATATGCTTCATTGAATAGTAAAGTAATTCTAAAGGTAGGCGTGACTGTTTTTCATTACTTTTATAGTGTAAGTCTGACTGATGAACATTGCCCTCTCAGGCACAAGAAGGTGACTAAACTTTCCTTGGCATGCATTAAAACACCTAGCACTGATAAAGAAGCAGATTCCACTATACAACTAATCAGTGTTAAAACTAGACAAAATGCTGGATAAAAAGCGTGTGACATGTTGCACTATGGGTAATGTTTCTGGAGCAACTTTTAACCCCATACAAAGTCACTCATAATGTGTTTTACATCTTGGGGGTCATCTTTTTGACAGACTTGACCCCATTGTTGCTTCCCAACCCTTCCACACTGTTACCTCTGGGTTGTCTGTCTCAGCGGTGGGGGGTACTGTACCAGACAACACAAAAGAAGAGACGGCCATCACTCTGAATCCTGTCTGCCTTGAAAAGACTTTAACTGTGGGCCGAGGGGGGAGAAGTCACTGTCTCCCATGGCAACCTCCTCGATTGTCTCTGGCCTTCTCTGGCAGCTATTCATCGGGCCCGTCCCCCTAATGAAGGACGCCCATCGGCGTAGAGATGTGAAAGACACTGACTGTCCCACCATGGAGGAATCCAGACTCTCTCTCTTCACGTCTGTCTTGTGCCCTCTTCAGCTCCCCAGGTCTCAATATGGGTTTCTCTGCTACCTTAACCCTAAGCCCCCCTTTTGTCTGCTTCCCTCTGGATGATCTCCATTGGTGCAGCTGCACGATTAGAATGTTTGTTTGATGGCAGATAGGAGAAGAGGCCATTATGGGGTGGTTCTGGTCCAGTCTGGGAGGAAAGACCCAGACACCCCATACAGTGAGATACAGTAAGGGAGGATGGGGCCATCCGTCTTCATTTGGAGGAAAGGAGAGGTCGGTGCTGGTCCTCTTGTCAAGAGGGCCCCAGGGATCACCAATGCATTCGGGGTTCTCACAAAGCCTCCGTCTGCACCAATGACGTGGGGTTGTGTGGAAGCAGCTTTGAGTAACACAAGATAAGTCTTTAGAAAAAAACAAAAAGCCAAGAGGCAAAGCAGGAAAGTCTGTGACCCCTGAAAAGAGAGTTCATTTTCCAACATACTTTCCCATTTTTTCACAATAGTAGACTCTGGCATTTAAGTCAACATTCGTGATAGGCTGCGTTTCCACCACTTTTGATAAAACATTCCAAAGGGAATATCCCTTCTCCCGACCACACACTCAGACACCCACTCAAACACGGGGTGAAGCAGCACCCACACTGCAGCACAGACCCTTCCACACTCCTCGTAACCACAAAGATTTATGTACACATTACAGTCTGTGAAAGAAGGCGAGGGAGGTTATAGTGTGCTTGAGCCTGAGGGTATTCAGTCAACAAAGAGTCCCGGAGATAGCGTACACAAACACACTCTCCAACACATACATAAACTCATGAGGCCTGTTTATAAAATCTAGAATGCGGCACCTTAGAGGGAAATTGTGCGGTGTAGAAGCAATGAAAGAAAGAAAGAAAGAAAGAAAGAAAGAAAGAAAGAAAGAAAGAAAGAAAGAAAGAAAGAAAGAAAGAAAGAAAGAAAGAAAGAAAGAAAGAAAGAAAGCTAAGGACTCAAGAACAAGTAAAATTTAAAAGAAAATAATCCAAGATTTCTTCTTGAGGTTTTTTTTTTCTGATTTTTCTTCACAAATGAGAAAGAACAACAACAAAAAAAAGAGAGATTCTCTCTAACTCTACAAAAAAACAAGAAAAAAAGAAACAACAGCAAGAAAGAAAGCAAGAAAGAAGCAACAGGCAACAAGGTAAAAGAGAAACAAAGTGCAGAATGTAAGACAGCACGACAGAAAGGAGAGAGCGAGAGAGAACAAATGAAAGGGTGGGGGAGATTTCCTTTGCGGCAGCATGTGGAGTAACAGTACACCACTGAATTGAACCAACAGCGGGGCTAAGAGGAGAGACGGAGGACAGAGAGGGGCGGGAGCGAATCAATAAGGGAGGCCAGAGAGCTGGAGGGAGCTCTAAATGGATTAGACTAAGGGAATGTGTTCGATAGGTTATGGCTTTTGCGTGAGCTAGTCGCCGTGGGCCATGCAGAATACTAATCAGTACTGCAGCCTCAGCTTCAGAGACCTCACTGCATGCTCAGCACAAACGCACAGCGACCTCATCCCCCTCTCCGCTCCAGCTCAGAGATCATAGACGCATCTGTAGATTTGTACAGCAGATTTGTCCGCACTGTCGCGGTGGATCCGAATGTTTTCCAGTGACATTCCTATTATACTTGCATCATAAACTCATCCAGTGGGATGCGATCAGATGGCCTTGTACCATTGGGCTGCTTGGAGTAGAAGGGGATCAGGTTCCTCCACAGAAAACCAAATGGATGGTGGAGGTTAAATAAGGCCAGCATATGCCTGCCTATCTCTGCTCTGGTATTTAACAGCTTGCACAAACTGCTCTACTATGCCACCATAAATTTGCAGCTTAAATACTTTGAAATGCACTAGTAGCTAAAGCAAAGGGTGTTTCTGGAATAAAAACGGATTAATCTGCCTTTTAATATGGATTTCTTTCTGTTCTAAAGCATGTTCTTGAGCAAAAATAAACAGAGATGTAAAGAAATGTTTGAATGTGTGTTTTAGTCAATCAGACTCTTTAATCGAAGGAAACTCAGCAGAAAAGCACTCACAACACCCACAGGCCACTAAGATTATCGTCTGGATTGAAGTCGTAGTGGCAAATCCTTTCACTGCTCCTCCGCCGCCCCCCTCCTTCCCTCTTTATGTTTAATGTGGCGGTACACCAGTGTACTAAAACATCAAACAGAAGCTATTGCCTTTCATTTCCACAACTGAAACCAAGTCGTGCGTTATAGTTCTTTTTTGAAAGCAAAGCACCAACAAATGCGCGGTTCAGAGGAGAAACCGAGAGCAAGGGAGAAAAAAAGAGGGAGCGGAAAAATGAACCATCTGTACTGATTTTTGGGAGCGAGTCAGTAGCTGCGGGCCATCAAGTGGATGTGCTGAACACTTTTTGTCTCTCTCCAAAGGACAAACTCTGCCGCCACAAGGGCTCGCTGGAAACAATTAACAAATAAATAAATAAATGACAAAACAAAAACAAATGTTGTGGCCCTGTTGCATTCCATACACTTGTAGTTCCGCATCGGTTTTCCTTCAAGTTTTGGTTATGGTCCCAAACTGTCAATGGATTTGTGTGTGTGTGTGTGTGTTTTGTCCCAGCCAGCTGTCCTTTTAATTCTCATTATTACAGCACACTATATTGTGTCAGTGAACACTGCCAATGGGGATGATGCATCCCATGGACATAAAGGAAAAATCGCAAGGGTTGAAATGAAATGAAGAGCTACGTATAGAAAACAAAAGTTGAAAATAGGGATGCTAATCATAATGAATTTAATGGTCCCA
This sequence comes from Megalobrama amblycephala, assembly GCF_018812025.1. Lineage (NCBI taxonomy): Eukaryota > Metazoa > Chordata > Actinopteri > Cypriniformes > Xenocyprididae > Megalobrama > Megalobrama amblycephala. Next base: position 50,086,282 of record NC_063046.1, read on the forward strand.
GTTAATTATATTAATGATTAATTTCCACTGTCAAATTGTGAGATAATTTGCCTGAGAATATATCTATAATATTCTCACAAAAGGTGCGTTTACACAGATGATTAAGAGTTTATTTAGAGATGGCATAAATACAAGCCAATAACAGGCCTCAACTATAACAATACTAAACAAACAAAAGTCAGGTAAATTATTTTTAAAATGTATTCTTAATAAAATAACTACGTTGTCAAATGATAAACCAGTCACTGAGTATGGATTTAAGTCTCACAGTTAGATGTAAACTGTAGGTGCTTGATTCAATAAAAAAAGAACTCATAAGATCATCTTTTTTTTTTTTTTTATCAGGAATTGGACAACACTGGTTGAGCAATGCACCCGAATCCAATCTGCAGTATTTCGGCTTTGTTTCAAATCTTTCCATAACCCTAAAATACCTCTTGCGCTTATACAATAAAATTACACAATCTGTCCATCGCTCCATCATAGTGCCTTTAATCAGGAAGAACAATCACACGGTGGTTTCAAAAATACTTCTGGTCTAACTTTCCATGTATGTGGACATCAGGGACAAAGTGAATTAGATAGGAGGAGACAGACAGGAAGAAAAAAGTGAAAGTGGAGAAACCACAAGCTATACTTAGTCACTGACAGGGGTGATGACCTCTAGGTCACGCTGGCTAGTCCTGACCCTGCCGTATACCCAGTCAGCTGGAAAACTAGCCGCAAACAGCTCCTCTACAGAGCACACACACACGGCTAATAAAGGCCCAATAGGGAACTCAGTGTGTGCGTGTGTGTGTATTTGTGTGTTGGGGGTTTTGGCAAGTTAAGAGAGGGAGTTTGATGAATGACCAGCTCTTCTGAAGGAGTTGGCAACCGCTCCGCTGACCCAGACATCCAGAGGTCATGAGTCAGCTGGGGGTCCAGGTGCCCCCCGAAACGACCCCCTGGCCTGCCCCCACGCGCCGCAGGTCGCCACCTTGTTTTCAAAGATCTGTTGTGCTCAATTAAACTTCACATGACACCTTCCACATCTTTAGCGAGGTCTTGACACCGGGGGCAAAAGCTAAGTCCTGCAGTCATAAAACAGACCTCTTTAACATACTAGAACAAATGAGAAATAATCCAGCCGACACCAGAAAAGCGGCCAATAAAACACTGGCTACTTTACAGGGTACCAAAATAAACATTAGGGAGTCTGGGCAGGAAATCATGACACCTTCACATTGTTACTGATACCTTGAGCTCTCGCGATTGTGTAACTCCTTCTAGTTGTTGAGTAATGCTGATTGTGGCTGCGCAAAACATGACAGTTTATTGATGGCGTTTGAGGTTAAAATTGACTTATTAATTGTTAATTCATTTTCTTTAATTATTTAGCTTTACAAAAGGACAGCTAGGTATTTGAAACAAACCAACTGCCAGATAAATGTAAATATTTAGGAAAGGCTTGAACCGGCACTTCATTTTCACTAGCATTTTTGAGGTTTTGTGTTTATTTGAAAAATAATGTCATATGTTTAGGATAATGTAAACACTGAGATAAAGGTTGTGAACATATTCCAGAATGTGATGGAAAATAAATATCTTGGGTTCAAATGAAAAATGCCTGTTTGATATAAACCGTCTGGTTTCTTTTCAAATCTATTTCTGCTTAGTCACTGTTCTAGTATAAAAAGCCTATACCAACATTTTTCCTCAGAGTATAAAACGCAGCAGATGCAAAAAAAACAAAGGTACATTAATGAAACACGTTATCAATCATCATACAATACAAATTATTAGCATACTTCCCTTGTCTGAAAAGGGCCTGGCAAGTCATGATTTATGAGTTCTAAAGTGAAATGAGCATCACTTCACATGTACAGACTTGACTTGTAGGGAATCAGAGTTGCAATAGCTGAAATAGCTGAGTTGCAATAGCTGGAACAGTACAAGCAACTTTAGCTGAAAAGTTTCAAAGCATGGATAAATGCAGCTAATAAAAATAGATTTTCGAAAAAATTATTATTTATTTGAAAAATACACAAGTAGAAAGTACTAAAAAAAAGACTACAAAAACAGAAATGAGTTAATCACACAAAACAAAACAAAAAAGTATACTGTCTTTTGTTTTCTCATTTGATGGAAATCTGATTGTTCAAAAGTGGTGCACTGAATTCTGTTTAAACGTTTTCAATAGAGAATAACTGTGATCTTGTTAAGGTTCTAATCATTTTAGGAGAGAATGGAGCTGAACAGCGCATGCACAGGCACAGAAACCGGCACAAATGACATGGCCAGACTTGGTGAAGTGCAGAGGCAGGACATGGCACCATGCCCACAAACAAGCTTGCCGCCCCTCATTCCTGTCCTCTTCACCACCTTTTCAATGGGCATTGAGCTGGGCATTTACTAAGCTGCTATCGCAAACACCGGCGAGTCTGCTAAGCCTTCATCCATAAACCCGTGGCAAACTGTTTGATGCCCCTATGGATGCCAGGTGCTGCGGATAGCGGTTAAAACACCTTTAAATTTAAACCAGACCATGAGATGAATTACAAAGAGTACACACACAACACTTACAATTATACTGTGAGTAAAAAGTAAAACGTTCTATGAAATAAATAGAACAAAAGCAGTAATGGTTTTCAGTCTCTTTACAAAGGGACCTTCGCTGGCATACGGACATCAAAATCAGCTGAGCACTGAACACGATTTACTTTTTTCAATTCACAACCACAGACCACAACCACAATTTCCTTATGATGTGGGTAAAGATTTCCTTTTGCTTTACATTCGGTTTTATTTAGCTGGATTTTATAAAAGTGAATAATGTCAACTGCCATTCCACCGCCGTCAGGAAACTTTCCTCCATGCCCACTGCATTGCGGATGCCAACTAACGAATCAAAGGCATGCAGTAAGCAGACAAAGAGGGTTTGATATCAACGGCCATCCTCAGTCACTGGCACTCTTCCTACCACTCTCCTGGCACAACGCTAACAAAATGGCCGCCCTGGGTGCACTGGCATAATGTGAGGGCATTGTCTAGAGATGGGCACTGGATACTAAAGGCAAAACACACCGCACTGCCACGGTAAGCACTTAACAGAGAACCCGATATTCATTTACTGACACTTATTTACTTCAGTAGTTTCTTCCATACTCTTCTTTTTTCAAATTATAGAAAGGTCAGAAATATCTTTAGTGAGTAACATTTAAAGCATGAGTCAGCCACTACGATTATGCTACAAAAACAGTTCAAGATTTTGAAAATACCTGTTAGAATTTATATACAAATTTCTTCATATGTTAAACATGTTATTTGTAATTAAGAGTGGAGACTACGGTCAATTCAGAGCAGTATACAAGAGATTTAGGCTGTCGTGTGAGTGCCAACAGGCGAATGCACGCCATCTTACAAAGACACAAAAGAGATTCTGATGCCAACCATGGTGCCAGTGGCAACCATTATTGTCCCTCCGCTCTGCCTTCTGCTTACCCTGGCACTTCAGTTTCACAAAATGGAGGTGCCATGCCTGACGATAATGAAAACATTTACATACTCACAAAAGCAACACTTCTATGATGTTGAAATTATTTTTGTCATGTAATGATTCTTATAAATAACTGAATTGTTGCTCCCTGGAAAATATGGATGATGTCCAAATGAATACTTTTCAAACAGAAAACTTAAAATGGAAATAAAAGGAATAGTTTATGTTGTAGTCTTCCTTATTTTTAAGTAATTTTGAATAAAAGGACATGTTAAATGAATAAATGTGAAGGTACTTATGTGTGCAGAGGAGTTAAGACCTTTTTCCTTTACTTTGCTAAAATAAAATAGCACAAATGACTGTTAAAATAACTGAAAAATACTAGAACAGATCTAGTCAGAAAAAATAGAATTCTAATAGAATGTTATTGTGTAATTGTGCACTTATTCTCATTATGTAATACATATTTTGCATGTATTTGTATAATAAGGAGTACTTGTATGTTTTTATACTTTATAGTTTTCATTTCTGATGTAAATTTTGTCTTGTATTCTGATGCTAACCTGGTCATAAAAAAAGTGCTGTTTGAGAATTCTGAATTCATTTTTACAAATGCATGCGATTCCAGCGCGTGCAAAAAACTTTTTATATGCCAACTAATCTGTAAAATATGTTAAAATACAAATAATTTTAATACTATTTAAATGTACCAAAATAGATCAGTTTGAAACTTTCTTTGCATGTAAAACAAGATATGTATGTCCTTATTCTTATATACATAACAACTGGAAATAGTAGTTAAAGTAGCACATGTAAATCAAGTCAAGAAATGTTATTTCCCAACCTCCCCTCGCACTTACCTTGGTCCTGGACATAGTATGCCAGAAACAAGTCCAGCTCTTTCACAGAGACAGTGATGTGGTGGGGCTGGACGCAAAGTGCCGGGTTGGTGCAGTGCGGGGACTTGACCAGCCGCTCCCCATCTGTGCTCTCCAGCGGAATACCTTTGAACAGGATGACCATCACCAGGTCCAGCCGCCACACTTTATCAGCCTGCCTCAGGCAGTCGATTCGGCGGATCTTGCCCTTCTGGTCGGGGTTGGAGAGAACACAGCACGGGTGCTTTTTGCCCGTTACGCTGAGCACAAAGTCCTCTCGGTACTCCTGCCGGATGTCCTTGCGCAGCTTGGCCAGGAGACGAGACGCCCACTTCTGCTTGATTTCAGGCTTCTCGCTGAGAAGCTCGTCTTTCACGGCCCGTTCCTCGTCCTTGGACATCCGCTTTTCGTGCTTCTTAAAGTACTTGCGCTTTCGTGCCTGCAGGTTGAACCAGGTGTAGGCTATGGCACGGACATGAGGGAGCAGAGCCTCGATGAAGGGATGAAACTCATCCTGAGAAGAGAGAGAGGGGAAAAGGAGAAAAATTGAGCAGGAGCAGAAGTGACCTTTTGGCATGGATTCTCGTCTGAATTAGCCAAGAGCCCATGCAGCCAAAAAAATAAGGCTGTTTAGAAACACTGCAGATAAAGACTATTTATAAGACCCAAAAGTAGATAAAGTTATACAAATGACCATTTAATGGTCCAGAAAAAAACATTACATTAGCGAATAACAGAGTTACAGTTACAAATATACTTTTCTAACAACTCTAGTCTTCAGTTTCCTGCTTTTAGAGAACTTTTAAGCACTAAAGTTCTTTAAAATGAGATTTTAAAGCATCAACATGAAACATTCATCTACCATTTCCACTGCGACAGGCAGCGCTGGCCTGCCTGCAGGTGTCGGAGGCACGCAGAAAAAGGATGCCACTGTTTACCGCGTCTGCCCGCGCCGTGCCAGTGTAAAGCAGACAGTTCCAGAATCACCAATCTCTCACTACCCTTCTCTCTCTCTCTCTCTCTCTCTCTCTCTCTCTATCTCTCTACCCCCTTCTCTCGCTCGCTCTCCGTCTCCAGCCACGCTCAAAGCACCAGTCCGTGTGTTGGCACAAGAGAGCAAGCACCCCCCATACTTCCAGATCTCTTATCAAAGCGCCCTGCATTCCTGAAACAGCCCTTACCACAGAGCCCCACAGAACCTCTCGGAATCCTGGAAAACCCAAAAGATAGTCTTTAAATGCCTTGGACAAGGACAGCTGAGGGCATTATTATCAACCACAGTTTGTAAAGAAAGCAAGACAAATGGGGACATGTCTTTTGTCTAAAATGACAGGACAAACCTTCCCAAGGCCAGAAGCACTAGGTAAGGCATTTAAGTACAGAAAGAAGAATGAAGAAAAGCAGGGAGTGGGAGAGGGAATCAATTTTACACCTTTTTTTACACCTTACAGCTTTTACTCTTGACTATGAGGAGGTGTTTGCGGTCCTTGGGAATCAATTTGTTAGCAATAATGTATCACAATTATTACAAGGCCCACCAAAAATCAAATCTAGATGGACAACGAAAACGACATCTTGGCAGAAAACTCACATTCTTTGGGCCTCAGAGCTGTTTGGTAAGAGTGGCATTAAAATGCCAAACCAAAACTAAAGCGGCCTGACTCCGCAAATAAGCGGCACAGCTAATTCACACTTGTCTTATTGAGCGTAAGGCGTTTTTGTCTTCATATGCCTCAACTTGCTATATAGCTTTACACTACAAGCGGAGTAAACTTAGTGCCAATTTTACAGAACACTGACATTTTATCAGTTTTTTTCACACATATAATCTCCTCATCGCCTCAGCAAGTGAAAATGATTCAATATTATCAAGCAATTTCAATCATGTTTTAAAACATAAAATAGAACAGCAGGAGAATTTCACACACCAAACAATAAAAAATAAACACTAGCACTTTCTGAAGCTCCCCTTTATCATTTTTCTGTTCAGCAAAATATAATTATTCTTTTATAGTTCTTTTTTAGTCAAAATATCAATAAGCACTGTAAATTCTTATCGATGGATGAGAAGGTTTAAGAAAAGGAAAAAAAAGTAAAAAGACAATGAGATCAAGTGGGCGAGAATCTCAACACAATGAAAAAGACCATCTTACACACACTCCGCAAACTTCTGTGTATTTTTTTTTCACCGCCACACTGAAAAATGAACAAGGGCTGCAGTGAATGGATCGAAGAAGAGTTAAACCACATATTGTTCTGTGTGCAGGCGGCCGGCAGCTCTTTGGGAAACCACAGCCAGCACACCACTGCCTATATTTCTCTGACAGCCCCACACACAGCCCACACTCGAGCACTGTATAAATACCATACAAACTACACAACTTAGGAATGCATGTGCAATGCTTCGTGCGACAATGTGCAATAGTGTGTGTTGCACAAGAAAAATTTAACTCGCTGAAGAGTGTGAGTTTTCACACTATGTGGTGTAGACCTGGAATGTATAAAAACCCAAGTTCATTCAAAGTGCTGATTTTCAAACAAATCCGATGACAGACAATTTAATAATTTTTATATTTTAGCTACATGCAACCTATAATGTCCACAAATCCGCACAACAAAAACGATGGTCTAATATCGAAATAACTATACTGATAGCATGCAAAAAGGATCTCCATTAAATCAATTTTGTTCTGCTATAAATGTAATGGCCCTATTTGATGACACAAAAATCTGTGATAACTTTTCTTTTTCATTACTATTCTTGCCATAATGAATTTAAATAAATACAATTCTGAGGCCTTGCAAGATCACACATCCCTACAACATAACATTAAAATTAATGTAAAATAAAAACATTATTGATCTTTTGTCAGCAGCTGTTATGCAAATTTATTTCAAATCGCAATGTTAAGGAATGTCCTGGAACAAACAATAAAAAAATAAAAAATAAATTAAAAAATCAAAGAATTTCTATTTTTAATAGTTCAAAGTGTAGCACAAGGTTGTTGGCTGCGCAGACTCGAGGTCCTCTGTACTCACCATATCTCAGTCAATCACTCTCTGATGCCAAGGAAAATATAAACAGTAAAATTGTGTCAGCCAAAGCCGGCGGACTCTGTCCAACCGCTGAATCAACGTTATCATTGTTTTCATCTTAATTCACTCTGTGAGAGAAGCTTCCAAGTACAAAATAAAGCAAGGTTTCTCAAAGAAAGGTGAAGATACAACGGTGAGCTCTCAAAAAGTGAATTCAAAGTCATCTCCCTGTTGTTAACCTCATAAATGTTTTCTTGTTTAACCAAGTTTTTTACCAAAAAATACATTTACAGACGACGTAAAATTAGATTTAAGTCAACACTGGTCTATTCAGTGATTATTCAAATAAACGTCTTCAGCTTCGCCTGATGTGCGCAGGGAGCTACATTGTATCACATAGCCCTTTACATCAAGTTGGATCTCCGTCGGATTTTTAGAAGTCCTAGCTACTTAAAATCGACTACACTCTTTAAAGAAAGAAAGAAAGAAAGAAAGGTTCTTCAAAGAAACAACTTATTAACCATTTCTCTCTCTACAAGGTTCTTAAGTTGGTTATATAATTCTGAAGATTAAAAAAGTTCTTGTACCAGCCATAGGTTTGTCAGATTAAGGTATTGGTTTGGGTACTTTAAAAAAAAAAAAAAAAAAAAAAAAAAAAAAAACAGTACATAGATGGTTTTCTAAGGAACCAGAGAATAAAAGGTTCTTTGATGCATTTAAAAACGGCTTCGTTCTGATTTGAATATTTATTTTTTAGGAGTGGTTTTAAAGGTTGCAGTTATGTTTAAATGAATCGATTTTCTCACATGGCTTTTGTAAGACAACGTCGAAGAAGTTGTTTAAATACGATATTGAACTTTAAAAAGACAAGAGGGGGGTGTAGCTACAATAAATGCGTAATAGCAACTGCAGCAATTTTAAAATGAATCAAAAGCACATGCAGTAAATAATGTAGGCAAAACAAGCATAAAGAATTACATACTCAGTGATAATTCAAAAATGTATAATATACCTGTGTGAGACAAATCGGCGAATACATCGTAGATCGCGCGGTTATCAAAGTCCTGAAGGGTATCAGATGATTGATATTATCGCTTCATTCTTCAGAGCCTGTGCTGCTCCGTGCACATTTGAGTAAGACCTGATATCCTCATTCAAAAAAACACGCTCTTATCCGGAAACAGAGAACAACTGGAGATCCCACACTTAGCATTTAACCGATCCCGAAGACTATTTAAGAGCACAAAAGATTGTAAACGGAGTGAATCTAGACGCATCCACAGCGCGTGAGATGAACCCGCCGCTGAGTAAAAAGCTACCGGAATCTGAGAGTTGAGTTTCAAATAGGAATCTTGAATAATAGCCTATATGAGAAAACTTGAAGGCGCCTAATTTCTGATCATGTGTTCGCTTTTCAAACTTGATATAATATGGGCCGGTAACACCCTCTAGTCTGCTGGAGCCTAACAAATCAGTCTGAAGATTTTTTTTTTTCGCCTTTAATTACACAGTCATACTCCTCCTCTTCCAGCAAGCGCATATCCCATATCTCCAGCCCACCTCGACTGCACCTCCGTGACATTGACAAAGATTTAAGCAATTTCCAACTTTTTATCCAAATGACATTTTTATGTGATGAGCACTTTGGGCAGGCATGTAAAACGATAGGTTATCATGTTTGCTGGCTTCTTCAATTAGCCTCAAAATTAAAACAATTTTAGGCCATTAATATCTTTTTTACTATGAAGAAACAACAAGTGCATGAATCTTATAGCCTACAATGACCATTCTTTGCATCTAGGCTATATGTTACTTTAGTTATATAAATATGAATTAATTTTGCTTTTGACTTTGATTGCATTTCATACAGTCCACATTGTCTTGATTAAAACAAAATATGATGCTTATGATCAAATCATATCAGGGAATATAAAGAAAGTTAATTTGACTAGCCTATTTTTCTAGACTTTCGTTAGTTAAGTTTGCTTTCACTATCAGCTATTATAAACCAATACAGAGACATGGCATTACTTATAAAACATAAAGGCTGTGGTATTACATCATACGCTTGGAAAAGCACAGTTTATTAATGCAAGTGTGGGTCTGCATGCAAAAGAACTCAAAGTAAATTAGTCTGTGCTTTTTAAAAGATCCCTACGTGACAACAGTTTTAATTTTGCGAGAAAGGAGAAAAATCAACAGCAGTGCACGGTTATATCACGAATCCCAGCGAGAGAAGAGCACAGGGCCAGTCTGTTTGTTGGACAGATAATGATTCCCTTCGCGTTACATCGGCATCTTGTGTCGAAGTCAAAGCCCACCCCCTCCGTCCAACTCATATGTCTACAAGGTTCAACAAAGACTTTATGAAGGACACTGAATCAATTACTAAAACAATGGACCGCAACGCAACAAAGTCCAATGTTCATGGTTTATGGACGTAAACATTCGGCTCTTCTGCAAACAAACATCGACGTAATGTTTCTTAGATTTAAAGTATCAAAGAACAAAGTTACAGTGTGAAAGAGAGTCAACGCGAGCGTCGCTACGTAAAACAGCCCCAGACAAGCATTTAAATGACAGAACAGTGTGAGTAAATATCAACACGGCTTGTCCAGGTATTCACGCTGCTGCTCCGTGCCAGAAGCGCACTGCTATTCAATAGGGGAGAGTTTTAGCTAACACAGGATGCATGCCAAGAGGCACAAACTCGACTTCTGACACAACGATATGACCCATATAGGACGTCTGCCAATGCATGACATAAACAATCTAACATTGCTATCATTTTGTCTGCCGTTTTAAAGTGTCTTGCTCAGTTCAATCATGAAACGCAATGCTATTGCTCTGTTGAGATTACATACGCGCAACACAGTAACTCGAGAAAAATATTCACAAATGTTAGTAAGACAGTGTTTTCCATCATAACGTACCATTGCACTGTATTGCATGGAATTGAAGGGGGTTCCTGGAGGCCGGATGAAATTGAAGCCGGTACGCTCACATGTCTCAAGTTCAAAAAATTGTGCTTTTTTATTTTTTTTCTCTTTTCGTTTCACGTTGTAGTGCTTACAAAAAAGAACACCGGAAGAGAATTCTTGGCAGACAGGCGGCAAAATCAAGTCAGCGAGCACCTCAGATATTTTTTATCTTCCTTCCTCTGCAAGTCAGTCTTTTGGATAGCTTTTGGTGGTTGAGTTGAACGCGGTCCAGAATAGGCTGAGTTTTTGGAAGTGGGTAGGTCTGCGCCTTCACTTTCTCTGTCTGTCGTCGCTGTTGCTCTCGCAGGCAGCAGCCAAACGTAGCTGCGCATTTGGAATTACATCCTTGTTTCTGATTGGCTGACGCACCGGTGGAGCTCCGCTCGGCGTTCCATGCCCTAGGCCCCTCACTTCCGCTCGGCAGGCAGTGTCACTATTTGCATATTAACATTGACCAAGTCCCATCAAAGCGAGACCGAGCGAAATTTAAACTAGTGGCTGAAGATAGGTCAAATTCCTCTGTCCATTTTGGCCTCCGGGGGATTAAGAATTGTTGGACAGGCATGAAAGCCAATAAATTACTACTAAATCAATTAGTTGCCTATTTTTTTTAATTATTATTTTATTTTTATTTTTTTAAATTGATAACTGTTCTCATACTAATTCCCCTTCATGCTGTTGGTTGTTTAGTGTCCGATTTTGACAATCTAAACCACACTGTTTATTGTTAAACTTTGATGACTTTCCACTAATAGGCTACAGACCATCTTTAAATCGTTGGAAGTACTAGGCTATAGGTTGTATTGCTAAACCATTGTTAATATTTTGAATGATATAGCAGAGAAAGTCACCACTGTTAGAGAGCACAATGATGGCATTGATCCAGACCAGAACACCAGAGCGCCGCACACACACACACACACACACACACACAGTCCAACATCATATGAATGAAACGCGCATTAATCTGAGCGTGTTTACCGGTCCGGTGCCATTAAATTAGGCACTATCAAACATAGAAAAGCAGTCAGGAGTAATACAACTGTGTATGAGTATGTATTTACAGTCACAAATAAATAATGAAAAATATTAATAAGTGTAATCAAATAACAGACAGCACACACAATAAATCTGAATGGTAAGCAATTCTGACGAATTTTGTATATTTATATATATATATATATATATATATATATATATATATATATATATATATATATATATATATATATATGCCACAAGTCATGCTATTCAGTGGTGATTCAACAAAATTCATTGTGTCTTGGGTCAGTCGTTACAAATTTACAAGTCAATCGCGATTAGCAGAAATATAGGCTACATAACACTCTGCATGTATGACAAATAAATTATTTAATCGTTCGTAATTTTGTTGTTAACATTTTTATCTGTTATTTCTATAATTTAAACAGAAGTCATTAGGATATCATAAATTCTTTCTTTCCGATACACAAACCTTTATAACTGTTTTCGTTTTGTAACTGGATTGTCATCTTGTGAACGTCGAAAAGTTCGTTTTGGTTGTGACTGCACTCGTGGCTAACTAAATGAATCTGTCAAGATAAACGACTTACATGCCTAGAATGAATAGTTTATTCTGGTTTACGCTGTCACCCTTGTGAAACAAACAAACAAGCCCTGTGTTTGAAACAACAGACACCGGGCTCGTTGGATCATTATTTCGAGTAGGTGGAGTGTGATACGAAATGAAGCGAAAGGGCTCCAAATTCTTAGACGTAAACTTTGGCAAGTTCGGTGGCGAGCGGAGGACAGGAAATCATTATTAACATATAGAAAGATCGATGTCCTTCTGAAGATTTTAGAGATCTGTTTACTCGTGCGCCTGTCAAGTGCCACATGAGTTTGGATAGCCTGTGCCGTGTGTGCGCAGCGAGCCTCGAGACTGCCTCCGTAAGTTCACTGCATTTCATGTTCAGAGGTTTCTGTTCTCTCGACTTCAAAGCCAAACTTTTCTCGTCATTAATTTTACTTAGGCTATAGCTGGTGCCTTAGCGAGTCCCTGATATTTATGCGTTTAAAATGTCTAGAAATTATCAAAAAGATTCCGTTTCCTTTTTAGACCTAGAATATGAGTCGAACGATTAAAACCTGTTTTCATGTTTTCACGGGTTAGGGAAGTTAGTATTTCGCTGTTCAGTAAGTATTTAGTCCTAAGAGTGAATATTACTTGATTATTAATTATGCTACATCGATATTTATTGCTTTAAAAATATAGTTGCTTGCAACGCGCAAATTGATTTAATGCAAAACAGTGACCTACTGCTTAATAAATTGCATCACCATTGCATCACCCTTTTTTAAGTCCACAATAAATCAGTTAACTGAGCATCAACGATTCCATGATTGATCTGTTCTATATGCCCTCTTTTTATGTCATTGCAAGAGATGTTACAAAGGTATTCTTTTATTTTAAGTAACTGATAATAGCCCATTTAATTTGCATTTTAACATTTCACTCTGAGACCTATAAGAGTTTGTTTCCCATAAATTAGCAGGTTTTCTAAATGTATTATATTATCAGTGTATGTCACATTTTGTCTTATTGAGCCAGAATTTAAATTTTATATGACAATCAATAATTAACAAAAAAATTAGATATTATTTTATAAAGATATTTTCAGTCAAGGCATAGCTAGGTAATCTTTCTCTTTTTGTAAGGATGAACACGATGCATCCCTACAATGCACAATTTATTGTTCTTATTTTTTCATAAAACTACCACTCTATCCACGCAAAATGTGCAGTCATGATGGGTTTGGATGTTTGTTATGTGTTAAAGAATAACATGGGTGTTTCACTGAGCAATTAAAAACTGCACTAATTTGTATTTATAAAACTATATATGTTTTCCATTATTTTATTAATTTTTTATAATACATCTCACGGCAGATTTGCAGAAGTAGGCTATAGGCCTACATAAATATGAAACTGATAAATAATAATTTTCACATTGCTCAGGCTCTCTCCAAGTAACGTAACTTTCCCATTTTAACAAGATTATTGTGTGGAATATGTGTCAAAAACACTAAGCTTATTTTGTGAGCAAGTGATGAACCATTCAAATTCAGGCTATAATTTCATATCATATTTTACGTGTTTCGAGTAATTCGGCTTCATATGGAAGCTCTGTGCAGTGCTAAATTCAACACTAACATTTAAAAATGAGCCTACACGCCATCATCAGTTTTGCTCGGTCCAATACTGCAAAACAGGTAAAGCGTTTGTCGAATATAAGAGTTATCTTGAAGTGGTATTTGCTCTTAAGTGGCCAGAGAGCCTATAAATATATGTCGGAAAGCTTTTTCATATTGCGCCACAAGGCCATAGCTTATTTGTATCAGCGGGCTTAGACTGCAAGCGGGGTAATGTGAAACAAATCACAGTGTATTAGATTAACACTTTCGCAAGGCGCATTTTTCATAATTTACAATAGAACGTATGTAGAGCGCATCCTCCTCTAACGGAAGAGTGCAGGAGCTGTGAAACTCACACAGGAGCACGCGCCAGTGACCTCGCTCTGCTCTGCTTTAGTCCCACTCATTCACTCGTTCCAAGAAGCACATTGTCTCCTCATATTGTCGTAAAACCTGTAACTCTAACCTTGGAACTTTAATAACAGCTATTTTGACCATTTATTCGCTTTAATTTTGCGGTTTAATACTTTAACAACAGGATCACAGAATGCACACATCATAGCCACCTGAAGCCAGACGTGAAACAGTAAGCAAGGTCCAACGAATTTAAAAACACTGGCAAAATTTTGACATACTTAATTAATGACGTCTCAAAGTGACATATTTGTTCGGAGATATTGTTACGATGCTACAGTCGAAATATCCTAACATTAATACTGTTTAATAACCTACTGTTATCTTTATAAGGTTAAATTGTAATTGTAAACCCATGCTGCTCTGTGTCTGACTGCCGTTTCCCATCTGCTGTCATAGCTCGCCGTGATCGTATAGTGGTTAGTACTCTGCGTTGTGGCCGCAGCAACCCCGGTTCGAATCCGGGTCACGGCAAGAACAAATACAGCGGTGACTTTTACACTTGTTCTTGATTTAACGTGACAGAAAAAGCGACAACGTGTCACAAACAACTGGCTACTAGTACTAGTAACATATTGTTCGAGAACGTTGTGGTTGTCCGTTCTAAACTGACATCTTACATTAACCTGGATAACCTTCACTGAAAGAAATGAACTTTTAAACAGCAGGAAAAATGATGGTTATTGCTTTTGGTTATATCAAAACTTAAACATTTGTTTTTGAATAAAATATTTGCTCTTTGTCGATCAAATAACCTTGTTCGTCGAAGGCAGAACCACTTATTAGATAACCTATAGTATAGAAGTTATGTTGGGGAGTGTATGTACAGCGCAGTTTACGTTCAGCCCACAAGGATGCGGTAGTGAACTGTGTCTGACAGCTTTTGGCGTCCTAGCCCCTGTGCCGTGATCGTATAGTGGTTAGTACTCTGCGTTGTGGCCGCAGCAACCCCGGTTCGAATCCGGGTCACGGCAAACATTCCCACACAAGGCTGCTCTTTTGAGTGATAAAATTATGTGCTCATGAAAACGCTAAAGAAAATCTATATATATCACCTACAAGTCTGATAGGTAACATTATATAGCCTACTAGCCTACCATGTACTGTCTTCAACTTTGTAACACCTCTATTTATTTAAAATAATTCGTATCAATTCATATTCTTGTATCTCAAAATATTATTTTTTATCCCTCTACAGTGATTGCAAAATGGATCATAAAAGCATAACCAACATCTGCCTGACCTGTGTGTTTTTAGGTTAGCTATAAGTGCAGTTGTACGCACCAGATGATTCAAGCACCAGAGGGCAGCAAACGACTATGTATATGAAACCACTGCCTACAAATGGATCAAAGAAAACTTGGCAGAGATACAGGCTGATTAATTACCTTACTGTGTTCGTTTGAGATTACTGCACCTGTAGTAATTCTAGACACTGCTGTTTCTGACTGTTACTGAGATGGTAGAGACAACTAAAAGGCCAGATAATGTTATTCAATAGAAATGCTGTGAAAATGAATCAATAATTAATCTACCCAAACCAATCAAAGTTTTGTCAGATAATTAAAAATTGTATTAAAAAAACTGTTGCTTTGTTTCTTTTAGCCCTATGCATTCACCTATACTTATTTAGGGTTAGTTCACCCAAAAATGAAAATTCTGTCATTTATTACTTACCCTCATTCTGTTCCACACCCGTAAGACCTTCTTTATCTTCAGAACACAAATTAAGATATCCATAGGCCTCCATAGGGAGGAAGATACATAAAGGTACTAAAAACCTATCTAAATCGGTTCACGTGAGTACAGTGGTTCAATATTAATATTATAAAGCGACGAGAATATTTTTGGAGCGCCAAAAAAAACTAAATAACGACTTATATAGTGATGGCCGATTTCAAAACACTGCTTCAGGAAGCATCGGAGCACAGATGAATCAGTCTGTCGAATCTGCTGTTCGGAGCGCCAAAGTCACGTGATTTCAGCCGTTGGCAGTTTGACACGTGATCTGAATCATGATTCGACACACTGATTCATAATACTCCGATGCTTCCTGAAGCAGTGTTTTGAAATCGGCCATCACTAAATAAGTCGTTATTTTGTTTTTTTGGCGCTCCAAAAATATTCTCGTCGCTTTATAATATTAATATTGAACCACTGTACTCACATGAACCGATTTATGTTATTAATATGTTTTTAGTACCTTTATGGATCTTGAGAGAGGAAGTGTCCATTGCTCCCTATGGAGGACTCACAGAGCTAACGGATTTCAACTAAAATATCTTCATTTGTGCTCTGAAGATTAACGAAGGTCTTATGGGTGTGGAACGGCATGAGGGTAAGTAATAAATGACTTTTCATTTTTGGGTGAACTAACCCTTTAAAGTTAGAAACATGCACATGTCCTTTGTTACAATGTCATTTTGCTTAGTTTGCTTGTTTCCAGTCTCTTTGCCTTGTGATTCAGCCTTGACAAAAAAACTCACACTTACGTATCAAACAAAAACACACACTCAAAGACATGCAGAGGGAGCTCTTATGCACCTGTTGACAACCATGAAAGACTGGCCTTGTTCCTCGCTACCACGAACCAGCAACCAAGAACAAGAGCAACAACGAGACGCACGCTCAAATAAACAAGGAGAAAGCTTACAGTAAACATGGAATCCTGCCAAAACCACTGCGTCCCTTTCACACTCACACACACCCGTGCATGCATTGCAAATCCTTCAGCTTCGAGAAAGAAGCAGCAGGCCTCCACAGAAGAGTCAGGCAAAACTGCTGTGTACTTGCTTTCTCTCTCTATGTGCATCTGTCTCACTCCTCACTTCAATAGGTCTTGATTGACAGGACAAGCATGCACCTATGTCGCATGAAATGTGCATCCCTGCAGGCCTTTGTCTGGTCTCTGAACACATGTTCCTGTAACAATGTGCATCTTCATTAGCCACGACTATAGAAGTCTCGCGGTCTGATATTTGATCTTTCATTTTCTCTAAACAGGGTTTCCTCCACAAACCTCAAAAATAAAGGCTAAAGTTGTTTTCTTGTGATCACACCACACTAAGAGTATGTTGAATGATACCAATAATTTTGACATGTGCAGTATTGTGTACTATAAATACTCCAAGAAATTAGTACATCAAATATGGAAGTTGGATTCTCTGTAGTGGTGATGAATCATAACAATTATGATGTTTAAACGTCCACTGTAAACGTACTACACTGGACTATTGTTGTATCACATTGGCATCGATAAGACAGTCCATTTACATGAAAATGTTTAACTTTTCTGTTTGAAGATCAGATGACTGTTTGTATATATTTCAATGACTTCTTATCAGTTGGCACTGGATAGTTGAGCGCTGAAGCATATAAATGAAGCAGCTTCAGTGAGATTAATAAACAAAATCCAACAGTGATTCTAACTAACACTTTTTAGTTAACTTTACTTAATGTCTTAACTGTAAAAATCTAGTAATCTGTACTATTCACATACTATACCTTTTTTACTCAGAAAACACAAGTTATGATTAATTGATAAGTTGAAGTACCATTTTCTCAAGCAAAAAATGTTTTTTGAGGCAGAGCAATTCTTAATAGACTTTTCACTAATTTCCTCCACTTCCGCAGTTATTTTTCTCTGTTTGCATTCACTGATTTCCCAAAGTCATCTTAAATGTTCAATTGCCAGTACAACTGAAATATTTGAAAGAACATCACATAAGCTTACTTCATAAATTAATGTTGATGTTCCTAAATGTTTTCGTTTGAACTCACCATTATGATGATCAGTGTTCATTGTGGTTGGGCAATTGGAACTTCATTTGTATTATAGTAATTCTCTTCCTTGATGCAGCGTATATGCTTTTTTTAAAAACAACTAATTAGATTTTACAGTGTACTTAAAGACTCAGTTCTTCATGAGAAGCAAAAAAAAAAAAAGACCATATTTTAAGAATAGTCATGTCTAAAATTTTAATACTTGTAGATTATGTTGGCATGACTCTTCTCATATAACAGTTTAGGGAAAATGCTACAGGTATAAACAATAAATAATTTAATCAAAATATATCCATCCACAGGTCTCGCATTTCTTCTGCAGAAAGGCATTTAGGTTGTAAGCAAGCCTGAATTAAGTGAATTAGTGACTTTTTCTGAAATAATTGTGTTGATCCTTCATCTTAATGAGCTATTAAAAATAAATAAAAACAATGTCTGAACATCAAACTCTAAAAACTCTTAAAAGCCTATACTACACACTTATTGATGACCTGAATTCATGATCTTAATTTATGCTCTGAGATCAGTTAATACAAGTTGTCAGGTTACACCTATATAGACTGCTTATAGATTAAATGAACTTATTTAATAATCAATACTGAACTGACTTCAGCTGAATAACAGCTGAAATGCATAATTTTCCTGTTATCACTGTAAAGCACTATATAAATAAAGGTGACTTGACTTGATCTATACACCATTCATCCATGCAGCAGTTCTGGCCCATACCTTGACGCTTCCCTTTTTCTTCTCTCAAGCCTTCCTTCTTTCTTAACGTCCCCTCATCGACCCCCCAACCCTGTTTAGAACAAAGAGGCCTTTTGTTTCCTAATTGCCCTAAGCAGATATTCGTCAGGCATGGCTACACATCGCTGTAGCAGTTAAAGAACCCCTGGTCGATCATTCTCTTCAAAATGCTCCTCATCTGATCTCTAAAAGATAAGTTAACTGATAGTCTGCATACCCATATAAGCCTTTTCACAGCTTAAAAATAGTCCCCACATGTACATGTGCTACATGTGAGAGCACCATATTCACTTGCCCAGTGTTCCCAAAGGACCGAAAGTATGAAGTACTCTTTATCTTAACAGTCTTAAAAGTACCATCAGGTTGCATCTGAATATGCATACTTCCTTAGTATATAGTAGAAGAAAAACAGTATGTAAAAAGAGAAGGATGTCCAAATTCACAATATTCATGAAAAGGTAAGTGAAAAATACCCGGATGAGCCTACTACTTCTGAGATTCTGAAGTGCACATCTAATGGACACTTTACTATCCCATGTGTTAGGGTTAGGGTTACTAAAAGATAACTTATTTACTAAAAGATAACTTATAAACCATTTAAAGTCAGACCTACTGTGAGCCACAAGGTTGTTAATCAATTATATATGCTTTAGCTAAAGCCGTCAGTATGCATTTTTTCAAGTTTTTAAAAATAATCGTATTTAAAAGCGGAAGTAACTATTATCCAGGATGCTGCAAAGAAATCTGAAACAACTGAAACAAGAAAATTGTGCTAAAATAAATTTTTAGCACCTGCCCAGTCCCATATGAAGCACTGTGAATTATGTAATCAAGTCAGTGTCCTTCAATATTTGTGTCTATATGCATATTTTGCAATAAACATAAATATGTGGTTTTTATATACACAAACAAAATCTTTACATTTTTCTGACGTTTGTAATACATTTATGTCTTTCGCAATGCATCATTGTAGTTCTTTTCCCTCATAAAAGCTGCTTACACAGTCTTATAACACGCTTGTAACAAATATGTTTTTGCTTCAAATTAAAGTTTGCTATGTTGTGATTCACCTCATAGTTGGTTAGTTTTGGTCATGGCTTACAACTCTTTAACAAAATCTTTTTAAAATGAATGGGAAAAATACTTGCAAAATTTAGGCCGCTGAAAAAGTGGGTGGGGACTGTTGCACCCTAATACACACATACTAATGTCAGGTTTATGTTCTGTTGTTTTCTTAATTGGATTGTAGCTCTGTGTTCCTGGTTTCTGTGTTTATTTCCTGTCTTCCTTAGCTGACTAGGGCTCTGCCCGAAATTACCCCCTATACCCTTAAATACGGCACTATTTGATATGACAGCCATTTGTAGGCCCTGTCCCAAATGGCACCCTAAACACTCACGGTCTTCCTACGAGTCCGCACTTTCGTGCCGTAATGCCGCTTTGACTGTCGGGAAGATGTCTTGCTGCAGAGCTCACACCAGTGCGGGGTCGGCGAAAGTGTGCATTGAGGGCACATATCACCCTTCTGAGACCTAAAATTGACAAATGGGACACCATACAGTCTCATATGCCTCGTTTCCACTGAGCGGTACGGTTCGGTTCGGTACGGTTCGGAGCGGTACACCTTGATCAGGCTTGCGTTTCCACCGCAAACAGTACCCTTACTTGATAGGCGTGGTGTAGCCGGAAAATAGTGATCGACGTCATTCTCACGCGAAGAAGAAAACGATATAGTAAACAACAATGGAGGACATACTACATCAAATCTTGTTCTTGCTTATCGGCTTGAGGCTGTCTGTCACAAGAAGAAGATGAGCTTTGCTTGCTGCACGCCAACATTCGGCGTTTCAGAATACCAAGATCGCAAAGTTCAGACGTCCATGCAGCAGCACCTACCAGCAAGCGGAGGAGAAAACCAGCGTAATTTAAAAACTATTTTTACTGTGTCATGAAATGTAGTTTTAAAAGTTTTTCAGGCGAGAATGTAGTTGTTTAAATCTCAAATCTGTGGTTAATTTATAAAGATAGCACCTATTTGAAAATTTGATCTGACGTTTTCGGAGTTCCAGGCGATCACCGGGCGCTCGGTGCTCATGTACCCAGCCAAGAGCAGCTGTACCTCAGCTAGTCCTTCTGACATTCGCCGCTGGCTCTGATGTCTCTGTAGTGGTTAAAAACAAGATATCATTCATCTTGTGTATAACGGGCAATCTTTGGTCTCATTAATTTATAATTTGTTCCCGGGCAAATCGTTTTGGCTGAGGGGAAAGTGAAGTTTTATAACTTTATATATTTATTTAACTTTACCGTTGTAGTGCGCTGTACGTTTGACTGAATTGTTTGCTTGTCTTTATTTCTTATTGTATAGCTTCTCATATTTTATTTATAATGGTTATTATTGATAATTAAAACTGACGTTTAACAAAAAGAGAAGGTTGTTTTGTCTTATTTCATTTTATTATAGGCTACATACAGTAAAGATATTCAGAGTACATATGCACATATTTCCTGAACCACACATTAATAGGTTTCATATTTTTTAAATAACAACGAAAAGAGGCAGGGTTGTGTTTTATATTGTGTTTTGTTATATAGCCTACATGAAGTGAAGATAATTAATGCACGCGTTGCCTGAACAACATTTGTGTGGCGCCTCTTGTGTTGTCATTTCCCTTGTAGCACGCGCAAGTGACGATTCTCTGTCAACCAATCAACGTTCTGCAGAGTGTAGCTCCACCCTTTTGGTACGGTACTGTTGTGCTTGGTACCCCAACGAAAGGGTCCCAAAAAAGTGGTACGGTACGGTTCGGAATTAGGGTGCCATTCACAACTTTTGACAATGGAAACGGCAAAAATTGTGTACCGTACCGTACCGAACCGTACCGTACCGCTCAGTGGAAACGAGCCATAGACTTAATAGACACGTGCACGCAGCAGCCATTGTAAGTCCACAAGACCGAAAGTGCTATGAAGTGTGCCATTTGGGACAGGGCCGTAGTAGTGTCCAAAACCAAAGTGGACATTATTGAGTGCACTTATTCAATCCCACAATGCACCGCAATAACCAGTATACAACTGATGTACGTTCAATGGCTAGAGAATACCTGTAATTCACTGTGAGAGTTGCACTCAAAATGAATTCCCGTGTCTGAATGAGCGGCCGCTGCTAAATCATCCATCCATCCTCTTTACAAACCACTAGTCCAATGTGGCTACAGTGTATATCATACAGCAGTGGTTCCCAAACTTTTTTGCTTGGAGTACCCCCTGAAGGGATTACCATCCTTCTGCGTACCCCCTCTCTTCCACTTCGACTGCAGTTACACCTTTACCATTAAGGGACAATATTTGCCCCCTAAATTGATTTTCCAGTGCATATTTTTACCTTTATGAATAACTTTATAAAATAAATAATGTTATAAAATAAAAAAATAATATATAAAAATGTTCAATAGAGAAATATGCAATGATGGTAAAACTAAGTAAAACTTTTAAATATTAAACTAAAACCGCCAGTAGGTGGCAGCAAGTCACTGTTTTTATGAGTGAGTCATCGAGTCATTCATTCAGTAACGAAGCAAGTGGCTATGAATGAATCATTGAATCATTGACTCTCACGATTCGTTCAAAGCCGCAGAATTGTTCGCGAAACAGAGACGTGTGTTGTAGTTCTGCTGTGGTTTCGTTAGAACTATTATTTCATTGCAAAATAGTAAATACAGACAGTACTGTGTTTAAAATGTAAGTTTTTTTTTGACCTGTTGTATAATAATGTCACGTTTGCAGTCATGTGGATATTTGGGAACAATTGCGTTCTTGCTTATTATCATCATTAAATACAAGAACTCACACAAGGTATGTTTTTGTATCGGAGAAAGTTTGAGTCTTATATCGAAATTAATCCATTATCTGTGTCTTTATTTGTTCTTCATGCGCGTAAAGTGCTAAATCCCTACTGTTACAAAGGTGCATTGTCGAGAACGACAGTAAGCGCGATTTAAGGCAGCAGATTCTGCACGCAATCTATCATATGCATGCTGCTTGTGTGGATACAGTCATTTTTTATTCCAAATGATGAGGTAATTTGATTAAATGTACTGGATTTACGACATTTTGGCTCGGTTTTAATATTATTTTAAGGTAGAATTAAATGAACTACTCAGCATTTGTTCGCGTACCCCCTGTTGTCACCTCACGTACCCCCAGGGGTACGTGTACCCCAGTTTGGGAACCACTGTCATACAGGTATAATTCCTTTTAATTCCTTGTTTATAAAGGTTTATACATAGTTTCCATGACAGAGTTCAAGATAAAGCTTTTCATCTTACAACTGGAGCTGCCAGTTTGCTAAATTTCAAATAATTATTAAATAGCAAGCACAAAGCGGCAGCCCTTCCGGCACACTCAGTGTCTAAATTCGCTCACTCATTTTTATTCACTCCCTCAAGTGAAATATTTAAGTGAACTAATGTAGGGAATAGTGAATGAGGATATAGAGGACGATTTTGGACACAGCCCTGGTGTCCTAGTTCATGAAGCAGTGTTTTCACTATGTTCTGTGGAAAAGAAGAGGAAGATGCCACCACTCAGACGCAACCTCCGCAGCCAACGACCACCATCTAGTCATCATCAAGTCTTGATACAGTGACCTCGTCCTGGAAGCCTAGGTGGAGCCACAGTGACGAGTGGCCAAGGTGGAGCCATGGTGCTGGAGGACTGAGGCTTCCACTGGTTCCCTTCAGTCCTTTGGCTCCTCCTCAGTTGGCTCCAACCAGCTTCTTGGATCTGCCTCGGGTTTTCCAGTCTCCTGTGTCTTCATTGGTCCTCACCCAGCTCCATGTCTCCTGTGTCTCTGATGGTCCCAACCAGCCTCCCTCTCCCACCTCCTCTACTCAAGACAGCCAGTTACCAACCAACAAATCGGATCCACCTCAGGTCTTTTAGTCTCCAGCTCCGCTTTGGCAAGGGGATCCCCTGGCTCTACGTCAGCCTGTCGAATAGTCACCTCCACCAGGCTCCCTCGTCCTTCCGGCTCTGCCTTGGTCAGTCGTTGCTCACCGGCTGCACTTCAGTCCTCTGGCACCCTGGCTCCTCCTCAGCCGCTTGTCACTGCTGCTCCGCCTAGGCCTCCAGGACCTAAGGTGTCGCCCGGTCTCTGTGTTTCCTCAGCTCAGCCTGGGTCTCCGACTCTCCTGGCTCCACCACTGGTGGTCAGACATCTGACTCCACCCGTCATCGGTTAAGCAGTGGGCCTTCATCCTGGCTGTGCTACTGGTCACTCCCTGGCTCCTCCCTCCATAATCTTTTCCCTTGGCTCCTCCCTCTATTGTTTCCTCCATGGTCCTTCCCTCTGCCAATTAGCCCATGAAGTCTTCCTCTCCCTATGGACCACCTTCTGCTTTCGCCCACCCTCCCACAACCACTAAGGTGTAGTTTTTGTTTATGGTGCCAGGAAGCATCTATCAGGAGAGGGGAGTAATGTCAGGGTTGTGATCTGTGGTTTTCTTATTTAGAAATTTAACTTTGTTCTGTTCTGTGTTCCTGGTTCCTGTGTTCTTTATGTTTTCCTTAGTTGACCTAGTTTCCTAGTGTGTGCCTGTTTGTTACCATAGTAACCTATTGTGTTCACCTGTCCCTCACTGATTCATTCATTTAGTCCTGAGTATTTATACCCCCAGTTGAGCTCAGTTACTTGTTGGCTGTTGTCTATGTTTGGTGCTCTACATTTGTGTTCTTTTTGAATTTATATTACTGTAGAAGTTTAGTTTTGTAAATAAAGATTGCTTCCCTGGATCCAAGCCTCTGCTCTCTCTGTGCCTGCATACTGTAACAACTATATAAAACATACTTTTTAAACAGCCACAAAATAATTACTTATTCAGAAGTACCCAATCAGGAAACCAATTCCATATAAAATAAAACAACTACAACTATTAGATATTTTACATATTTGAATTTTTTTTTTAAATAAATACTTTTGATAGTCCACTTTAGACATTCTGCTAACTATAAGTAACTTTTTAACTGCATGTCAACTACCAGTCATTAGTAGCTGTCTGCATAATATCTGCTAACACTTTATTTTGATGGTCCTACAACAGACATTCTACTGATAAATAATAAATAACTTTGCAAGTACATGTCAACTTGTTCTACTTACCCTAACCTAATAGTCTACTAATACTCTAATGAGAGTTAGTTGACATGTAGTTGCAAAGTGATTAGAGTTAACTGACATGTACTGTAGTTGTTAGAAGTTACGGTAACACTTTATTTTAGGGTCGTTTAACTAGTTGCTTATTAGCATGCATATTACTAGAATATTGGCTGTTTATTAGTACTTATTAAGCATATATTAATACCTCATTTTACATGACCGTATTCTACATTCTTAATCCTACCCAATACCTAAACTTAACAGCTAACGTAAAAACTATTAATAAGTAGTAAATTAGGAGTTTATTAAGGGAAAAGCGTAGTTAATAGTTTATGTGTTCCCTATACTAAAGTGTTACTGAAGTTACTTATAGTTAGTAGCATGTGTAAAATGGACTTTTTAAATAAAGTGTAACCTTTTTTCTTCTCTGTATTAATTTGATTGCAGAGTATAATTAAGCTTGGGGAAGGCGGTATATTATTATTAATTTATTCTCATTAAATATGTTTTACAAATGAAGAAACCAATTGTACTGTTAAATATTTAAAATAATAATTAATATTACTACTACTACTAGTAGTAGTAGTAGTAGTAGTAGTAGTAGTAGTATTTTATTTTATTTTTGTTAGTACTATTTGTTTCTTTATGTGTCAAACATTTAATTAGAATAAAATTCTGAGAGCACCTTTAGTGGTTGTTTAATGTGGTACTAGTAGTGGTACTAGAGGCTGATGGTGAGATGAAGGTGGCAGAAGCTCTAAACATGCTGCTCTGATAATACAAAGTGCCGGCAGACAGCAGTTAGAGAAGCTGAGCTTGATCCCTATGATAATGATCACACAAACCTGAGGTGTGCTCAACAGCCGAAATAACTAACACTGTGATTATGGAGAGAGTTTTGCTTCCAGACAAACAATACCATTTCCTTGTTAGATCAGTCTGAGGATTTGAGTCTAAATCAAAAGTACCAAGGTGACCCATCTAAAAGAGCAACATCACTACTGTCATAATGTCAGTTGACACTAATCCCATGTTGTGATCAGTTTACACGCTGGTCATTGAAGAATTAAACCCAAAGCATCTCAAGACTCTTATTTTAATAAAGTTCTTTCCCGAAAACTTGTTTATGTTCATACATGTTTAATTAGTACGTATTTAGACATTCACAGAATGCAGTCACTACAACTGGCATAATACAGACATTCATTAGTTAAACAAGTACAAATTCTAAAAAACTTTGACTACCCATTATAAGCCAGTCAACATGTTCTCATCATCTGACCAACAGTCCTGAGCATCAGAGTCCAGTGGTCATCCAATCAATATCATAAACACAGTTGTCATAGAATTTCCTCATTTATTTCTTCCCCTACCGCTAATCCTTTTAATTACTGCCTTACTCAATGCTAATGTTATTCACGATTAGTTGGTATTATGCTAATCTTCGACCCACATTCGGCAGGAGAGCAGGAGTATCGTCTGAAGGCCAGATTGCTGGGAGGCTGCATGCAGACTGACATCAGTCTCCCAGCTGCACAAAGCAAGCCAGACAGGGGACTCTTGCAAAAAGGAAAAAAAAAGAGACCCTCAATAAACAAAAAAGGGGGGGCCGTAGTGTGTACCTTAATGAACGACTGTTGGCCACAGGGATTAGCGATAAATGCTGCTTTCCTCTCTGCCTAGCCCACCCCAGCATCTGCTGACAGTGCTGACATTTTGCGCCGGTTTCTTAGTCTTGAGTGGTCAGCATTTCGAACTAAACCATGTCTGGACCTTGTCCTTGTTTAGATGCTTATGTCTATCTGCAGGTGAGTCCATGCCAGATCCAATGTGTTTTATATTAATTTTATATTAAGCATTACGAAAACTACTTTGAAATGTGTTATGTTCCAAATTCTTGATTAAACTCAGATATGCCATTGGACACTGGTTGAGAAGAATGAAATCTCCCATCTGTCAAAATTAAACTAAAGCCAAGGAGAATGTTTATTTGGATTTGATTATTTTACATAAATAGAGAGAATATTCAATGGTAAACACATGACATCTTTTCATTTCTTATTAATGTACACATATCTACTGTATAACATTCACGTATACTATAACATTTGTACTGAAAATGACTAAACATAAAGGTAGTCCCTTACTTGTATGTGCTTCCAAATTAATTACTGCCTTTTTATTTAATCATTTTCAGCAAAAATGATTAAAAACAAATCAGCATACTATGAAAAATTAACATTTAAAAAACTGCATAATAAAATACTACAATAATGAGTGTGTAACCCAAACTCTAACATATCTACAACCAGAAAAGACAAACATTAACTTTTCTAAAAGTAGAGAAAAAAATGGTTATTGCAGTTATCCTTCAACATATAGCCTCTTTAAATTATGTATACTAATTTCATTTGTATTTGTATTTGAGTTCCAGAGTTCACTTTTAATGGCTCAGACAGGATCCACAGTTTTTGTTTAGTTTTTGTTTTTTAAACACCAAATTATTGACTTCATAACTGAAAATACTAAAGTGTCATATTGGTTCCAAATGAGCAAAGTAAGTTACCACTAAAATTTGGACTTTTTCTGGAGCAAAAAAGGTGATAACATTTTTGTAGTTCTGAAACATTTAAAACGGTGGCTTAGAGGCATCCCTTTACACTGTAATTATTGTCACTCTCCTATGAAATAACACGATAATAAATACTTGACTCACAAGACAGCTAGCAGAAGGAAAAAAAGTATGACTCTTGATGCAAAATTAACATTCATAGTGGAATGAGAACCAGCAAGTAGCTTCATTGAAAGCGACGCTCAAACAAGAGGCTTTTGTCTGCCAGGACGGAAAATAGACAAACAGAGAGAAAAATGTCAACAAGTGCAGAGCAAGACCACATCTTGTGCGACAGTGTTCATAAGCTGCATGACCAAAACCAGGGAAGAAAGTCACGATCAGAAATATCAACTGAGCAGCGGCTGCAAGAAACATCATCTAGAATAACTGATTTCTTATAAAACTTTAAAACTTAGTTTTCATCTGAAGGAGTCCCTGATCATCTCCGACAAACTTTCAAAATCCCCTAAACAATGAAAATTGGGATAGACACCTTAAACTTGATTAAAAGTATGTTATAACCTGGCATAGATCAAGTATGTAAACAGAAGAGGGTCTCTGAAAAAAACCTTGACCTCCTGACAGTCAAACGCAGGGTCCTGACCTCACGTGACACCAGTGACATCCCTATACAACATGCGCTTTATTGATTATCAACACGTTAGAAGACTAGGAATATATAAAGCAGGATTACAAACAGCAATATGCTCAAATGAATAAAATGAAGTACAGCAATAAAAAAAGGAAGTAAATACAAAAAACAACATGTTATTACACTTTTACACAAATCACAAAAAGCTTCTGTAAAATACTTCTGTAAAGATATCAGTAAACTTTTTCAAATGATAAAACAATTCAAATTCAAACAACTGCTCGGCAAAACCTTTTCTCTAAGACATGCCATGAATCACACTGAAGGAGGAGTTACGTCACTTAAAAATTGGTGGGAAAAAAGTGAAGGAGAAAAAAAAAAAGCTCCAAAAAGCACCAAACTTACCATCCACCAGGTCCTGGCTGTCATGTCATAACATAGCTGCCATTTGATGGAGCTGTCTGCCGTTTTCCCAGCCATTCTCCCGTCAGTAGCTTTCATCAGGAGCAGCTCAGGAGTAGATAACACACTAATCAAGCCTTCATCAGACGCCACTCTCTCAGCCCCATGTAGGCCAATCCTTATCACACTGCATTATGGGAGGAAAAAAGTGTACGCGCACACACACACACACACACACATGCACGCACATAGCCCTGTGCTCTAGCGATGACTCCAGCCTCCAGTGCTGCCTGTAATGACAGGATCAGGATCTGAATCCCTCACACACACACACACACACACACACACACAGAGCCCCCCACCTCGGCCAGGGCTTTAATTTTTTAAGCTGTGCAGAACAGGAGCATGGATCTCTCTCTTTTTTTTTTTTTTTTTTTTGGCATCTTGAGCAGTACAACAAGTGGGCAACCAATAAGGTGCCTGTATGCGTGGATGCTTTTTAAAGTTTATTTGCATTTTCATCAGTTCTATATTGTTGATTTGTGGTTTTTGGAATCCCCCCCGAACCCACCCTAAAGCCATAAATACACACACACATTTTGCCCCCCCCCCTCCCCCGAACACTCCTCATTCTGTGTCGATGAGGGGAGGCCCAAATGGGAATTATATTCCCCAAACAAAGACTGGGGAGTTTCATAGACATGAGAGCCGGGCACGGTTCAGATATCACAGACTTATACAGCAAATGAGGGAGGGAGGGAGAGAGAGATAGGGAGAGAGAGAGAGAAGCTGGGAAGAAAGAAAGAAAGAAAGAAAGAGAGGCGCAAACACCAACAGGTATTCCAAGTCCATTCACTTACTAGCCTGCCATACTTACTTCACCGAGCTTTGAACGCCACTTTCTAAGCAGCGGAAAAAAACATTTGATTCAGAAGCAGCAAGAAAATTTAAACATCTTCTTTATTTACATGTAAAGAAAATAAACTGTGTTCTCTTTAGCCGTGGTGTCATGTTCTCAAGTATCACTGAAGCATTAGCATTAGCATTAGCATGTAAAGAAAGTCAAAAAACAATTTGAGCTCAAAGTCAGTTAACAGACAGTTTTGGTGTGAAACACCACAAATGTTTTTCATTGAGAGGAGATAAAATAAACACTGAAAAGCAAGTTCTGATTTCTAATAGAAAACATTACAAAGGCACTAATCTTATTTATATGTTAAATATTTGACAGTTGATATGAGTTTTAAGAATTAGTAGTCTGATGCAACATGGAGGGATGAATCTTGAGATGGAGAAGACAATGGGTTTATTGTTTCAAAATACATACAGAAGTAAAAGGAGTGAACGAATATTGAACAGTTTTCTGTTGAATGTGTTATGCAATGTTAGTAAGCCCACTATTAAACCAATTGAACTGTAAAGATAAGGTTAATTAAAAAAAATTGCATCTATTTGGGAAAAAAAGAAAAAAAGAGAACAGACAGTTTTGGCAAAAAAAAAAAAAAAAACTAAATTAAGAAAAACCCTTGCCTTTTCTGTATTACATCTTTGTCTTCATATTTATTTACTGTATATAGGACAAACAATCAAATGTCTGATTATTTGTCTTATATACAAAAAAAAAAAAAAAAAAAAAGCAATACTGTCAATTTAGCCTTTTTACTGTTTTGTGAAGCTTATTTTTTCCCAAGCTGACAGGCTTTTTCAGACTTTTGGAACTCCGGGTGCTTAATTGGATTATTCCATGACGTTCAGCATCTTCTTCTCATTTTAAATTTTATTAGCTGGAATATATCACTTTCAGGT
Organism: Megalobrama amblycephala; assembly: GCF_018812025.1. Lineage (NCBI taxonomy): Eukaryota > Metazoa > Chordata > Actinopteri > Cypriniformes > Xenocyprididae > Megalobrama > Megalobrama amblycephala. The sequence goes on from NC_063046.1 coordinate 50,116,343, forward strand.
CTGACAAAATTGTTTCCATTAAATCTTTACAGATTCTAAGAAAGGTGCTTGAAGGAATTCTGTTACAGTATGCAAAGTGTATTTGCATATAATTGTAAAATTTCTATATTTATTATATTTTAATCAAAAATGTATTTAATTTTTACCCTAAAAGTAGATTGAAACAAATAATTTTAAAATTATATTTTATATACTAGGCTACTATTTTTTTTTTTAAATACTTTGCATAGCAACCTTATTAGAAAATACCACAATTATTTTGATGTGTGTAGTCCACTCTGGATGCCTAACAAACTATGAAACACGAAGTCTTGAAATGAACATGATGAAACACACTGTAAACCCAAACAGTTCTACTAACTTATAAAGGTTGAGTACACTGAAGTTAAAGTCTGCAACTTAAAACAATTACATTTTCTGAACGAAGAGTTTAGTTTTATTTTTGTGTAGCTCAACATTTTTGAGTAAACCCTTATACTTAAATTATGTTTTTTAAGTTCACTGAGTGACAAAAAATGACGTCATCCACATCACTTCGTTTCTCTAACCGACGTTATCAGAAGAATCCATTCAACAATAAACTGAGTTGCAGCAGATTTCAAGTTCCCAGCATGCTTTGCATCACACTGTGAAAGGAGAATAAATGGTGAAATTGAGTGTTATTTTGTGTGTTTTTGCACAAGATTAAAGGGGAAGATGTGCATTTGTTTAATGTTCTGTTATTTTGGTATTTAAAGGTGTTTCTGTGATGTTGAAGTTTTTAGGAAAGAGTAGTGCCTGTGGTTAGGTTGAGAATGGGCTGTGAAACTTCAAGGCTGTATATACTGCATGTTGATTAACAGTTCATGCAAGTAAATAGTAATAGTGTCTTTGATGGTTATATTAGCGCATGCTGTTAGCATGTAGTGCTGTTGTTAACTAACACTTAACCATAAAGATTAGGTGCTAGTTTATCCAATATTTCAATTAAAATGTAATTAGCGAGTTTGTGTAGTGCAAAATACATTTTTTAAGTTCTACTATGATAATCTTTGAGTTGTTTACTTAAATGTTTTGAGTATTCTGAACGTTTTGGGTTTTACAACCACTGCATCATTACGTATGGTAAAACGTTACGTATGGTAGAACGTATGGTAAACAATAGTTTTAAGTACAGTGGATGATTTAACCCTTAAATGCACGACTGTTTCACCAATCATTCTTACATATTCGGGTCTTTATCGACCCGGATCTATATCTAACACGGAAGGATCTCTACCCGTCGCGATAATATAAAACTCCTCTGATATTAGAGTAGCAATTACAGAAGAATAAAATAAATCGTATTTTGTAACCTTTTGGAGCTTGAAAGGGCTTGGTTTGAGCAGATGTTTTATGCCATCATCACTGTCCTCATCAGAGCTCATTTCCCAGTAAATTCAGCAAATAATAGGCTAGTTTTATGTTTGAGGTCATGAATATGAGCCCATTCGTGATCTCAAACGTATTCTCAAAACTATATAATTTTCAACATCTTCAAAATCAATATTTTGATCGCTAACAGCTTCACCAGATTCATCCAGTAACAGTTACAGTCATATTTGATTGCGTTCAGTACTTGTTCTGCAGTAAATCGCTGAGCCACGTTTTGTTATTATTTCATTTTCTGTCTAAATGAGTCGTCACTTCAGCATTGTGTATCAGACATTGCCACCTTGTGGAATAAAGGTGAATTGCACTTATTCCGTCATCAAAGATTCAATTATTGTGTGCAGAAAAAATATGCGTACACTCATACACACCTCGGGTCGTTTGCGACCCTATACAATTTTTCTTGCATTCTTTTATAATTTTATTATTTTTTTCTTGTTATATTCTTTATAATGAATTGATTGAGGAATACCAAAGTTGATGTCTAACTTGAAAAAATGAACGAGGAGTGAATGACGTCCCGGGTCACTAAAGACCCGAGGTAAACATTTAAGGGTTAAAAGATTTTAGTTGCTTCACTTAATTTTTTTGAGGTAATCTGTATCTACAAAAATTTTGAGTATTCTGAACTCAACGGGTTTTACAGTGCATAACAGAAAGAACACTTTTTCGATTTTTGAACCTGACCTTTAAACAACAAACATTGAAACTGATAATGACCGACTCTGTAAACATCTAACATGCAGCATATAGATGCCATGTAAACCAACATCAGCTTCTTGACTGCTGAGGAGGCACACAGCTGCGAGAGCTGGTGAGACTAGAAGGTTTTCAAATATTCAAGCAGTCAGAATTTCCTAGAAGCAAGTGCAAAGGCATCAGCTAGCATGTAATAACTGGCTTGCATTAATAGCATTAGCGCAGCTTTGGCTGTTTAAAGCCAAGCAAAGGAGGCTTTAAAGACATTAACCAATTATAAGGATTCTCTTGTGTCAGAAGGCAGAAAGATGCAATGTGCTGGTGCCACTGATTTACAGTTCCTGCCCGAGCTGCACAGCAACCTCATGTTTGAGGCCTGTAAAGCATGCTCACATCCCACTCCTTCAGAATTATGCTTAATACACATACATGCAAACAAATGAAGCACTGCTCGTACTTTTGACATTTGCAGATTTACGCATCAACCTGACACTCTGCTGTGAGTAGTGGGGTTTAACGCTGAATGCCAGCTTTGTTCCATGTTTGGGACTCTCTTTGTAACCTATCCAGACCTTTTTCCCTCGGCAGCGCATTCCCAACCTCCACCTCCTCACAGAATGTTCCCGCCTGCAGCTGCTTCCCTCCACGTGAATTGTGGGATTGTGTGAGAACGTCCCGCGAGTCAGGGCACAGCGCGTCTGGCATTCAGGGGCCGAGGTGGCATTTCAGAAGCACCATGGCCAGAAGAATACCTAGAGTGTTGTTTATCCTCCTCGCCTTTTGCGTTGTGTCTTTCCATTCATTTCCGAAACCTTTCCCACATTTCCACACAGGGTTCCAAAGAGATTATTCTGTTTTCTTACACTTTGGATTTCAGGGGTCATCTAAAATACACGTTGTTCCATATATAGGCTCATTCAATGTAAGCATTAGTTGAATAATTAAAATAATTTGCAAAATAATAATAATAAACCAAAGTACAATGTTATTGATACATGAATGTTAAATGAAAGCAATCAGACAAAAGAAAACAGAGAAAAATTCCATTACTTTATCAAATATTGTGAGATGTTTTCACTGTTTTCTGAATGTGCTAATTGAGTTCATGGACATTGACATTTCACTTGAATTTCCCTAACGTGTGCCGTATTGATTTTGATGCTGCAGATCAATACATTTTCTAGCCTTGATTGGATTAAGGATTACCTTTTCAGACTCTAGTTTTAATTGGATTTCTACTTTCTTTCAGTCAAGTGTTTGTAAGATTTACATGAAAAATCAATAGGCAAATCAATCATTTGAAAGCCCAGGAAGTGAAGGCTGTTGAATCGATCCAAGTAATGTGAACACCTGCTATAGACTCTCTGTGTATATAAATCTGTTTGAGCTATCTACTTACTACAAATCATAACAGTTGGAAGACATACATAATTAAGTCTTTTGGTCAACTGATATATTTATTTAATTCAAATATATTATTTCATCAGTTCATGATGTAAAAGTTGAATACCTCAAAATGCTTTTAAAAATGTCATGTCAACCTAATTTTACATGGAGCGAACACAGCAGCCATGGCTGAGGATCATTTAAAGTTTATTTGAGACTGAATGTACAAACTAGTTAATGTTGACCCATATGGGTTGGGCAGTCAGGCAATTAGGAGAGAAGAGCACGTCTGTTACTAATTGATGATTACTAATGTCTAGAGATGCTTTTTAATCCTAGTCTAGGACTGTCCAATGTCCAAGACACATTGGGATTATAATAACTGCAATCATATAGATGTGTAAAAGAGATATCATCCCAAATATCACTCCTCTAGACACCCTGTTAGGTTTTATTAAGTTTTATTCCCATAATTCCCCCTTTTGTTTAACCAGATGTCCACTCCTAGAACAATAACAGGTGGCCATTTGTTTAATTAGGCCAGTTTACTTAGCGGGCCAGACACATGGGCAAGCGGCAAATTATAATTCAATATAAATACAATATGTATTCAATATACACCATTCAAATGCATTAATTTAGATATTGAAAAGTGATTGACTGTAATTGGTGCCATTTTTCAGAATGAAATAGGACTTAAACAGTAATTAATGTCAGAACAGACAATGATTGACAGTAATGGAGTAATCTTGGCTAAAAAAAAATTAATTACAAAACCTATTGCCATGATCTGTTGGAGAGTCTAATTTGTTCACAAATGACCACCTGTTGCTCCACAGAAGAAATTATGCCTGCTTCAAGACAATGGAGAGAAATCAGGGCTAATTTTCTGAAGCTATAACACTTAAACCTAAGTGTAATTTAAGTGTCAAATTAAGTGTCAGTTCATCATTTAAATTCTGTTATCACCTATTCATGAAGAGGTTTGCTTGATTTATTCAAATATTACCCTGAAATATAAAAAAAGATGTCTGTGAAATAAAAATACATTAAAGTTATTGGCCAATATTTGTGGGAAATTCCAGGAAAATTTCTGTAAATAGTTGAGCAACAACAAGGGGATGGGTTTGATTCACAGGGAATACATGGATAAAATCTTCTACTAAATGAATAAATGTGATAAAAGGCGAAAACAAACAGCTTCCTACTAAAAGACCATAATGAAAAGCGATTCAATTCCAGTTATAAATGCAACATGTCCAATGATTAATTTTGGCTGAGAGGAGCGACGCAGGCGAACACTTGCTCAGAGGTCATGACTCAGTCTCTCAGTGAGAGAGCGACATTAAAGAGTCCCAGCCAAGACGTTTTTTTTTCCCTCTGGGATGAGGTGGTCCTGCCATCACACAGGCAATCTTTTAGGATAATTCAAGGGAGGTACTATCTGCTGTCACTCAAGTGAAGAATGCTGAACGCCGGGGAGCCAGTCACTGCTGACAGGGGCCGTCATTCACACCACCACACAGTGCAGGACACACGCCGGGCCAATCAACAGAGGCCCCTACTGGGAATGGACAGCATCAGGGCGGGAGGCATCCAACCGTGGCAAGGAGAGAGAGGATGGGAGCGAGTGGGCGTGGGACCTTCTGGGGCAATGCCAAAGTTCGACAAGAGTTAATGGAAGCAACTAAACAACCACTAGGATTAGGGGTTGAGATACAGATTAGTTAAATTAAAGGCCTTGACATGATAGCATTTCGCAAAATGACTAAATAATTATCCTATTATATGAGGAGTCCATCAAATTCTTGTGAAATATAAAAAAAAAAAGTGTCGCATTCAACTAATTATGCTTACTTATACCTAAATAAAGCAGAAACTGATCAAATTGCATAGGAAATGAAAACAACTGCTTCAGGCAGAAGTTCAAACAAGGTGGGGAGAGGACGGAGGTAGAGCTAGTTCTTACTGGCCCAGACGCCACCTTTCAGCAGGGCACAACACATACACATTTCGCTGATTCAATGAATTGTTCTTTATCCGACACACCATCCAAAGCCTCTCTAAAAGACGTCTCCTCGCAACCGTCCCCTGTGCTGCAGTATTAGACCTGCCAGCCTAGAGGAAGTACATAAGGAGCCCTTTGTTAGGTTACACTGGAGGGACATTGTGTAAAATACAGTGCCTGCCCAAGATAAAAGGCTTGCCTTTCCTCTCATCTGAACTAAGTTTATCCTCCCTGAAGTCTCTCCTTTCTGCTCAGCAGACAAAGGGATGACTTTAGTCTTAGGACCAGCTACCTATCAATACATTCATCATCCTAAGAGAAGAAAGTCATGGGGATCTTGCCAGAAATTGTTGAATGTGGGAGTGTCGTAAGCATGTTTATACACAAAAAAGGGGGAAAAGGCCCCTTAGTAAACTAAGAAAAGTATAAGTAAGACCTAACTTATCTAACTGAAAATTGGTTTGCTCTTTGTTTAAGCCACAAAACCCTTTTCAAAACATCCCATTAAACACTACAGGTAAATTCTTTATAGGATTAAACTCTGCAAATTGAGTCTTGGCTATCAGGTGGTCTGTGAAGAGCAGTTGGAAGCAGAAGTCAGCCCGTTCATGGCTCAGGTAACTGAGGTTTTGGTGTAACACTGAGCCTTGAATGGAAAGGACAACGACAAACAGGAAACACACTGTGCATTTCCATGACAACAAACTTCCATGGGAGCCAAAGACCCTACATTGCCGAAGATCAAAATTACCAGGCTTTTATTTAATTAAGGATTAATTATAATATTGATAATTATAATGTTTTAACTTAAAATGTGAGAATTTAAAATATAGCTACAACAGCTAGTTTTGGTCCTCAAATCTGATTGGCTGAGTGGTGTTCCAACTGGCTTTGTAGTCCAACACAGAGCCGTTGAAAAACAGAGTTGGAATACTCCCATAGTGTTGTGTCATGAGGCAAACAAAAGTTCCAAACACCATATAATTCCAGCATTAAACCCCATTCATTTCAGTGTTCCTCAAACACATTTGCTGGTAAGTTGATGAATGTCACATTTGATCTGCTTGAGTTTTGTTCGAGTTATCCTGTTGGTTTTGTACTGTTCCCAGTTCAGTTTCCTTTGTCTTTGTCCATTAGTTGCCATGGTTTTTGTTTTGCCCTCACGTGTTACACCCATGTCTAGTTAATCATCTCATTTAGTCACTAAAGTGTGTTTGAAATCACCCCCTATACCCTTCACTATTCCCCACATTGCTCCACTAGCTACTATAGCTACACTTCAATAGCTACTATAACTACTTTAACTACTAACAGTTGTTAAATTTTCTGCCATGTTTCTCTCCCTGGAGGTTAAATGAGTTTCTATGAAAAACTGCCCATTCAAGGAAAAACTTATCTAGCCCCTCATTGGATATATTATATAATCTGAGTGCAGTTGGTTGACTTCTTATTTTTTGCGACACAGTCATTGGATTCGGATAGGTTGCTTTCCTACCTCCATATGCCACCTGTAATTTTTCAGCTTTCAGATGCAGCCCCTGAAGCGCCTTGATTGTATGCTTTTTAATAAATGTTGGTGCAGGATTATGTTTTGTCCTCTTTTCATCAGTCTTTTTAGCTTATGTGGCTTTAGATCATGTTTGACTTTCTCCATAGAGTTATAAAGTATTAAATTCTCAATAGAATTCAAATGGGTTGCACATTTTATCATCGACATCATGATAGGAACGGCTCGAGCAGATCTTATTCACACTTTTGGAGTGTGCTGGTAAACACCGAGAGTACGGTGATTTGTGTGCCACTCCATTCAGTTCTGACGGGAACTTAGTGCTTCTAAAAGCTCAGAACGCGTGAGGTATACAATTAATTAATGGACACTCATGGTGGGTCAACAGTGAAGCATCCTGAGACATCCATGTGTGGGGTTTCTTTTCATGCTTTCACGTCCAAGTGAGTGGGTTCTCACAATTCTGCCCAAAACATTGCCATGAATAAAGAATGGTATCAAAAGAGCAACTTCTCCCAACAACCCAGGAGCAATTTATTGATGATCGGTGCATTTTCCAGCATGATGGAGCATCGTGCCACAAGGCAAGAGTCAGAGATAATTACATTAACATTTAGATATTAGATACACATATGTGGCCAAGTAACTCCCAGATACTAATCCCATAGAGAACCTGTGGTCAATCTTTAAAAGGTGAGTGGACAAGTAGAAGTCCACAAACTGTGATCAACTCTGAAAACTAATAAGGCAAGAATGGATTGCCATAAGTGAGGATTTGGCCCAGAAGCTGATATCCAGCATTCCAGAGTGAACTGCAGAGGTTATGAAGAAAAAGGGTCAACACTGTAAATATAGACTCTTTGCTTATATTGAATATTTTTGCCAATAAAAGCCTCTAAAACTTATGAAATGCTTATTGTTTTCCAGTATACCATAGAAATATGTTGAAAAATAATCTACAAATACTGAATCAGCAAACTTTATTAAACTCAAAATTTATGTCACTGCCAATACTTTTGGCCACGGCTGTAGGTACTACACTTGTTGAAGAACTTCACGACCATTAAAAAAGTAAGCTATATGTGTGTAGTATGAATGAAATCCGGACTTACTTCATCTGCCATGTTGGCTCTGTCACGTGACCTACAGCGTCAGAGTTGCGTCACTTTACTGCAATTCACATCTCCTTTCCCGTGGTTTCTTGGGATAGTAAAGTGTGCATTGAATGTACACACCAGAAACTTGGCAGAAGTAGTAGGTCAGTAGATTTTGCCTATTGTTTTTCTAATACTATGAATTCTGAGAGTCTTCAGATACTCTTTTGTATGTACTGTTTTTCGCATTCTACATATTAGGGTAGTATGCATATTTGGACACAGTGTTTGATTCTTCCAGGAACAAAACACTGCTACTGTGTTCACCTTTGTTTGGAAATATTTACACTAGCAGGTAAATGGCCATTAGAGAACTGACAACACTTGAGTTGATTAAATGAAGTTCACAACCGTAATTTTGGGAGGAGTGAATCCATCTAATCTTTTAACAAACTGCCTAAGCATATAAGAAGCCACTCACCTTGCTTCGGCATCAGCTGTTTTGTCATCATCTGGATGTTCTTCTGTTCCCGAAACATGTCTGATCTCCCAGTTATTCCCATCAGACGACAAGCTCTCCAGCGTCCCAGAGACACCTGTTTTTTCTCCTCAACGTAGAGGACGACCAGGTCGTTCCACCTTAGATTGTGATCCACCACCTGAGCGCCCAGGACGTCAGCTTCAGCGCTAATAAGCTGTGGTCAAGAAGACCGTTCTCTCCTCCTTCACCACGATCGACAGCTTCCTCCGTCTCTCGTTCTTCTCCTCCTCCTCCTCCTCCTCCTCAGACTTCATCTCTACCCACTCACACAGACACTTCGTCATTCCCTCCAATTTCAAAATGAAATGTAAACAGCCTCAGTCAAGCACTTGCTCATTTTGGTATCCATTTTTTCATGCAGATCCTCAAAGATCCAATTATACAATCTTCTGGCAAGTTCTAAAAACATTCCCAGCCCTCCTATACTCAAAACCCTAAGAGCAAAATTCAAGCAGAATAGTCGCTACCAGTCTAAACGTGCTAATCTCAAAGTGACTACTCGTACTTCCTCGTCCACTCGCATCTTGTCACGGCCGCCAAACATAGTTCTGCAGTGGATCCCACTCCAAATAATCCTCACGCTCCTTTTCAGTTGAATGTTCTACCCCCTACCTTCTCCCTCTTCTTCTGAAGATCACAGAGTGAGAATGCCTCCACAGTCCGTCCCACATTTTTCTTTTCTTCCTATTGTCCATTCTCTTCTTTCTGCAACTATACTGGTCAGGAAGCAGGCACTTCAGCACCCTCTCACCCAACTTTCACATCTGCAGCTATTTTTAGCGCAGCATGAGGATACCCCCGCAATCAATCCTAGCTTTTTCTTTTCCTCCTAATTCAAGAAGTCAAGAAGCATCAACGAGGATGCCTCTAGCTCAGCCCTGCAAGTCCCAGCTCACTAGTCATCTCATACCCTTGCGTCAGCAGAACTTTCTCCTCACACAGTAGCCCAGGAACCTCCACCAGTATCTTCACAACTTCGCTCTCTAATCCTGCAGGATCCTTCGTTCCTTACAATGGTTCCTACCAATGAATCCCATGGCTCTTTCGAATGTGGTCCCTTCACCACACACCTTAAAGACTCCATCCCCACTACCAAACAAGTACTCACCTTTTTGGAATTTTGCATAGCTTTCAGTAGATTAACAGAAGTCACGTGCGCCATCTATCCCACAAGACGCAAAGAACTAAACTACTATCTCTCAATTATAGCCGAGCTCATCTTTATTTCGTTTTTTTGCAGTAGTCATTTCTACGCATACCATAAACTTTTTTCCGCAAAATGTGCCACTTGCATCACCCACTGGAATAAGTGTCCATATTCTTGATCTCGAACTTTACAACAGTGTTTTTGAGCTGTCGAAGTCTCTCCTGCACCATTTGTAGATCGATTACTCACACAACTTCGTCTAGTCCACAGATAACACCGGATCCCCTAACTCTCCCTGAACCACAAGTGCCCAAGTCTACATCACACATCCCCCATTCCAGGAGTGAACGTAGCATTCAGCCCATTAGTTTCAACTCAGGGAAACAAGTCTGTAACAACTTTAATAACTTTGGCATATTTGCAGTTACTGTGGAGGAACTCACGCCTGCTCTGTATGTGCTTTATGCCGTTCTTCAGCAAATCTAAATAAAAACCTCAAAAGTAACTCTCTCCCCTATCATCATTTCCTCTCTAGCAAACAAACTAAAAAAACCATCCGGACAAAAACTTTACACACTACCTCATTTCAGTTTTGAAAGAAGAATACGATCTTGGTTCGGAAAGCTACAAAATTCCAGTTTAATCTGTGACAATGTCCAGTCAGCCTCAGCCATACCAGACTCCGTAGAGGCCCTCATTAAAAAAGAAGTTGATTCTGGCTTCATGATCAGTTCACCCCAGCCATTTTCCCCCAGTACTGTCCAAAAAGTCTTCACACAGTTAGGAGTCCCCCTCTCCAACCCAACACCAATTCCTCCCTATTCAGAGCTCACATTCCCGTATACCACCCTATCAGTCATCTTTACACCCTATGAATGGTCAATATTGCAAGTTGTGTCTCCCAGAGCCCTACAATCTTACTGGACAGCCTGGAACTCCTTAAACTTCCACAGAGTTTATAGATTTTTCCCTCCTCTCAATATCTTCTTTTATTTCCCACCTGAACAGAACCAAATCCATTCCACCAGGATTCATTAAAGTCTACCTCAGTGGTATACATTTCTTGTTTAAACTCACCCATGGCCACCAGTGCCCCGCTATCTCAAATTCCCTGACATCTCTTCTTATCAAAGACCTTCAAAAAATTCACCCTATACCAAACCTGATACCAGGGCATGCTCTAACTATCGACCTCCTAGGCAAATGTCTGACAACCCTCCGCTCCAGGTTTTTCTCTCCAAACCCAACCAGAACCCTAGATGCTATGTTCAATTTCGAGTTTCATAATTCACAAGCAATTCTACTTCCAACCCAGCTATCCATCCAACCTTCTCAGTTCTTCAAATTTTAAACCATGATATAATTTATTTAAACATTAAACAGAGTAAACCCGACCAATTGAAACATGGCCACTCAGTCTTCTTTCTCAATCTGCCAACACCCATTCTGCCCTATCAGTCCCTTGCCAGCCTTCCTAACTTCCTAAGATATACACAAATCAACTCCCCGCTCGACCCTCTATTTGTCAACTTGAATCCCTGCCCTGCATCCAGACACTGCATCCAAGCCCTGCATCCAGACACTGGTTTCAGAAAAAAATAAAAATTGTCAAATTGCCTAAGGTCGGGCATCCCCACAAAAAATTTTCCTTCCACTCTTTGCGCATAGGAGCAGCAGCTACCACAGCTGCACAGAAGGGCCTATCAGAAAACCAGTTAAAAATGCAAGGTGGGTGGACCTCCCATACTTTCACACCTACGTGATATCAAACCTCTTTCATATTAGAAAACCCCACCAAACTCTCACATCCACATAATCTCACGGCTATTCTCCCATTCAAATGCCCATGAGCAACCACGGCTAGCGTGGGCTCTCCCATCCAGATGCAATGTGGGCTCTCCCATTTGTATCGCAGTATGGGCCCTCCCATTCGTCTAAATCAAGTGCTTTCATGTCTTATGTTTATTGTGTGCTCCCCATTTGAATTGCAGTGAGGGATCTCCTGTTCAAATTGCATTGTAATCCCTTCATTTGGGCGCAGTAGTGGCTTTCCCTTTCTGAATCGCAGTGTGCTCCTTCATGTTCTATATCATGAAGGCTCTCCCATTCGAATCACAGTGTGGGCCCTCCTATCTATACAGCGGACTGGAGGAACCCAGAATTCGTCCCTCCACCGTAGCGGACCCATGTTCTTGAGCAATTCAAGCATTGCATCTAATACATATCGTACATATCTTTCTGTGGCTGAGGGAGGGCTTATAGCTTTGGATACTGATTGGCTGGCTTCTCCAGGGACAAGGACCTCCTTCCTCACACATAACATTAAGAGCCCCCTGCTATTCTGACTCAGGGGCTCCATGTCATGAATGTTATGGCGGGACGTACTCCATCTCTACCACGTTTCTACCTCCAGCCACAGCAGTGCTCACTCACAACCCAGGTCGATAAACGCAGCAGTAAGATACATAATAAATAAAATAAATAAATAGCTTCCTACACTACCACAGGAGTACACATTCACAGCTCCTCGTCAAGTTGTTTCTCCCAGAGCCCACTGCCGCAGCAGTGACTCTCACTCACGATTCCAAGTTGATAAAGGCAACAGTAAGATGTGTTCCAGAGTAAAGCACCCGAAATTCCCCAACAGCTCCCCAATAGCCTCCTACAAACCACAGCTCCAACACTGCCCCATTCAAACTTCCTCCAGAGTCCAGCTACTATTGTCTTTCCAGCTTGCTGTCCTAAATCTAATTCACACTTTTTAGGGGATATATCTAAGCTCATGTTGAAGCTGCTTCCTCAAGTCCCTCCACTGTGGACAGCAAGCCAAACACGCTTAACCTTATTAGCTTAAAGATTATATGGGCAAACGAACTTGTGAAGTAAAGTTCACAAATGTAATTTCAGGAGGAGTGAACCAATCTAATCTTTCAATTAACTGTCGGAGCATATAAGCAGCCGCTCACCTTGCTCCGGCATCAGCTGTTTTGGCATCCCTCCACCTCCCCAACTCCACCAACATAATTTAGGGATCTTGCTACCAGACTCATCATTCAAGCACTACTAGTCCCACTGGGGGGTATATCCAAGCTTGAGTTAAAGCTGCTTCCTTGAGCCCCTCCACTGCGGACAGCAAGCCAAATACACTTAACTTTGTTTGCCCATATAAACATTAAGCTAATAGACTCATGAAAAGACAAAAAGGAAGTGTGATAAACTTGGATCTTAAAATGAATGCTGTCACAATTATAAAACAATAAAGTTGATTTCCTAAAGCCAAAGACCACTCCATTTCATATGGCCTGTCATTTGAAGAAATGTCAGGTTCACCACCTCCCAGATCACAGACTTTCTGGGAATAATAAAATAAAATACAAAATGAATTATAACATAAGCACTGTTTTGTATCTTTTAGTAATGTTGAAAAAACAATGCGAATGTGCAGTAAAGAGCAAAGGCAGATTGCAAGTTTGATGTAAAGACCGTGACTATGCTGATTGTCTCCTTTATTTGGAAGACGGGTTCCAATTTATCCTATTCCAGTAGTCTGTCTCAGCTATAGTCTCTGTAACTATATTTTTGAACACTAATAATTTTCATTATTAACAATAACATCATACAAACCATTATAAAAACATTATACTTACATTATATATTAGGTATACTACAGTTATATATATAGGTATAGTTAAGAATACTTACCAATTGAGTATCACATATTAGCCTATAAAATTACTTATTAAAAAAAGTTAGTATCACTGAAACAATGAAACATCCCAATGAAAATGTTCATTGGAAGCAAAAGCAAATGTTATGGTAATGGTGTGATGTCAAAGCTCTTAAGAACACAGATCTAATCCATCAGACCTTCTGCGCTTTTCAACCACTGGTTAGAGAGATATTGGCTATCAGTACATCTGTGTTGCCAGGGCCTCCAACTGGAACCCCAAACTGGCACTTAACTGTCACCGTGACCGTGTGTGGAACAGTGCCTATCACCAGAGAGACCCTGGCACACACCAGGGCATGAGACACAGAGGCAGGCAGAGAGGGCATTGGGCAGCTGGCCAGGCACATAGAGGGCTGCTGAGAGGCAAAGCACCACTGCCACCGCCAACACAATCTTGCCAAAACAACACACCCCTAACAAAAGCTGCAAATGCCCAAATAAAAGGTTATTTTGCAGATATATTTCAGTACCGCAAACTATTTCAATGATCTCCAACCAAGGCAAAGTGAATAAACAGGTGCTCCTTGTAAAGTCTTTTTCATGGTGGAAAGTGGACCACTATATTGATTAGTATTTCCTTTGTTGAGGACTACTCAGAGAGACTACAGAGAGTGCTCATTGTTTTCTTGGAGGCTTAAGGATTGTCTTTGCTATAAACAGCCAGGTGAGGAACTAGCTGACAACTCAGATCATGTCAATCATTAGATAAAGCAGACCAAGGTGTTCAAATAGCAATTGCTGTAATCTCATTCAAAGACCTCAGAGCTAATTGTTTAAATGTCTGAGGAAAGCTTTTGACGCAAAAGCCAAACAAGAAACTGTGGTGTTTTAACATCCGACGTTACAAAGCTTCTGTCAAGACGGTCAGCATGTGGGTGTGGATCGGGTTAACGGAAATGCTCAAACGCGCACATAAATGCAATTCTTTAATGAAAGGTCAGTGGTTCACTACAAAGTTTAAATGGAAAGGCATTTATTCAGTTGTTAAAAGTGGATGGAATATTACCAAATGTGACAATGTATGAAGTCTGAAAATGAGTACTAAAGATGAGTGCACAGGTTTGAAATGAGCTGCAGGGAAGGATGAGTTAAGCTTTATTTGTGTAAGCGTATGAAAATAATTTACACGGAAGATTGACAGCCAAAATTCCTGAGCAGATGGGTGGATTTCACATTGAGGAGAAATTCTTTATTAAAAAGAGAAACAAATGAAGATTGGACCTTTGCCCCTCTGTGATGGGATGTTGAGGTAATACTGATTAGTATTCCAGATCTCGCAGCATCAGTGTCCTGTTCGTCCTGAATGAGCTCAACACTGAAAACAATTCGATGATTAAACGAATTACGTAAACCATTTTGCAATATATTTTTCTTTAATATAAGGGTGTTTCTTCAACTTTTTCTTCAGCCACTTTTATATTCCAGGGGGTGATTTTTATAAAAACTCAGATTTCAAATATCAAATTTGTATAAGATTTTTTATAAGCCTGGTCACAGACCAAAACATAACCCCTAATATATATATATATATATATATATATATATATATATATATATATATATATATATATATATATATATATATATATATTTTTTTTTTTTTTGTAAAAATAAGATGCGAAATGAGTAACTACTGTGACTATGACAAATATTATTTGTGTGTGTTAGCTATTAAGACAAAGGAATTTGCAATTTTATTCCAAAAGAAGAAAAAAAAAAAAGATTCACCAAATGTTATCAAACACAAAACATATTTGTTCATTATATTATTTAATATACAAATGTCATGTCTTCTGTGATTCATGTATTTACACTGTTAGACAATGTTAGTGGACAAATTAAAGTAGTAAGAGTGTGAAAAGTGTTTTACTTTTATATGACAAAAAGCACAAAACAAAATAACTGCACATCCAGCAAAAGGACACCATTTATTTAAAAAAATGCCTTCATAAATAATCTGATATGCTTCAAACTCCCATGCCCCATACAAAATAAACATTGTGACTGACACCAAAAATTAAGCAGATAAAGAGAAACACCATAACTGATATAATTCAATCATAAACCTGAATGTGGTCATAATCCTCAACAGGACAGCGATTAGTGGTTTCTTATATTATAATATTCATGAAGAGTATATTCAAATAAACTAATGTTCAGTGAACTACCTGCACGCACAATAGTAATATCTGCTATAATAGTGAGTAAATTCTAGCAGGTCTTATTGCTTCACAATGGGCGCACACACACACACACACACGCACGCATGCACGCAGGTTTGTTTCTGTGAATTGTGGGGACATTCCATAGGCATAATAGTTTTTATACTGTACAAACCGTATTTTCTATCGCCCTACACCAACCCTACACCTAAACCTACCCATCACAGGAAACTGTGCACATTTTTACTTTCTCAAAAAAACTCATTCTGTATGATTTAGAAGCCTTTTGAAAAAAAGGGGACATGGGGTAATGTCCTCATAAGTCACCCTCTCCTTGTAATACATGTCATTATACAAATTTGTGTCCTGATATGTCACAAAAACACGCACGCAGACACAGACACACACACAGCCTATCAACATAAAGCTACAGTGAGTACTGCTCTTTTATAAGCTCTCTTAACTGATATGATGTTAAAATATTACAGTTGTTCTGTAATGTTAAACATATTAAATAAATGTCTCATGAATCAAGTAATGGAATCAATCCAATAACCCCTGCACTTTATCTTCCCCCATTACGACAGTCGGGTGGTGATGAAAAGATTTACACACTTCACATCATTGGCTTAACAGCAAAAAAATAAAAAAAATAAAAAACTAAATAAAATTTAAGAAACCACTACAGTGTTCATAAATACTAAAATAACCAGAGAAGAAATTCAGCAGTTTTTAATAACCCCCTACCGTAAAATCACAAGACACAAAATGTACAGAAAAAACAACACCAAAAAGATAAAAAGTTAATGGCATGATATTCCCAATACATATTCAAGTATGTACCTCTTCAAGTGAATGTTGCCAGCTTCTAAATGCTGTTACACAAAACAAAGAGCTATTTTATAACATTATTCGGGTGGAGCGTAATGCAAGACAAAATAAATTAAAATAGATTCTCGTCACTTGACAAACTGTAACTACTTCAGGTTATGATAGCACATTTTAGCTCCTTTTGAATTAAATTCATATTCTCCATCTCGAATGGGATCTCAACTAGAGAGGCTAGAAAGGGCTACCAGATCACCATCAGAGCTACGATAACAAGAAAAACGTGTCTATTGCAAAATCATAAAGACCCAGCTTTAACCGATTACATTCACTCAGGCCTAGTGGATAAAACCCACAATTAACATTGCACAATTAACCATTTGATGAAAAATATTGTTTCATTGTTTAATCTAGAATGGCTTGTCAGTATAAATGTGTTTAATATAAACCCAAATGTACTTGTGGATCATTACTGTGTTTTCAGGAAAATGTGTGAAGTAAATCTAATGTAAAACCACAAAAGTCACAGTAGTGTATTTGTGCACCTAACGGATAATAAGTTATTTTATTAGAACTGCATGTTTAGAGGCACTTCAGACAATTGGTGATTTGCTACTACATTTGGGGGTTGATTTGGAACATATGCAAATGTTATAAGGTAATTTAATGACAAGCTATAAGCATTTATAGTGTTGTGCAATAACCTTTAGTAAATTCTGGGCAAAATAATTAACAGCATAAATCATGTTTAATCCTTTTAGTGAATTACGTCTTTATATAAGTGAACATAATTTAGAACATTTTCTTTTTCTTTTTTTTTTCCACGTGTCACATTTAAAATATATTTTTTAAATATGAAACTTATATCATTGAGTATTATTATTATTATTATTATTATTATTAACATTAGTTTAATAGCTGCTTAAAAAACATGATCAAGGTTTTCAATGTGTGACTTAATATAAAAATAAATGTGTAATAATAAGACACAAATGATTTAAAAACATATGGATTTTAAAAGGCACAAAAACAAAGAAATTAAAAAAAATTAATCAAATACAGTTATAGTAGTCAAACGCTCAGTAGAGGCATTAGCATTGCTTGGTGAGGTTTGCGTAATTATGTGCATGATAGTGAAAGGTATCGTAAACGGTGTTTGTGTACGTGTGTGTATGCAAGCCTTGTTTTTAGACTTCAGCAGTGTCTTTCACCCATGCCAGAGGTCATGACTCACCTCGAGAGCCATCAACCCTCAGTGCCATAAAACCAGACAATCTCCACCCACTCGCGTCCCTACTCGCATGACAACCGCTCACGTGATCCAGAAATGGGGGAGAGAACTGGGCCGAGGTCTCAACAAATAAGGGTTACCCTGGAGACAACAAAGCCTCACAATCAACTATTCCCTTGTAATCCCGTTTCGGTAACCCTGACCCAGTCAAAACAGAAAAAGACTACATATTTGACAGTGTTATTTTCAACTTCATTCTATATGAATAGATCATTTTCAATTGTAATGTAGAACCTGAAAAAGTTTGATCCTGTAGCGATACCAAGCTATTGTAGAGAGGGGTTTGCTGAAGACAGGGTTTGGGGGGGGGGTCGTGGGGTAACCTTCCCCACTGGAGAGATGTGTGTGTGTCTCTGTCTGTCTGTCTACACATGAGCGCGGGAGGTCAGGTTGAGCCTTAGAGGCTGTCTGCTCCTGAACGGCAGGAGCCACAGGATCTTCCAGCGAGTGCCAAACACCTCAGCCATTGCTTGCTGCCACGACCGTCGTGGTCCACTGGGAGAATGGAATAAATTAAAGTACGCATCGTAAGTTCATGTGAAATAATATGACAATATGAACTATAGAGAGAAGCTAAGAGCTTTAGGAGAGACTGGGGCTAGTTGTCGCATTTTACTCAAGTGAATATTTCTCATTGTAGGTTTACTTTTTGAAAATGAACTTCTATATAGACAGGTACCATAAACATCTCGACTAAAAAAGCTATTAAAGTCATGGTATTCTGGAAGAAAGATGTGATTTATTGAACACAAATTGACCCATTGTGCACAGTACATTATGGAACATGCTATTAAACTTTCTATTAGCGGTTTTTCAGTTAAATTTAAACAGTAAAACAATTATGAAATACAAAATTAAGCAGAAGAAAAACAGAAAAGTATAAATATCAAACAAATTCTAAATTTTCTTTTTCAACCCAGTGTACTGTTCAAAAGTTAATGGTCAGTAAGATTTTTTTTTTTATGTTTTTGAACAAATTTTCTTAAGATCACCAAGACAACATTTAGTTGATTGGAAGATTGCAATTTAAAATAACACTTTTCTATTTCTGCAGCCATTACTCCAGTCTTTAGTGTCACATGATCCTTCAGAAATCATTCTAACATGCTGATGCTTTGAACTTCTTTCTACTTTTTCTTTATTTCTGAAGAAAAGCATTTATTTGAAATAGAAATCTATATCAATTTCTTTATATTGATAAATGTGATGCTTCCTTGCTGAATAAAAGTATTTAAAATATCTTACTGATCTCAAAACCTTCCAGTTTAACAAGCAGTGTTTGGGAAAGTTACTTTTAAAAGTAATGCATTACAAAATTGGGTTATTCCCTAAAAAAAGTAACTAATTGTGTTACCTAGTTACTTATTATGTTACATTACTTTTGCAGTACTTCTTCTCACCTGGGCTGGACTTGCATGCTTGTTTGTTTTTTAATAATAACAACAACAAAAAAAGTTATATTTTTGGGAAATGTTAAGGCCCTTTCACACCAAAAGTGAAATGAATAAGTCTCAGGCTTAAGGAAATGCATATTTATGCCTGTACAGTAGAGGGCGCAGTTCAAACAAACCTTTCAGCTGTGCTGCCATTCTGGATTAAAGAAGAATAAGATAGAGGAGAAGGAAGTTCAACACTCTTGTTTCTAAATCTAATCTAAAGCAATTTTTGCTTATTCGTATGGTTGAATTAGATAATTGAAGGTCAGCAGCAAAGACATTGGTTAATAAAGTGAGATTAAATACATAAAGTATATTTGTGTAATTTAATATAGTTAATTATTACAGGTTTGCGTAAAATTCTGAGATTGCATTTCACTGTTTTTATCCATTTTGAATAATACTGAAAGTTTTCGTGCAAGTGAGATGAGTAAATGCATGTTCACATTTAGTCTAGAACTACAATAAGTAACTTGTGTTACTTATTTGAAAAAGTAACTTAGATTTGTTGTAAATTGAAAAAGTAATGCGTTACTTTACTAGTTACTTAAAAAGTAATCTGATTATATAACTCAAGTTACTTGTAATGCTTTACTCCCAACACTGGTAACAAGTAGCCCCGATCTCCATGTTTACATGTAATGAGGGTGTAAACGGCATTACATTATTGTTACTTATTGTACTTACATGTCTTCCAATAAGTGCGACATCTTCTCTATGGTCGTTGTATCCTGTTGTGGAAAACATAAAGGATAATGCTTGGTATCAGCAATGAACTATGAACAAGTTATTTCTTATGAATGTAAGACAATACAATGACAATTCATAAAATGACTTATGACAGCGAGCCAGTGGATGCGAGGGGGTGAATTGGATCAGTTTTTGATCTTTCCCACGCTGGGAGTGAAAACCGCTACAGCATACACTGAGACAAAAGAGAGACAGTGAAGCTGACAGCAGCAACACTCCCTTGGTGCCCTCCTCACCTTGCCAAGTTGGCACAGGGGCAAAAGGGCATCTGCCTGCGGACAATAGGACCGCATGCATAGGGATGCTAAAATCCCCCCTGCTTGCCAGGTGAAGAGACGCGGCAAAGAGAGAAAAAAAAAATAGACTGAATATGTAAATAAGGTGGGATTAACAGAGGCGAGACTGAAGAGCCTGTTTGTGTGAAAAATGGTGGACGTGTGATTGACAGTGGCTTTCTAGAACAATCTGTGCTTTGTGTGCAATCCACAAGACAAATAAAAAAGGACCCCATTCCTAAAACCATTCAAGGTTATGTAATATGTCCGACTTGAATTGTTGAAGTCGATGACTCTTCATTAGAAATGAAGTCAGATTCACATTGTGAACCACTAGAGGACACACTCTTGGCCCGGAGCAGCCAGCGTCATGCCAAACTGACCTGGCTGCACTTCAGGCTGAACTGAGCTGCCCTCAGAGAGCATGCGTGAGGAAAAGATCTCTGCAGGGATCAATGGCTAAGTCTACTTCCACAGTTGCTATGACTGGCACAGGGCTATGCACTAACCACCCTGTCAGCCGCTAAATCTTCCAAGACATCACAACATGGGATAGCAGGGTGAAAGAGTAGCTTGTGCGTTAAAGCATCAGGACTTTCCTGGCCTTTGGATAAACGAGACGGCTTAAGGGCAGTACAGGACACAAGATAAAACAGCTTAACATGGGCTTTTAGCAACACAGGTTAGATTAGCACTGTCAAAAGGAAGTATCCTGCAGGAATGGGTTAGCGTCAAAGGACGTCTAAAAGAATGGCGGAAGGAAGAGGAAGACACAGTTGTACAGAGGGTTTGGAGAGAGGTTAGAGTTGAGTACACTGACCCACAACAAGTGTAATGGTTGGAAATTCGTAATGAGAATACGGAAGACGCTTGCGCTCAAACGGCAGAGGATAGGATGTGAAGTGGGATGTGTTCTTTGACACACTTCCACAGCATATGGTGGACGTGTGGGGGACAATTGATCATGACTGGGAACCAGAGAATAAGATTAAGGGGAGGTGTATTCTCTTTAAAGGGCTGCATTTTTTTGCCTAATTTAACTAGGTCACTACTAATCCTCTTTTGCATCCATGAAGTCATCAATTAAAGGATCAGAGTCAAATGTGATTATCCTGCCTGCCCCAATCACAGCCATGTTTCAGGCCTAATCAACAGAGAAAGGATGGAGGACATTACGGAAGTAGAAGACGAGAATGAAGGACTCAGTAGTGTTTTGTAAGGTATACATACAGCATATGACCAAATTTTAAAAGGATTTTGCGTATGCTTATCAGAATATGAAGGACCGCATGCATGCCAAACTCCAAAGAGAGAATTAATTATAATTTTTGCAAACATATCTGTTTGCGGAATGCTTTAAGACCAAGCAGAATCCTCTGCCGGCTGGTTGCTACCGCTTCACAGCGAGCGGGACACGTGCTAGTGGCTAGTGGTTCACTGTCATTGTTTTGAATTCAGCAAATCAGTTTGGGTGAATGGAGACAACTTGATAAGTGTTCATGAGCCCAACATCCAGCCATACAAGAAAACATACAATCTACCTGAGGGAAAACATAGTCAAAAAGGGAAGTTGTTTTCAATACTGTTAAGTTAATGTTGTTAAATGGTGGTAAACTTTTTACATTTAAGCAACTTTTATGGCGCTTTTTCCACTGCATGGTATGGTACGGCTCACTTTGTGTCGCTTTTTCACCACATGGGACAGTTCTGTACGGAACGGTATGGCTCGCTTAAATAGTACCACATCAGTTGAGGTTCCAAGCGTGCCATACCGATACTAAATGTGACATGTAAATGCTGCAGATCACTAATTGGTCAGACAGACAGAATCATCACTACCAGCATCATTGGATTGAAAAAAGAAAAAAGAAATGGTTGTATCGTGGTCAGACTCGTTGTTAGCAGAGGAGTGGATCCACGGCAGTAGAAGCGGCACAACTATACGATCAGTCTATAATCCCACCCACTTTGAAGTGGTACTAAACTGCAGTGGAAAAGCAAACCGAAAGTAAAGTGATCCGAGCCGTGCCGTACTGAGCCGAGTAGTACCACGCAGTGAAAAAGCACCATTAGTCTCCCACTCTTTTCATATAGTTCCCAGTTCTCACACCCCTGGTTTTAACTGAGCCTTTGTGACCCTTAGTGTTTAACAGAAAGCTGTAAGACAACAGACAGCAATATTACACACTAGGGCTGCATGATTATGACAAAAATCATAATTGTTGATATTATTAATTACGATTATCACAATTTACATTGAATGATGTATTGAATAGCTTTATACCATTGTTTGAAGCAACTGCATGCCATATATTTGTAACAAAAAAAAAAACAAGCTGAAAACACTTCCTGAATTTTTTTTATTGTTTTTCTATAGCGTTAAACCTCAAGGGCCCTATTTTAACGATCTAAACGCAAAGTGTAAAGCGCACGGCGCCGGTGCACTCAGGGCATGTCCAAATCCACTTTTGCTATTTTAACGACGGAAAAACGGTCCGTGCGCCGGGGCGCATTTTTGAAATGGGTTGACCCTATTCTCTTAATGAGTAATGGGCGTAACGTTCAATAAACCAATCAGAGTGTCATCTCCCATTCCCTTTAAGAGCGAGATGCGCTCGCGCCATGGCGGATTGCTATTTACATGGCGTACACGCGATGAGTCAGTTAATATATATGTGTGTGTATTGGCACGATTGTTCAATTAATTAGCCAATTTCGTTCATCATTATAAGTAGTAATAGGCTGAATTGAAAATAGGTAGCCTAATTCTAATACACACAATGACTATTCATCATTACATTTTTATATTTATGTAGCCTACACAATAATATTCTTTTTCACTGTAATCCTTTTGTTTTTAATATTTGGCATGTTTGTGTGATGGGCATCCTTGTGTGTAATAAGCAAAGTCAACGCGCACTGTGGCGCCCAGAGGCGCCCAGAGGCGCAGTTTCTACCAACGCGCTCTAACAAAAAAATATTGCGCCATTGACTTTAGACTTTAGACCAGGTTTGAGTTGGTCTATGGCGCAGTCTATTTTCAGCTCCTTAAAATAGCAATGCGCCGGCAATGCGCCTGAACACACCTCTTTTTTAGACCAGCACGCCCATGGGCGCACTAACTGGCGCAAATGCATTTACTAATTTAAGGACGTGGCGCTGAACGGGAAAACGCGAACGGCGCCGGACGCAAACTAGCAAACACACTTGCGCTGCGCCTTGCGTCGCATTGCGCCGGGTGTATTATAGGGCCCCAAATGTCAACTATACATTGGTTTGGTTTCTTCTTTAAATAATAATAATTTAAAAAAGTCAACATATGCATGGTATAATAGGGGCTTTTGCATCGGGTTGTTCTTGGAACTTAGATACAGGAATTAGACACTTTTAGGAATTAGGCAGACTTTTATTTTGATGGCGCTGCTGAGTGAGAACAGTTCAGACAGATCCTGAGCACACAGTGCTCGCATTCTCCGTCTTCATTAGATTACGATCTGTTTAACAGTCCTGTCTAATACATTATTAGATAGAACTGTTATACAAAGACAGTAGACAGTATATGAAAAAATATTAGCCGTGTGATTAATGCCGATTGTGGCTAGCTTAGCAGAAATACATAATGATGTTTCGCTTGGTCTTCTCAAAGTCGTGCTGTATTTTCTACTTAGCATTAGAATGAAAGGTCCTATCACTGTTTTTCATGTGTGTACAGTTAATTTGTGGAGTAAATATATAGGCTGTGTACACTGCTTTTTAAAAATGGGGGGTGTTGGTGTTTCGTGTGCAATCGACATATCAGAGTACACCTACATCACTGGTAGCTCCTTTTGTGCTGGGTTAGACCTTTTACTTTCTTAAGTAGTCGTGATTCGCCTCTCGCAACGTAACATGCTCAAAACATACCTCTTAAACACGCAGAATATTGTAAGTGGATATTTTCCCTTGTAATCACACCTTTTAACAATTATGAAATCGTGGCATCCGTAATCGTAATCGTGATAAGAAATTTGATTAATTGTGCAGCCCTATTACACACAGCATGAAAGGTAATATTCGAAAAAGCATAATAGGGGAACTTTAAAAAAAAGGTGGAGGAAAAAGTCATGAAAGCAGCAATATATTATGCAAATGAGAGTGTAACATACATAACATACTTACAAACATTTTCAGAGGACCAGCATGCATCATATAACTAGATTTGCAATTCTTGAAGGAAATACGAGTAGCAAGACTACTTTGCTGAATTGGTCACCTCGTTCGCATATGCTAATGATTGACTTTTGCAATACTGCAAATGCTTTGAAAAAATGAATGTAAAAATTTTGGTTATGCAAGTAAAGCAACTTAAAACTAAACGATAGAGGGTAAATCATTCATCCTGAGAAACATATGCTGATTTCCATCAAAAGTCCCAGAGATCGGAAGAAAGCTCTACTAAGCTCCTGTGTCAAAATGAATATCATCCATATTTAACAAGTTATAAAGTATAATATCTAGCTTCCACCAGACCGCCTTCCGTATTCAACTTACGAAAAAAGAGAAACTGACATTGTGTTATGATGTAGCTTTTTTCGTAAACTGAATAGGGAAGTTAGTTGGGTCTAGTTTTCTTTTTAAAACCATGGAGGAACCATATCAACAACTGACCCAGTAGGTTTCAACCCACTTACAATTTCCCGTAACCGCTGAAAAATTCAAATTGATTAAAAACAGCAGTCTATGTAACAGAGCCTAAAAAGTCACAACTCATTTGCGTAATCGTCCTTCTAAGATTCTCAATCTTTGTTTTTAATGAATTAAGAAAGTTCTCGCATACTGATGGGGATGGATCTACATTTAATATGGGAGGGTTTACTGCTGTATTTATGATATTAAACAATGTTTTAGTATTATTAGCATTGTTTTCTATTAACTCGACAAAGTACAAAGTATTTAGCTGCTTTTACAGTCCTCTTAAAATTTTTTCACGTGTTTGAATGAGAGCTTCAGCGTGCGCTGCTCCAACAATTGCAAAGGGAGCTTTCTTTGATCGCTTTCTTTATATAATTTAATCACCGTTAAATAACAGATTATTTTCATCCAACTAAGAGAAACAATGCAAGTTGATGTTTAGTCACGGGTTTGATTTACTGACACACAGACAAAGAATATCTGAATATACAATACAGTCCAAAAGTTTGGAACCACTAAGATTTTTAAATGTTTTTAAAAGAAGTTTCGTCTGCTCACAAAGGCTACATTTATTTAATTAAAAATACAGTAAAAAACAGTAATATTGTGAAATATTATTACAATTTAAAATAACTGTGTACTATTTAAATATATTTGACAAAGTAATTTATTCCTGTGATGCAAAGCTGAATTTTCAGCATCGTTACTCCAGTCTTCAGTGTCACATGATCCTTCAGAAATCATTCTAATATGCTGATTTGCTGCTCAATAAACATTTATGATTATTTTCAATGTTGAAAACAGTTGTGTACTTTTTTTTTTTCAGGATTCCTTGATGAATAGAAAGTTCAAAAGAACAGCATTTATCTGAAATACAAAGCTTCTGTAGCATTATACACTACCGTTCAAAAGTTTGGGGTCAGTAAGAATTTTTATTTTTATTTTTTTTAAAAGAAATTAAAGAAATGAATACTTTTATTCAGCAAGGATGCATTAAATCAATCAAAAGTGGCAGTAAAGACATTTATAATGTTACAAAAGATTAGATTTCAGATAAACACTGTTCTTTTGAACTTTCTATTCATCAAATAATCCTGAAAAAAAATATTGTACACAAATATTTTGTACAATTGTACACATTAAATGTTTCTTGAGCAGCAGATCAGCATATTAGAATGATTTCTGAAGGATCATGTGACACTGAAGACTGGAGTAATGATGCTGAAAATTCAGCTTTGCCATCACAGGAATAAATTACTTTGTGAAATATATTCAAATAGAAAACAGTTATTTTAAATTGTAATAATATTTCACAATATTACTGTTTTTTTACTGTATTTTTAATTAAATAAATGTAGCCTTGGTGAGCAGACGAAACTTCTTTTAAAAACATTAAAAATCTTAGTGGTTCCAAACTTTTGGACTGTACTGTACATGAATCATTACATATCAGATCAGACATTAGAATTAACACAGTTGCATTACTGTCGAGTCCAGGCACTGCACAATATTTTGTAATCCTCAACGGCATGTTTATTGCTTAGTAGCTCAATCTGGTTTAGCACCATATAGGCCTATGTTACTTAGGCTACCTATTCGATTGCATGTCATGCTCGAATTGGTGGGCGGGGCTAAACAGGCAGCGATTAAGTAGGCGTTGATCTTCTTCTGCGGAGGCGGTGCTTGCTGCCCTTTGACGTCATAGATCCCCACTTTGAAAAACCTGTCGTGTGCTGGGTCTGGTGTCAATAAAACCTTTTATTAGACTAACAAGGAAGTTTTCAGTTCTGAAACTTACAGGATATTCTTATAGTATGATGACCTCTTATGTCAAAAGCTCAAAGAAAAATTAAATTTCTCAGTTCATAACCCCTTTAAGTGGTTCAAGTGGAGTAGAAAATCCACACAAGATGATGAAATCTCACCACAGTCTTGCCTTGCAAGCACAAATAATCTCAAAGACCTCAATAATTTCAAAGTCAGTTAAACCTGCACAATTAAATTTAATTACTCACTGTGAGGATTCCTTTGACTTGTGTGTAGAAAAGGCTGCTCATTCCACCAAACATAATCAGCCCCATGAAACAGGACCCACGTAGAAGAGCCAACTCATGACGTACCGCAAACGCCGCCTGAGAAAGACAAACATGTTACACACATGCTATAAATTCTCATGGACGAATCAGACTATTCTCTTTATGCTACACATACAAAGGAGGATTTTTGCACTACGGGCCATTATGGGAAGTGATGTGACACACTGCTTGATTTCTTTCGCTGAAGGCTTTTCTGTGACTATTACAGCAAACACATGCAAACACACAAATATACAAAATCCACAATATTTTGCTTCTTATGGGAAAGTTAAGCTTTTCTGGGAGATAATGTCACTATCTCTTCCATACAGCCGTTTCTGTGCCCATACAGCATCTCTCGCTTCTCAGCTGTGTCTGTTTACTCACACACAATGCTCCACAGAATAAACAAAAACAGGAAATTGAGCGTTATGAGCTTTTATTTACAGGCGGTCTACCGTTGCCATGATGGCTCAGCTGTTCAGCTGCATTCAAGTTGGAATGATGCTCCTGTGAATTTAAATGCTCTGACAGAAAATACACCACTATATTAATGATTCCTTGAGACATTGAAACAAGTCCTACAACTTCACCTGCCATTAGTTTTTTTTAAAAAAATAGCAACATTTCCAATTTATCAGAGATAATCACTATGTTCTTAACACAACTGTATAATTTCATTTGATTTCAACAGATTTCATTTAAATTTTTGAAATTGCATTATAACTCACTACCCCTAAAACCTCCAATCCTCAGACCATAACTTTCAAATATAAGAGCAGACCAGACCATAAAACTAAATATTTACTAGGAAAAATAGAAATACTAATTTGCATCCTTAAAATACTAACATTATCTTGGCAGCAAGAAGAGGTTAATCTTAAACGTATTCCTCTTTCACAAGGTTTCAGAGCTGTCTTTTGGTCAAAACCATTGATATTTACGAAATCAAAATCAAATCCAGACTTTATCCTGAAGGTCTTATTTCCATCTGCTGTGACTGTGTGCAGATAAAGATCACACAGTCTCTTAGTTTTATAGTTTGTTTTTTTCTTCTTATTCTTTAAGAAATTGTTTTATATTTACAACTGTGTAACAACTATGTAATCATCAAGAATTTCTTATCAGGATTTTTTGATCAGTCAAAAAAAAAATATTACAAAGCAAATAACACTATTTGAAAGCAGCAATAAAATATGCAATAAAACAAGAAAGACTCAAACTTTGGGAAATTGTTGTTTGCAGGTGTGTTTTGGGTGAAGTAATACAACATAAGACCAGTACAAACGATCATCGCATGCAAATACAACTTGTGTTCAATTCAGTTTCTCTCTTTCAAAGTTTATTCAGTACTTAACAGTAATGCTGATGCCACCTGCAGGTCCCTAATCTCAGTTAAGAGGTGAAAATCCAGTGCTAATCATCTGCCTCCATTGAGAAGATTCTACTAAACCACAGAATAATAAAGTTAGCTAAATAAAAACTAACATACTACATTTAATATATCTGCATAACAATATGCATATGATAAAATGTAATGCATATTGTACTGTATCCCACAATGCAATGTACTAACTTGACTTAACTATCCATATCCAATGCGACAAATGAACTGGAAAAAATCAACCACAATTTTTAATTCGATTTATTATTTAATCAGTCAAAAGATTCCAAAACATTTATGACAAATAGGCAAAAAAAAAAAAAAAAAAAAAAAAAAAGAAAATCATATATATCATGTGACATGTTTACAATCAAGAGCCATAACTGTGTCATAAACTGCCATTGTACTCATTTGCAAAGTAAAAAAAAATGTATTGCTTGTTAATGGAATTTCTGTAGTTTTATCGTATTATGGCCAGTGTTGGGTGTA
Organism: Megalobrama amblycephala; assembly: GCF_018812025.1. Lineage (NCBI taxonomy): Eukaryota > Metazoa > Chordata > Actinopteri > Cypriniformes > Xenocyprididae > Megalobrama > Megalobrama amblycephala. Next base: position 50,145,226 of record NC_063046.1, read on the forward strand.
ATGCATTACTAAGTAATTAATTACTGTAATTTAATTACTTTTCCATTGAAAAAGTTTTTCTGTACTTGTAGAAAAATTCTATATAAAACAATAGTGGATTTAACATAAAAGTGTAATGTCTTGTATGTTGTATGTTTTTAAATGTAACCTTTTCACTTTAATGTATAAACATATGCAATGACAATAAAGACCTAACTAACTTAAAGACTTGTCTGTTCAAGAATAATTTATGCAATTTTATTTGAAAAAAAAAAAATAAAAGTCTATTAAACTAGTAATTAGTAATAAGTAATGCAATACTGTTTAGAGAAAGTAATTAGTACAGTAATCTAATTACACCGTTGTAGTTGTAATTAGTAGCTAATAATTAATTATTTTTTTAGAGTGACTTACCCAACACTAATTACAGCCCATATGTACTGTGTTTGCCTAAAACAATGTGCACACTAAATTGGAGGGAAATTATAAGGTCCGCCTGCATGATTTACAATTGTGCTCTAAAATAGTTATTCAATGATTTAAACCCTTACAGTGACATAAAGCACTTGGGACAGTATAAATGTAGGTGTCTAAATGTAAGATGGTCTTACCCGGTCCACCGAGGACAGGGGCTGGAAGTAGTAGTACTGGCAGAAGTCCAGCACCAGAGTGTAAAGACTCAGAACCTGAGTGTAAAAACACAGCTGCAAAAAGAGCCAGTGGTTATCCTCCCCAACACAGTTATTAATCCTGCACAGAGACACAGCAGTAGGGACAGAGAGAGACAGAGAGGAAGTGCAAATTAATATGTCATTTTAATACCAAAATGCTCTATTACAAATCCTAGTAAGTCGGCTTGCTACCGTCTTTGCTCTTAATAACGTTTGATATTTACGTGTTAAACTAAATGGCGTTATACTCTAATGGCATAAAAAAAAACACACAGCCACAGCAGATTTCTAAACATCCTTGTTTCACTACACACCTGGAAATTTGGCTAATTGCTGACAAAATCACACACAGCAATACAAAGTCAATCTAACACACACATACATACATACATATGCAGTCAAACCAAAATTTATTCAGACACCTTGAACATTTCATTCATTAATACAGTTTAGTTTCATTCATTAATACAGTCACTATAGTTTAAAAAAATGGAAATAAAATATAACAAGATCTCAGAGTTAAACTTGTCAGAAAAAAATAAATCTTAATTATGTCACATAACACTTAAGCAAAACATGGCCAGGTCAGTGTCTGAATAATTTTTGGCTCAACATTTTTATCAATTTTACTGGTAGTCCACTGTATGAAGAATTTTTGGGTATAATATATCACAGTTTTCCTCACTGTACATAACTGAACTATTAGTGTCCTGCACCCACTAGTAAAAATATCAAAAATGTCTGAATAATTTTTGGTTTGACTGTACATATATATATTATATATATATATAAAAAATAATATAATAAAAAAGTCATTTGGTTTAACCAAAGTTTCAGTTTTAACGAATGACACTTTTGGTTATACCGAATGACAATATTTTCAAACAATGCTAACAGGCTGATATCTAGCTAGCTAGATAGCAAAAGTACAATCAAACATTTTATATTTAGTACAAGTTTTTAAAGGACACAATTACAACATTTTCAATGTTTTATAGCGGTTGTACCAAATGACCTGATGTTTTGGACATGCGTATGATCAAGTGAAAACATGATTTTTTCAAATAGTTAAGAGAGAGTTAGTTACTTTGCTTCACAACCATGTGGTCCTTTGCAGGTGTCTGAATGATGTCACATCTTGTCACATGATACTGACCACATGACTTGATCCAAAATAGTCCCTTTATATTGGTTACTCCGAATGACATCAATGACATTCATTTTTCCGGACATTCTTTCTCATAAGCAACGACTTCTACATTTTGCACTATGTTAATAAATGGTGTTATAAAATCATGCCAAAATAAAAAAATATATACATTTATTACATTTTAAGATATTTTAAATCACAAATGAAATGACCGTATTGGCCTTTGGACGGTTAAACCGAATGACCTTTTGACACTTCATAATCTTTAAAATACCTTTTGGATTCAATAAAAGAGATCTAGTTGTACTACCTTACATACTTTGGATGTCATATATTGGTTTTTATTATTATTAAGGCCTTTGGACAAAAAAAATGACCTGTCACAACACTGACCCATATATATATATATATATATATATATATATATATATATATATATATATATATATATATATATATATATATATATATATATATATATAGTAGCAAATGAGAATTGTCAAACAAAATGATCAAATATATTTGACAAAGATGTTGTTAATGATTTTCATTTTTGTTAAATAAATCAACAGTTTTTTTAATAACTGAAGAATACACAAAATGATTTGTAATTTGTAAAAGTAAATGGTATTTGGGGTGAAAAGCACCCCTGCTGTTGGGGCTAAAGGCACAATAATTAGATAACTGTTTGATCTGTATTGTCTTAGAACTGTACTTTTCTACAATATAGACATTACTTTGACAGTCACCTGATGACAGACTCTTCTTAATTATAATGTAAAAACATACACCTTCTGTAAAGCTGCTTTGAAACTATATGTATTGTGAAAAGGGCTACACAAATAAATGTAAATTGACTTGAATAAATGATTTGATAATAAATAACTGGCTGACATGTAAGTGTTAGATTAAAATGGTTAATAGAATTTTTTTTAAGTTGGATGTCCACCTTAGAGGTAATCACTATATTCTTAATGAAACCATCACATTTAAAAATATGTATCAATTCATATTATAAAAATGTTAATCATATCATGTAATAAAATATTCATTTATTACATTTTTCTGTATTTTTAAAATGACCACATTTTAATGAGTGTATTTATTAAATAAAATTAAATTAACTTTATTTATCATCAGAACATAATATGGTACAAACTTTGCTGAAGTGATTGTTTTGATGTGTTGCACGGTCAATTTTCAATACATTTTCAAATTATACACTATACAAGTAAAAAGTGGATTTTCCTTAAGGTGTGCCTTTAGCACCGTTCCACCCTAATAACCTAGTAATGATCAATTAATAAAGACTAATTAAATAAGTGATTCAAATCTGAAAAACATTGATTTGGCATAAATGTGTAAATGCAGCATTACTAAGGAAATCATACAGCCATCAATGTGTGTTTTAGGCTGCTGTCTCTGCATGATATTAATGCTATTCTCCTGCATTTTAAGGCAAGTCACGCCACATGAAGAAGCACCAGAATAAGGAACATGAGAGAAAAGAGTTGAGAAAGCGGTCGGAGAAGGCCAAAAGAGAGGGGAGAGCAGGCAAGGTTGAACTGTTAGTCAAACGAAGACGGAAAACGATATGGCCACGTTTTTTTTCTCCTCTTCCCTCGGCCATTACAGGCGATGACAGGGAGTCACGATTTGCTGAGTCCAGACAGACAGCAGCCTTCTTCAGCTGTACTGTAGGGCTGGACTTAACACGGGCTTCTCTGGTCACTCGATATCGCCTCTCCCTCTGTTTTACCCCTCTACAGAGACTTCATTAAACTTCCTCCATACAAAACCCACCAGGAATGTAAAGCTGTCTGGAGTACAGGGTCCTTTAAGGTTATACTGTGACCTCAGGTCAACATGCCAGATTTCAGTTTGGATCCTAAACAGTCGTAAAGATCTCAGCACGTCTCACATAGACATAACAAGCCTTAGAGCACCTGTATAAAATTACCTCTTTTTTTTTGTCACTGTTAAACAGTTAATAACTAATTTATTATACAATTTATGCACAAGTTACATGGACAAGATATAGATACAGAATTTTTTTTCTCAAACAAAAGCTGGCAGTAGTGTATTGACTTTAATATTTTTATTTCTTGTTAAAGATTTACCAGGGACAGTGGTGGTCCATGCGACGGACACAGTGGCCGCAGCGGCTGCAGTGGTGTGACCTCTTTGGCCTCATCATGTTGCATTTATTGCACATCTCCCAGTTGTCTCTCTCTGAAATGACAAGGCAAACAAAACTTAAAACAAAACAATTAAATCGTAAACTCATTTTCAACATTGAAACACATACAAAAACGAACTGTAACTCTAGCTTTAGCAAAGGAAAAAAAAAAAGGTCTTCATTGCCATCTAGTGGTATTCAGAGAGAATTTTTATTTTCTCTTATTTGGTGTATGGATATGCAGGAAAACAACTTCACTGAATAATTTTAATAATTTAAAAGAAAAAAAAAGGAAAATAGACAATGACAAAGAGAGACAAAGAAAAAGAGAAAAGATGTACATGTAGTTTTATATTTTTAACACCAAACTTATTTCATAAAGACATTATGTCCTCAGAGAACATGACATTTTGAAACTATTCTGGCTTCATTGGAGCCTATCCCAATAATATTATGATTTCATTGGAGTGTATATATTCTATTGTTATTATGATTTGTAGGGGCTATACATTATGAAATCATAACCTGCTGAAAGGCAAAATTATTTGGACTTTGGACTATACAATCATTAAGATCACACTAGAGACTGTATATGTTCCAAAATCACTATAATGTAATTTTATAAAGTGTAAAATACACTTTAAAATCTAATGAAATCTTTTCCAAAATCACTATGACGTCATGAAAGGAATGGTCAGAAATGAACAGGGGCAAAATGCCCCAAAATGTTTAATGTGTGGCCAAAAATGTCCTTATAGGAATAAGATATGTGGCATGGCAAAAATTGGGGTCAAACATTTACATAAATGACTGTTAAGTTAAAAGATTTCACTAGTTGGCTAATAACACTGAATGTATTTGTTTGAATATTAGAGTGTATTTCAATCAACTTAATCACTTAAAGGTGCCCTAGATTCAAAAATTGAATCTACCTCGGCATAGTTAAATAACAAGAGTTCAGTACATGGAAATGACATACAGTGAGTCTCAAACTCCATTGTTTCCTCCTTCTAATATAAATCTCATTTGTTTAAAAGACCTCCGAAGAACAGGCGAATCTCAACATAACACCGACTGTTACGTAACAGTCGGGGTGTACGCCCCCAATATTTGCATATGCCAGCCCATGTTCCCAACATTATGAAAGACATTAGACAAGGGCAGAACGTCTGGATGTGCAGAGCTGAATCAACAGACTAGGTAAGCAAGCAAGGACAATAGCAAAAAATGGCAGATGGAGCAATAATAACTGACATGATTCATGATAACATGATATTTTTAGTGATATTTGTGAATTGTCTTTCTAAATGTTTCGTTAGCATGTTGCTAATGTACTGTTAAATGTGGTTAAAGTTACCATCGTTTCTTACTGTATTCACGGAGACAAGAGCCGTCGCTATTTTCATTTTTAAACACTTGCAGTCTGTATAATTCATAAACACAACTTCATTCTTTATAAATCTCTCCAACAGTGTAGAGCCACGGAGCACAGCCTCAAACTCAGAATCAATGTAAACATCAAAATAAACACTGTACTTGCGCGATTAGACATGCTGCATGACGAACACTTTGTAAAGATCCATTTTGAGGGTTATATTAGCTGTTTGAATTTTTTTATGTTGTTCAAGGCAAGCGCGAGCTCCGTGGGCATGGAGCACGAGATTTAAAGGGCCACACACCCTGAATCGGCTCATTTCTAATTATGCCCCAAAATAGGCAGTTAAAAAAATGAATTAAAAAAAATCTATGGGGTATTTTGAGCTGAAACTTCACAGACACATTCAGGGGACACCTTAGACTTATATTACATCTTTTAAAAAAAAGTTCTAGGGCACCTTTAAGATACAGTGGGGGAAATAAGTATTCAACATTTCTTTTTTTATTAAACAGTTCCAAGTTCAGCAATTCACAGTAATCTACTCAAATCGACATAGATACAATCCATAAAAAGTTATGTGTAATAAAGTAAAATGACAAAGGAAAAAAGTACTGACCACGCTAACTGAAATTATATTTACTACTTGGTGGAAAAGCCTTTTTTGACACATGCTGTATGAACAAATTAATCTCTCACAGTGCCCAGGTTGGATTTTGGTCCATTCTTCTAAACAGACTGTTTTTAAATCTTAAATCTTCTGGGGGGCCCTCTTGCGAATCATGATCTTCAGTTTTTTTCCACAAATGCTCTATTGGGTTTAAGTGATTGACTGGGCCATTCCAACAACTTTATTTTCTTTCTCTGGAACCAATTCAGAGTCTCCGTTGCAGAATGTTTTGGATTGTTGTCCTGCTGGAAGGTCCACCCGTGACTCATCCTGGTGAATGGCAACAGATTTGTCTTGAGAATTTCCTGGTACATGGCTCCATTCAACTTCCCTTCAATAATATGGATTCTGCCAGTACCATGAGAGGAGAAATAGCCTCCATAACATGATGCTTCAACCTCCAAACTTCACTGTTGGTATTGTATTTTAGGGTCATATGCAGAGCCATTTCTCCTCCGAACATGGCGTGTGGTATTACTGCCAAAAAAAGTTCTATTTTTGTTGCTTCTGACCAGACTACATTCTCCCAGTATTTCACAGGCTTTTCCAAATGTTGTGTAGCAAACTTCAAACGAGCTTCAACATGCCTTTTCGTCAATAATGGAGACTTCCAGGGTGAGTGTGCACAGAGGCCATGGCGGTTGAGTGCATTGCCTATTGTTTTCTCTGTGACAACTGTACCTGCTGCCTCCAAGTTTTTCTGGAGCTCTTTCCAAATGGTGCTTGGCTCTTGGGCTACTCTTCTGATTAACCTTAGTTCTGACCCTGATCAGAAATCTTGCGAGGAGATCCTGTACATGGCCCGCACAGGCCCATGGTCCACTTGTGGATAAAAGACCTCAATGGTGCTTACAGGAACATTTAAGAGTTGTGAAATCCGTTGGTAACCAGTGCCGTTGTTATGTAGCGCAACAACCTTGTTGAGAAGGTCTTGCGAGAGCTGTTTGCCTCTACCCATCATGAGATGCTTGTATACTTTCATTCAGAGGTGGGTAAGCCTTTTTCTAACCTATCAACATGCACTAACCCAGCTGATTCTAATTTGCACAGGTAGGAGGTAGAACTACTTAGGGGAATCAGCTGCTGCTTTGCTGTACTGGTTTTCCTAATGTGTTCAATACTTTTTCCACGTTATTAAATACAACTTGTTTTATGGATTGTAATATTATGATTTCTTCTGTGTGGATTTCTTGAGCTAATACCAATGTCTGGTCAAAATTTCATGTGAATTATTTTTCCTCCACTGTATACATCAGTCCAGTTTGTTGCCCAGCATAAAATAACCAGAGTGGCAGAATCTTGGACAGACATGAAGACAGAGTGGCCACGTTTGCAGCACATCTACATACTGCATCAATACCAAGCAAAATAGAATGTTGCTAAAATTGCTAATTAATTTTTCTTTTCTTTTGTCAATACAACCTCAAATGCCCTCCGGACAAGTCAGACAACTCTTCTGAAGGTTGCCTTTAACATTAAGCCAAGTGGATATCAGGTAATCTAAGGCATGACTTGCTAAGACCAGCCATTTGGTGATAACTAGCTTAGCGGCAAGCTGTTTACAGTATCAGAGTCCTAGCTGAGTCTAATAAATCTTTCGGCAAACTGACACTACTCACAAATCCTTTGATAAAATCTAATAGCCTGTGGTGACTGGTGAAGGTTAGAGCAGGACAAATGACAGAGATCTGGATAAAACTCCTTATCCATGTGATAGGGATGCACCTTAAAAGGTGAATGCGAGTGTAAAAGCAAAACTGCTAAAATAATTAAAAGGTACATAATTGTAACTTTAGGCCCTCTAGCAGTAAAACCCCAAAACTTTTCTCACTCGTTGTGACAACTAACCTCTGCCACTCCCACACCATTCTATTATTCTATTAATGCAATAATAGTACTTAAAAACTGGGTACAATGAGGTGACAATATTCTCCTCACTCCTAAACCATCAAACATCAAAAGCAAACTTAAAAGTGTAAAAGTATTAACAAATTACTATCAGCAGACCATGAATAACCTCAAAAGCTTAGATGAGTCTTTCAGCAGCAATATTACAGATGTGTATGTTGCATCAAAAATGTTCCATCATTAACTGAACCACTGATGGATTTTTCAAAGTGCTTTCCCCCATTTTGACAGATAAATGTTGCCATTTTCCAGCTTTAGAAACACTGATAGGCATTTTAAAAGTGAAAAAGTAGTTTAAAGTGCCATTTGAAAAAAAAGGAAAGAGATGTGAGCAAAGAGATTTGAGAGAAAAATGGGAAAGCAGGTCTGTCACAGTGTCTGTCATCTTTTTCATATTAATATGGCGGAAAATAAAGAAAAAAAAGACGTACAGAACACAGCTAGTGGACTGAAAAGAGCTTTTGTCACAGACATTCTTGTGATATTTATGTCACATTAAAATACCGAGCGTATTTTCCTGATGAATAAAAATAGAGCATGACAGATAATATAAAGCTCATTCAGTCAAACTGTCAGATAAAGATTATTTGCAGTGCAACCTAATTACCTGAAATGATTGTGTCATTTTGATTGGAAGTTCCCCAAATCAGAGAGCCACCCATAATTTAAAACACGGCAGGATCGTTCAGAATAAAGGTGGATATTTACTTCTAGGTGTCACTGAGAAAAATGTCCATCGTGTGTTAGTTTACTTTAGACACAACATTTAGTTTTGTAGAGTCATGTTTATCATACAGCGTAATCAGCCAATTCTAACTTATTTCATAACATAATTATATAATAAACTGATATAATTTAGAACCAATTATTGATCATTTCATCATAATAAATTTTCAATTCAGATGATCATAATTAAAAGGTTATGTTCTGTAAAGTCAAATGTAACTACAGCTAAATAACACAGACGTTAACCCATTAACTAGCTAGCATATATCAAGCGTAGCTCAAAAAAATGGTAACACTTTATTTTAAGGTGACTCTATAACTGTAACTCTATAGTAAGCACATGTAGTTAATTAATATTACTCAGTACTTATTTCAGTAAGTACAATGTAACTGTGTCAACTTAAAATAAAGTGTAACCAGTAATAAACAATTCACTTACGTACTGAAACACAACAGCTATTTATAGGAGCAAAATTAGTGCTCATCAATGCTATACGAGGCAATTCATACACTTCCATACTCAACATTTACTCTATGTCACCTGATATCTCAGTGTCTAAAGAAACCAACAGATCCCTAAATGCCAAAAAAAGGTTATTTAAAATTTAAAAAAAGTGTACCAAAGAGCACAGTTCATTAGATCACTTGCACATTGCTGTAACATTCTGAAAATGGTCTAACATAAGTGATGGTATAGTCACTGAACACTGAGGTATACTGCCCTCATCTGGTTAGTTCATAGAACTTAATGAAGAATGGAAAGCATTTGCTCTCTGCCTATGACTCAACACCTCTTTAATTAAGAGATAGCGTTGTTTTACCAATGTTTTATATTTGTTTCTCACTGTTGTTCATTTAGCTTTAGCAATTTATTCAGATGGGTCAATATTTTATTTGTTTTTAATATTCAATTAAAGGATTAGTCCACTTTCAAAGAAAATTTTCCTGATAATTTACTCACCCCCATGTCATCCAAGATGTTCATGTCCTTCTTTCTTCAGTCGAAAAGAAATTAAGGTTTTTGATGAAAACGTTCCAGGATTATTCTTTATTATTATTTATTATTATTTATTCTTTATTATAGTGGACTTCAATGGACTCCACTGTTGAAAGTCAAAATTACAGTTTCAGTGCAGCTTCAAAGGGCTTTAAACGATACCAGACGAGGAATAAGGGTCTTATCTAGCGAAACGATTGGTCATTTTCGAAAAAAATACAACTGTATATGCTTTATAAACACAAATGACCGCCTTGCAAGTGGTTCCGCCATTCCGCCTTCCGTATTCTTCAAAAAGCTTACGCTGTATGTCCTACGCCTTCCCTATTGTACTTATGGAATAAATGGAACTGGCGCCGTGTTCGTTCTGTAAGTTGAATAGGGAAGGACATACAGCGTAAGCTTTTTGAAGAATACGGAAGGCGGAATGGCGGAACCACTTGCAAGGCGATCATTTGTGTTTACAAAGTAGTGGTTCAACGGATCATAAAACTCACGGTTCGGATCATAACACGGTTATTAAGTCACGGATTGGATCATTTTTCAGATCAGCACAAAAAAAAAAATATTAAAAATTGGGGGGTGGGGGGTAACTTTTCATTTATTACTTAGCCCACTTTAACTACTCCGATACCTCAGCAGAAAATACTAGCCTAACTAATACATTATTAAAGGCAAGTGAAAAGAACAAATACTGTACACCAATTACATAGATAAATACAACATAAAGTTACAAATAAAGTACAAGGTCTAACTGTAGTATTAATTTTCATGTACAGAAATGTAATAATTAAATATAAAATGACACTGTTCACTGTATAGATTTAATATAATTACTCTATTGCGGTGAAACTTGCAATTGATCCGCGAATCACATGCGTGCCGAACTGCGGGGCTTGGTCCGTACGGATCACGGATCAACAACGATCCGTTTAACCACTATTATAAAGCATATAGAGTTGTATTTTTTTTTTTTTTTTTTTTTTTTTAAATGACCGATCGTTTCGCTAGATAAGACCCTTATTCCTCGTCTGGTATCGTTTAAAGCCCTTTGAAGCTGCACTGAAACTGTAATTTTGACTTTCAACAGTGGAGTCCATTGAAGTCCACTATAAGGAGAATAATCCTGGAATGTTTTCATCAAAAACCTTAATTTCTTTTCGACTGAAGAAAGAAGGACATGGACATCTTGGATGACATGGGAGTGAGTAAATTATCAGGAACATTTTATTTGAAAGTGGACTAATCCTTTAATGCATTCTAAACTCCAGAGCGCAGAGTTTGATGGCCTCTAATTAATAAATCCTTCAACATGTGTGAAACAAAACTATGTACTAGAATACAAGTATAGTTATTCTGTGTTATAGAAAAACAAAACAGAATGTATAGGTGAGCATTATTTGTTTCATACCTCCGAGTGGAATTTTGGGATCCTGAGCAAGTTTTCCGGGGTCTGCGGTGGAAGCCCTGAATAATGCTGAGACACACAGCAGTGATGCTAGATAGTAACCTGGTGAAAAAGAAAGATAAATTTCACATTTATCACAAAAGTCACTATAATTAGAAATTAATTGATGTCAAGAACACATGTAGAGAGATATTTATTACATTTAACACATTCACCTAAACCACTTAATGTACAGACAAATGTGGTTTTATTGATAGCACACTTAAGGCTGAAGTGATCTCATTTTGTTTTTTGTAAATTTTTACATTGTTACAAGGTTTCTATTTAAAATAAATGCTTTCTATTCAAAGGATCCAGAATCCTGGAGGGTGGGAAATTAAGTTTCCACAAAAAAAAAAAAAAAAAAAAAAAAAAAAACTGAGCAGCACAACCATTTTTAATATAAGAAAAGTTTCTCAAGCACAAAATCAACATATTAGAAGAGTGAAGAATGACTACCAAAAAGTATGAAACATGAATAAATGCCATTTTAAAATATATTAATACAGTTATTTTGAACTGTAATAATATTTTACAATTTTACTGTATTTTTTATTTAAATAAAATCATCCTTGGAGATCTCACCAACCCCAAACTTTTGAATACTACACTTTTCAGTTTCACTAACTTCAAATTACACACATGCAAATGCAAAGGACCGGAAATGCAAACTCATGCAAATTTCAGTGCGTTCCTTCCAAAGTTCATGTTTGGTGAACTCTGACCTGTAAATTCGTATCATGTGAAGAGGTGTGACCAACAGAAGATCAATGTTTCACGACCACTTAATTTAAAAGAACGCACACTTTTTACGTTGCAGTAGATTGTTTATTTTTACATTTTGGATGCATCATATATTGAGTAATGTTCTTTAAAAAGACGGCATATTACGGACATTGTCCATAGAAATTTTGCATGTTTGGGGTGGGCGACTCTGGCCCTCGAGATCCACTTTCCTGCAATGTTTAGCTCCAACCCTGAACAAACACACCTGAACAAGCTATTCAAGATCTTCAGGATTACTAGAAAGCTACAGGTATGCAAGTTTGATCAGGGTTGGAGCTAAACTCTGCAGGAAAGTGGATTTTAAGGGCTAGAGTTGCCCAGCCATTGTCTAGTGTGACTGCTGCTTAAAGTCTAAGCTTGCTTAAATGTTTAACACCATTCTTTCGCTGTTTAATATTTATATTAACATATATTAATATATATTAATTGCTGTTTAATATATATATATATATATATATATATATATATATATATATATATATATATATATATATATATGTCAGGTTTGTAATTAGTTCTCAACTGTTGATGTGGTTAAAAAAAAACCTGCTGTACATGAACCTGTCCTGCTACTCTTACTTTCATGGTGAACGTGAGCTCATTATCTCACATCTCTGCTCTAATCTAAGAGGAATTCAGGTTTTAACTGACTCATTAGTAGCTTTTGCTCATGACCTGAACAAACCAGATTGTAAAACAATGAGATACTGATTACAACACGTAATAGGGGCTGTTATCAACAGAACATGGTGAGAGCACTTACAGACCACAAGCGAAGCAGGTATGTGTCCCTCCACATAGTGTGGCAACAGCACCAGTTTGGGAATGAAGAAGCTGTTATAAAGCCAGACAAACAGCACCATGCTTATGCAGAACCAGCCCATGGGGTCCACCACAAAATGCAGTCGCAGCTTCATCCTTCTGGATAGCGTATGTGCCAGGATAACTGAAGCAGCTCCTGATCATAGAGAGAATGCAGAGTTTGGATCAATGGTGGCCAAAAATACCATTTAATATGGAATGTATTGATTTGTCCATGGCCAAAATAGGATATGAAAAATGAACCAGCTTGTATAAGAACGTCTTCACAAGCACATCAATTGAATTAAAATGGAGCGAGCATACAGCGGAGTTCAAAAAATCTACTATAATTCTACAATATTCCAAAATCTAATCTAATTTGTTACAATTTTGAAACGATCATTACAAAGAAAGGTTATGACGCAAAATCGTGAGACTCTTTTATAGACGGTCAGATGTTCTTGCTTCCATTGCTCTTTGGATCATTTCAAACTATGCTGGAGAACATTATCATCCAGTTTCTCACAAACCCGTGGAGTTCATGCAGCTTGAGAGACATAGCAAATGCATGACATTCTGAAAATCATGGTAATTTTTCAAATATACTCTTATTTGCATATATTCTTATCCTAATAACATCTTTCATAATAAAAAAACAAACGAACAATGAAATACACACGCTTTCACAAATGTGTCCAGACTTTTGGACAACATTGTATATGAAATTATCTTGTCATAAAATCAAACCAACATATTCCACCAGCCTATGGTGGAAGAAGTAATAAATAAAGTATTAAAGTGGGACATTTTCTGTCTGATCGTTTGTCAGTGGCATAGTTTTAAAATATGATCCAAACGCTACATAAGTGTGTTTTGAACGAACTTACTGCTGATTTTTAAAAATGGATGGATATACACATAACAATAGATGATTATGCTAAAGAGTCCCAGTATTATTTTAGGATTGTATATTTTTGTATGATACCTGGTGTGTGCAGTGGTGTTCTGAAATGAAAAAGCAACACATTTTCCAGTTTAAATAAATAACATATTACCTCAAACATATATATAAAAAAAAGCCACGAAAAAGAAAAACATACAGTTACTCAATTTTGTATTTTTACAATGTAATTAATGTTCTGTTTATTATATTCTCATCAAGTTAGTGTCTTTTCAGCATTTCTACATTTGTTCCAAAATAATAACTAAAAGAATGCAGCACCAAATTTAAAATCTACTTTATTTGTGCACTAATGTTCAGCTGTTCTTTTTAATAATCAACTTATTTTTGGGATCATCAGTCATTAAAAGTCAACACTGCAGGTGTCATGATAGTCAGACAAGATGTACCTTTAATTTTCAAAAAAAAGTGAATTTGTTCATTAAGTCTAATTAGCGAAATGCACGCAAAAACAAGTGATGGAATTTATCAAGCGATCAGCCAATTATAACAAGATGGAGGTATTGCCTCTTCTCACTTGAATGTTCCCCATTCATTCTCATTTACCACCCACCAAACCCACAGCACGGCTTTGTTAAAACTCAGTGGGCTCAGGGGCAATAGAGACTCTAATCTTTAAGCAGAAGGAACTGGGTGAAACATGGTTCATTTGGCCAGAGGAGAACTGGTCTCCCGACTGAGTTTGGTTTCTCCCAAGGTTATTTTTCTCCATTCTGTCACCAATGGAGTTCCTTTCCACTGTTGCCTCTAGCTTGCTTAGATGGGGACACGTAATATTCAGCAATATTATTGATTTGACTGCATTGACGAGAACTGAACTGAGCTGGACGATTACATCACCGTTTTCTACAGAGCTGCTTTATAGTTGAATTGAACTCATTTAATATTTTATGATCTTTACAATTCTTGAAAGGAACTGAATAAACACTGAACTGACCTCAGCTGAACAATGACACTATTTTCTTTTTAGAGCTGCTTTACAGCAGAATTGAACTCTGCTTGCATCAACGAATCATTATTTTCCTGTTTATCCCTGTGAAGCTGCTTTGAAACAATCTGTATTGTATAAAGCGCATGAATTATGAATAAAAGTGACTTGACTTGAGAGACGCTGCCTCGCGGTTTAACTTTAACCACTGTTGTGGCTGTTGGAAAGTGTCTTTTTAGAAAAACAAGTGATTTAAAGACTTTTTATTGTCATGTTTTGTAATATTTGTGTTGTTTTATTTTTGTACTGTGGATTATCTCATCCGATTGTTGAGGAGGCACTGCCTACCTTGTCTCCTCAGAGGAAGCGACCCTGTACCTTTATTTACCAGACTGTAGCCTAGTACCAATTAAATGTGGTGCTACAGAAGATTTGTTGATTTAAAAACTTTCATATGTGGATGTATGAAGCTTACATGAATCAGTGAAGTTCCTCTTTAATGGTGTCAGTCCACAGAAACCAGCAGCATCACAGTGGTCCTAGCCATGACAACCTGAAACACACAAAACAAACACTGATAGCTGTTTATGAAAACTAGTCCTAGAAACAAACCGACGAAGAAAAAAAAACATCTATTGTAGTCAGCATATGTGTCAGACACGTTTTACATAAAAGTCCTCACTGACTTCAGGTGGAAGAAAAAGCAAAATAAACAACAAAAGTGCTCCCGAAATTGTTAACTTCCGTTGAGATTATCAATAAAGGTAAGTTAATGAATGAGGTCACAGGAGAGACACCTACTGGACTGCACTGGCTTTGTTCATGCATACGCCCATGTAATTAAACTGATATCTGAGCAATTCTAATAGGCAAAGGAAATAAAGAAAGAAAGCCAAACGATTACATTGTTGTGGTTTCTCATAAAACAGTATTTCTCTGCATTTTATAGCAGCTCTGTACTGACAGTTCTCATGATGTTGCGTGAACAGAACAAATCTGTTCATTTCATAAACAGTCCCGGCTACTAAAAAATAACTCTCGTAAACGTGTTTATATTTTAAGGGCATTTCTATTCTATTTATGTCTACTCATCGCAATAGTCACTATAACTAGTAAACATGTCCTGACAGTGCCTCATGAGTGATGATGCCCACGAGGATGATACACAGCTAAATAAAGATCTAACACACATGAACAACCTGCCAAACGGAATATGACATCGGATTACCGAATCAATATAATACTTACTGATTTTCTCACACCGTTGTGTCTCAGTTGAGTGTCGATGGTTTGGCGTTGGTTTCTTAGATTGAAAGATATCAGCTCTTCCTGGACTCGACTGTGATTGTACGGAAGCCGCGGAGTCCGGAAAGCTTTTAGTGGGCAGCGCCAGTGAACTGTCAAAATGGCACAAGCGCGGTCTAGGTGAGGAAACACATTTTATATATCTCTGAAACCACACATAAAAATGACAGTGGTAACAACAGTTATCAAATATTGTCCAAAATATGTCTAATAGTAGACTACTACAAAATAATTCGGTAAACGGATAGCCACTACTACTGTCATAATAAAATTTAAATAAAAACTAAAGTAAATAAAGTAAAATTAACTAATTAAAGGGTTAGTTCACCCAAAAATGAAAATTCTGTCATTAATTACTCACCCTCATGCCGTTCCACACCCGTAAGACCTTCATTAATCTTCGGAACACAAATTAAGATATTTTAGTTGAAATCCGATGGCTCAGTGAGGCCTGCATAGCCAGCAATGGACACTTCCTCTCTCAAGATCCATAAAGGTACTAAAAACATATTTAAATCTGTTCATGTGAGTACAGTGGTTCAATATTAATATTATAAAGCGACGAGAATATTTTTGGTGTGCCAAAAAAGCAAAATAATGACTTGTAGCGATGGACGATTTCAAAACACTGCTTCAGGAAGCTTCGGAGCGTTATGAATCAGCGTGTCGAAATATCTTAAAGCGGAACTCAGTAAGATTTGCGAAGCTCCCCCTACAGGTTCCTTCAGTGAATCACACTGTCGTAAATACTCCAAGCGCAGCTCTGGACTACAACGACTACAATGCTCACCAGCGCAGTCGTTTTGCAAATACAGAACAAGAAAGAGGAGGTGGGTAATTTGCAAATACAGTACACTCGATGGAGGTGGGTAATTTTCAAAATGATCTTATAAAGTCATAATATATACATTGTTTTTGAATTACCGTAAAGCATTTTGTCACTCTCGCGTGAACGTGAACATGAGGCGAGATTGTGTCGGGTCGGCGTAGCTCAACTTGCAAGTGCTGTATTCTGGCGTAGACGGGCCAGATGGGGTTAGTGCTCGCCTCAAACACACCACTACAAGTCAATTAACCATCGTAAGGAATTAGAAAAATATTTATGAAGGTAAAAAAAGTTACTTAGTTCTGCTTTAATACAAAAATATCTTAATTTGTGTTCTGAAGATGAATGAAGGTCTTACGGGTGTGGAACGGCATGAGGGTGAGTAATTAATTACATTATTTTCATTTTTGGGTGAACTAACCCTTTAAAGTAAAATTGAAAAAAAGTTTTCTTAAGAGACTTATTCGATACGTTTGATGAACTATTATCTAACATAAAATTAACCTGAAAATCAACATGAAAAATGAAAAAATAGCTAGTTTTGAAAGCACCAAAAATTATTTTTAATTCACTGAAAATATAAGTTTATCAATAACTACAATCTAGTATTTCGTCCCAAACTAGCAGTCCGTTCAGCGTTTTAAACTGTGTAGTAACTAATAATGTTGCAAAAATTGCAAGTCAAACCAACAATAAATAGAAAATAAAACTGATATTGATCATTAGTATGATTTGAAGGATAAGCTGCATATATATATATATATATATATATATATATATATATATATATATATATGCAGCTTATCCTAATGATCAATATCGGTTTTATTTTCTATTTATTGTCTGTTTATATATTATTTATTTATTTATTTATTTATTTATTTATTTATTGGAAGACGTAAAGACGTTTAATGACTTTTATTTTGAAGTATTTCCTGCCGCCAAATTCAGTGCTAAGCATTCAGTAGCTGCAGTATTTTAAATGAGTGAATTAAAGACTTCCGCATTATAAGCATTCTGAAGGTGTAGACAGTGAGACACGGTGTTTTTATATAAAATGAGTGCTCATGTGAACGGCAGCGGAAGGGAGCAGATATCACTGGTGTCCAGATGTGTGGAGAGCGCGCTCGAGACGGCTCTGCGCAGGGCATTTGAGGTGGCGCTCGAGATCGCGCTGAATGAGATCAGCAGGCTGACCGCAGGTCAAGCGCTACTGGGTGTCTGCTGCGAGCACATTCGCGAGAGACCGCGGGAGAACAGCAGTCTCAAATTACCACCACAGCATCTCAGTCATGGTGAATCAAACCAGAGCAGCTTGTACAGTCGGAGAGAGGATACACCGAGGAAAGTGTGTGAAAAGCAGGAGCGCGGTGGTGAAGTAGATGAAAATGTGGATGAGAGTGAAAGTCTGGATGGGTCTTTTCACAAAATCTCTCAGGGTCGTGTACGATCACACGAAATGAACACATCACCTATTAATGGTGCGTTTAACTTGAGTATTTTAAAATGAAAAACACAAATCGTGTGATTAGACACTGACAGTAATCACAGTTGTATACTACAAAAGTCATATATTTGGTAACACTTATTACACGTTACTACATGCACTTACTATAGTAATAACAGTAAATTATGCATAATTACAAGTAACTAACCCTAACTGTAACTCTATAGTAAGTACATGTTGTTAAATAATAGTACTCAGTACATATTTGAGTAATAACAATGTAACTACGGTACTGTAAAATAAAGTGTCCATTTTCTCACTTTTAAACAAAATGTATTGATCTAGCTGAGTGCTAGCTTAGTTTAGACTAAATCTGCAATACTATTATATATATATATATATATATATATATATATATATATATATACACACACACACACACACACACAGATAGATAGATAATTAATGATCCATTTTGTGTCCTGACGTCACTTATGTCTTCACAGAGCAAGATACATCAGACCAAAAGGAGCTCAACATAGATCACATACAAGATGTAGAGCCAAGCGATCAAGACTTATCATTTCAGCCTGCAATTGATCAAGTTATGGTGAAAAGTGAAAAGCCAGACTCAGAAGAACCAGCTCTGAATAGAAGCTCTAGATGTGGTTCTCCTTATCCTAGTCCAGACTATAGTTTTGACCCAACTTGTAATGAGGAGTTTGTGCACAACAGAATGACTTTAGTTCAGTCAAAACTGCTAGAAGACTGGAGGCCTGATCCAGAGAAGCCACAGGAGACTGAACCTTTGGATCAAGAACCCAGCCACAGTCATGGTAATGGTAAATCTATAAAAGAGTTCCACTTTGCTGAAATATTGTCAATATTGATTTATGTTTCATTTCCTTAGGCTCCTCAAAAATCAATTTGCCATCCAGTAGCTGCGTCTCTCCTGTCTCCACCCAGTTTCACAACCTCTACCTATCAGCAGATGACAGGACCTCCCTCATGCAGTCAACTCAACACTGTATTGAGCAGGTGAGGAGACACATCCAGTCCGGCCTGTATATTTGTAAATTCTGTGATTGTGTATTTCCAAGTTCAAATGATCTGCATAATCATCACATTCTGCAGCACAGAACCATATTAATGAGTGTGGAAGAAGGCACTGTCGCAACCAGGCCAAAAAAACAGCAGCTTTTCCCTCCAGGGTGCAGCCCGTATCACTGCAGCATGTGCAGCCGAGACTTCAATCGCCTGGAGAACCTGAAGACTCATTTAAGGATACACACTGGAGAGCGTCCGTACAGTTGTTCGTTGTGCGGGGTGCGGTTTCGCCACTCGGGGGCACTGACACGGCACTTCCGCATTCACACCGGGGAAAAGCCATATGTATGTGGAGAGTGTGGGAAGAGTTTTAGAAACTGTGGAGGTCTGCGCTACCACCAGAAATCACACCACCCTAATACCGTCTTTAAAACATCACACATATAAAATGATATCATTAGTCAGTTTTGATAGTAAGCTTGTTGGCATATACAGGTTTAGACCATTTTAAGTTATAGATCATGAAACATCAACAGCTAAGTTGTGTGTTTGTGTTTACTGAACCTTTTATAATTGTTTTATTTGGATTCTTACTTGATTTATCTGGATTTTGAAATGTGATCTTTGTCTAAATAATGTTAAATAAACATTCAGTTCAAACCTTCCAACTCCTTTAAAAGTCAAGTCAAGTCACCTTTATTTAGATAACACTTCATACAATAGAGATCGTTTCAAAGCAGCTTTACAGGGGGAAAATAATGATTCTGTGATACAAACAGAGTTCAGTTCAGCAGTACAGCAGCTCCAAAAGCAAATAGTGTCATTGTTCAGCTGAAGTCAGTTCAGAGTATGTAAAAAGTCATCTAATATTAAATTAGTTAATTTCATATACTGTATAGCAGTTCTGCAGGCAAACAGTGACGTCATTGTCCAGCTCAGTTCAGTTCTCATCCAATAGTGTCACAGTCAAATCAATGATATTGCTGAAAATTAGAAAAGGCCTAATAATGTTATGATGTTAAAACTACGCTTAGTCTTAGACACAAGTATATTTTTAGGCTGGTAATTATTAAATATGCATTTGAAACATTTAGTTGCCTTTTATGTTGTCAAAAGTAATTTTGAATGAAAATGTTAAAATAACATTATGAATCCTCAGTTATCATTTATTTTTTATCTTTTAACTTTTAAAATTGTGCTTCTTGATCAATGTTAATACAAAAATATGTTTTATGAAAATAACGTATTAAAATATTGAACATACATTCTTGTTGAAAAGGTTGGGGTCAGTAAGTTTAAAAATAAATTAATTAATACTTTTATTCTGATGCATTAAACTGATCAAAAGTGACACTAAAGACATTATAATGTTACAAAAAACTATTTCAAATAAATGCTGTTTGTTTGAATTTTCTATTCATTAAAGAATCCTAAAAAAATATATCATGGTTTTCACAAAAATATTAAGCAGAACACCAAAAATAATAACCAAAAATAACCAGGGACTGTGTCATGCTCGATGTAGCACCCTACCATCACCACCAGTAAAATCTGCTGGATCATGACACGTTTGCTGGCTTCAGGCAGGAGAAGAACCAACTCGGTTTCCTGCTAGGCACAAAACACATTTTCATTTCTTAGTTTTCAACCTGTCAAAATGGTTACAAATATTGCTTACAAATTAGCGACTCAGATCCAAGCCAGTGGCCAGTAGGGGAGGTGTTTGGGGTAACACATAATAGGTAACGTGAGTTACGTAATCAGATTACTATTTTAAAGTAACGATTAAAGTAACGCATTACTGTTAAATTTACAACAAAATATTAGCGATATATAGGCCATGTTATAGTTACTTTTTCAAATAAGGAACGAAAGTTACTTTGTTTCCCCATTTATTGACTGACACCTCTGTCCCCATGTTGCGAGAAATTGGGAGTAAGATGCAGAGGCTTTGTATGAGCTGTGTAAACATGATGGTTACTGTAGACTAAATGTGAGCATAAATTTACTCATCTCGCACAAAAACAGATTCAGTATTCCTCAAAATGAATAAAAACTGTGAAATGTGTGTGAAAAGGCCTTTACAAAACATATATATATATATATATATATATATATATATATATATATATATATATATATGTGTGTGTTATATATGAGTGTACAGCTTGTATAACAGTGTAAATTTGCTGTCCCCTCAAAATAACTCAACACAGCCATTAATGTCTAAACCGCTGGCCACAAAAGTGAGTACACCCCTAAGGGAAAATGTCCAAATTGGCCCAATTAGCCATTTTCTCTCCCCGGTGTCATGTGACTCGTTAAGGCCAGAACACACCAAGCTGACGCCGACGAACTAGTGGCGACAAAAGCAGACTGCGGGGTTGGCTCACGGCGGCAGCGTCTGTGTCCAAAGTTGCCCTGACACACCAAACCGACGCTAAACAGCCGACGGCCAAGTACCACGTCCGTTCTGCGCCTGCGTGAGATGAAACGCCTTTCCGTACCAGCAGGTGGCAGCATCTGAACAGCCAATCAGAATGACCAGATGGCCCGACGGACCGACAAGCTCCGATGTCGATTCAACATTTCGAATCGGCCGAAAAAAAGCCGACGAGGACCAACTTCAGCCGACGGTGCGGAACAAACTAAGAAAACTTAGTCGGCCGACGAAGAAAAACTGCCCGATGGCCGACCGTCGGCTTGGTGTGTTCCTGCCTTTAGTGTTACAAGGTCTCAGGTGTGAATGGGGAGTAGGTGTGTTAAATTTAGTGTTATCGCTCTTACTCTCTCATACTGGTCACTGGAAGTTCAACATGGCACCTCATGGCAAAGAACTCTCTGAGGATCTGAAAAAAAAGAATTGTTGCTCTACACAAAGATGGCGTAGGCTATAAGAAGATTGCCAAGACCCTGAAACTGAGCTGCAGCACAGTGGCCAAGACCATACAGCGGTTTAACAGGACAGGTTCCACTCAGAACAGGCCTCGCCATGGTCGACCAAAGAAGATGAGTGTACGTGCTCAGCGTCATAGCGTCAGAGGTTGTGTTTGGGAAATAGATTTATGAGTGCTGCCAGCATTGCTGCAGAGGTTGAAGGAGTGGGGGGTCAGTCTGTCAGTGCTCAGACCATACGCCGCACACTGCATCAAATTGGTCTGCATGGCTGTCCTCCCAGAAGGAAGCCTCTTCTAAAGATGATAAACAAGACAGCCCGCAAACAGTTTGCTGTAGACAAACAGACTAAGGACATGACTAGTGTTGCCGACACTAGAGAGCTTCAGTTCATTGAGGGAACCATGAATGCCAACATATACTGTGACATACTGAAGCAGAGCATGATCCCCTCCCTTCGGAGACTGGACCGCAGGGCAGTATTCCAACATGACAATGACCCCAAACACACCTCCAAGATGACCACTGCCTTGCTAAAGAAGCTGAGGGTACCTAAACCCTATTGAGCATCAGTGGGGCATCCTCAAAACAGAAGGTGGAGGAGCGCAAGGTCTCTAACATCCACCAGCTCCGTGATGGACTCCAGTGGCAACCTGTGCAGCTAAGGCAGTGCTGGAAAATAATGGTGGCCACATTTGGGCCCTATCTGGACGTTTTCACTTAGTGGTGTACTCACTTTTGTGGCCAGCAGTTTAGACATTAATGGCTGTGTGTTGAGTTATTTTGAGGGGACAGCAAATTTACACTGTTATACAAGCTGTACACTCACTACTTTGTACATACATTGTAACAAAGTATCATTTCTTCAGTGTTGTCACATGAAAAGATATAATAAAATATTTACAAAAATGTGAGGGGTGTACTCCTGTGAGATGCACTGTATGTATGTATATATATATATATATATATATATATATATATATATATATATATATATATATATATATACATAATATTAAAAAAAACAAAAAAAAAACAATCAAGCCCAGTCCAGGTGATAAAAGGTAACTCAAAAGTAATGTATGATGCATTACTTTCCATAAAAAGTAACACAATTAGTTACTTGTTTAGGGAGTAACACAAAATTGTAACGCATTACATTTAAAACTTTCCCCAACCACTCAGACTAGTGCCAGACCGAGTTTGGCTTAAAAATCCTATACCTGGATTTAAGAGGAATGCCAGACGGTAAAGTCTGTGCTTTAGACCGAAAAAGCTTTCTAGATCTGACTCTGTTTGTGTGTAAAATAAATTTTCAAGGACAAACTTGCACGCTAATGAACACTGCAGTCACATTTGATTTACTTTTAAATTGTCATGCACTGAAATTGCTTTTCTGTGCACTTATAGTGACATGTTAATCCATTTAGCCTTAAAATAAATACTGATTTGAATGTAATATTACTGTCAGACACATGTAGGTGCGAGCAGAATGTGTTTTTGTGTGAGAAAGAGCACTGAATGACTGCAGGAGTCTGTTGTCTTTATGTCAGACAGCAGGAGGCCCGTCTGCACTCTCTCAGCTTCAGTACAAATCTTACGTGCTTTTAGCTTCATGAATAAAACATTTGCTCACACAATGCTGTTATTAATCACTTTATATTCATGCGAACATAAGAGGTTATATCTATCCCGAATCAATGACAGGTTGCCATCTTAACCAGCACTTAAAGTATGCACTAATTGGCTTGGTATTCTAATACTTCGTTATCATGAGCTTCAAAGGTTATTTGTTGCAATAATCATTTGTCACCGGTTCTCAATGGGGCAGAGAAGTATTTGTCTGACTTAGAAAATCTGGAAAACATGGAGCCTTGGGATAGTTCACCAAAAACTAGAAATCTGTCTTTTTTTACCCTCATGTTATTTTACTCAAATTATTTACTTTGTTCTGTGTAACAAAAAAACAAAAACAAAAAAAAGAAGTTTTAAAAAAATATTCATGCTGTTATTTTTGTACATACAGTGAAAGTGGATGGGGACATGTACCAAAAAATTTGTCTTTGTTTGAGGAACATAATGAAATTTCAGTTGAAAATCATAGGATAGATTTGTTTCCTGGCCCTGGGTAAATTCCAGCTGAATTGAGGTAAAGAATCAAAACATACTGATATAGTTTTTAGATTTCAGAGCTTTCAAAGTGAACTTTTTCTAACATATTATCATGAGTTTTGAAAAAATTGAAATTGGTGGCCATATTTTCTATATCGAAACATTCTGTCTGAGCCATCCACTAAAGTTTTAACCTTTGGCAGCTTTCACTCCAAAAAGACAGACATTATAGAAATTGAACTAATTAAACTTGAAAATGTACAAAAAGTTTTAGGATTTTGTGATTAACTTTTTATTATGATTTTAGCTGCATCATAAACACTAAGACAGATTCAATGAACTATATACAAACAGATGCCATGAAAATTATCACAACCAAATAACAAAATTAGGAAGTCAAGGTTTAAGTAGTTCTAACAACATTTCGGCTGTTCTTGACCAGCTTTGAATAGTACTGTCTTTAGCCCCATTGAGTTTAGCAGTGGTTCCCTCAAGCAAGGCAATGTCTCTGAAGTAAGAAAGCCAGATGTAATTGTAGGAGGTGGATGGTTCAATCCATAGCTTTAAGATAGATTTTTTGGCTGCAGTACCTGCAGCCAATAAGATCCTTCTGTGATGAGTATTTAGCTGAAGTGTAGAGTCATCTAAGAGCAAGAAGATCATGGGGTCCCGAGGTATTTCTAGATGTAAGATATCAGAAAGAACCATACATACAAGGGACCATAAAGGTACCACCATAGGGCATTCCCAGAACATGTGCAAATACGAGCCTACTATAGAATTATTACATAGATGACAGTAAGGATCAGGTCTGATCTTCATTTTATACAATAAGCTTGGAGTGATGTAGGCCCTATTAATAAGTTTATAGTGGATCATCTGATGCGCCATGTTTTTGAAAAAAAAGTTTTAGGATTTTGATTAAAACAAAGAAAAAATACAGTATGACAAGTATGAGTCACTAAAGCCTCGTTTCCACCAGTGTTGCCAAGTCCGCGGTTTTCCCGCAGAATTGGGCTACTTTTACACTGTTGCCGAGGGTTGTTTTTCATGTCCACAGGTTGAAGCAACCCAAAATAACATGATATTTAGCCCCTGGAATGCGAATTTTACCAGGGGAACCCCGCCAAAAAAGCAGGTTTTACCTCCCGGAATGTGATTGGGCTAGTTTTGAGTAGCAATTGGGCAGGTTGGACCTGGCAACCCTGGTTTCCATCGAAATTACCCGGAACAATTTGTCCCAGGAACTTTTCCCCCCAGACTCGTTGCTCTCTGCATTTCCATCGCAGTCTGTACCGTGAAGATAAGTCTGGTGACATAGGACTGTGTGCGATTTTCCAGTTTTTCCTGGATTTCATCCTCTGCATAAGCTTTATAAAGCCTGAATTCGTCGTCGGTTCATCGGTTGACTTTTTGAACTCTATTGTTGATTCGAATAGCAACACCTTACTGCACGCACCTCAACATACTTTTAGAAATGGTGGATGAAATAAAATGCTGTGTGAACTCAACCAATCAGCATGTTCAGTGCCCAAGTCCCACCCCCGAAAGTTCCTGAACTTTGGAAAAGTACTACCTCGCGAGCAGGGACTTTTTGAGGGGAGAACTTTATTTAGACCCTGGTTCCTGTGGTTGAAACGCACCAAGTACAACCCCAAGGTCCTTAGGAACTAAAGTAAAGTTCCTGCGGTGGAAACTGGGCTTAATATCATATACATTATGTACATTTGTGACACTGATCATGTGACTCCTCTGTACAAACAGTCAGATGTTCTTCCACTGAAGCACAAGATGCGCTTTAGATAACTCTCAGATCATGATCATCAGGTTATAGGCTACACAAACTTGAGCAGTTCACACAGCTGGAGTTCTGCGGTCATTAAAGCTAATGGGGGACAAAAAATTGATTTTCAGATTTCAAACAAAGTAAAATTAACAGTATTTAATGTTTTATTGGTGGCCGTATTCAGTAGCTTTCACTCCAAAAAGATAGAAATGAAGATATGTCATCAGACATTAACAAACTGATAACAACCTACAAATTCTGTTCAGAAATGTTCTTTATTGTCAGCAAACTACATTTCAAAGATCCCTCATATAGCACATAATGTATTTCAATCATTTGCAAGAGATGTTTTGCATAAGTGACTAAACACTGAAGCATAATTACTTCATAAATGCAAATGAAATTATTTCTATTACATTGGTATGATACTTTAAGGAAAAAAAGGAAGTATCAAAAAATAGAAAAGGTCACTGCTGTTTTATTTGATGGCTGCATGAATGAGTTTTGTGTGTGTCTGTATGTGTTATTGTGCTTTCTGTTTCTCCCACTGCTCTGGTGTCAATGTTTTCTGCTCGAATGCATGGATCTCTTTCAGCTCCTCTGCCAGGCAATTATTCACCATCCTAACAACAAACATAAACACAGACTTTTATAAAAACATCACATGAGGTCAGTAAGTCTATTGATCCCAGCATGCCTGTTCCTCACAGCTTGCCTCCACAGCTCCATCCTCTCTAAAGACAATACTTTTCCACATGACTTGGTCCTGTAAAAAGACTCAGATCATTCTGCTAAGCCTGCACATCTGCGTCCGTGTCTGGGGCACTCTCGGCCAGCTGGGACTCTTATCAGCTGCAGATGACCTTTGCGCAACACTCTCCACTGCATCACTGATTTCATCAAACCACATTTTTTCTTCCATTTTCAGGTGTTCTGTATTTGATTGAAAAAGTATGCCAATTGTTTTCTTAAATGGCAATATCCACTACCGATAAGAAATGCAACCTGCTTGCCACATAACAGTTAAATGAGAGATTAACATAAAAAGGACCACATTTATGAAAATATTATTAACAAATGTCAACATAAACTGATCTTACACTTACAACTGCCCTTCTGTATGTTGTGTTAAACTGACTGCAGTGCATATAACATACTGTCTGTTAAAGGTGCAGTAAGTGATTTCTAAGAAACTCTGTTGAAAGTGGATTGGACCGAGCACAACATACTTTTATCACTTTGTGAAAAAACAAAGTATTATTTTGCTTCAGATATGATAAAGAGACATCCACTCTTGCATTGTGCGTTTTTGCATTTTGGGAGCAGAGCAATGAAGGGAAGGATGTGTTTGTTTGGATTGATTTGTTTGGGTTTTGTTCAACCATGTTTCTGAGAAATTGCTTACTGCACCTTTAACTTGAGAGAGAAAATTCAGTGATTAGACATTTTTGTTCATTAATAAATGAAACAGACATTAATCATGTGCACGAATGAAACTTATGTCATTTATTAGACAAGTATAAAAAAAAAAAAAAAAAATAGCATTGTATTTCTAGTTTGATTTTTTTTTACATTTTTATTTTTGTTTTAATTTCAATTTGTCACTCCAGTTGTTTAAAATAAGTTATTTTTATTTTAGTTTAGAGCAATTAAAGAATATCTATGTTTAGTTTTTGTTTTCATTAATGTTATTAACCAGATTCCTCTCTAATTAAAACCAGACTGAAATTTAACTAAAACTAGTATTTAGATAAAAAAAAAAAAAAAAATGAATAAGATTCTGTACCATCTCGGAGTCACTAATCTCATACATGTAAATTTGTGACATTGATCATGTGACTCCTTTGCACAAACGATCTGATCCTTTGAGCATCTTGTACTTCATTCTCAAATAATTGTCATCAGGTTATAGGCTATACAAACTTGTGCAGTTCATACAGCTGGAGCTCTGAGGTCATTAAACTAATCGGAGACAAATCCGTTTTGATTTTCTCATTTCAAACTCAAATTGTTATGCTTATAACTTGAAATTTAAATATTAAAAATAGTAATTAAAGGATTAGTCCACTTTCAAATAAACTTTTCCTGATAATTTACTCACCCCCATGTCATCCAAGATGTTTATGTCTTGCTTTCTTCAGTTGAAAAGAAATTAAGGTTTTTGATGAAAACATTCCAGGATTATTCTCCTTATAGTGGACTTCAATGGACTCCAAACCATTAAATTTTTTCCACAAGTAGAATAGGGAAGGTGTAGGACATACAGCGTAAGCTTTTTGAAGAATACGAAAGTGCGGTTTTGGTGAACATGACCAATCGTTTCTCTAGATAAGACCCTTATTCCTCGTCTGGTATCATTTAAAGCCCTTTGAAGCTGCAATGAAACTTTAATTTTGACCTTCAACCGTTTGGAGGCCATTGAAGTCCACTATAAGGAGAATAATCCTGGAATGTTTTCATCAAAAACCTTAATTTCTTTTTGACTGAAGAAAGAAAGACATGAACATCTTGGATGACATGGGGGTGAGTAAATTATCAGGAAAAGTTTATTTGAAAATGGACTAATCCTTTAAATATCAATATTAATAATATGAAAGGTGCAAAATAGAAGCATTTTGCAGTCTTTTGTATTTTCTGTGGAACATAAATCATTCTCTAGTCCACAGGAACCGTGTGCAGAAGAAGTAAACTCACCTGTGTCTCTGCAACAATGGCTTTCCTTCAAACTGAGGGGATACTACAAGAACTTTAAAACTGGCAGCACATCTATTGGGAGACGTGTCTTCTACATCCTGAAACAAAAACGGATTTTGACACAATGCACCATGTATTTTCCTTCATTAACTGTTGAAATGGGAAGAAAGCAACTGCTGCCTGTTTTACATCATAAATGTATATGATCTGTAAGTTAGTTCATTCTGATTCCAGCTTCATCTGACTGTGCAGTTATATTACATACCACGTGTATCGCACCAATCTCCGCAGTCAGTTTTTCACGAATCAGATCTGGGGTGACTGACATATTTCCCGGGATAAAGTATCAGCTTTGGTGACGACGTCGACGTTTTTATAAACACCGAGGTTAATGATTTTAATGTACAGCACACAGCGCAGTTCTCTTCTAATTATGAAGTAACTACCGGTATGCCTTAGAAAGGAGGAGCTTAATAATAAAAACACCCATTTGGGCTTGGAATCAGAGAAAGTCCACGCCTCCTAAACAGTAATGACCAATCCCTTTATCGAACTGTTTACCAAAGGCATGAAAACTGACCAATCAAAGCAGAGAATTTGGGGTCCTTGCTGTTATCGGTGTTCTCTTCATTTGCATGATCGGAAAAGCCACATCATTTAATATAAGATGATCAAACCAAATTAAATCAATACAGAGGGTCAAAACGTTATTTGTTAATAACACGAATTTTGGCAAAATATTTAACTTAATTTTTTATACGCTTAATAATTGACTCCTGTATCGCATATTTGCTCAGGCCATACCTGGACTTCTTTAACGGGCTAGTTTGAAACGAAAGAGCCACAATACCAAAACAAATGAATAATGTTTTGATGATTCAAGTGGAGGAAAAAAAACAGGGCAGGATAGAGTTGTATCGCTTGAGATAAGGAGCCCTTGAAGGGTATTGCTGTATTGTATATATGAGGAAATTGTTAAATATTGCCAAGTGAACTGAACAGATGACATATGTATAAGTATAAGAAAAGTCTCCACGTTAGTAGCCTCCCTCTGGACAGGCGCTGGAGCTGCTGTAGAAAACAGGATGGTGGTCGAGGTGGAGAGTTTCTATGGCGTGTATATGCTGTACTGTACGAACCCGAAATTCAAGGGTCGAATATATATTGGCTTCACTGTGAACCCAGAGCGCCGTATCGGTCAACACAACGCAGGACGACACCGAGGAGGAGCGAAGAGAACCAGTGGCAGGGGACCATGGTGAGATTTCTGCTGAACATTTCATATGGACGACCAGCAGAGACCCCGGTGGTTCTGTAGTAATCGTACGTTTTTTATTCATTTTAAGGGAGATGGTTCTTATCATCCATGGCTTTCCATCTGATATTGCAGCTCTTCGGGTAAATATAATTTTCTCTTTATGTGTTGTATCTTGTCTTTCACTTCCCCTTTGTAGAAAATGTTCTTGTTTATGCTTATTTTCAAGCTACACTATGTAGCTTTTTGATGAATGAATAGTAGTGTTATCAACAAGAGAGTGCAGGGGAAAAAAATCTTCCAGTCCTTTACTTTACCCAAATACTCCTATAATAAATAAACCTATAAGAATGATTTATATTTTTGGAGTTCTCGGGACGGATTCCGCGGGAAATTGCATACATACATCCTAGGCTGCGACCGAAATTCCATACTTAACTACTACACAGTGCTCAGCGTAAACAAGTACTCCCCCTTTGAAAAGTAACATTTTAAACAATATCTCAATGAATATAAAAACAAATTCCAAAATGTTGACAAGACTAAGTTTTAACATCTGTTTAACTTATAACATGAAAGTAAGGTTAATAATATAACTTTGATTACACATTTTTCAGTTTTACTCAAATTAGGGTGATGCAAAATGAGTACACCCCACAACAAAAACTACTACATCTAGTACTTTGTATGGCCTCTATGATATTTAATGACAGCACCAAGTCTTCTAGGCATGGAATTAACATTTTGCAACATCTATCTTTTTCCATTCCTCAAGAAGAGTGATTCTCAACTCGTCTCTTCAGAATTCCCCATAGGTGTTCGACTGGGTTCAGATCAGGAACCACTGAATCACTTTCACCCTGTTCTTCTTCAGAAATCCAACAGTGGCCTTAGATGTGTGTTTAGGATCATTGTCATGTTGGAAAAGTGCATGACGCCCAAGGGCACGGAGAGATGGTAGCATCTTCTCTTTCAGTATAGAGCAGTACATCTGTGAATTCATGATGCCATCAATGAAATGCAGCTCATCGACACCAGCAGCACTCATGCAGCCCCACATAAGGACACTGCCACCACCATGTTTCACTGTAGGCACCATGCATTTTTCTTTGTATTCCTCACCTTTGCGACGTTTTGAAGCCAACAGTTCCAAAAACATTTATCTTGGTCTCATCACCCCACGTTTAGTGGGGTGTACTCATTTTTGCATCACCCTAATTTGAGTAAAACTGAAAATTTTGTTCTCTAAGTTATATTATTAACCTTACCTTCATGTTATTAGTTAAACCAATATTATATAAGATGTTATATTTCCCAAATGAAAGCCTAAGCCCTCAACTATGCAAAAAGTACCCGCTTGACCTACTATTTACCGCAAGATTTTGAAGTGTGTGTACGATGGACAATTTACACAATCCCATGAGGCCACGGGAGAGGATATATGAGTGGTAGTGAAGCGACGCAACTGACGCTGCTAGGTCACATAGGTCGGTGCGGGCTGTGTGTGTTCACTACTCGCCACTACAAATGTGTGTGCACTGGATGGGTTAAATGCAGAGGGTTTCTATACTTGGAAAACCTTCACATGTCATTTTCAGTTTGGACAGGGCCAGAAAAGTAACTTTGGCATGGGTAGCATAAAGCTGAAAGTTGGTTGTCACAACGAACCAGAAAAATTGACCATGAATCATTTAAAATCCACTCTGTGTCCTGTGTCCATGTGTACAGTGGTGCCTCGAACCACATTTATCTGAGGTGCACAGTTGAAGCTCAACCAAAACTTCTGCAAGAGGCATGCGGTTTTATTTTTTTTTTTTTTTTTTGTGCTGAAAGTTACATAATGTACATAGCATTAGTAACAAAAAAAAAGGTAAGATTGTGCAAACAGATTGATTAACATAATGGTAAAAGAGTAAAGAAAATAATTTTAGGATAAAAAAAATTTCAAATTGAACAGTAAAACATTCCAGTCACATTACTGTAATAAAAATTGTGAGGTGAAAATGTGCGGTTTGTCTTTGTTTTAGTTCTTTGTTAATCTTTCCTCTGCTAGTTTGAGTGGGCTTGGCAGCATCCGCACATCTCTCGTCGTCTGTCCCATGTTGCCCGGCGCAGCCGTAAAGAGTCCAGTTTGCAGTTCCACTGGCGTGTGGTGTCAAACATGCTGCGGGTGGCGCCGTGGAGTCGACTCCCCCTCACTGTGCGCTGGTTAAAGCAGGAGTACCGGATGGACTTTGCCCCTGTGTTGCAGCCTCCTCTGCACATTCCTCTGGCGTTTGGCTGTGTTCGTGCTAAGAGGAAACCGCAGCAGGAGTGCGAGGAGCAAGAGGAGAGACAGGTGGAGCAGTGCGTGTTGTGTGGGGTGTTTGTTAAGGTTAGTTCCACTCTGCTTTCAAAGTAGTTTTGAGATACCAGCTCAAGATGTTGCAGGAGTAACTGTCTCAATCCTTTGGGTTTTGCTTCTTTTTTTTGTGTGTGTGTGATTTCAGGCTGTGGATAGACTATCTTGTTTCCACCCTTCCTGTCAAATGGTTTGTCACCTGATTTGCCTGGCTAAACACTTTCTAAAGGCAGACCCTTTCCACCTACTTCCTGTTGAGGGAAAGTGCCCTGGCTGTCATCACTCGGTGCTGTGGGGGAGTTTGATACGCCATAAAAACGGCTGTTATGGTGATTTGGAAGAAATTACCTCATCCTCATCTCAGGTCAGCTTTAATATGGTATCTGAATGTATTAAAGGGTAAGTTCACCAAAAAATGAAAA
The DNA here is from genome assembly GCF_018812025.1 of Megalobrama amblycephala. NCBI lineage: Eukaryota > Metazoa > Chordata > Actinopteri > Cypriniformes > Xenocyprididae > Megalobrama > Megalobrama amblycephala. The sequence continues at coordinate 50,177,934 of NC_063046.1, forward strand.
TTACCCCATAATTTACTCACTCTCAAGCCATTCTAGGTGTATATGACGTTCTTCTTTCTGATGAACACAATCAGAGTTATATTAAAAATATCCTGACTCTTCCAAGCTTTATAATGGGAGTGATTGGTGGATTTTGGTGAGATTTTGAAGCCCAAAAAAGTGCATCCATTGATCATAAAAAGTACTCCACGTAATTAAAGGGTTAGTTCACCCAAAAATGAAAATAATGTCATTTATTACTCACCCTCATGCCGTTCCACACCCGTAAGACCTTCGTTCATCTTCAGACCACAAATTAAGATATTTTAGTTGAAATCCGATGGCTCCGTGAGGCCTGTGTAGCCAGCAATGACACTTCCTCTCTCAAGATCCATAAAGTTACTAAAAACATGTTTAAATCGGTTCATGTGAGTACAGTGGCTCAGTATTTATATTATAAAGCGACGAGAATATTTTTGGAGCGCCAAAAAAAACTAAATAAAGACTTATTTAGTGATGGCCGATTTCAAAGCACTGCTTCAGGAAGCTTCGTAGCACAGATGAATCAGTGTGTCGAATCTGCTGTTCGGAACACCAAAGTCACGTGATTTCAGCAGTTTGGTGGTTTGACACGCGATCCGAATCATGATTCGACACAAAAGATTCATAATGCTCCGATGCTTCCTGAAGCAGTGTTTTGAAATCGGCCATCACTAAATAAGTTGTTATTTTTTTTTTTTTTTGGTGCTCCAAAAATATTCTCGTCTCTTTATAATATTAATATTTAACCACTGTACTCACATGAACTGATTTAAATATGTTTTTAGTACATTAATGGATCTTGAGAGAGGAATGTCATTGCTGGCTATGCAGGCCTCACTGAGCCATCGGATTTCAACTAAAATATCTTAATTTGTGTTCTGAAGATGAACAAAGGTCTTACAGTTGTGGAACAGCATGAGGGTGAGTAATTCATTACATTTTTGGGTGAACTAACCCTTTAATAAAGGCAAGACAGAAGCTTGTTATTTTACTTTATAAAGTTTTTAAATAAGGATATTTTTCTTACACAAGCGCATCGGTTCACTTCAGAAGGCCTTTATTAATCCCCGGAGCTGCTTGGAGTTTTAGAATTGATGAATGCACTTTTTTGGGCTTCAAAATCTCATCCTCCAATCACTCCAATTATAAAGCTTGGAAGAGTCAGGATATTTTTTAATATAACTCTGATTGTGTTTGGCTGAAAGAAGAAAGTCATATACACATAGGATGGCTTGAGGGTGAGTAAATTAGGGGTCATTTTCATTTTTGGGTGAACTATCACTTTAATATGTGTTGTCAATAAATTACACTATTTTCATTTAAACAGAGTCACTGGACGGATGAACTACAGTTGTGAAGACAATGTGATACAGCCGTTTCTGCATTTTAAGAAGTATTTATTGGACTGGAGAGTCTGAACTGACACAGAATGACTCATTAAGGTCAAGTCATCTGTACATCCTAAAAAATGTGGAATAAACAAGGATACACAGAATGAGATGACGCGTTTAACTTTTGAAATATAAGAACATCTTTAGACACATTTTAAAATATGAAATAAAACATTTTAATTCAGCAATAATAATTGTTAAACATTGTGTGTAAGCTCAGTTATGATGAGAATGACAATTACTGTTTTGTTTTTTAAACTGTGACAAAAGTTTTTAAATGTGGTTATTTTTATCTGAAATCACGTGTGGTCATATTTATTGAACAATAAATCAGCGAATTTGTGTTTTTGTATATGTGTGTGAACATTATTTTTTTCCCCCTATTCCTTGGTTGCGATGTTGAATTACCACTCACAAACAAATTTTTAGTATGTTTATACTTACTAGATGGAAACAGATGAACATTAGTAAGAATCTATAAACCGTGAGGATGATTATTGATGCAATAAATAAAGGCTGAATTCCCAGAAGTGTATATAAACCCTGCAGATCAGCAGCTTTTTATAATTGCTTGGTTTGATCGAGTAGTTTGACAACTAATAGTGAGTTTGAAGTGGGATTAGGAGGATTTTTGAAAGCAGTCATAACTGTTTTTACAATTATTATAATTTTTGCAATACTGATCAGTGCCATTGGTGGGACAGAAACACAGCAGCACTGAGTCTACAATGGTTGTGCCCACAATATAGATTATAAAGGCCTGGCTGGAACAATCATAATTCATTGATATCTGTCTATTCAGTTGACAAGGTGATTAAATTCAAAATATTTTATATATTTGAGGTATAAAATAAAACATACTGTATGTAAAAGAAAATTTATGCAAATTAAATTATTAAAAGTGATGGAATATTAGAAACAAACTGAAATATGTTTCATAAAATATTGAGTGTAAATTCACAGTGCTGGTGAAAGTTACTTTTAAAAGTAATGCATTACAACATTACGTTACTTTCTAAATAACTACTTGTGCTACAACTTAGTTACTGCTAGGTACTGGGCTAGCTTGCTTGTTTTTTAATTAAAAAAAAGTTGTCAAATGTAAACACCCTTTCACACCAAAAGTGTAAATTCATGCCCGCACAGTAGAGGGCACAGCTCAATCAAACCTTTCAGCTGTGCTGCCATTCTGGACTGCAGAAGAATAGGACACAGGAGAAGAAAGTTCAATACACTTACTTTAAAGGGTTAGTTCACCCAAAAATGAAAATTCTGTCATTTATTACTCACCCTTGTGCCGTTCCACAGCCGTAAGACCTTCGTTAATCTTCAGAACACAAATTAAGATATTTTAGTTGAAATCCGATGGCTCAGTGAGGCTTCCATAGGGAGCAATGGACATTTCCTCTCTCAAGATCCATTAATGTACTAAAAACATATTTAAATCAGTTCATGTGAGTACAGTGGTTCAATATTAATATTATAAAGTGACGAGAATATTTTTGGAGCGCCAAAAAAACAAAATAATGACTTATTTAGTGATGGCCGATTTCAAAACAATGCTTCAGGAAGATTCGGAGCACAAATGAATCAGTGTGTCATCACTGATCGTGATTCAGATCGCGTGTCAAACTGCCAACGGCTGAAATCACGTGACTTTGGCGTTCCGAACAGCAGATTCGACACACTGATTCATCTGTGCTCCGATGCTTCCTGAAGCAGTGTTTTGAAATCGGCCATCACTAAATAAGTCGTTATTTAGTTTTTTGGCGCTCCAAAAATATTCTCGTTGCTTTATAATATTAATATTGAACCACTGTACTCACATGAACTGATTTAAATATGTTTTTAGTACATGAATGGATCTTGAGAGAGGAATGTCATTGCTGGCTATGCAGGCCTCACTGAGCCATCGGATTTCAACTAAAATATCTTAATTTGTGTTCTGAAGATTAACGAAGGTCTTGCAGGTGTGGAACGGCATGAGGGTGAGTAATAAATGACATTATTTTCATTTTTGGGTGAACTAACCCTTTAACAATAAAACACAAATGTGATGTTTATCTATAGTCATTGTTGCGTATTGCTATGGGTGATTTGAATCATCTAAGGTCAGCAGCAAAGACATTGCTTAATAAAGTAAGATTAAATACATAAAGTATATTTGTATTATTTAACATTTAATTACTGCCAGTTAGCATTTCAGTGTTTTTATTCATTTTGAGGAATACTGAATCTGTTTTTGTGCAAATGAGATGAGTAAATGCATGCTCACATTTAGTCTACAATAACCATCATGTTTATACAGCGCATACAAAGCCTCTGCATCTCACAACATGGGGACAGAAGAGGTGTCAGTCAATGAATAGGGAAACAAAGTAACTTGCGTAACATATTTTAAAAAGTAACACATATTTGGTAGTAAATGTAAAAGTAATGCGATACTTTACTAGTTCCTTGAAAGTAATCTAATTAGTACATAACTCAAGTTACTTGTAATGCGTTACTCCCAACACAGATGCCTGAAATGTATAAAAGTGATCATTCAATTCTGATACACATGTTGAACAAACAGTGGTTATATAGATCTATATTGTGGATATATATTTCTCCAGGCTCTGAAGGTCTCATCACTGAATCTGTCCTCACCGAGGATCTGGAAGTCTGTTAACCGTGATTACCGGCTGAAAGAGAGTAGAATTAGAGAGTTGTCATCATATCTTTCAAAACAGCACCTTACAACATGATCTACAATTTGAATTTTCACGGGGTCTTACCATACTAGACGTGGGACAGCAGCACTGAATGACCTTGCAGCAGTATGCAGCTAAAGTGGCAGAAAGGGCAATCTGGACTGAAAGCACCAGCTTTTGTAATGCTAGGTAATTTTCAAAACCTGTCTGTAGGTGGGTAAAAAGATGAAAAAGTCAAGTCATTTATTCATACAGCGCTGTATACAATGAAATACAGACTGTTGCTTCATAGTAATGAAAATAACAGCACTGATGTTTCAAAATTCTTCACTCATTCTTCATTCTTCAATTTTAGCTATAAAGCAGCTTTAAAAAAGATTCATATGTCATTATTCAGCTCAATTTTGTTGATTGAATTTAGATTAACAGTGTCAGTGTAGCAAAGTTCATCAGTTAGGAAACTAACTCAATTCAACTATATAAAGAAGCTCTACAGAAGACATTATTGAGCTCAAGTCAGTTCAGTTCAATAACAGTGCAACATTCATCAATTATGAAACAAGTTCAATTCAGCTATAAGCAGCTCTACAGAAAGAAATAGTGTTGTTATTCTGCTCAAGACAGTTCAGTGTTAATTCAGTTCAGTTTAATAAACTGTTGAAGCTGCAAACAAATATAAAACAGCTTTACAGAAGACAATAGTGTTATCATCCAGCTCAATTCAGTTTTGTTCTCATTCAATAGTGCAGTCAAATCGATAATTAAAGACAGCAATGTAAGTTGTTCTCATCTTAACATGGATTAAGAGAACTAACAGTTAGCTGTTACAATTTTGTGACAGCATTCAATTATGAACTGTGTGCCTGGCCTCCCCTACCCATATGAATACCATATGAGAATTGTTACAATACATTTTCATGACTTACTTCTAAATGTCTACATATTGTCCTTTGGGAGGGTTTTAAATCAGGATTCCAACAATAAAATAGGGAAGTGAAAACACTTAGGTGCAGTAAAATGCAGATCACAGAGGTTGTACAGGCCACGACTTGCATTCCTAAACAGGCCTTCAGCTGCGGAGAAACACAGTGTTATTGGATGCACCAAAACAACGACATTCTGCATGTTTGGTGACCAAAAGGTCATATTTCCTTATTGAATTAAATAAAATTATGTGTCTGAAAACTTACAGTTGGGAGGTGAAGATTCTGTGCAGCTATTGCCAAACATCCAGCGATAATTATCTATAAAAGGGAAAGATCAGGACATATTATACATGGTGTCTTCAGAAAACATTCAGATTTCAGCCCTTGGTTTTTCTCTCTTATCACACATATCAGGTTAACCTTGTTTCAAAATAGATTTACTGACTGATCTGCGGTGTTGGACTTGATTTGGAAAGGCACAATTTTCTTTATAATATCCCATGGAGGTTCAGCAAAACAACGTCCAGGGTAGACTTTGAGGCCCTCCAAAACAGCATTGTGTCAGTCTGCACATAACAATGTGTTACTGTTTAATGAATTGTTTTGTGTTTCAGAACTGTTTTACCTTTAAAAACCTATATTAGGATGTTGAAGCATGTTATCCTATAAGGTCAGTATGTGTTCAGTAAGTTAACTTAAAATACATGACATAAAATACATCAGTAATACCCCTTGTGATTTTTAAAGCTTTCAACAAATGGCTAAATGGCTCTTGACTGAATAACTTCTTTTGTAACTTTAATAAGGATTAATCTATATTTAATTTATACATGAGATGAAGATATGAAGAGCAGTGTTACTTTACAGTTCAATACCTGGTTACTACTGTTAGACCTACCCGAAAAACTTCAAGCACTGTTTATTTCATTCTTTGCTCTATTACTTGTTTTTTTGTTTATAGATAAACAATATATAGCCTAAACAAACTAACAGACTAGATTATTTCTAAATAAACTCTCTTATTGATTTGTTCTTAATTTATGACTGACTGTTTACTTGTCTTTAATCATGTTTGAACTTTATTTTAGTTAGGTAAGTAGTTTTTGCTGTGGTATCGAAATTGGAATTGTGAATGGTGAAATTTCACAAAATTTCTAAAATTTAAATTTTTAGTGTCATAACCTTATTTATTAGAATTTAAGGTCACATGGGTCAAAAACAACGAAAATATATATGTATGTACAGTATGTATATCTATCTATTTTAAAGGATTAGTTCACTTTCAAATTAAAATTTCCTGATAATTTACTCACCTTCATGTCATCCAAGATGTTCATGTCCTTCTTTCTCCAGTCGAAAAGAAATTAAAGTTTTTGATGAAAACATTCCTGGATTTTTCTCCATATAGTGGACTTCAATGGGCACCAAACGGTTGAAGGTCAAAATTACAGTTTCAGTGCAGCTTCAAAGGGCTTTAAATGATACCAGACTAGGAATAAGGGTCTTATCTAGAGAAACCATCACTCATTTTCTGAAAAAAAAAAATTAAATAAATTAATTAATTAAACAAGTATAAACAAGTTTTAACAATAAATGCTCACTTTGATCTAGCTCTCTTCTTCTTCTTCTTCTCTATTAGAATTCCAGCAGTGTAGACACTGCTAAGTGTATTACTGCCCTCCTCAGGTCAAAGTTTGAACTAATTGTTATATACTTGCACTAGAATATTGTATATGACAATTTAGTTCAAACTTTGACCTGTGGAGGGCAGTAATACACTTAGCAATATCTACACTGCTGGAATTCAAATAGAGAAGAAGAAGAGAGCTAGTTCAAGATGAGCATTTATGGTTAAAATGTATAAAATGTTCAAATGTTTTTAGAAAATGAGTGATGGTTTCTCTAGATAAGACCCTTATTCCTTGTCTGGGATCGTGAAGAACACTTTGAAGCTGCAATGAAACTGTAATTTTGACATTCCACTGATTGGAGTTCATTGAAGTCCACTATAAGGAGAAAAATCCTGGAATGTTTTCATCAAAAACCTTAATTTCTTTTCGACTGAAGAAAGACAGAAATTAACATCTTGGATGACATGGGGGTGAGTAAATTATCAGGAAATTTTAATTAGAAAGTGAACTAATCCTTTAATTTTTTTTGTGGTGGTGCCAGTGAAAATTTTGTCAGGGCAAGTAAAAATGAGCTAGTGGCCCGAAAGGGCTACAAAAACCCTTTAGCGTTGAGGTTTATTCACTGAAATGAAGAGTGTGACAACTAGCCCCAGTCTTCCCTTTTTATCAAATATTGTATAATTTTCAGTGTTTTATTCGTTTTGTTTTTTAGTTTTATCAAATAGGCCTACTTCATTTTTATCACGTAGTCTATGTATACACATGTTTAGACATTCATAATAATTATTTAATTAACTGATGTCTCAATTCAACTTCTGTATTCAACTTACGAAAAAAGCGTAACTGCCGTCGCATCAGTTACGCTTGTTTCGTAAGATGAATACGGAAGGCATAAGCGTAAGCATTTTGAACTGCTGGAGGCATTACACTTTCTTCGTAAGTTGAATACGGAAGGCGGTCTGGCGAAAGCTAGTTATTTTACTTTATAACGTGTTAAATATGATTTTTTTTCTTACACAAACACACCGCTTCAGCCGTGTGGAGTACATTTATAATGGATGGATGCACTTTTTTGAGTTTCAAACAGGCGGTTTCCGTGTACTGCCATTATAAAGCTTAGGAGCATCAGGGTGATTGTCTGAAAGAAGAAAGTCATATACAGTTGCACGAAAAAGTATGTGAACCACTTGCAGAATCTGTGTGAGTGAATTTGACCTTTTTTTTTTTTTTTTTATCATTCCTCACTTGCAAGCATATTAATAAAGGGGCTCATACTATAGCTAAATTTCAACTTGTTCAGTCACTTCTGGTTCTCAGAACCCCCAATAGCTTGTTCTTCATTGTTGCATCTCCATGGATCAGACAGAAAACTACATACTGTACTTCATAGATTATTCAACCTTCATTGAATTTTATGTATAATCAATGAACTCTGAGTTCGTTGAATTCTGATGGATTCCAATGAATTCTGAGTTTGTCTGTTTCAAAAAGTAACCAAAAAAGTAAACACTAAATGTTTAACTTTCTATATTGTCAAAATAAATAATTGCAACAGTTCTATCATAATTAAAATTAAACTCATTAGGCCTACAAAGAAAATTCTTTTGAATTCCCATTTGCTGATGCATAAATGTGATACATTTTTATTTGTACTTTATAAATTAGCATCTTCTAGTACAAATGCACAGTTCTCACATTTATTTATGCATTAAAAAATTACATATAAGCTTGTGCCTTATATTGTGATCTCACATAGCAGAATATTTTAGTCCAGAGACATGTGACGCATATAAAGGCCTACATGCATGCAGTTTTAACGCAGCTTTAATCGCCTTTTTTGGTTATTTCATGACTTAATAGACGACAAAACTACGACGTTGCATTTATAATGAGTACAGCGCACCAAATTTGCGCGTGATTGAAAAGTGCGCGGTCTTGCAACCCACCAGCTGAGAAACATTTACGTAAGCTATAGCTATATAATGTTCGCCGTTCACTGTTGTTCTGCTGAAGCTCATTCGGCACCTGTATCGTTTCCGCGCGCGTTTGACTTGCGCCTGGCGCTGAGGCGAAGTTGGAGTGCGCGTCTGAAAAGTCTCCCGTTTTTGTGGTGTTAAAGAGACGGTTCTGCGTTTAAATAAACGCAATTCTTGTCAACAACAACAACAACAAAAAAAGTAGACAGAAACAGCAATTGTGAGCGGGGTGGCCAAGCTTAGGCCAAGGGTGGCCACGGCCACCCCCTGGCTCCGCCCCTGAGTGTAGGCTACTCACGATCACGGAGGTACCGCCGCTCGCTGCGTCTGCAATCGTGGACATGCCATTCACATAAAACAACAAGATCGCAAATGACAGAAACACTGCCATCGCAATCTGCGTTACCTGTAATGAACCACAAAACATGTACGAAAATTAACCACGGGTGTATTATATTAAATAGTTCCTTTAGCCTGACATTTGTACCTGTAAAAACACTATAACCACGAATTTGCAATTGTTACTAAACCATGCTTATTATAATGATAATCAATCTGCCAAAAAAATGGTTACTACAGTTATTATTCTGTACAGTAATTTTTCACATCCATGAACAAGAGTGTGTAAGCAAAAAAAAAAAAAAAAAAAAAACTATGTCGGCAGAGCTGTAAAGTACACGCACTCCTAGTATTTTGGGTTCAGCCTCCAAGTATTTGAGTTTTTGGTTGGGGTTTTTCTGAAATCGGATGTCCAGAATCTCTCCGGGGTTCCGATCTTCCCAAGACTGAATCTGAGGTTCATCTGTCGACGACATTTTCATGATTAAAGGAATTAATACACACTTACATTTATAAACACAACAATTTAGCCAAACTCATATTCGTTTCGATTCAATTCAGCAACATAAACAAATCTATAATTCTGTGAATTTCACAGAGAGAGAGAGAGAGAGAGAGAGAGAGAGAGGAATCCCCTTTTCCTGGAATTCCTGGAGCAGTCCTAACAAAATTAAGCGGAAAAATAACTCGCAGTAATACAAAAACAAACGTACCTGCCATTTTGTTGATCCCAGTAGCCTAAATTCTCTCGAAAATACTTTGAAGGTTTTAAAATACTTAATTTCTCCACGCACTTCTCTCTTCTGTTTTGGAGTGTATTGGTCCCGCCCCGTTATGAAATCGGGTTCAAGAACATCTGAAAACAGTTAGTCAGCTGACAGCAGCCCTGATACTGAATAAAAGCCCCAAATATCCACAGACTTATATCGGCTCTCTTATAGTTAGAGCTGTAGTCTGATGACACTTACAAAAATAAGTTTACTCAAGTGTGCTATTAGTAGCCTCTACTTTTTTAAACTAAAAATGAGAAAGTATATATACTTTTTATGTACTCAATGAAGTTTTTGGCAGAATATGAGAAGTTGTGTGTGGAGTGACGCGAGTTACATGGCGATGCTCCAGAATGGTGTCTTCGAAAATCTGCTGAGAAATCTAATAATAAATGCATCTCTGCCACAGTGAAGCATGGAGGAAGAGGTGTCACTGTGTGCGGAGCATTTAGCTGCTGCTATTGTTGAGCTGCTTCATTGTGAAAAGTCACTTAATGCTTTGGAGAATATTGCAGAATGGCTTGCTTCCTACAAATTAAAAGTTGTTATCTAAAGAAGAATGATCAGATGTTATTTTTCAACAACAAGATGATGCTCCTGCCCACAATGAAAAGATAATCAAGAAGTGGCTTGAGAACAAGTTCATCAGGCTCATGTTTTGGCTTTGGTTAGAGTCCTGACTTGAACCCTTTATATGGTGAATATTCAGGAAGACATTTTTCAGCTACTCATGAAATGTTTGAAACCATTAACAAGTTACACCACTAATTCTTCTTCCTGTAAAAAGCTGTCTGCAAGCTGCAGAAGGCTATTCCATGCCAAGTTCATTTATCTACAGTATTTGTGCAGTTTTTGCTCATTTCATGAGAAGTGATTTGTGATTAAAATAGTTAAAGTGTTAGTTCACCCAACTGTCATTCATTACTCACCCTCATGTCGTTCCACACCCGTAAGACCTTTGTTCATCTTTGGAACACAAATAAAAAGATATAAACCCAATTCCAAAAAAGTTGGGACACTGTACAAATTGTGAATAAAAAAGGAATGCAATAATTTACAAATCTCATAAACTTATATTTTATTCACAACAGAATATAGATAACATATCAAATGTTGAAAGTGAGACATTTTGAAATGTCATGCCAAATATTGGCTCATTTTGGATTTCATGAGAGCTACACATTTCAAAAAAGTTGGGACAGGTAGCAATAAGAGGCCGGAAAAGTTAAATGTACATATAAGGAACAGCTGGAGGACCAATCTGCAACTTATTAGGTCAATTGGCAACATGATTGGGTATAAAAAGAGCCTCTCAGAGTGGCAGTGTCTCTCAGAAGTCAAGATGGGCAGAGGATCTCCAATTCCCCCAATGCTGCATCGAAAAATAGAGGAGAAATATCAGAAAGGAGTTTCTCAGAGAAAAATTGCAAAGAGTTTGAAGTTATCATCATCTACAGTGCATAATATCATCCAAAGATTCAGAGAATCTGGAACAATCTCTGTGTGTAAGGGTCAAGGCCGGAAAACCACACTGGATGCCGTGATCTTCGGGCCCTTAGACGGCACTGCATCACATACAGGAATGCTACTGTAATGGAAATCACAACATGGGCTCAGGAATACTTCCAGAAAACATTGTCGGTGAACACAATCCATTGTGCCATTCGCTGTTGCCGGCTAAAACTCTATAGGCCAAAAAAGTCATATCTAAACATGATCCAGAAGCGCAAGTGTTTTCTCTGGGCCAAGGCTCATTTAAAATGGACTGTGGCAAAGTGGAAAACTGTTCTGTGGTCAGACGAATCAAAATTTGAAGTTCTTTTTGGAAAACTGGGACGCCATGTCATCCGGACTAAAGAGGACAAGGACAACCCAAGTTGTTATCAGCGCTCAGTTCAGAAGCCTGAATCTCTGATGGTATGGGGTTGCATGAGTGCGTGTGGCATGGGCAGCTTACACATCTGGAAAGGCACCATCAATGCTGAAAGGTATATCCAAGTTCTAGAACAACATATGCTCCCATCCAGACGTGGTCTCTTTCAGGGAAGACCTTGCATTTTCCAGTATGACAATGTCAGACCACATACTGCATCAATTACAACATCGTGGCTGCATAGAAGAAGGATCCGGGTACTGAAATGACCAGCCTACAGTCCAGATCTTTCACCCATAGAAAACATTTGGTGCATCATAAAGAGGAAGATGCGACAAAGAAGACCTAAGACAGTTGAGCAACTAGAAGCCTGTATTAGACAAGAATGGGACAACATTCCTATTCCTAAACTTGAGCAACTTGTCTCCTCAGTCCCCAGACATTTGCAGACTACTATAAAAAGAAGAGGGGATGCCACACAGTGGTAAACATGGCCTTGTCCCAACTTTTTTGAGATGTGTTGATGCCATGAAATTTAAAATCAACTTATTTTTCCCTTAAAATGATACATGTTCTCAGTTTAAACATTTGATATGTCATCTATGTTGTATTCTGAATAAAATATTGAAATTTGAAACTTCCACATCATTGCATTCTGTTTTTATTCACAATTTGTACAGTGTCCCAACTTTTTTGGAATCGGGTTTGTATTTTTGATGAAATCTGAGGGTATCTGATCCACACATAGGCAGCAACGTCATTGCACCTTTTGACATCCAGAAAGGTAGTTAAAAACATGGTTAAAATATTCAATGTGACTACAGTCAACCTCAATCTTTTGAAGCGACAAGAATACTTTTTGTGTGCTAAAACAAAACAAAAATAATGACTTTATTCAACAATTTGAACTGTTGCCATATAGTGAACTCAGTGCAGGCTTCCTTGTTTTCATCCGAATGCCGGCTCATTATTGGCCAGATCCTATTTTGCCATGTTTGTCTTGGCCCTTCTCTCTTTTTTTTTTTGCCCAGGAGTGTATACTTGACTTATACTGAACAATCTAGGTATATATGGCATATAGCCTACTTGTACTCAATCTTTTGATCGATATAAAAGTATAATTAAATATTCTAAGTATACTTGGCTTGTAGTTGTGTTTACTCTTTTGATTGAGTAGAAGACCATTAAATACTTTTTAAACACAGTTTTACTGCCTTATAAACTTACACGTTTTGGTATCCAATAGCCTACAATATATTTGATGTTTAAAAATATTGATTTATAAAGAAAACATGTATGTTCTTAATTCTGTGTGTGTGAATTTTTGTGTAGCACATGGAAATATACTTCAAATCTACTTAAAGTCAAGTTATTTCAAGTACAAATGTTAATACCTAAACAAAAACAATATAATTTATAAAATACAAATTATAATGTATTATATAACAAAATATATAGGCCTATATATAAATAGAAAACTATAAGTATGATGTTAAGTTCACTTAAACAAATCATAAGTATGCACTATAAAACTACTAAACTAGTAGTTTACTGAGAGTATACTTCTATAGTGTACTTTCATAAACTAATAAATATGACAAGCATTTAAGTAGTAAACTATTAGTATACTTATAAGTTCACTTGTAGTGCAACTACTTGTGTACTCAAAGTTTACTATTGTTACACTTAAAGTATACTTTATACAGTAAAAGTGGTCCAATTTAGTCTCCAAGTAGTATTAAAATAGTAGCATACTTCTAGTACATTAATATTAGTATACTTAAAAATATAATTGAACTTAATAAAATGAACTTATTTTTTTGTAAGGGGACCCACAGCACAGTTGTTTAGTCTGATGTCTTTCATTAACAACTTGTGTTCATTCAAAAAAAAAAAAAAAAAAAAAAAAATCAATATATAAAAATTAAGAAAATGTAATTCAAATGCGATTCATTGAAAGTGTTTGAAAATTATGTGTGCGTAGCATTGCATAAACTCAGAAACAAATGACTTAAACACTGTCACTTAAAGTTGCACACTTTTTACAGAGCAAATCATCTGTATTATTAAAATAAAATATGTTATGGTATGTTTAAATGAAATATACAGCAGGCTATTCTACAAACAATATCTTTCATTTTTTTGTTAAAACTGTTGAAAAATGATCAAAAAACACTGTCTTGAGAGGTAGTTTTTTTTTTTATTTTATTCCAAATAGCATCACAAGGCATTCACACATACAGCCATTCACACAAACACCTTCAATAAATGTTTCAAACACAAATGTACATTTATCTTCATCATATATAAATTATAAAAATAGAAACTTAGAATACAACATATCTGTACATCAATTAACATATTTATTTATTCAGAATAAACAACAAAGGGCATGTAACACTAACTGATCTGCTATTTTTATGATTATCAACATAAAACCATTGTGGACAAGTCTAACTACAGCAGATTTATTACGGTACAATAAGAGGGTGAAGACGTGTTATAAACTATCACCATTAACTCAAGAGAAGATCGAGATTTTGTGAATGAGAAGTTTATGGGGTTAAATGTACCTGTTTTATTATTTTACTGAGCACTGACAAAGAGATCTATTCAGAAGACAAGATATATTGTTACCTTCACTTTGCTTGACAATGTTACAAATATTTGTTTTACAAAAAAGAAAAAAAAAAAAAAAAAGGTACAAAATAAATAAATGGAGAACATACAGTAGATCCAAGTTATTCTAATGGAAAATGGCAGTAAATGGCATTTAATGTGGTCCAACCTTTAAGATGGCAGTTTTACACTTAGGAAGAACTCCCTCTAGTGGTGAAAAGAGAATAAAAAAAAACATGTTTGAAAGATATTTCTCACATTTTCTTTTATATTCACAGATATTTACATACTCCTGAAACAGACATCATTATGGCTACATAAATAGAACACTCATTGTACTAAGAGTGCTTTAGGTTACGCCGTAGCCCCTGATCGTTGTATTACAAATCTGGAGCTCTGTATTCATGGCTGCTTTGTCTCATGCACTTTAGTGGGGCTAAACACACCTTCAAATGGCACATTCTCTGTCCTTAAAGGGAAACTCAAAACAATCAAACATTTCCTTCACTCTTCATTTCATCTGACAACTTCATGCTAAACAATTTAAAGTGACATCCATCATCTTGTGGTCCTTTGTCTGTGCAGATTATTACGAACAGAACATGCTACATCTGGTCCCTATACGGATGGCAGTGGATGCACAAAACACAGCCAGCTCCGTTCCAGAGAAAAATAACTGCCTTGCTCTGGGAATGTGGCTGGTTTATTTTATAGTGGCCAAATTCTCACCATCTGGTATCAGTTCACAGGTTTGACATGCTCTCTCCTACTGAGAGAAGATTGCTAAATAGTTTTGTTACTCATTTTCTCTCTCCATTAAGACTTGGGCACTATAAGTCAGGACCGGCTCATGTTCCCATGAGGGCACACTCTTTGGAGGTCCATTTGAGTTATTATTTCCATATATCCTACACCAAGGGGCCCGTTGAATCAGCCTGTACTGTATGCTCTGAGGACCCCTACAATCCAGCCCTGCCATAGGCCACGGTACCTTCATTAGCAGTACATTAACAGACCTCTTTATCTATAAGGCAAAAAAAAAAAAAAAAAAACGCGTTTCCAGTATCTCTGTCATTCGGTCATTAAATGCTGCTGTGAAGCATCAATCACAGAGCTATTTTTGGTGACAAATCAAATCATTTTATTTCAGTAATCGGCCCAGGATGAGCAGATTCTTCACGACTTTGTACTGCTCTGGTCTGCGGACCATTTGAATCCTCAAAGAGGAAGCGGACCGAGCAACTACAGAATTACACACACAGATGCACAGACTATGTCCACATGTGTGCGCATGGCTTTGAGGATGGTACGCAAAAGTGCTCATGATGTCGCCCATCCGTCTGATCAAACATGCAAAACCAGTAGGATAGACACAGCATGTTATGTACACAGGAGTGAACGGACTGGATGCTGTTGTAATGGAGTAGTAGAGGAGTCAGTTGTGTATGTGCTTCTTTGTGTATCTGCGCATGTTAATCGTATATTTGGAATGTGTATCAGTTTCTTTGATTGTCTGCTATCCTCTTCTCCTCCAGCCCTCCATCTGTGTTTGTGAGCCTTTCACAGAATTTAGTTTAAAAAAAAATCACGCGTTTGCCGGTCTTCAGATAGAGCTTTCTTCGCACAGTGCCAGTGGTGCTCCTCTTAGGCAAGCCATCTTAGACAACTCCTCCTCCATCTCACGAAGCCCCTCCCCCAGCCCCTCCTCCTCTCCATCTGGCCCCGCCCTTTCTCTTCCATCCAGCTCCTCTGCCAGGTTCACAGCTGACTCCTGCAGTTTCAGTTCACTTGAGTTGGTGTAAAAATGCCTGCCGTTGTGCCCACCCGGGTGAATACTGTGTCCGTTTAGCGTCCCGTTCCTTTTCTCTGTCAACGGAACAGCCTCCGACAACAGACTGGCGCTGCTTGGAGACTGCGGCGTGTCTGTAGAAGGAAGCAAGTCCCGCCCTTTTTCCAATGTGGACGATGAGTGCCCGCCCCCTCTCATGCCACCTTGTCGTTTGTAAATTAGAAACAAGAGGAAGCCACCCAATACAAAACCTATGACGAAAAAAATGATGTGCGAGGCCAGGAAGTGTCGGCTACCCGCGATGGCCACGTTCCCCCCCATGCTGGGGTTTTCGAGGGTCAGTTGGTATTCGGCTCTGCGACAGGGTGGCTGATCTCTGCCCACTTCATCACATAGGCACCTGTAGGTGCCCAGGCTCTTATTTGTGACCTGCACCTCCAGGTCATAGTTGTGGCGGCGGGTGTGACTATCAGTGGGATGCTCCCAGCGGCAAGGACGAGGAGACACCTGCACACAAGAGAGCAGGATGCGCAGACCCAGCACGACACGCCTTTCAATTACAGGTGGGGAACAAAGACCTAAAGTTACAGAGAAAAAGTGGGAAACAGATGATTAGGTCACAATTAGTTTTCAATGCAACAAAAATGTGTTGCATGACCCCCTTGGGACATGGGAGCCACTTCCTCTCTCTCTCTCTATATATATATATATATATATATATATATATATATATGCTACCCAAGGCTGCAATTGTTTGATCATATATATATATATATATATATATATATATATATATATACACATACACTATAATATTAATAAAAATTCACTATAATTTCAAAGCAACAAAAGGTAATGTTGTGGAGAAGGTGGCGTATAAAGATACAACACAAATGCTCATAAATTGTAAATTGTTCTCACGTCTATGTATATTTGGTTATTTCTTAAAACGCAATTTGCACATTTTTCTAGGAGTCGTTTCTGCTTTTACTCCATTTAGCCTGCTAATCTGATTTCATTGTAAGTGTATTTGCTGTAAAAGTATGTATGCACACTGAGAAAATTATTGTCTGTGTTGCCACAGTGACAGATGGTATACAGACATTAATACCGCCTGACTTACCTTCACCATTGTTGCATTGCTTGACTAAATCTTCTGCTTCAAACACTTCATGAGACCTGAAACATAAATGTAACTATGTGACGACAGAGAACAAACAAAGAGCGTGTGTGTGTGTGTGTGTGGGGGGGGGTGTTTTAGAGGAATTAATATTAAATAATTAACAGATTAAAAGGGAATTAAGGGAATAAGAAGAAGAAAAAAAGTTCTAGGTCTAATCTGATATGTCTGATATAAATTACATAAATCAAATGTAAGTTATAGCATATTTTCAAATCAAAACAGTGAAATTTCATAAAAAGTTGAGTAGCTGGCATTCCTAGAGGCATGTTGGTCATTCAACATTCCTCTTGTAAAACAGTTGTCAAATATTAAATGTTTAGCTACTTATATATTCCAAACACTGCTAAATGTATGTATGTATGTATTTCACTGCTAAAACTAAACCGTCACGCTGGAATTCGCAGTCATCTTCTGCGAACCATAAGACCTGCCTTCTTTGATTTGATTGGCCATCTTGCTCATTCTGACATTGACGAGCACTGTTAGACCTCTGAGACATAGACTGGGTAAACCCAGCCTGATCTGCCGGCGATTTGATTTCACCCGGCAACTCAGTCTGAAAACCCGTACATTCATTTCTGCTGCATCTGTTACACTTTTGCAGGAACCAATCACAGACTGGCTTATCCACCTTGCTCGCTATTGGCGGGTACAGAGCTCTTTCTATGGCTCTGGGCGGGTATAACACGATGACGTCTCTCGCACGACAGTCGATCCAATTCCTTTTAACCTCTCAACGATGCTAAATGACTTCTTTAGTTTAGCAAACAAATTGCTCGACTGGGTGTAAATACCACTCACTTTCATGTTTTTTTTTGCACAACCTGCAAAAATCGCTCGATGCCATTGCTGCTTCTGCAAACCGCTGATCAATGCTACAAACCAATACAAACTATAAACCTGTCTGGAGTTTTAGCATCGCTCTGCAAAAGTATGTCACCCGGATCATTGATCTGATTGGTTGAAGGACTATCCAATTGCATGAATAATGCTCGTTGCTCACGCCTCTTGTGCAGTAGGAAGATACATAGCAAACTCCCCAGACCAATGCTCAATTTTAAATTGAGCTTGGTCTGGTGATAGCCAGACAATCTGAGACATCTAAAAATGTAACTTTTAAAATGTTTTGTTATCCTAATAACAAACAGAGCTGTGCATAATGTGCAGCATCAAGACAATTTGGCTATTTCTAAATTTTTGGGAGGAACTTGTCACTCGATGGTGGTTACAGCCCTATATATAACATACATTCTACATTTTATACATTTATATAGCATAACTTTTCTACATTTAAAATACATTTACAATGAACGACTGCTATTCAAAAAAACATGCCTACTTAAAGCAAAAGAAGCCACCTCTTTTTCTGAGCTGAGTAGATGTTGACAGTGGAAGCGTCAGAGTTAGAGCTCCCACTCTTTTAGTTGTGGGTTTATTTAAAAAACTTTGAACCTCCATTTTTAGTTAGTCTGCTATTTAGCATAAGCATAAACTAAAGCGGGAGCAGAATGAGAAGAGAGTCCACTTGCCTACCGCAATACTTAATTTGCGAGTTGCGAAAGAATGGGTCTTCTTGGTTTTTCAGTATACTATTTAAAAAAAAAAATAGCCATAACTTACTCATTCTACCCACTCAAATAATAGGATAAGACAAATAAAATGAGAAAATAAATATTCTATTTTTTTTCATAGCTCAGACAAAATCATGGTTCAAAATCATGGTCCTCATATGTCTTATGTGAATAAGTCGTATGTGAATAAGTGTCGTATATGTCGTATGTGAATAAGTGTTTGTGTGTAACATACATGAGCATAGCACAAGTTTTATTTTCATGACTCCATATGCAGCCAAGGCCTCGGGCACGTGCACACATCTCGCAGGTAGAGTACCGAGGACAATTCACTGTGAGTAACTTCTTCAGAGAGCGAGGAGAGCCCACAAGAGTCTCATTCTACAGCAGAGAGACAGAGGGTCAGTTATGCATTCACTAGTCTTTAGGTTAAAGATACACTACTGTTTTATATCACAAAAAACTACAATAAAACAATATGTAATTACTTTGTATAGCAATATGTTATTCACTGGCTCCTGTGCAGAAAACAGGGGGATTTCTTCAATAAGAGTTGCATTGGGACCAACTACAGCGACATTGTGTAGCTCTCCATGATCTATAAATACACACACATGTATATAAACCACAAATTATTAAACTGAATCAAGCATATCAATCCACGCTTGGATGACAATAAATGACACGATTACATTTTATTTTCTGTTTAGTCTCTCTTACCTGTTCCAAGGTGCAAAACGGTGGCCATGTTTTGCTTTGTGCCATCGGAGGGCGTAACGGCAAGTTTAGTGTATGTGATGCCATTTCTGACCATTAATGGCGCTGCCACAACACTGTTCTCCATGAGCGGGTGATCACGCATGAACGTCAGCACTTTATCAGGCAGCTTCAGGGAGGACTCAAAGCCCTGCTCCTTCAGAGCATTATTCAAACACTGAGAGTGAAAAGAAGAGAGGAAAGAGATTATTACAGATTTAAAGCAGGCAGTAATGATAGCAGGGTTGCCAGGTTTTCAAAACAAAACTAGCCCAATCGTGTTACAGGGGGGTCCCCCAGTAAAAATTGTGTCCCGTGGGATAAAATCAGAGTCCCTTTAAGACAAGTCATTTCACTCGGCGGCCATCTTTGAAGCGCCTCTCGGGCATCCTGGGCATCATGCAGCTCCAAAGCTGTTTGCCAAGCTTTCGATTAAATTTCATATTTGAAATCACCAATGAAATCTGACAACAACTGTCTCATAATTTTTTTTTTCAAACGCTCAAATCATGACAAAAAAACTTAATGCGCGACCTAAATGCGCGTCTCTTGTGCCTCATTTCGGAGGCGCGTGTCTGACTGTTTCTAAAGAAACTGGTGATTCTAACGGCCGCTGAAGTGACGCGATGACTTTACCAGTCGGCGATTGGCTCTTATTTAGAAGGCGGGACTTATTCCGCCATATTGCGCGTTACACTTTCTCCCATTCAAAACAATATGAGTGACATGTCTTGTGTTATTCTATAGTCTTTGATAAAATCCACATTTTTTGGTGGGGTTTCCATGGTGAAGTTCATTTCCTCTTGTGAATACATATTATATATATATATATATATATAATATATATATTGTAATGTAGTGTAATGTAATGTAGTACTACACACAGTACTTTGTATACCGCTAGTTGTTTTGGATTAATGTATCTGCCAAATACATAAATGTAAAGGCTGGAATACACTACATGACTTGAAAAGCTGAACAGATTTTAAAACACCAGACATCATACACTTACTGACTTTATAATTGGTTACAGAGAAAAACTGGGCATCATACCCTAAACGACTGAGGATCACACACTATCAAGTCATTCCAAACACAACAAACTCACGCAGAAACATGCAGCTCATTACTAGGAGACGCATGACAGATGAAAACAACCATGGATGTACAGTACAGGAACTGACCACAGTATTTGTTATAGCAACTATGCTCAAACAAAACAAATCAAGACAAAGGTAGATCAAAATGGTCAGTATGGCCTGTACAGATCGCAACGGGAAACGTAAGTGGCTTTATAGCCAATTAGGCATGCATGTCATACACTACGATATGTGTTCTAAATATCAAACAGAGATGAAATCATAGTCTGAGGCTGTGTCCATCATACACTACGTGAATTTCGATAAGGTATAATGTATAGTATATTGTAATAATGTACCTAACAGTATTATATCCATCTAATTTTGCAACACGGAAGTATGGGAGATCTTGACCAAAAATTGATGCACCTCTTGATGGAAATAACATCACAACATTTATTTCCATCAAGAGGTTATATGTCTTTCTATATGACTGTTAAAATGAATAATAATAATAATCACTGCAATAATGATCCAATCATAGACTCTTAAGTATTTGCCTATTTAAATCCACACAGCAACTTTTTTTTTTGGCCGGGCAGTGTAGTACTACATGTATTGTATAATATCATAAGTTATGGTATGGTAGTGAGGGTGCAGTTGTATACCTGTCCTGGTCGTGGTGTTGGAATGGGCTCTGGGTTAATCCAGTTCTCACAGCTCTTCTTCATCTCTTTAAAAGGTCCATCCATCGCCTTAGTGATCTCCTCCAGACTGTACATACACACGGCTGACAGCTCCTCTCTTTCCCTACACATTAAATATCAACAACAACAAAAATCATTAGAGAAATGAAATGAAACAAAATGATTCAGAAGAGATGAGATCAGCTCAGAAGGTCAGAGGTGAAACCGATCAAAGTACCACTGTGAGGTGAATATGCCATAGAAGTGTGTGCTGCTGGGGTCTCCAGACTGGTGCTGTACAGTGAACACATCAGTCAGAACGTTAAATCGCTGTCCACTTGCTCGATCTTCACACACCAGCTGAGCCTTTAAAAACGTCGTCCACCGCCTCTGCAGAGTCTTCATACCACCTACATCAGACTAGAAAACAGAGCGAGAGACCAAAATAGATCAGACATAATATAAAATGGGTGAAGAATCACAGACAGATGGCAAAGAATAGAGGAACTTTATGACTCAAGAAATATGAACTCAAGTGGAACAGTACAATTACATAACATATCAACTGAAAGCAGAACTACTGTACAACATCTCTCTGAGACATCACAGGCATAGCCATAAAAAGACTAGAGAGACAAGAAAACACACTAGGTCTAGTTCCTACCTTGCAGACCCTGGCAACTCTGGGCACTTTGACTTTGGTGAAGAGGTCATACTCTTTAGCCACCTCAGTGAAGAAGAAGTAAATTTTGTCATCTTCACCAGTAGGATTGTTCTTCTCATCCTCTTGGATGAAGGCAGAACTGACAAACTCTGGATCTGAGTTCAGAAACAAGGAGTCAAGAAGACTGTAGTTATAAACAATCTGGGTGTGAATTCACATTAAATGTTGCCTTTAATGTGTAAATGTGTCTGGATGGATGGGTGTCTTACCACTAAGCCAGTTGATTGATTGCTCAGTCCGGATGCGTTCCTGCTCGATGCCCGTTGCCCTGGAAATGTCATACATTGTGCCAAGGAAGTTACTTGTGGCGGCGGTGTAAAGGATCTCTCCTGAAAGAGAGAGCGAGCGAGAGAGAGCAGAAGGTGAAGAGTAAAACCGAAAAATAGACATTTTATTTTATTTTGTACTTTTATGTACTGTAAAAAATGATTGTATGCTATTATACGTATGTTATTTCAGTGTGTTATTTTAGTGTTAAAACATTTTGTCCCTGCAAGAATGGTACCCTGAAATCACCTATATTGTGAGCCAATGGTCCCTATGAAGAAAACTGCTTAATAAATACACTAAATAATGTCTTAATGATGATCTAAATATGCAGAAAGGTTTCTGAGAAAGCAAAAATGATTTATTCTCAAAAGAAAAAGGCAGTTTTAATTTAGGGTTCTGGTTAGCATATATAATTAGCTTTACAGTGTACAGCAACAATAGACGTCTACCGAATGCACTCATTTAGATAGCCAAGCAAACATGTGTTTCATACCTGCCATGACAGCGGTGTAATGTTGGCTGGGCTCAAAGGGGCATTTCCCCTTCCCTGTCTCCATCCTTATGCTACCATCATCATTTTTCTCCAGAGAGAATGAAGAGATGTTCTAAATGAGGCAGAAAACACAGACAAATATAATAACTGTCTTTCATTTAATTGAAAGAAATAAGCAAAAATGGGATGAAGAAGGGAGTAAGAGAGAGAGAGAGGAGTACACAGGTACACACTTATGGTCATAAACCTCAGGTGGAAAACTCTCAATCATTCTAGGGTAACAGGTTTATTGAAGTTCATCTGCCACAATCCATACACACACAGCATATGTTTACTCGCCATATTTTGCACACGTTCACGTTTCATCAAACGACACATTTCTTTTTACCAGTCCAACTTAATAGTATGACAATATTTGAGTCAGTGTAGTTGTGAAAACTTACAATAAAAACACACTGGGGATCAAAGGCGAAGGTCCCACAGGCATATATGCGTCCATTTCCCAAAAACTCCAGCAGACGGATGTAGTTCTTGCAGTCACCCTGTGAGGGGCAGCAGAGTAAAGCATGACATACTGTAAGACAAATAACATATTCTCTTTTCCTGTTTTGTTATATTACATACATGCGCTACTGTTCATAAATTTTGAGGTCAGTACATTTTTTTGGATACTTTTATTCATCAAGGATGCATTCATTTGATCAAAAGTGATATTAAAGACATTTATAATGTTACAAAATATTTCTATTTTAAATAAATTCTGTTCTTTTAAACTATTCATCTATTTCAACATTGATAGTAGTAAGAAATATTCCTTGAGCACCAAATTAGAATGGCTTTTAAATGATCATGTGACTGGATTAATGCCTGCTGTATATTATATTTCATATACATATATTTTATATATAATATTATATATATTTTATTTAAACTATTTAAAATAAAAAAATATTTATTATCACTTAAGTTACTAAATTATTTATTATTAATGATTAATTAATTATTAAATATTATATATATATATATATATATATATATATATATATATATATATATATATATATAAAATACATATACATATATACACATATATACACATATATATATATATATATATATATATATATATATATATATATACACACATATATATATATATATATATATATATATATATATATATATATATATATATATATATATATATATATATATATATATATATATATATATATATATATATATATATATATATATATATATATATATATATATATATACACACACACACATATTTAATAATTAATTAATAATAAATAAATAATTTAGTAACTTAAGTGATAATAAATATTTTTTTATTTTAAATAGTATATATATATATATATATATATATATATATATATATATATATATATACTTACATAGTGTATATATATATATATATATATATATATATATATATATATATATATATATACTTTAGTTACTAAATTATTTATTTATTATTAATTATTAATTAATTATTAAATTATATATATATATATATATATATATATATATATATATATATATATATATATATATATATATATATATATATATATATATAGCAATCACAGTCAAAGCATTGAAAGCAGTTTTGATTATTTTCTTCTTATTATTATTATTATTGTCAAGGTCGACAAGGTCAACTGTCTCTGTGCAGAACAAGAGAGTTTCTGTATCAATAACAGTGATTGGTAACCTGAACCCAACTGGGCTGTATCTGAGACCCCCATACGTTTCCTACAGTGAGACCTCCCCCATCTTTTATCTTTTAAAGGTCACAGTTAATCAGTAATGATCGACATTTCACAGTTGGACAATTTATAAAGCACACAGAAGGTTTTCTCGTACAAATGCATCCTGACTATCGTATACGGCTGGAATTTTGATGAAAACCAGTTGGCTTTACTTGAAAAGTTTCCATTTCAGGACTAGACAGACCATTAAGTACATCAATAAAGATTAATGAGAAACCAGTCTGTATCGATTCGTAGTTTTCCATGTGTTGTAATCAAACGTGAATGTGTTTGAGAAAAAGGTGAAAGTGTATTCAAATGACCAGTCGCAGGTCTGTAGGGTCAATTAGCTCACTCTTTCAGATCTTTCTCTTTCGTTTCCTCTCTTTCTACATTCTATCATGACATACCTTTTGTTTGCCTAATCACACCCTTTCTGACCCTCCCCCACTGTGGCCTCAGCCCACATGTCAATCATCCACAGGCCCCTCCCCCCCCCAACATCGCAGCACTGAATGCTAAACACAAATAAGTGAGCTCATTAGCTCTCTCTCACACTCACTCGCCCCATGTGCCGCCCTCAGCTGAGAGAAAGATGGAGAGAATGACATGCACACAGGGAACAATACTAAAGCCTGAATGTGTGCTCAGTATTGTTCTTTTTTAAATTAAAAAGGTTTAAACATGAAGAAATTAATATTACTTTAGGAAATCAGGTACTCAAATAAGACTCACGACAGAATAAATGAATCATTGCTGACTGTGAATTTGTGCATTTCTACAGTAACTGAGAATATTTGCTTTTGCGTGATGCTGTCAGTAACAGTTTGACGACTGTCATAACGGTCAGTTAAAACAAAAGCAAAAGCATTGAGGGCACCCTTAAGAATGTTATTAAAAATAAAGCAGGCGAATGATGGATTTTGGAATTATGAGCTTTTCCAAGCCTTTAACAAGATTCATATTGTTTGTTTGCTTGCTATTGAGCTCTTTACATCGCCCACCTAAAGCACACTACATACATGCATACAAACAAATCATATGAGTTTACCTCGGTTTTTCCCTTAGCAACACAAGATTTCCTCCTGTCTTCTGGAACACTCCACTCAATCTACATAGATATTGAGAGAGATAGAGAGAGGGAGAGAGAGAGAGAGAGAGAGAGAGATCAGTACTTCAGATTCTTTCCTGGTTAAAAAGAAACTATGTCAGCCATGAATATGCAAAGCATGTTTGGCCTGTTAAAAACAGAGGCTTATAACACATGAGAATGTGAATTCAGTACCTGCAAATGTTATTTACTTATTTAACCATCAAACACATTAATACATTCAGTCAGAATCCAAAATACATACCATTTGTGGTCATTTGAAACATTAATTCTCAAAAAATTATTTTGATAATATTTTGATTTTGATAAAAAATAATTTGAGTAAATCTGTTTTCCAAGATGTAAACTGACATCATATCATTTTTTCATTAAAATATTGTGTTGGACAATGGGGGGGATTAAAGTCAAAAAGGTTGAGGTGAAGTCACATTAGACTCTCAGACTATGTCCATATTGGATCAACGTTTTCCTGCTCTTTATACAAAACATAACAAATATGAAATAATAAATATTGAAAATATTATATATTGATGTAATATTAAAGAGGTAATAAAGTGATATGAGATACATGAAAATAGCACAGTGCAGACACTGGTTGCCAGAGACAACAGTCAAATATACAGGTTAAAAAAACAAATATCATCATTATACAAAAATACATGACTGCAGAATGCTGTGACTGACCAATCACAATCAAGTATTCCAGAGAGCTATATGAGAATTTTGTATATTGAGCTTCTACACTTTGCTATTTTCACATCTCTCACAGCACTCTGTAGTCTTTCTACTCACATAATCAAATAATTTCAAACCAGATCAATATTTCATGTCCATTTAATTATTTATATATTTGGCAAATTACACCCCTTTATGGCCCTATTTCCACGTGGTATTAAGATGAGTTTTGGTCGATCAGATCAGAAGTGGACGAGTGAGACACATACCCATTTCCACCTGGTATTTTAATCCATCTCTTTTGACCACTTTCAACCACTCCTGTCCTGATTTCTTTGAGGGGAGGGTCTATGGGCGGGTAAATGTATTCAGATCTTTCGATATAATGGACAAAATGAGTTCACGCAATTCACATATGAATGTGTCCGGAGACGGCAGAAAAACATATTGTGATCAGCAGCTTTCATTTCTGCTCTGAGAACCTCAAGACCGGCCAAACGTGTTTAGTTTGTACAGAAATCAGGAATGGTGAGAACACTGTGCTTGGTACATTTTTCGGTAACACTTTACAATAAGGGTTATTAGTTAACATTAGTTAACTACATTATTTAAAGGTGATAAAGAGGATCTTTTCGTCGACTGAGAAACCAAAGACTGTTAGTGAGTTTTTGAATGAGCGCATGCGTAAGAACAACCCCCCTCCTTCACAGCTCATTTCGAGGGAACGCCTCCCAAAACTCGTGCACGAGTATTGGAACACGAGTGTTTACCACCGGCATTCGCTGTGTTGTGTTAGTGGATTCATTATGTCCGATTCACCACAGGTAACTCATAATCTGCAGTTGTTACTCCTGTCTCCTGACAAAAACATTGCATGCGGCGCCTGTGGAGTGTGGAAAGTTACTGGAGCGTGCAGCCGCGCACGTCTCTCACAAGGAACGTAATGGCAGTGATTGACAAGCCAGATCGCGTAAACGATTGGCTGATGTTTTTAAGGCCCTACCTCGTGCACAGATGATGTATATTAATATTATTCCTTTCAGTGCACCTAATAAATAGTCTTTTATCAGTTAGTAAAGACAGTTTCAAGTAATATTGCAAAAATGTATAAAACAAAACATCCTCTTTAGCACCTTTAACATGAGCTAATAATGAACTGCACTTATACAGCATTTATTAATCTTTGTTCATGTTAATTTCAACATTTACTAATACATTATTAGAATCTTGTTAACATTAATTAATGCACTGTGAACCAACATGAACAATGAAGAACTGTATTTTCATTAACTAACGTTAACTAAGGTTAGTAAATACAGTAACAAATGTATTGCTCATAGTTAGTTCATGTTAGTTAATACCTTAACTATGTTTAACTAATGAACCTTATTGAAAAGTGTTACCCATTTTTCATCTTCAAACCAAACTTCAAACGTGGGTCTTCAGCTGACAAAGTTTAAATCCCACCTGGCTCATGTGCTTTCCATAATGTTTACGCATTAGGTCAGTTAGTAGGAGGAGAGTGGCCGGTTTTTAATGGCTGTTCGAACACATTCAACCACATGAGCGTTTCCACTATGAAAGCAATCCAGTCTAATGCATTTTTGACTACCTCTGGATGTGGTTGAAAGAGGACAAGCTCAAAACGTTTTACACCCTATTTACACCTGTATTTAGCGTCGCTCACTTGTGATCCGATCGACCAAAATGCATCTTAAAACCAGGTGTAAACATGGCTTAAGATACAGTACCTGAGCACCTTGACTGGGTTTATTTAGGGTACATTACCCTTCACATAGATATGAGGTTAAAATCAAAATGTGTTTGTTCTCAATAAGCTGAAAAAGAGAAATTCTAACCACAAAAATCTAAAAACTCTTTGCCTAGGGCCAAGATCATTCCTTTTTAGCACAGGAAATAAGTTATCATGATTTCAGTGCTATGATCTCACCATAGCTCTCCTTAATCTTATAGGCCTATCTAATATTACATGACACTTAACAGAGTAATTTTGCAGTAGTATGGTGCAAGCATGTGCTGGGCTCTGACACACTCTATGTGCTCGAGGGTAAATGGACGTGAAGCTACATTACAGTATGTGATGAATTTTGACTCTGATGACAGGAGACAGCGAGAGGTGACTGCTGGGAGAAAAGGGAGGGCCGTCGCGGAGGGATAATTTGGTTAGAGAGCTGCACTAGCGACCAGGGATGAGATCATCTAGTTTAGCTTGATGAAAAGCTGTGTATTGAATCCTGTTTGGCTGTCTGTTATGACTTTATGTGAGTATATTGGTGTGCAGTTGGATATTGTTATTTGGCACAAAGCATTTTATGTAATGATTTAGCTGATCATTCCACTTTAATTAAATCTTTTCATTTTATTTGAATTA
Source organism: Megalobrama amblycephala (assembly GCF_018812025.1). Lineage (NCBI taxonomy): Eukaryota > Metazoa > Chordata > Actinopteri > Cypriniformes > Xenocyprididae > Megalobrama > Megalobrama amblycephala. The sequence goes on from NC_063046.1 coordinate 50,206,683, forward strand.
AACAAACACCCACTACAATTAGCGTAAATAGTAACACTTGACAATAAGGTTAAATTTCTTAAAATTAGTAAATGCATTAGCTAAGAGCTAACAATGCACAATGTATATATATATATATATATATATATATATATATATATATATATATATATATATATATATATATATATATATATATATATATATATATATATATACATATATACACACACACACACACACACACACACACACACACACACACACACACACACACACACACAGGGCTTGAAATTAAAGGGATAGATCACCCAAAAATGAATATTTCTCACTCACCCTCATGTTGTTCCAAACCTGTATGAATTTCTTTCTTCTGTTGAACATGAAAGAAGATATTTTAAAGAATGTTGGTAACCAGAGTATTCTGGTTATTATATCTTCCATAGTATTTTTTTCCTACTGTTTGATTACCAACATTCTTTAAAATATCTTCTTTTGGGTTCAACAGAAAAAAGAAACTCATATAGGTTCGGAACAACATGACGGTGAGTAAAGGATGGCTTAATGACTAAATTATGATTTTTTTTTTTTGGGTGAACTATCCATTTAACGCCCGTCAACCTGCCAAATGAGGGTGGATTTCAGCAGTGGTGTGTAACTGAGTCACTCCTACTAGCCACTTTGGTGGGCTGAATTTTATATATAATATATACATTTTTCAATTGAAGTCTTTTAAAAAGGCACCTGAAAAATAAACTAAGTGCAATGTAGTGTTAAAATATCAATTTTTTTCGATACGTATCGATACTGAAATATTTGAAACACTTCCAGTACTCATTTTCTGAAGAATAGATAGCCTCTACGATACCAGCAGTGCTTTCTCGCTCTCTTATCTCTCCGACAGCGAGTTTACACACAAACTCACCTCCCCTCACTCACTCGTTTCATTTGCTCTGGATGAATATTTTTGATGTTACAGTGCTTGAATTTCGGCGTATATTATATTTTCACATAATATTAGTTGTTTTCTTGCCTTTTGCATAACATTGCACCATTTCATGATTTTCATCTACAGAAAGATCTTTCTTCCTCCCCATATTGCATGAGAACTGTGGCTTGCTTAACAATGTGGAACAGCATTTTTAAAGGGTTAGTTCACCCAAAAAATGAAAATTCTGTCATTTATTACCTACCCTCATGCCGTTCCACACCCGTAAGACCTTTGTTAATCTTCAGAACACAAATTAAGATATTTTAGTTGAAATCCGATAGCTCCGTGAGGCCTCCATAGGGAGCAATGACATTTCCTCTCTCAAGATCCATAAAGGTACTAAAAACATATCTAAATCAGTTCATGTGAGTACAGTGGTTCAATATTAATATTATAAAGCGACGAGAATATTTTTGGAGCGCCAAAAAAAACTAAATAACGACTTATTTAGTGATGGCCGATTTCAAAACACTGCTTCATGAAGCATCGGAGCACAGATGAATCAGTGTGTCGAATCTGCTGTTCAGAGCGCCAAAGTCACGTGATTTCAGCCGTTGGCAGTTTGACACGCGATCTGAATCATGATTCGACACACTGTTTCATAACGCTCCGAATCTTCCTGAAGCATTGTTTTGAAATCGGCCATCACTAAATAGGTCGTTATTTTGTTTTTTTGGCGCTCCAAAAATATTCTCGTCGCTTTATAATATTAATATTGAACCACTGTACTCACATGAACCGATTTAAATATGTTTTTAGTACCTTTATGGATCTTGAGAGAGGAAGTGTCCATTGCTCCCTACGGAGGCCTCACGGAGCCATCGGATTTCAACTAAAATATCTTAATTTGTGTTCCAAAGATTAACGAAGGTCTTACGGGTGTGGAACGGCATGAGGGAGAGTAATAAATGACAGAATTTTCATTTTTGGGTGAACTAACCCTTTAAGTAGGGTTTCCATTTACCTATAGACCTGGCAAATTGTTTTGCATCTTTTTAGATAACTGGTATCAGAGAAATAAAACAAACACTTTCTTTGAAAAACTAAAATCTGAATGTTTATTGTACTGAAATCCCACTGATACGTCACTTGCATTATAATTTGAAACACAGTGTATATTGACAGGTTGTGTACAAACAGAACATTTCTGTTGGCTTTTGCATTATTGTCAAGCTGTGACATTAACTGCAAGAGAAAAGAGAGCTCACCAACTTCATCTTTGATAGGTTTGATAGGTTAGCAGTATCCACAGCAATGATTGCATCACGCGCACCAACGTAGAGCATCCCAGACACGGGGTCCAACAGAAAGGTGCTGAAGTTATATATGTCCCTAAATTTAAGGGAATCCGGCTTAGAAATGACTGTTGAGGAAAAAAAGAAAGAAAAGCATGGATTAAATATCAAAAGACTTATCACAGCAAGTTTCAGTAAATTAATTAATATAAGTCACACATATTAAATATAAAAATATTCACTTAAAAATAAGACACTTTCTTCTTCCTTGCATTCATGCACACACATTCTAGGACAATGCTACTTGCCATATCCTATACACTAGCCCGTGCACAAACCTATTAATATGATCAAATTTACAGCGAAACATGATTTCAAATAGTGTTACTATATTTGTGAGGATATATTCTTACAGGAATAGCCAAACTCTTACATACACGCACACACACACTATGAATGTCTCTTTAACATTATGAGTAATTCTGTTCAGATATGTATATTAGCATGTGGGTTGAGGCTCTGAAATTTTAATGCTGTTTAAGATGTGCTATATCTGATGCCCTGGGCAAATTTAATACAGCATCTGCACTGCACTGCATTTAATCTGTTCCTCTTTATTTAAAATGTGAAACACTCATTTGCTCCATTACCCTAATCACAACCAAGTGTGTATTTAAGAGATTAGAGAAATATATATAGACACAGCGAAAGAAAGAGGACATCAGAGAAAAGTCCAGGAAAGAGGACAGATCACACTCATCTTGTAGTGTGATATGAGTGTCAGAGGGACAAATCCAGTACACGTAAGTGACACTAAGAAACAAAAATGTCTGATCTGTACGAGTTTGTTCTTGCCATGAAACCGATAGAAATGTTATGTATTAAATGAACGCTCATTTCCTGAGCAGTTCAGACTGTTAGTGTCTCGTCTGTTTAATGTCTGAACTCATTAGACAACATTAAACACAGATCTGATGTGAAACAGAAAGGCTGTCTGTGATTGGTGAACTGTATGCGTGTATGGATCTGTTTGCCTTTATATTTGTGCTTGTTTGTTCTGACTGCAGTTCATTGGCTCTGGAACTGAGCACATGTGATTAGATTAATCACTTGTAATCGCTCTTCTGCCACTCTCATCTCAGTCAATCATCCTCCATTTCTTCTTCTTCTCATAATCTTTGTAATTCTGGCCTGGATAGACATCTTTGGACAAAATTCTTTCCCACACTAAAAACAATCCCTATTTACACCAAGACGAATATTTGTTTGGATAAATTTTGGAATTTGAATGAATGGAATATGAATGCATCTGTATAGGCCGACAAGAACATTAGCATACCATCAATGAGACCATCGTTTTTGGGGGTTTTTTTATGAAAAGGTGTTGGAATCTCTTTTTCATTGGCCAAACGATAAGATTTATGTTTTGGTAATGTGCCCGAAGATCAATGGTTGCTTAGGTGTTTGCTTTAGCATTATTAGTTGGTTGATTACTGGCATTTCTCTTGAAATTCTTTAAACGTTAGGCTTCTAATATTATATCCTATCATATCAAACAAGCACACACGTTTATCTTCTTAAGAGGTGATGAACAGCCTTTAATACAGCAAGATAATCACCTCCTTCTAAAGCTGCCAAGCCAAATGTGTCCTGTTATAATACCTCACTAATACTCTATAGAACACCAGCATGTGTGATTGATGGATACACACAGACCAGACCTGAGATAGAGGAACACTGAACAAACTGAACCACTTTATCTAACGAACACATGTGAGACACTCACAAGCAGACATTTTTATATGAAATGCAACTGCAAAACCCTCAGTATTATTATATTTTTAAGTCCCTCTGCAGACAAAAATGCAAAATATCTTGTGCTATGCAATGACACCAAAAGAAAGCCTCATTATTTTTCATTGCAATCAGTCACCACACCTGCTGTTCAACTTCAAAATCAGTTTGAGTTCAGACTAACATACACAGTTTGATAAGTGCATGATTATTCTCAAATGAATTCACAGAATGGATTATCTGTGTGTTTGGTTGACAGCCAGAGAAAAAAAAAACCTGCTGTACTTTTCAAAGACGAATGGCTCACGTGAAACTGCTGAAATGCAAACAAGGCAAATAAATATGAACATGTTTTCTACAGTTTACAAAACACAATACACACATAGGCCTAATCCTAGATGCTGATTGGTTCTAGTTTAATTACACTATAGTCTTAAAGTGTGCTAAAATACACAATATATTGACAGTTATGATCTGAAACATATGTTCACCGGTTGCTTTGTATGCATAACCCCATGCAGCACCCATAGATGCCAATTATTACTCTAACTATAGGGACTGTAACTATAGTCACTTTAATTCTTAAAGGGTTAGTTCACCCAAAAATAAAAATGATCCCATAATTTACTCACCCTCAAGCCATCCTAGGTGTATATGACTTTCTTCTTTCAGTCAACCACAATCGGAGTTATATAAAAAAAACATATATTATATTCTGGCTCTTTCAAGCTTTATAATGGGAGTGAATAGTAACCGTGACTTTGAAGCCTAAAAAAGCACATTCATCCATCTTAAAAGTAATCCATATGGCTCCAGAGGATAAATAAAGGCCTTCTGAAGCAAAGTGATGTGTTTTTGTAAGAAAAATATCCATGTTTATAACTTTATAGACTATAATCACTAGCTTCCGGTAACGTACATCCGCGCATTCCGACGTATGACGTAGGATGTCGGAGATAAGTAGCATAAGCTTAGGTGAGGGTAGACACCACTCACGGTTCAAACAATCAGGGCTGGGCAACAAACTCATGTTCCTCCAACATGTCTCTTTAAAAATTCTTGTTTAATGCTGCCTTCATGTGCTCTAGGAATTATCATAAATACGAGTTTCCTAGGTAAAAAATTGCACATGGACACGCCCTCCCATTTCAAAACTTGAACGCGATGAGCTCGTAATCATGACTTCAGAAGTGGAAATTATTAAATTTCCGATAGTACGTGAAGGCAGCATTAGATTTCTAATTCATGACCGGTGTTTTGTGTCCTCAGCACTTCCGCATTCGTCAATACATCAGGTGTCGGGTCAAACTTCACTCTTCCACCGGAATCGACTGACGTACGGAAGCCAGTGATTCTAGTTTACAAAGTTATAAATATGGATATTTTTCTAGTAAAAACGCATTGCTTTGCTTCAGAAGGTCTTTTTTAACCTCCTGGAGCCGTATGGATTGGATGGATGTGTTTTTTTGGGCTTCAAAATATCGGTTACTATTCACTCCCATTATAAAGCTTGCAAGAGCCAGAATATTTTTTAATATAACTCCGATTGTATTTGACTGAAAGAATAAACACCTAGGATGGCTTGAGGCTGAGTAAATTATGGGATCATTTAATTTTTGGGTGAATTAACTCTTTAAATAATTTGTATAGAACAAGAAGAGTTTATCTAAATGGAATAAAACAAACCAATTCAAGACAATTGGGTAAAGTTGGTTTTATATTCGCACATTCGGACATCCGTATTCAATAGCCTTGTTAATCACACTACATTGGACATTCAGTGGACATTCAAAAGTAAATATGCCATTAAAACAATACTTGCCTATTTTGATCGACTGTGAAAAATGTTGTAAGTTGTTGTAAATTGTTGGTTGTCAATATCATGTCACTGCTTAAAATTCGCAAACATTAATTTATTGCACATTTATTGGAAAGTCTGAATTTATCAGAAGTCCGAATGTGCGAATATAAAACCAACTTCACCAAAGTTTCCAAGACGTGGCACCAAATCTTGTGTATAAAATGGTTATGACTCTAAAATGTGATTGGACAAACCAAGTTTAATATATGTACTGTACATGTGACTGCACATCAAATGAATATGTATATTGTGATAAAGAAAAAAATATTAATAATAATAATAATCATAACAACAACAATAATAACAGCAGTACTTATAAATATCATTACTGTTATTATTGCTATCAATAATAATAATAATAATAATAATAATAATAATAATAATACATTTTTATTTATTGTTATTATGATTATCACAATAAACATTCATCATTCATTTTTATAATAATAATAATAATAATAATAATAATAATAATAATAATAATTTATATTATATATGTAATAACAATACTTTTGCAACTTAAATGAAAACACATGCCTTTATTAAATCATAATCTCAATATTCTTCTCATTGTCTCCTTCTCCATCCAACTCTCTCTCAATCTGTGCCTCACAACCTGCCAAAAACAAACCCCACCCTCTTCCATCAGTTCTAGCTGTCATTCCCAATGAGTGACACAGAAAAGCGGAAAGCGAATGGAGGCAGTAGATGGAAACAGACAAAGACACTTGCTTCAGGCAAGGTCCTGCTAAATGTCATTGTGTCACACTCTATCCTCTCCCTCCAGGTCCTTCCAGAAATGTTCACCCCCCCTGCTGCGCATACCGATGTGTTGTTGGTTCCTAGAGCTATACCATCTGCCCCTGATCCCCAAAACCAAATGCCAATCTCCTACAACTGTATGTCTGACCACTCATCTGTGAGGGAGTATGTATGTGTGAGGGAGAGATTGACTGAGACAGACAGAGAAGACACATTTAGAAATGCTCAGCAAGAATTGATGCAAGAACAAATGTTCAAAATTCTCTTGCAGTCCACAGGCAAGTTGAAATGGTAAAATACAGAGCAATGGATCTTGTCACTAAGGCTCCAGTGTCGCACTGTCATAGGCTGATACAGCAGCCAAAGCCAACCTCCCGTCATTAATCATTCATTCAGTCTCAGCACATTAATCATGAATGACGAACGCGAGAGAAGGGGTAAAAGGGGGGAGAAGAGGGCAAGAGTGAGTTTGGTCTCTCCTCATACTGCTCTGTAAAATATTTTCTTTCTCCTTTGCTGCCTTGTCATGTCCAAACTCCTAAAAAAAAAATCATATTGATTTTCATCATTCCCTTTCTCTGCCACGCTGTACAGCCACACAGAGTGTTGAGTGGGCTGCATAAATGCTCTCTGATTGGCTCTGGCTGCTGAGGGATTTTGAGAATTGCCATTTTAGGGGGGGTTCACTACTGCTGAATAATGTACTCTGAAACTGAATCTATCAATCACAGTGAGAAATGCTGCAAGAGAACAGAGTGAAGCTAAACAAATTAGCAATGCAGTTTGTTGTGTTTAAAGCTCTCTTTTTTATACACAAGCATTGAAGTAACACCAAATAAATAAAAATATTAAAACACTTATTAAAATTTCTATTTAAAAAAAAAAAAAGCCTACAGTGTTAAAGGTGCCCTAGAACTTTTTTTTTTAAATATGTAATATAAGTCTAAGGTATCCCCTGAATGTGTCTGTGAAGTTTCAGCTCAAAATACCCCATAGATTTTTTTTTATTCATTTTTTTAACTGCCTATTTTGGGGCATAATTATAAATGAGCCGATTCAGGGCTACTGGCCCTTTAATTCTCGTGCTCCACGCCCACAGAGCTCGCGCTTGCCTTGAACAGTGCATAAACAAAGTTCACACAGCTAATATAACCCTCAGATGGATCTTTACAAAGTGTTCGTCATGTATGCGGCATGTATGCGTCGAATTATGTGAGTATTGTATACTGTTATATTGTTTACATTGATTCTGAATGAGTTTGAGGCTGTGCTCCGTGGCTAACGGCTAATGCTACACTGTTGGAGAGATTTATAAAGAATGAAGTTGTGTTTATGAATTATACAGACTGCAAGTGTTTAAAAATGAAAATAGCGACGGCTCTTGTCTCCGTGAATACAGTAAGAAACGATGGCAACTTTAACCACATTTAACAGTACATTAGCAACATGCTAACGAAACATTTAGAAAGACAATTTACAAATATCACTAAAAATATCATGGATCATGTCAGTTATTATTGCTCCATCTGCCATTTTCGCTATTGTTCTTGCTTGCTTAACTAGTCTGTTGATTCACCTGTGCACATCCAGACGTTAATACTGGTTGCCCTTGTCTAATGCCTTTCATAATGTTGGGATCATGGGCTGGCATATGCAAATATTGGGGCGTACACCCCAACTGTTACGTAACAGTCGGTGTTATGTTGAGATTCGCCTGTTCTTCGGAGGTCTTTTAAACAAATGAGATTTATATAAGAAGGAGGAAGCAATGGAGATTGAGACTCACTGTATGTCATTTCCATGTACTAAACTCTTATTTGACTAAGCCAAGATAAATTAAATTTTTCATTCGAGGGCACCTTTAATATTCTTACAGGTACATCTACCGCAACCCAGGCTGGAAAAAGTGCCTATACCTATTAGTGTTGTCAAAAGTACTGGCTTGGTATCGAACTGAAATGTTAAAAATGTGACGCTTTGAGTGCTGTTGAGAGGATTCGTAAACACCTCTGATTGGCCTTTGTGTTCATGCGCTCATCAGATATGTCTGTGATTGGCTACGCTTTAAAAACATGTTGTAAATAGACATAAATCACGCTCTTCACTGAGCGTTTACACAGATACATACGGGAGCGTTTGAAAGCAAGCATCTATCAGCGGACCGCTCCCGCTTTCAAATTCAAACACTTCATTGGGCTTTCAAACGCAACCGTACGTTGATCATTGAGGCCAATCATGTCGAGCGCGTGAACACAATGGCTAATCAGAGGTGTTTACGAACACGCTCAACAGCGCTCAAAGAATCACATTTTTAAAATTTCAGTACCGACTTGGTATCTAAGTCGATACTTTTGACTACAGTAATACCTATATTTTTTTCAAAACTCCAATAAACATCTAAAAGTACTTTCAAATTGGATGTGAAGCAGTCGTTATCCTCTGCTTTTTCACCAAGGTAAAATGAATAAATAATCAATGTAAGCTTTCTAATCTATTCAAAAATTTCACATACGCATGTGATTGAAACTATGTGCCAACAAGGAAAACCCCTGCATTGCTCATACAAACACATATTACTAACATTAAGTACACACTCATTCACCTGGTCTAATTTTCCATCAGCCCTTCAACCTTGACTCATCCAAAATGACCATTCCCACTGTGGTTTCTCCATTGGGAATTTTCTGAGGCTTATCTGCTGTGTCAGGAGTAACAGAGAGAATAAAACGCTGAAGCCATGATTTACGATTTATTCCTCATGATCACTTCATGGTTACTGTGGAGACTGTATAGATGCAGCTGACTGGCTGAATTGAAAAAGCAAATTCAAAGAGTCAGGGAGAGGAAAAGAGATGGATGGGGAGAAAAGGGAGGTATACTTCTTGCAAAACGAATGCAATAAATATTTTACCTCATGCATTTTTATACACCATAAAAACTGCGGTATGACTTATATTACAAAGGTGGGGACAGACGTGGCTCTAAATGATGTCACCATCGGTAATGGCTAACTATATAATTCTGATTCATCAATGAGATCCTCTTGAATACTGAGAAGGTGAAGAAAGTAATATTGCACTTCACACACTAGTCTAGACCTAAAATGCAAACAGACATTTAATTCATGTGTTTGAAATAGAACAGATGCGCATCAATCAAACATTAGAAACACTTCCTCTGTCTCTACAGAAAAAAAAACAAACACGTCAAGTTATCTCAGGTAATGGAGTCTATAAAAACAGTTTTGCTTTTGAATATGAGCTTTGAGATATCATCTCTCAAGCATTATTACAAAAGGCCCTGTATTTGATTACATCATTGATAATAGATTTCCTTAGACAACAATGATGCAGCTGACACCTATGAGTCACATGAAATACTTTGTTTTTATTCACTCAGGTAACTAATAAACACATATCAATCTCTTTCCTGGGGTTAAAATGGAGATTTATTCCTACAGCTCAGGTTTAAAAGTACCTCAAGGGTTTTATTTCATTGCGCATCACAACAGAGCGTTGGGTTTATGTGACTAAGTGTGTGTATGTGTGAACTTGCTACTCTACTATAGGGACTTTGAGTGTGATTGTTGTGGACAGGTTATATGACAACAGTCTGGTAGTGGGTTGTGTATGTACACTCACTTTATCTCACTATCAGTCTCTCTCACTTCATGTCAGATCACATTATTGTTATTTCTCACTTGTCAACAACTATAGAATGTAAATCGATTGTGTAGTTCACTGCAACCTTTTACAGAAGGTTTTGAACGTTGTTACAACAGAGACAAACTGAATTGTGACTTACTAAGCAGCATTTCATCTAGTCTTTTTAATATTTTCTGATATAAAATACAATTAAATTCAAAATTTTGGATTGGTAACATTTTTTAAAGAACATTTTTATTTGATCAAAAAACACAAAAACATATTGTGAAATATTATTACAATTTAAAATCATTTCTATTTTAATATTTTTTAAAATGTAATTTATTCCTGTGATGGCAAAGCAAAATTTTCATTTTCACTAGTCTTCAGTGTCACATGCTGCTCAAGAAATGTATTAATATTATTATCAATGTGGAAACCCGCTGTGCTGCATAATTTGTGTGTAAATCATGATACTGTATTTTCAGGATTTTTTAATGAATAGAAAGTTTAAAAGAAAAAGCACAGCCTCTCGTACCTTATTGCTTTTATAAAACGGTTACCACACAATACAAATATTAAAGCCAAAAACATATATCAATGCAACTTTCATGAAGTAAACTTTCACTAAAGCCTTCCTTCCGCCGGAAAAAATAGTCCCTGACCGTGAACAGCAACAGAAGTTACATTATTACGTGATTAGATGGCAGCAAAGACTGTCTTTATGAGTGTATCAGTCAGTAGTGAAGACTTTTACATTGAAAAGACTGAATTGTTGTGAACACGGAACAAGACGCTACTGACAAATGCTTTGACTAGCGCTGTCAGTCACGGGAAAACCCCTTAACTGTTAAAAGGACAAGATAATACATACAGATTTTTTATTATGAACATAGGACTGACTTGAAAGAAAATGCTAAATCTGAATACAGGTAATAATTTTCTCACAATACTCTTCTACATAATGCAGTACGCTTCAATGAACAATATTAATTGAGAACAAACAGTTTATGAGAGTGGTTGCTAAGCGTGTTGTGTAGTGATACACAGAACTGTTGGGTGAAGCGGTCATAGCCGTGTTTTATCGTGAATAAAACACAGCTACTGACCAATCAGAATCAAGGACAGGAACTAACCGTTCTATAATTTTGATATAATACACTATAATTTGAAACATTATAAACCGCTTATTATCAATTTAATGCATCACTGCTGAATAAAACTTTTTATTTATTTATTTTTTTAAAAAAACTTTACATAATCTTTACAAGACTGGTTTCTCCCTCTCTGATTCTTTCATTCCAAGCGATTTACAGTGTATTCGGGATACATTTTATCAGTCTGTTTAACCCATGACACTGACTTGTTATACTAAATGAGCTAGGAAGAGAAAAACCTCCAAATGAGGCCTGACTTGACCACACACAAGGGTCTATTTGACATAATCTGTAATGACAGGTGGCCTGAAGGGAAGACTGTAAAAAAATTCAGGGTTAATTTGACTCGACTGCAGTGTTTTGAGTGTGGTGAGAGTCTGTTTATAACACTAACATTTAACATCTCCAATGATTGAATTTCTCAGGCCCCACATTAACAAATAGAGAAAGGGAGGAAGTAAACTGTAAACACTCTAGTCACCTGAGAATCTGTGATAAATAAGCTCAACAGCTGTACAGAAAAAAAAAAAACTAACAGCTGTGTCAAGGAGAACAATAACCTTGAGCATTCTGTAGTTCCAACTAGAGCTGGACAATATATATAGTAGTTTCTTCTAGGGTAAGTATCTCTGTTTTGATTAAAGTTTATATTTTGAACAATCAGCATAACACTGATCTGTAATCTATGGAAGACATAACATTACAGTGTGTGCTGTTCATACAGTAATTATCTTATCATCTTTCATCCATCCTTCTCTAGTTCTCATCAGTCACTCTATACAGAATGGTTCATGTCTCTGACAAACCTGCTCTTTCAACCCACCCACATACACAGCGCACAGCGCACTCACAACAACAGAACACAGCTGGCGGATAGACGTTCACCAGCTGCACATACAGTATGGCTGCTGGTGTGTCTGCTGCACAGTTTGACAATGGAAGTTCACATTGTATTGTATTCTATTGTTCTATGTTAACTGTAATTAGCACAAGGACTAACCCTAACCCAATCCTTTATTCTAAACTTTTTTTTTTTTTTTTTTTGTAATGAAAAATAGATTGTTTAGGGTCTGTCTGAACCATTTTCCAGTTGGAGTAAGGTTTAGAATAATTGCATTAAATAATTTAAGTAACATATGTGCAAATATATCATTCATAGATCAAACCATTGTTAAATTTAGCTGAATTACAAAAGACAGAAGTGGTAGTAAATGAAGAGCCATTTGGGAGCCAAAAGAGATGATTATTTTTGCTGAGCTGAGCCAAATGATCTGGCTCACTAAAAAGAGCCAGAATTCTCATCACTAACACACTCACACTCACAAGTTGATCTGGCTGATATAAGATACACACACACTCACAAGATTTATGCAATAAACAGATACATTTGTCTAAAGGGTAGGTTCACCAAAAACTTTAAATTCTGTCATTACTTGCTCACCCTCATGTCATTCCAAACCCGTCAGACTTCTGTTCATCTTTGGAACACAAATGAAGATCTTTTTAACACTTAAACGCACACCTCGGGTCTTTAGTGACCCGGGACATCATTCACTACCCTCCTCCTCATTCATTTTTCAAAGTTAGACATCAACCTTCTTAGTATTCCTCAATCAATTCATTATAAAGAATATAACAAGAAAAAAAATCATAAAATTATAAAAGAATGCCTATTTTCCTATTAATTTCCCTTCCCCTTGATGTTTGCAATAGCGATTGCATGCTGACTTTTAAAACGCAGACATATCTTTTTATACAGGCTTTTTTATAATATGTTTTATGTTTTAGTCTTTACTGCACTTTATCTAGATATGCGGAGTGTTCGTTGTGTGTTTTGTCTTGTGTAGTGATCTGTATTTTTATTTTTTTTTATCTATGCTTGCTTGTGAGGTGACCTTGGGTGTTATGAAAGGCACCATTAAATAAAATGCATTATTATTATTATAACTTATTTTTTTTGTAAAAATTGGATGGGGTCGCTAATGACCCGAGGTATGTATCAGTGTACATACATTTTTTTCTACACAACAATTGAATCTTTGATGACGGAATAAGCACAATTCACCTTTATTCCACAAGGTGGCAATGTCTGATACACAATGAAGACGTGACGTTTCATTCAAACAGAAAACGAAAGAATAGGCAAAACATGAAATGGCTCAGCGATTTACTGCAGAGCAAGTACTGAATGCAATCAAATATGAGTGTCACTGTCACTTGATGGAGGAACTGGTGAAGCTATCAGCGATCAAAATATTGATTTTGAAGATGTTGAAAATGATAGTTTCGAGAATATGTCTGAGATTGCAAATGGGCTCATATTCGCAATCTCAAACATATTCTCAAAACAGTAATTTGTACTGTGAAATGAGCTCAGACGAGGACAGTGATGATGGCATGAAACATCTGCTCAAAATGAACACTTCCAAGCTCCAAACGGTAACAAAATATGCTTTATTCTTCTGTAATGGTTATTCTAATATTAGGGGAGTTTTATATTATCGCGACAAGTAGAGATCCATCCATCTTAGAAATAGATCCAGGTCGCTAAAGACCCGAATATGTAATGACGAAACATTCATGCATTTAAGGGTTAATTAAATCTTAAAGCTATCTACCCTTCCATTGACAGCCTACGCAACTACTACTTTCAAGCCCAAGAAAGGTAGTAAAGACATCATTAAAGTAATCCATGTGACTCCAATGGTTTACCTCAATTTTGTGAAGCGTCACGAGTGTTGTTTCTGCAAAAAAACAATTCACCACTTTATTTACAAAATATTAATTTCCGACGTGAGTTCACGCAACAACGTCTGCTCTTGTGTAAACAACACATGTTGTGGTGCTCTCGTGAACACATTGGAGATTAATATTTTGTAATATTATATTGATAGTATTATTTTGTAGATAAAGTGGCAAATTATGTTTTTTTGTGTAAACAAAGCACCCGCATCGCCTCATAAAATTGAGGTTAAACCACTGGAGTCACATGGAGTACTTTAATGATGTTTTACTACCTTTTTGGGGCTTGATAGTTGTAGATGTATAGGCTGTCAAAAGCTCTCAGTTTTTATTAAAAAGATTATGTTACGAAGAGGAACGAAAGTCTTACTGGTTAGGAACGAAATGAGGGTGAGTAATTAATGACAGAATTTTCATTTCTAACCCTTTAATAGAGAGTATTGTCCATTGCTCTGTATGTGTGTGTGTGTGTATTTGACATTAGCTAACTGCTCGTATTGTTACACTGAAGTGCATTGTGTGTTTGGTGACTGATGGTAGAGGTCAGTCACTGATCAACATCCTGTTCACAACAGAGCATGTGTGCGTGTGACAGTCGCAGAGTAAAGCAGGCACAACCCATGCGTACTTGTCCTACTGGACCTAAAAAGGTTGCATTGTCTTCTATTGATCCTTCCATTCGTCAAATGCTTCCAATGGACTAGTTATTTGTAACATTTAACTAATCACTGTATTTTTATGTAGTTTGTTGTCAATAAACTTTATTTCATTTAAAGTAACATCTAGTACACTAATTGCAAAGACAGAGTCCTGGGAATAATCTAAGGTATGTCAAAAGCACAGCAATGATAGAGCAGGATATATTTGCAAAAAAGCTATTTGCATATTCACTTGCTGAAGGGTGTAATGACTTACTGACACATTCAGCATTGTAGGGTGCATTTCCCAAAAGCAAACTATGGTCTCAAGTTCAGCATTTACCGAAACCACAGTTACAACGAACATTCACAAACAGCATTCCAAAGTTGTGTGGCTGGAACGACAGCTCTCAAGCTGTGATTTGAAAGATAGTTTGCATGTCACTTAATAAATCCTTATCTTGAGCCAAATAAGCAAGCTGATATTCAATACAATCTATATCTTTTATTTCGAATATATACAAATGTCATTCACATCTTTTAGTTTGTCAAGAGATTTAAAGCACCGTTTTTGAAAAGTGCACGTGCATACAGTACGTGCTAAGAATGAGATGAACAGAGTGTTTGGGATCATTATTTCTGCAATAACATTTGGTGCAGCAAGTGCTGGAGAAATTAACGAATTCACTTTTAAACCATCTGGCTTCTTGTCATTTACCACATTCTACAAATACGCATGGATAGGTTATTGCTAACATTAATATTGCTGTCTCACAAACATTAACTGCAATCAGTGGGTATTGTCCATTGTAAACTGATACGGTCAGATACATTTTCATAGAGATGTTCTCTTATTTTCACATTACACCAACACTAAACCCACACTAAACACTAATCTATGCTAAAGCCAAGATCGACTCTGTGCTTTCTTTGGCTTAGTGCTGGAGTCTTCAAAAGCTCAGCGCTTTGGCTTTGAGCGAAGCTCTTTGAAAGCGTCTTCAACAGAGACAGTTAGCAGCTCCTCCAGAGAGGTGAGATTACAAGACTTTAGACATGGGGAGAAACGGGACTAGAGCAGGACTGACAGGATTTTGACAAGTGGACAAGTATTTTTGAGGAAGGAGTTGGGTACTCTATCTCAGTGATTCCTGACCTTTTTGTCTAATGTACTCCCACAATCATATCAGTTAGGACCCCTTCATCAAAACCAAACCATCATTGAAAATATATTATAATGCATTTATAATTTAGATTATCATTAATATTCTTAAAATGCTGTAATTACAATGATTCACTTTTACACTAAAACAGTGCAGGTGAAATACAAACTTGGTGAGTACACTCTAAATAAAATGCTGGGTTAAAAACAACAAACCTAGCAAGTGGGTTGTTTTAACCCAGTGGTTGGGTTAAATGTTTGCCCAACTTGCTGGGTAGTTTTATTTAACACAACTATTGTTTAAAAATTACTGCATTGCTTGCTTAAAATGAACCCAAAGTAAGTTGGAAATTAACATTTATTAATATGTTTAATAAGTGAGCATTTATTAATAAGTTTAATGAATAAACTAAACAATAAACATGTATTAAATTGCTTAATAAAAAATGTTCACATTTTGATTATTCACTCTAAAAATGCTAGGTTAAAAACAACCCAAGTTGGGTTGAAAATGGACAAACCCAGCGAATGGGTAGTTTTAATTTGCCCAACTATTGTTTAAAAAATATATATGGCTAGCTTAAAATGAACCCAAAATATATAAAAAAAATAGGTTGGAAAATTAAAAATCAGACACATAATTTCTAGAGGCAACAATAATAACCAAAAGGTGAACATTTATTAAAAAGGAATTTAATAAATGTTTATTGTTTAATTATTGTTAATTAAACTTGCTAATAAATGTTCATTTATTAAATATATTAATAAATGTTAATTTCCAACATACTTTGGGTTAATTTTAAGCAAGCAATACAGTAATTTTTAAACAATTGTTGAGTTAAATCATATACTGTAAAAAAAAAAAAAAATATGGACGTAGTGTTCGTGACGTCACCCATAGGTTTATGAAGAGCATTTTGGAAACCGAAAGCCGGTCGTTGCCATCTTGGCAGCGCACCACCGCGCGTCACTCCCGGATAACAGAAAATGGGCAAAGAGGTGGGATGTGGGTGGAGCTGAGGTGATGTTATGGCAGCAGACAAACGACTAGTGGTGACAGCAGCGACAATCCACCTGTCACTCAAGTGACCACTCCCTTAATTATGCAGAACTTTAAGGCTTAATATAATTTAAATGCATGAGTTATATATATATATATATAAAAAGAATCACCCCCCTCGCAGTTGTCATGAAAGGCAAAATTAGCTATATAGACCAAAACCACAATTTGTACCAGGCTGTACACATGTTTTTTTCTGTTGTAACTTGTAAAGTTGGGCATTTTAACATGGGGCTCAATGAGATTCTGCTCTCTTTTGTAGCCTGTCCCTAGTGGCCAGTCGATGAATTGCAGTTTAAGTCTCCTCCATATTGGCTTCAAAAGAAACGGGGGGAGGTTGCCGCTTGAGTTAAATAAAACTACCCAGCAGGTTGGGAAAACAACCCATTTGCTGGGTTAAAACAACCCAATTGTTTTTTACCCAGCATTTTTTGGAGTGTTATTGTAGCCTCTAGTAATTACGTATGTTTAATGGCACAATGGTCACAATGGTCAAACATTTAATCCAACCGCTAAGTTAAAACAACCCGATCACTAGGTTTTTCCATTTTCAACCCAATTTGGGTTATTTTTAATCCAGCATTTTTTAGTGTAGCTTTCTTGAAACTGAAAAAGTTTAATCTAATTGTTTAATCTCTTTTGATTACAACTATTTTGTCCTAATATATATATTTAATTTTAATAAGTTGTTATTAATAAATTTAATAATGCAAACCACAATCTCTCCAAATACCACTTGAAACCCGTTTTAGCACCTTGTGCGGTACACGTGCCCCTAGTTGATAATCCTTGCTTTATATTTCTGTTTGTCTTATTTCTCTCCATACTGCGCTGTTTAGAGAACATGATAAGAGCGTGGGGCCGTCACTAATCGCACTTGCCCTAAATTCGCTCCTGCTCAAGAGGATTACAGAGAAGAGTGGAACCAAAGCTCAACTTAAAGCAATTGAACAGCAAAAACTAGCACAGTCTTGATAATTCGTCAAGTACCGAGTTATCTTTGCAGATTATCAAGGTTTTTTTTCCTAGGTTAGAAGCATCTAGAGTGAATTAACCAAGCATTGAACATCTTTTGTACAAAAACTACCTGCTATTCAGTTTAAACACTTCAGCTGATATTTTTATTATGACTGCAAGTAACTCGACTACCATGCTCTTGGTTGCACTCCTTTAGAAGTCAGAATGAGTAATCCTTAAGCACTGTGAGAGTACAAGGGTACTCTGATCAGATGATAACATCATTGAACATGACTGCCATTTTCATATACCATCATGGTACTCCAAGGTAGTTCAAAGAATAGAATGGCATCATTATGGTACGTGCTCCAAAAAATAAAAAATAAAAAAGGTATATGCAAACAATGGTATTATAATCATGTCTCTAGAAACATAATATTGCTATGGTACATGTCCACAAATCACTCTACCATGAAAACCATTGATTAAAAAAAAAGTGGTATTATCATGTTACATGTCCAGTCAACAATGGTATTATGAATACATGACATGGCAAAAACATGCTATTGCCAGGGTACATGTCCAAAAAAACATGATATTATAATGGTACCATTTCCAAAAAGCAAAGTATTACCATGGTAAATTTTAAAAACATAATATTATTGTGGTACATGCATGCCAAACAACGATAGTATTATGTCCGAAAACATAGTTTTATCATTATACATTTCCAAAAATGTGGTATTTTCATGGTACATGTATAAAAATGTGGTATTTTCGATGTCCACAGAACAATGATATTATGATCATATGTCCAAAACATGTGTGTTTTTATGTTTCTAATGTTTCTCCAATGATTCGTCAACAATTATACATTCGAAAACCAAACTATAGTATAATGCTTGTGGTACATCTCTAAAAATATTAAATCAAAGCTAAAATACGGAATACTTCAGTTCAGCTCTAGGTCAGTGAACCAATGAAAACATTGAAAATGTGTTATTTAGATCTTGACTATGATAATGACTAATGGACTTGTGGTACTATCACATTATTAATCTAATGCAAATTATAAGAATCTGTAATGCATGAATCTTCATCAACCTTTTCATAATCCCCTCAGCACTATGTAATTCTGGACACATATCCAGCACAAACAGTCCAAGTGCTGGCCTTTCTGTGACCTGATTAGGACACTGGTATTAAAGCTGTATCCATAAGCACAGTGTGTCATTAGGCCACCAGGTCAGTTTTAAAGCCGTTCTTGGTACTTAAGACTGTGCCATAGGCTTTTAATCTCACTAAATGCTTGAAGCGCCAAACACGATCTTCAGTCAGTCTTGAACACATGTGTCTGCCCGTCTGTCTGTGTGTCTATTACCTGCCAATCTGTTTCCATTTTTCTGTTAAATACAGATGGTGGAGTGGAACGACAGATGATTTTCAAGGAGAAGAACGTGATATGATCACACAGCAGATGGAGCGATCCATGCATGTCAATCTACACGTCTTCCTCAAAGGGGTGAGTTCATAGTTCAAAGGGCTGTTGCCATGGATTCAGCTTTCCAAAGTTCCAATGTTTCTCCAATCATCAATGTAAACTGCTACTGAAGCAGTCACTAAACATTTAGCTTCATGCTCACTGACAGTTTCTTAAACAGTGCTTGCAATTTCATTTTGAAAAACAGAAATGTCAGGGGAAGAGAGAGAAAACAAGAGAAGCTGAATCTCAATATGCATAATTCTACTTCTTGATAAAAGTAGGCCCATACAGAACTGATAATGGTAAATATGTATTCTTGCGTACACTACCACTCAAAGGTTTTGGATACACCTAATCATTCTTGATTGCTACAAATTTCCAAAAAAATAGTAAATACATAATTCCTCATAATTCCTATACTTCCATTATTATATTGTAATTATTACATTACATTGTAATAACCATTTAGAATATAGTTGTGTTAAAGTTTAGCACAATTTTACTTGTTTATTTCAATTTGTTTATTTTTCATGTCATAAGAAATAAGATATAAACTCAGTCAAGTGTGTTCAAATGTGGTATATTACCATATCATAAATAGCATTTTTATACAACAGGCAGATTTGAGCACCATTATGTACTCTAAGATGTTCAACATTTTATAATTTGAGACACACTAACTGAAATCTGGCATACTATGTAGTATGGATAGTATGCAAATTGGAATGCAGTAAAGAAAGCTATTGGGACAGTCACGATATCACATGCATCTCACCCACCGAGAAGTGAACATTTCAAAAATTGGCTTTCTGAGCCTCGTCGTTTAAAATCACTGTGGGCCGTTTGTGGCGCATAATCTCTCATGAAAGTCTAAAAGACAAGCTTTCATCCTGCAGCTCTTATAAGTCATCCTCTCCCCCCCAGTGCCAAGAGCGCTGGATATATATTCGATTGAGGATTATCATTGTGCGATTTACCACATAAGAACTGGATATGAAAATACAAATACGCATGAAAATGCTTCTAAATACTTTTCTAATATAATACATTTTTATAATGTAAAAGATAAGAAATATAGGTAGCACTTCAGTATGTAGAACACATATTCACTAGTATTAACTACAACTTTTGCCTCAAACTCCTAATTTACTCCTTATTAATTAAGTCAGTAAAGTAGTTTCTGTAGCATTTAAGTTTAGGTTTTAGGTAGGATTAGGGGATGTAGAATAAGGTAATTCAGAATAAGGCATTAATATGTGCTTTATAAGTACTAATAAACAGCCAATATATAGTAATATGCATGCTAATAAGCAACTAGTTAAAAGTGAGAATTGAACCCTAAAATAAAGAGTTACCAAAATATATTATATGTATAATGTATCTTATAATGTATTAACTTATACTATGGGTACGGAAAGTATTCAGACCCCCTTACATTTTTCACTCTTTGTTATATTGCAGCCATTTGCTAAAATCATTTATGTTCATTTTTTTCCTCATTAATGTACACACAGCACCCCATATTGACAGATAAACACAGAATTGTTGACATTTTTGCAGATTTATAAAAAAAGAAAAACTGAAATATCACATGGTCCTAAGTATTCAGACCCTTTGCTGTTACACTCATATATTTAACTCAGGTGCTGTCCATTTCTTCTGATCATCCTTGAAATGGTTCTACACCTTCATTTGAGTCCAGCTGTGTTTGATTATACTGATTGGACTTGATTAGGAAAGCCACACACACCTGTCTATATAAGACCTTACAGCTCACAGTGCATGTCAGAGCAAATGAGATTCATGAGGTCAAATGAACTGCCTGAAGAGCTCAGAGACAGAATTGTGGCAAGGCACAGATCTGGCCAAGGTTACAAAAAAATTTCTGCTGCACTTAAGGTTCCTAAGAGCACAGTGGCCTCCATAATCCTTAAATGGAAGATGTTTGGGACGACCAGAACCCTTCCTAGAGCTGGCCGTCCGGCCAAACTGAGCTATTGGGGGAGAAGAGCCTTGGTGAGAGAGGTAAAGAAGAACCCAAAGATCACTGTGGTTGAGCTCCAGAGATGCAGTCGGGAGATGGGAGAAAGTTGTAGAAAGTCAACCATCACTGCAGCCCTCTACCAGTCGGGGCTTTATGGCAGAGTGGCCCAACGGAAGCCTCTCCTCAGTGCAAGACACATGAAAGCCCACATGGAGTTTGCTAAAAAAAACACCTGAAGGACTCCAAGATGGTGAGAAATAAGATTCTCTGGTCTGATGAGATCAAGATAGAACTTTTTGGCCTTAATTCTAAGCGGTATGTGTGGAGAAAAGTAGGCACTGCTCCTCACCTGTCCAATACAGTCCCAACAATGAAGCATGGTGGTGGCAGCATCATGCTGTGGGGGTGTTTTTCAGCTGCAGGGACAGGACGACTGGTTGCAATCGAAGGAAAGATGAATGCGGCCAAGTACAGGGATATCCTGGACGAAAACGTTCTCCAGAGCGCTCAGGACCTCAGAATGGGCCGAAGTTTACCTTCCAACAAGACAATGACTCTAAGCACACAGCTAAAATAACGAAGGAGTGGCTTCACAACAACTCCGTGACTGTTCTTGAATGGCCCAGCCAGAGCCCTGACTTAAACCCAATTGAGCATCTCTGGAGAGACCTAAAAATGGCTGTCCACCAACGTTTACCATCCAACCTGACAGAACTGGAGAGGATCTGCAAGGAGGAATGGCAGCGGATCCCCAAATCCAGGTGTGAAAAACTTGTTGCATCTTTCCCAAAAAGACTCATGGCTGTATTAGATCAAAAGGGTGCTTCTACTAAATACTGAGCAAAGGGTCTGAATACTTAGGACCATGTGATATTTCAGTTTTTCTTTTTTAATAAATCTGCAAAAATGTCAACAATTCTGTTTTTCTGTCAATATGGGATGCTGTGTGTACATTAATGAGGGAAAAAATGAATTTGAATGATTTTAGCAAATGGCTGCAATATAACAAAGAGTGAAAAATTTAAGGGGGTCTGAATACTTTCCGTACCCACTGTATATTACCATAACAGTTCAGGTGAAAAGTTACAAATTCAGTTTGTTCCCCTTTTGCAAGAATTCAAGCTGCATGAACTCCACAAATTTGTGTCAAGCTCGATGATCATGTTCCCCACTATGACTTAAGATCATCCAAAGAGCATCATCAACCACTAAACATTTAGTTTTTCCACTAAAAAACACTAAACATCTATTTTCAGACAGTGGACCTATCACTGATATTTAATCAGAAACACACAATGTTTGTCTCAACTTTGTTTCATCAATTTCATTGAAGGGTTGAACATGTATCATAAATCGCAGGAAAGACAAAGCGCCTGTGGGGTTTCTAATCATTTCCGCCATCAGTGTTAAATATTAACCTGCATGTGTTCAGCCCACCATCTTGAAATCAATAATGAGAGCGTTTCACAAATGTGCACACACGCAAGATAGCAGATGGTTTAGTGATGACTCAGCTTCAAAATCAGAATCCAAAATCTCTAGTCCCTTCCCAAAAATCCTCTGCTTTGTCTGAGTCTCTTTTTCTCTCTCTCTCTCTCTCTCTCTCTCTCTCTCTCTCTGCTTCCCTCTGCTTTCAGTCTTTGGATGACATACTGAAAGCCACTTGGCTAAAACTGAATCCTCATTTCCGGATACTTGTGCTCTACTTGGCACAAGAGTGAGATTATATAAAACTCCTTTTCTCTCCCATCATCATCCTCTTCTCTGTTCCATCCTTGTCTAATCATATACCCATTAATCATTGATCAGATGACCTCTGACCTCTCTTTATTGAATTAGACAGGATGTGTAGGTTTGCTAAATTCACTAACTGGACATGTAGGCTCATGGGACTATGGCTCACAAATGTCAAATTCTCAAAAAGACAAAAAGAATGGTGAGGTGAGAGAGAAAGAGAGAGAGAGAAAATGGTAAGACTGATATGAGAGATGTGAACTCAAAGGGAGCGAAAAGACATTATCGCTTTGGCGTATCCATCCCCAGAGTGCAACGGTGGATTAAACTAATGAAACACTCTTGACAATCATCTCTCCCAGAACTACTGAAAAAAACCCATAAAGCCTGTTAACAAGAAGAGCTCTAAATCTCTCTCGCTCTACCAATTTACTTTCCTTCTCTCCTGTCATCACTCTTTCTAATATATATTTATTTATCAATTATTAATGAGCGTTGCTTTTAGCCTGTGAATGCCATTTATTGTATTTTCATTTCTTAGTAACTGTCCTCGGTTTCTCTCTCTCTCTCACACACACACACACACACACACACACAGGTTAACTTACCTACAGAGTTCAGAATCCAAGAAGATACATGGAAAAAAAGAGAGAAAATAGACATTAGTCCAATTATTCAAACTATTCAAACTACACTTATCATCAAATTTTATTCATCACAGCAAATTTCATACCAACAACTCACTGCAACGTGTGAAAAATCACAGTGGGATCTCTAATATCCCAACAATGATCCCATGTCTGAATGACAAACTTTGCTCAGATTTGCCAAGATTAAAAGACTTATTAAATCACAGACTTATATTAACATTTCTCAACTGCCGTACTGGGGTACGGCAGTTTGGTACGTGAGGTGACAAAAGGGGGAACAAAATGCTGAGTAGTTAATTTAATTCTACATTAAAAATAATATTAAAATAGAGCATGTATTTCTAACTGCCAAAATGTCATAAATCCAGTACATTTAATCAAATTACCTCATCATTTGCAGTCAAAAATGACTGTATCCACACAAGCAGCATGCACATGATAGATTGCGTGCCGAATCTGCTGCCTTAAATCACGCTAAATTACTGTCGTTCTCAACAGTGCATCCTTGTAAAAGTGGGGATTTAGCACTTACTCGCATGAAGAACAAATATAGTCAGAGATAATGAATTAATTTCGATTTAAGACTCAAACTTTCTCCGGTACAAAAACATACCTTGTGTGAGTTCTTGTATTTAATGATGACAACGAACAAGAACGCAATTGTTCCCAAATATCCACATGACTGCAAACGTGACATTATTATACAACAGGTCAAAAAACAAAACGTACATTTTAAACACAGTACTGCCAGTATTTACTCTATTTTGCAATGAAATAATAACAAAAACCACAGCAGAAATACAACACACGCCTGTGTTTCGCGAACAATTCTGCGGCTTTGAACGAATCGTGAGAGTCAGTGATTCAATGATTCATTCACAGCCACTTTTTTCGTTACTGAATGAATGACTCGATGACTCACTCATAAAAACAGTGACTTGCTGCCACCTACTGGCGGTTTTAGTTTAATATTTAAAAGTTTTACTTAGTTTTACCATCATTGCATATTTCTCTATTGGACATTTTTATTTAAAACATTATTTATTTTATAAAGTTATTCATAAAGGTAAAAAAAATGCACTGGAAAATCAATTTAGGGGGCAAATATTGTCCCTTAATGGAAAAGGTGTGACTGCAGTCGGTGGAAGAGAGGGGGTACGCGGAAGGATGGTAATGCCTTCAGGGGGTACTCCACACTAAAAAGTTTGGGAACCACTGCTCTATACTTTTTGCCATCAGTTTCAGTTGGGTCGTTTTATTTCTCGTAAGGAATTTTAGAAGAAAGGCGGCGTTCACACCAAGGACGATAACTGTAACTAGAACATTTTCAGAGCTGATGAACGATAAAAACATTGACTATTAGAATTCACCTGACTTTGAAGAGCTTGTACATTTAAAGTGGCAGAGGACATGAGCTTAGCTTATAATAAACAGAAAAAAGAATGCTATCGTCCATTGGTGTGGATGCTAGTTGTTGTTATACAGGTAGTTATTTGATGTTGATTATGAATTCTATATTCAGTTTGAAAGAGCAACCTCTGAGTAATAGAACTTTACTCTGTTTGACATCCAAAGAACTATGACCTGAAATTGTGAATGGCTGTGGAAAGTCTGCTGTAAATGCAATGAGTACAAATGGAGATGGCTTCCAAACATTCATATGGTGAATACTGGAGACTCAACACACACAGGAGAGCTACTGATGATCATTAGCGTATCTAAAGGCAGTTCTGGATGACTGGGTTTTCAGTAATATCACTGTGATTTATGAGGCCGTTATATAAAGAATTTTTCCACCTGTGGCAAGTTAAAATAAGCAGGAATATGTCTGGAGACCTTGAGATGGAACATAACAACAGCATGCTTCACTGATAACCCAGAGGAATGAGCCAGTCAGACATAACAGACATGCACACACACTTACTATGCCTCTGTTTTTCTCCAATGAGAACAAACCTCTTTCTTACACATGTACACAGCTTAGGGGTTAGTAAGATTTTATACATGTTTTTGAAACAAGTGTGTTATGCTCACCAAAGCTCCATTTCTTTGATCAAAAACAGTAATTACATATTAAGTACGTAGTAATTAAACAAACATAAATTACATCATTACAATTTGAATGAACAATTTTCTACGTTAATATATTTTAAAATGTAATTTATTCCCTTGCAGCTATTATTCCAGTGTTCAGTGTCACATGATTCTTCAGAAACAAGAAATATTTTCTTATTATATGTTGAAAAAAAAAAAAGTTGTGCTGCTTAATATTTTTGTGGAAATACATTTATTTCAGGATTCTTTGGTGAACAGAAAGCTCAAAAGAACAGCTTTTGTTTGAAATAGAAATAGTTTGCAACAAAAAATCTTTACTGTAGTGTAACTTTACTGTTTAGGTAAATTTAATGCATTCCTCCTGAATAAAAGTATTAATTTCTTTAAAAAAAAAAAAAGATAATCCTACTGACCTTAAACATTTAAACGTTTAAATGTTTAAATGTTGATACACACACACACACACATATATATATATAGGCAGACACATAAGAAGCTTTATGATTAAAATAAAATCTTTGTCACATCTGCGTCTCATTTCTTCTGGTCCGCTTCTGTGTGTGTGGTACAAAACATCTTTGAAGCACATGCTGTGTCCTCCAGAAGATCTGGGTTCAGGACGGCCACAAAGCAGCCAGTCAGAGTCGCTCAGACAGACAACAACAGGCCTGATGAACAAAACTACTGCACATGTCTGAATCTATTTGTGGTAAGCATTTTAAAACAAGAGTCTGGTGTTGATGTGTTCGACGGGAAGAGAAATACACTTCCAGAGCACTTAGATGCAATTTTGCCATGAGATAAAATAAGAGACCCATTTCTATAGGTTGCAGATTCATCAATACACACACACACACACACACACACACACACATCACTTCCCAAAAGCTAGCAAAGTTACTCATTGTTCTTCATCTCATAAAAAATGACAGTGGAACAGAGACCCTCTGTCCATTATAGTGTGTGCGTGTGTGTGTGTGTGTGCGCGTGTGTGTGCGCGCGTGTGTGTGTGTGTGTGTGCGCGTGTCCCATGGGAAGAGAAACAGCCTGCCCATTAAGTACAATTTTCCAGAGATTTCACGGATCTTCTGTTCAATGAGTTCGTATGGAGCTACATATCAACCAGAGCAAACTGACAGACGTATACATACGTGCGCGTTCAACAAAGCACATTTTAATTCGTCCCGCGTCATAAAACGCCAACCAGCTAAACTAACCTCATGCAAGTTATGCTGTGTCCCCATTCACCCTCACATCCAGACACATTCGTTTCAACAGAACGGCAGCCTATTTCATGTCTGCTGAGCATTGAGACCTCAGGCCAAGGGGGGTTTAATCTACTGCATCTGCCATGTCTTTGCTTAAAAATGTGAGATGAGTCTAGTTCATTTGAGGTTATGATTAAGACTGTGTTTGTGTATCTGTGCCTCTTTAAAGCTACTGTGTGTCATTTCTGTGTTATTAGTGGCATCATTTACAATTGCAAAAACAGATTTTCACATTTTCTGAAATATAAGTGGTGCTTGCCCAGTAAAACTCACTGCCACATTGCTGGGGTGTTCTAGATGGTTGCACTCTTCAAAAAAAAAAATCAGGGAATAGATGACTTTCTTACAGTTTTCTCGGTACACTGAACTGATAAATTTGAAAGTACTTTAACATCAAAAAGGTTATACACATCAGCTTTAACACACTACTTTAGAATCCATCATTAATGAATAACTACATGGGTTAGTTCACCCAAAAAATGAAATTTCTGTCATTAATTACTCACCCTCATGTCGTTTCAAAACTGGCAAGAGCTTCGTTCATCCTCGGAACACAAATTAAGATATTTTTTGATAAAATTCGAGAGGTTTTTTTTATCTCCCATAGAAAGCAACGATATTACCACATAATACCGACAAGGTCATAAAAGTAGCAAAGACATCTTTATGAAGCAACGAGAATACACAAAAAACAAACCAAAAATAATGACTTTATTCAACAATTTCTTCTCTACCCTGTCAGTCTCCTACGCAGTTGATGCAGTACAGCGTTTTCATGTTCCGTTTCCGTGTTCCAAACGCCGGCTCAGTATTGGCAGACGCTGTTCACGTGAGCACCAAGACACATGCGTGTGATGCTGACGCAGGAGCCGGCCAATAATGAGTCGGCATTCTGACGTAGAACCTGGAATCTCTGCACTGTGTCTTCAACGTAAATTGCGTAGGAGAATGACAGGGTAGAGAGGAAAATTGTTGAATAAAGTTATTTTTGTTTTGTTTTTTGCACACAAAAAAGTGTTCTCATCACTTCATTACATTAAGGTTGAACCACTGTAGTCACATTGACTATTTTAACGATGTCTTGAATGTGGGAATTACGTTGCTTTCTATGGGGGATAAAAAACCTCTTGGATTTCATCAAAAATATTTTTATTTGTATTCGTAGGAGAATAGGTCTTACGGTTTTGGAACAACAGGGGGGTGAGTAATTAATGACAGAATTTTAATTTTTGGGTGAACTAACTCTTTAACTAACAAGAACCTCTGATTAACGAATTAGTAAGTAATAGTGCTTTATCGAATGTGGTAGTTCACTATTAGCTAATCAATAACTACTATGTTTTTTCATACCTCCCAGAGAACTACTAAGAACTACTATATACCAGTGGCGTGCGGTCCATATAAGCTGTGAATTCTCTGCATACCCAAGCCATTTGTGGACTCGGCAACTAATATTAACATTATAAATTACTATTAAATCCCTTGTTTGAGGTGTACCATTAAGCTTACATGACTGGAAATGCGTATGTAACTGTCCGTAATTTATTTGCCAAACGATGGTAATTTTCTTTAAATCTGCCAGTTACGGAGACTTCTGGGTAATCTGATCTACAGCAGCTTTTGCGCCTTTGTGCTTTTGTTATGGAGCGTCATCATTGTAGCGCGTTCTCATTGGTTTGCTGGTCTATGGTGTTTTTCATAAGCAGGATAAGCTATGAGTGGAATGCTTGCCCAAGAGGAAAAGTGAGCTGCTGCCAGATCTCAATCACGGAAAAATCACATTGTATTTGATACATATCTAACTAGACTTTGCCAAAATGTGGAAACAAATCACAACTAAAACTATTTTCATAGTATTTCATTTTTTCCATAGAGAATTTTTTAATGAAAATGTTTTACTAGTTACTACTGTAACTAGGCCTATCAGAGGATGTTAATCGATAGTCTGTGCGTTTGTTAAAAGTCAGTTTGCACAATTTCAACTTAATTTTTAAAGAATAATGATATTATTATAGCCTTCTTATATTTATTCTAATTACATTTTATTTATTATTTATAATAGGCTGCTAATGCTTATGTTATACTTATTTTTAATTATCAGTTTGAAAAATACTTCTGGCATACATTTAAATTGACGCCATGGTGTTTTTTATTTGTCTTGTCTGATTTTGATCTGTGTGTGAGTGAGTAAACTAACACTGAGAACACGAGTATCTCGCATATTAGCCCTAAACCGGGACATTCTAAAATACTAAACGTGAAAAAGCTTAACATGGCTTAATTTACTAAGACAGTGTTATGAACAAACCAAACTTATAACACCATACTAATAAAGCATACTATGTACAGAACAGCAGATGAGCCCAGAATATGAACGCAACACGTTTAATTAAACATTTGCCTCCCATAAAGAAAACGCTTAACGTGGCTTAATGTATTATTAAGACTGTGACTGTGGGAGGAAAACACAACGTAGTATGTTTTAATAATAACTGTAATAGTATGGTTTATTAGTATGATGTTTACTGAGTTTGGTCTGTTAATATCACTGTCTTAGTACATTAAGCCACGTTAAGCGTTTTAGAATGTCCCTATAAACCCATTCAACGTAACTGCATTTTTTTTACATGACGCACCACCCAGCATACCCGGTTAAAAAAGACACTGCTCGCTACTGCTATATACAGGTTCATGATCAATGTGAATAATGCATAATGTATAATTAATTATAAAGTGAAGGTCATGGTAACCTACCTTCGATGGATTTGGTAACACTTGAGTCATTACTAGTGGGTTACCATGATCTTCACTTTAGAATCAATTATACATTATGCATTATTCACATTAATTATGAACCTGTATACAGTAGTACTTATTAGTCCTCTGGGAGGTATGAAAAAATAGTAGTTACTGATTAGCTAATAGTGAACTACCACATTCAACTGAGCAGTATTATTTACTAATTCGTTAATCAGAGTTTCTTGTTAGTTAACAGTAGTTACTAGAGTGTTAATAGTGCATTTCTCATTTGTGCCTGTGTACTTATTCACTAATAATAGAACAGTATTCTAAAGCGTTACCCTTTGTCTTTATATTAAGATACTAAACATACAGGTGCTGGTCATATAATTAGAATATCATCAAATATAGCTGCGAGCAGCGATGGCGGGCCCAAGCCCGGTGGCACCGCCACCCCGGTGGCTTCAGGGCAACTGTGCACAGCGGGCAATAGGCACTTAAAACGGTTAAACATCAAAGGACTATGTCAAATTCACTCCACATTTACTGCACTACAAGGTGCCACTATAGAGCCCCTCCTCCCTGCCCATTTTCAAAGGATTACATGTGCCAAGTTTTAACATTATTCTGATGAATTTTGAAGCAAATCAGGTAAAAATAAGAGGGTGATCTCAATGTATGCTGAAAGTGACACATTTTCTGCTTCCAGTTGGTGGCGCTATTACTTTGAATCACAATAGTCACATCCATGTGATCAGCCTTGTACAACGAAGACTAAGCCGAAGTTTCATCAAAATCAATTAATGTATGCAGAAGTTATAACACTTTGTTTCCCTTTTCTTGCCATAAATTCGTTGCCTCGCCACGGCCAAACCGTTTGAGATATCCAAAATCCGTTTGCAATTAAACAACTTCAATGTGTTAGCAACAAGTTAAAAAAAGTTTGGTGTAAATTGGATAAACCCTGTAGGAGCAGTAGTATAAAATTCATAGCCTGTTTTTTCAAAAAATTAACATTCAAACCAAAATAGCTGACTTCCTGTTGGTCGGAGCTAATGAATGTAAATTAGAAAATTGTCCGGCTTGATGAGAACAATATGTGTACCGAGTTTGGTGATTGTAGGAAAAACTAACCCCCCCACTTTTGTCAAAAGGTGGCGCTACTGAGCCCCTCCACCACGCCCATTTCTATGGCTTTGTCCATGTCTACTGGTTGACAATATTGATGTGTGTGTCGAGTTTCATGCAATTTGAAGCATGTTAAGAGCCTCAAAAACACTCAAGAATATTATTACAGTTTGACCTGTTGCCATGGCAACAATATTTCAAATATCAAAAATCCTGTCATAGGTCTACATCTGCTGTGTATTGACATTACACTGATGAAGTTTGAAGCAAATCAGGTAAAAATAAGAGGGTGATCTCAAAACATTTCAAAAAGTGATACACTTCCTGCTGCCAGTTGGTGGCGCTATAACTTTGACTCACAATAGTCACATCCATGTGATCAGACTCCTATAACGAACACACTCGTGAAGTTTCATAAAGATCAATATATGTATGCAGACGTTATAACACATTTCCTGTTTCCTTTTTCTCGCCATAAATTCGTTGCCTCGCCACGGCCAAACCGTTCGAGATATCAAAAATCCCCTGGCAATTTTTAATCATCAGTGTCTTGACTTCATGCTGACCGAGTTTGGTGGCGATCGGATTAATCGTCTAGGAGGAGTATATCAAATTCCAGAGCATGCGTTTTTCAAACAACCCTTAATAGCTGACTTCCTGTTGGCGTGGTGTTTAACTTAGAGCACGAAAGTTGTTCGGCCCGATGAGGTCTATATGTGTACTGAGTTTCATACTAATACGTGCAAGCGTGTTTAATATATGGACCAAATTTTCAGACTTTTTTCAAGGGGGCGCTGTCGAGCCCCCCTGCCACGCCCGGGTACCAGCCTCTCCGGCGTCCTAATGGCCGCGGATTCCAATGTGTGTGCCAATTTTCAAGAGTTTTTGAGCATGTTAAGGCCCCCAAAAAGCCCCGGAAGACGGAAAAAAATAAAAAAAAAAAAAAAAAAAAAAATAATAATAATCCTTAGAAGAACAAGAGGGCCCTGCGCGAATTTTCGCTTGGGCCCTAAAAAGTTGATTTATTTCACTAATTCCATTCAAAAAGTGAAACTTGTATATTATATTCATTCATTACACACAGACTGATATATTTCAAATGTTTATTTCTTTTAATTTTGATGATTATAACTGACAACTAAGGAAAATCACAAATTCAGTATCTCAGAAAATTAGAATATTACTTAAGACCAATATAAAGAAAGGATTTTTAGAAATCTTGGCCTACTGAAAAGTATGAACATGAAAAGTATGAGCATGTACAGCACTCAATACTTAGTTGGGGCTCCTTTTGCCTGAATTACTGCAGCAATGCGGCATGGCATGGAGTCGATCAGTCTGTGGCAGTGCTCAGGTGTTATGAGAGCCCAGGTTGCTCTGATAGTGGCCTTCAGCTCTTCTGCATTGTTGGGTCTGGCATATCGCATCTTCCTCTTCACAATACCCCATATATTTTCTATGGGGTTAAGGTCAGGCGAGTTTGCTGGCCAATTAAGAACAGGGATACCATGGTCCTTAAACCAGGTACTGGTAGCTTTGGCACTGTGTGCAGGTGCCAAGTCCTGTTGGAAAATGAAATCTGCATCTCCATAAAGTTGGTCAGCAGCAGGAAGCATGAAGTGCTCTAAAACTTCCTGGTATACGGCTGCGTTGACCTTGGACCTCAGAAAACACAGTGGACCAACACCAGCAGATGGCATGGCACCCCAAACCATCACTGACTGTGGAAACTTTACACTGGACCTCAAGCAATGTGGATTGTGTGCCTCTCCTCTCTTCCTCCAGACTCTGGGACCCTGATTTCCAAAGGAAATGCAAAATTTACTTTCATCAGAGAACATAACTTTGGACCACTCAGCAGCAGTCCAGTCTTTAGCCCAAGCGAGACGCTTCTGATGCTGTCTGTTGTTCAAGAGTGGCTTGACACAAGGAATGCGACAGCTGAAACCCATGTCTTGCATACGTCTGTGCGTAGTGGTTCTTGAAGCACTGACTCCAGCTGCAGTCCACTCTTTGTGAATCTCCCCCACATTTTTGAATGGGTTTTGTTTCACAATCCTCTCCAGCGTGCGGTTATCCCTATTGCTTGTACACTTTTTTTCTACCACATCTTTTCCTTCCCTTCGCCTCTCTATTAATGTGCTTGGACACAGAGCTCTGTGAACAGCCAGCCTCTTTTGCAATGACATTTTGTGTCTTGCCCTCCTTGCCCTGCAAGGTGTCAATGGTCGTCTTTTGGGACAACTGTCAAGTCAGCAGT
Organism: Megalobrama amblycephala; assembly: GCF_018812025.1. Taxonomy (NCBI): domain Eukaryota; kingdom Metazoa; phylum Chordata; class Actinopteri; order Cypriniformes; family Xenocyprididae; genus Megalobrama; species Megalobrama amblycephala. The sequence continues at coordinate 50,239,963 of NC_063046.1, forward strand.
CTTCCCCATGATTGTGTAGCCTACAGAACTAGACTGAGAGACCATTTAAAGGCCTTTGCAGGTGTTTTGAGTTAATTAGCTGATTAGAGTGTGGCACCAGGTGTCTTCAACATTGAACCTTTTCACAATATTCTAATTTTCTGAGATACTGAATTTGTGATTTTCCTTAGTTGTCAGTTATAATCATCAAAATTAAAAGAAATAAACATTTGAACTATATCAGGCTGTGTTGTAATGAATGAATATCATATACAAGTTTCACTTTTTGAATGGAATTAGTGAAATAAATCAACTTTTTGATGATATTCTAATTATATGACCAGCACCTGTAATATAAGGAACTGAACTGCCACTGTTCACCTCTAAATTTGAATCTTAACTTCTCATGTCTCTTTCTCTGTTCCTTTTTGTTGTTTTTTTTAAGCATTCTGTGTGTCTGGTCAGCTTGCTATTTCACCATCTACTACCTATTTTCTTCCTTTATTCTAACGCACAAGCCAGTCTATTCTGTGCTGTTTTACCATTGGATTCCCCAGAACTCCTCATTCCCTTTTTCTGCCACGTCTCCCTCGTCTGGGTTCACACAAATTTGACTGGCTCTATTATCCCAGTCCCATCCCATGCCAGCGGGAAGCCTCTCCTGGGAATCTCATCCCTGTTCCTCATTAGAGTTTCACACTCCAGAGACAAAAAGCTCAGGGACATTAGCAAAGCTGTGCAGGACTTTGCTATGGGCTGCAAACAAAATGCAGAAATTGTGAGGAAAAACTTTTGTCTTCTAGCTCAACAGGAGGTCAAAATCAAGCCAGTACTTCAGGAAAAACAGCTTGGTGGAGAGAAGTCAAGTGTAGATGAGAAACAGAGAGAGTTGGAACTAGTGACTTTTGGAAAATAAACTGGACTGGGAAAGATAGTTCTTATTAGTAAGTCATTGTACTGTATGTCTATGAACTGCCCACAATCCGTTCACTGACCGCCTGATGCATGTTGCACACAAAACTGGAATGAGTCAAGTTGCACAAGTTGTTATCAGTCTGTTGGGAATTGTATGCACTACCATTCAAAAGTTTTATTTATTTATTTATTAGAAATTAATTCTTTTATTCAGCAAGGATGCATTAAATTGATGAAAAGTGGCAGGTACTTCTTAAAATTGTGTAAGTACTTCCTAAAAACCACCACATGTATGGGTGTTAATATATTTCTCTTCATTTCTATTGCCAATATGACTGAAAAAAAAAAAAAAAAAACCTGATGTCATCCTTTGTCAGTGACAGCAAGACTCACACAGCAAAGAGGATGTTACAATCCCCAAACTGTTTTTAGCAAGTGACAGCTTTTAACTTTAAAAGGAGATTTTGGATGACATAACAAATGCAACAGTACCTTATCTATATTATTTACTGTCTGTTTTCAGTAAAAAGCAGGGAGAGGAAGACAATATTTTGTATATCACAGTTGCCAGAGAGGGACAAACTAAATAAATAAATGAAAAAGATTGTGGAAAAAAATGAACGCAATGGAGAGCCATTCTTTAACGCAGCATGAGGCGGTTTATGATGAAATGCAAATAAGCCATCTGCAGGTGTAGAACATGGTTTTTTTCCGGTTGAGCAGATTCAGTCCACAGGAGACTCAAAACATGACCTGGGTCACAGTGAGAGGGAATGTCAGTAAAATTACAACTAAAATACAAATGAAAGGTTCTCACGGAGCACATGGCGATTTGTGAAAGATAAATGTGTAACATTAACCCTTCCACGCTGCTGCCGTTGAAGATCCAAGTGTAGCATAGCAGAGATGGCATGTAAGCATTTTATATTGTCAGTCATGTTCAAATCACATCTGAGGATGTCAGGAAGTGCCAGGCTGAAAAGTTGACATTAAATTGCAGTAAATTTGCACTAAAGTCTACAAAACGGCACAGAAGGGGTAGAAAAACTATTCACACACACACACTGAACAATTCTGAAAGCAGGATGTTAGTTAAATATATGGAAGAAGAACTGAGAAAGAGAGAAAAACTGCCCCCCTGACTGAGAAAAACTGCCCACCCTCCCCCCTTCTGTCACTGATTGAGCTTGGGTTCTGTCACCTTTTGGCTTGCTTAGTTGTGAACAGTTAATATTCTGCAATATTACTGACTTGACTGCACTGACACTACTGAATGAAAACGATGACATCACTGTTTTCTCCAGAGCTGCTTTATAGATTTGTTGAAGTCATTCAACAAATGAATGATGAATTTTATACAGTTATTGAACCGAAATGAATCAAATAAATGTGACATGACTTGAGGGATGAATGAGAGGTGGTGGAAAGAAAAAAAAAACAAAGTTCAGAGGCCTTGAGAGGACCCTGAGAAAAACACTTCAGATAAATGAGGTCTTAAGGTTTTTCTCATGCACTCATCCACAAACAAAAAGAGTCAAAAGCATGAAAGCTCATGATAAGATGCTGGAGAACTGGAGAAAGAAAACCCTGCTCTTACAGTCATGCCCTTCTACAAACAGGACAAAAAAAAAAAAGTTGTTCAAATGACAATTTCAAGTTTGCATGAAAAACAGACTTGGAGCTTAACAGCCATGGTCATTATAAACTATCATTACATAAACTAGGAGTTTGAAATTTCTCTTTTCTGTGTTCTATGAAAAAAATTAACACCATACGGGTTTGGAACAACATGAGGGTGAGTAAATAAGGACAGAATGGGTGAACTATTCCATCTGGATGCTATCTAGACAGTAACACTGTCACTTCACCTCTGAACTGTGAACTATTTGAGGTCTGAGTTGGTTTGATCAGCTGATGCTCAACGGTCATGAGTTGTTTATAAAAAGCCTCATGAAAAGAGGGTTCATATCACATGATGCTACATATCAGGGCTGTTTTTTCTCAAGAAGGTCTAAACACAAAAGTCTTTGTGTGAGGGAACACAGGTGCTGAGCACGCACACTCTAGCGTCACAGACATAAGATCGGCCTTGTCATCAGATACTGGCCTAAAGTCTTATTACTCAGGGCCCAATCTGTTCTTTCATCTGTCTCTTTATGACAACACACACACACACACATCCAACCCCCTCCAACATTGACTTTCCAGGTACCCTTGTGCATTAGAAGTGATGCCAAGGGGTCCATATGACGAGTTGGGAGTTTACAGTCTACATAGTAGGTTTTAGAACAAAGCTAGCCACTAGGATTCTGAATATAGTTACATGGTCATGAAACAGTTAAGATTACAGCATCTAGCTTATAAAATAGACCCAGTTTGTCCTTTATGAGCTAGGAACATAATAACACATAACCCTTGTGAGCCTATATTCACATTTGCTGTACAAGTAAAGCATGCATCAACATTAAAAAGCAGCATGCAACATTTATGTTTGAATTCTTAGATCAATAGCTCCCAGACATGTTCATTGACAGTCAACAAAACCTTCTTTCATGATGTACTCTCCATTACACTCAGTGATAGACTTTGAGGCTGTGGATATGTTGGACGCCTATATGTCATAAAAGCATCTTCAATGAAAAATTACTGCTTTTCCGGTCTCATCAAAGAGATTGAGCAGGGAAGATAATGGTCACAGTTGGGGAGGGGAAGAGAGTGGGTTAAAGTGAAAAACTTCCCTCAAAACCACACAAACAGTCAAATACGCTACCTCTGACTATCTCAGTTTTTCCGAGCAGATTAATTCCCTCAGTTAAAATGTGTGAAATGGTATCCTTACGGTGGCAAGGCCTTCTAATCCTTTAAAGTATAACACGGGCTCAAATGCTTTTCCTGCCCAGCGGTTCTCTTAAACTGTGACCATTTATCACAGCCATGCCTATTTCAACTTCATGATCTTTGGCACTGCAAATTTTCATTTGTGTTTACCCATGCAGAACATCCAGTAACTGAACCTATTTCTTATTTTTAAAGCATTTGACCGGAAAAGTAACAAAAGTTTTTACAGAGGTGAAGCAAACCACAAAAGCCAACACAAACTGCAGAAGAAACGAGTGGTGCTTGCCTGTGCAAAACTCAACATCATTATACTACAGTGTTATGAGGGGTTGCCAGGGTGTTGCTTCGCAGTTCGATGTGCAAGCCATTCAAAATACATATGATAGTTCTCACAGTGTGGTCAATCAAAAAAAGGATATGAGGATCTAATTGCAACAGTTCAATTTTAATAAAAGAAACAAAGCATTCGATAGCATAGGATAAATGCTGGCAAAACGGAAAAGCACATGAAAATGCAACAAGAACAGACAAAACACAACTGAAACTGGAGGCTATATACACAAGGTTAAATGAGGAACCAATCAAGACACAGGTGAACATGATCAGTACTGAGGGAAACCATGGCTGTGTCCGAAAGTGATGCCTTCGGAGGACGCATTCAAGGTAGGACGGCATCAAGGCATAGCTGAATCCAATGTTAGCTTAATTTCCTGTCTCCTGAGATACCTTCATCTGATCGATTTTTGAAGGCAACATAGATGTACAGTATCCTTCACTGCCTTTGATATCCCACAATTCTCTGCGTTCCATTCCATGACAGTTGAGCTAGAAAAAGAAAGATGGCGTCTGAAAGTTGTGGTATCTGGTCAGTTTGTGTGTAAATGTACATTTTAGCAAGAAATTACTACTGTAGTAATTAAATATTTGTTTAGTTCTCATCAAATCTCGCTCTATTTTGCTGTAGACCATTAAACTGTCATGCTGCCTCAGAAGTCTGTCCAAAAATCAGTTTCGTGAGGTACCTTTGTGCGCAAACGCTGCCTGCAGAGTCATTGGCTATAAGGCAGCGAGGCAACAAGTCAGCTGCCTAAGTTTTCGGATACAGCCTATGACAGATGAAACATAGGAAACAAAGGGAACTAAAAAATATTCTAAACAAGAGTCCTTGAACAAAAACACAGAGAATCCGTGACAATAGTGAGCATGGATGGACTAGTTTGGCACATGCGCAAAACCTTGTGGACCATTTGTTTTTCTAACACTAAAATATTTTGACCATGTGCTGTTACCCATGTACAAGACTGCACAGACATCAGCAGACTCAGCTGATGACAAAAATTATGTCACGTTGCATACTTCAGCAAAGATGAAACATCCTTTATTCCAAAAGTTGTTCCATTTGAGATGACAAATTATAAAACAATTATAAAATTCTTACACTCTTATCGCAGAGTGTGGTGTAAGTGCACAGTACATTATTTGAGAATTTTTCCATCATCTCCCAGGCAAATTCATGAGTTCAATGTCAATGCCTAATTATAAAAAAATTAAAAATAATAGCATAAAGTCACATGATTTGAGGAGTCAAATGGTGCCAAAATTTTATAGTTCTATAGCACTACTAATCTTTGCCTTAAATACAGACCTAATTATGGTCACAGCATTACGCTTAAAATAAAGCAGAACTTTCCAAAGATAATAATATTTAAATAGGGTGATGGTCAAACTGACATATGCTTATTAGAGCTACCAGTTTGTTTACTGTGACCACATCATATACAAAAACAAAACAAAACACACACACATGAAAATCCATATGCAAAAGTCCAATGACTAATTCATGCAAATGAATGACAGAAAGAGACGATGGAGGTTTGTAGAACTCTGACAGGGCCATAAACGTATCTGAGACTTGACGTGTTCTTCACAGTTCTGAGAAAGGACAATCTCTGTACATATGTGAATGTGAGCGTGAATGCTTTCTTATACATTCTTTGTTGTTATTTCATATTGTTTGTCAATGCTTTGTCAGGCATAATTAGATGAAGATATTCGTGGTAAGAAGCGCAAAAGGTAAATATGATAAATAAAGGGATGGAAATGAAAGTGCAAGTATGAGGAGGTTTGCGTCTAAACGTACATTCCTCACAGGCCTGTTTGAGAGGAAGCTTTTCTCCTTCCTGTTATTGTGTGGATTAGTTCTCAACTTTACACATACTAGAACTCAGGCACTGACAGTTCATACACACGCAAACAAAATGCATGCTAATTACACTCAGAGGATTTACCTGTGAAAGCTCATGGGTTTAGTCAGAGTACTTTCATTAAAAACACTCAAAGGCCATTCGCTCTTCTCTTTCAAACGGTCCCGCTCATTCATTCCCTCTGTTCTCATCAGCACATTCGAAAACACGAAACGTATGTGTCAGATCTGGTTCTTCAGAGCAGCAGGCATCTAAGGCCGTGCTGTAGGAGGGAGAATCCAGGGCCATGGGCCGCCCTGTCACGCACCGCCCCCACCACAGATGAGAGAGAAATTTGACTGAAGGTACCGCTGTCACAGTTCAAAGAGACTTACACACCTACACACCTCGAGAGAAGAGAAGAGAAGAGAAGAGAAGAGAAGAGAAGAGAAGAGAAGAGAAGAGAAGAGAAGAGAAGAGAAGAGAAGAGAAGAGAAGAGAAGAGAAGAGAAGAGAAGAGAAGAGAAGAGAAGAGAAGAGAAGAGAAGAGAAGAGAAGAGAAGAGAAGAGAAGAGAAGGCTTTTTAAAAGATGCTTATTAAAAAGCATGAGCTGGGAGAACTAGTTATTAAAAGTCTTCAAAAACAATATTCAACTCGGGCTCAAAATAGCATTAATCCTGGCCTTTGATGATGCTCTTGAAATGGGTAATTCAGCATAAATAGACTCCACACATCTTGTTAATGGCCTTTAATATGCAGAGCCGTTATAAGATGATTTTCCTGCATGGCCGTAATGAAATAAGAGCTGCTTTGATTCTAATTCATTTTCCCTTCATTGGTCAAAACAACAGAGCACAGTTTTTATAGAGTGTGACTAGCCAAGAGTGCATGTTCAATTTCTAAAATGAAGGGGAAACTTGATGAAGGGGATTATAGTGTTTTCGGTCTTTAATGCCAGTTTTTATGAACTAATTCACAGTTTGGGATAAAAGAACTATATAAAATAACTTCAGAAGGAGAAAAACAGATATTTTACAATGACATCATGTGTCAGAAACTGTTCTGAGTTTTTGTGTTTGCTGAAGAAGTGTTGGAAATCACATTAAATTAGGGATACACAATATCGGCATCATCAGCTATCAGTAGTATTTTTATTTATCATATCATAAAGCTCAAATTGTAGATGCTCATTTACCATGTTTTCAGATTTAGATTACCTTTGCCGTCATCTAACACCGATTTAAAGTTCTTTATCTTTAGAGGGATCATTTGAAACAGTTTGGTTACCAACATTCTTTAACCCTCTGGGCTTTAACCCTCTGAGGATTTTTGGGGCCCTGGAGAAGTTTTGACATGCCCTGACATTTGTGCTTTTTTCAGTTGTTCATAAACATATAAATGACAAAAGTGTCATTACACTGTATTCAGCACAAACTAGGCTACAATAATATGTGAGGAACATGTATGTACATGTTTGTGTTTTTGAAGGAATAACGTTTATGCGTGGTTATTGAAAAAACAAAAAACTTAAGTCACTGAAATAAGGCCAAAAAATAATATTAAATCTGTGTTCACAAGACTTCTGGGTATTGGAGGTTGTAGACTAGAGTTTTTGCTTCAGAATGATGTAAAAATTATTCTGCCTACTCCTTCATATAAAACAATAGAGAGATTTAAATTTTGTAAGACACTTTTTGTCAAGAAACACAGTATGCGTAGAGGCGTGAATCTGCATGAATAATGGGCCATTTACACCTGAGAAGACAAAAGAATCACATAATAATGACCTGAAATGACTTGCATATTAATGAGGCCTTTCAGTCAGGTAGGATGTGAAAAAACCCTCTGTAATCATGTCTCAGCTCATCATAAACAGCAATACTGTGAAATATTATTACATTTTAAAATAATGGTATTCTATTATATTCTTTAAAATATAGTGTATTTCTGTGATGCAAAGTGTCTGAACAATTATGTTACCTCTATGGCATTTCATATAGGCTTTTAGCTTAAAAGCATGCACATTTGGAGAAATATTGATGGATTCTCATGTTTATGTCAATTTTCTACACTGAGAAGTAATATTTATTGTCATCACTATGAGTGCTGAATACTGTGTTTTCAATTCATTCTTGCAGCCGGAGGGCGCTCTCTGTACACCTTTAGTCCACAAATTAATCTAAAGAAGGACAACCATGTGACTCTCCAGGAACTAACAGATGCCAGAGATCGCTATATCATCCAGATAAACACTTTTCAAGACAATAAATACACGATTGAGACGATGTATGCATGCATTGCCTCAGTGTTTGCGTCTGAATAGCGCTGGCTGTGTGGGCGTGGCCGCATTAGTGGGTAATGAGCTGAATCACGGATTTCTGACATGGCTCTCTTTTCATACAGATTACATAAACAGAGAATATTTGTTTTCGATTTGACTTACGCAATTTAAAACCTGACATTTCAACGTTTTTTTTAGACATAAGTCTAATTTTTTTGTGATTAGTATTCACTAAGTTACAGTTCATTTTCTGAGAACTATCAGATTGGACTTCGTTCAGAGGGAGACGAGAGATCACGCATCATGTTAGTTTTCTTTATTTTCAACATTTTGTTTTTACTCTGAGTGTACACAAATAAAAGAAGATATTCCACAGATTAAAATGGTGTATAGCTCTTAATTGTATGTGCAACATTGACAGAGTATTTTGAGTCTCTTTCACACTGGTTAGAAAAAAAACGAGGGAGTTAAAGGGGTGGTATAATGCAACTTTTACAAGATGTAAAATAAGTCTCTGATGTCCCCAGAGTGTGTATGTGAAGTTTTAGCTCAAAATACCCCACATATCATTTTTTTAGCTTGTTAAATTTGTCGCTTTCTGAGGGTGAGCAGACGCTCCTGTGTGTCCCTTTAAATGCAAATGAGCTGCTGCTCTCAAAAGGGGGCGGAGTTTCAGGAGCATGTGTTAGCACTTAGCAGCGCCTCACAAATTACCTCACGCAGACTCTGTGAAAATGTCAGAAACTGTTCATCCTTTTATGTTCAAAATGGAATCGGACAATGATGGAGAGACTCAAGAAGAAGTGACAACATTTTGAATACAACAGGATGTTTCTGAATGGTTAGTTGATGAAGTTATGTGTCTGATGTGGAGATCTTAAAGTCATTGATAAGCATATTCTGTCATGATAATCTATAAATCGCTCATGTGGGAACTGCTGTAAACCAGAGAATATATGCTGCATGAAGATAGAACAGGTATAGTTCAGTTTAATCACGGTTATAACTTGTCATTTTGTCATCTTGTATTTATGACATGCTAATGCATTTGTGTTACGTACTGTAATGCAGTAACATGGCCTCACCCCTTTGTTGCGTGTTCTCGGGGTCAGATTTTATGTAAATTTTAGGGTTAGTGATGTCACTAACCCAGGAAGAAGCTTGTTGTAGTCCCTACCAGCCGTTTGTTGTAGTCAAACAGAGAATTCTTTAAAAGACAATATCCCCATTTGCATTGAACTTTCAGCGTTGTAACTTTGCAGATGCTGTTTATGCTCAACATTACACACTAACTAAAGTTAAAAAAAGTGAAAATCGCAATGAACCACCCCTTTAAAATATCTTCTTTTGTGTTTCACAGATGAAAGAAAGTCTTATACTTTAGGTTTGGAATGACATTTTATGGTGAATTATTCATTTAAATACATTAATAATTTAATAACATGGTTAAACGTAATCTTTAGCAAATCTCAAAATAAATGCTTAATTACTTTTTAAATCCATTTTAATGATATAGTGCCTTAATTGACTTGCAGAATTTAAATATATTTCATATTTAGTGTTTTTTTTTTTTTTTTTACACAACATTATAGTATAGACGTTTAGCATCTGCTTTTTTTTTTATTAATATCAACTATAACAGCTATATCAGCTTTTGATATCGGTGCATATTTACATTAAATCATTGATTAGTCCAGGTTCATTACTAGTTTTGGTCCATCCAAAAAATAAAGCCAGAAAGCCAGAGCACAAAACTACGACAGTTATGCAATGGCAAATTCATACACTTTTTAGAGGCTCAGGGAAGAGAGTGCAAAAGAGAGGGAAAAATAAATAATTGAAATATAGAGATGGTTTATTTCTAAATGGATGAACTTTCAGGTTCACAGGAGGTTGATGATGTAGGTGACGATGATGGTCTTAATGAAAAGGACAGATGGATTTCTTCATGATTCAGACTGAGCGGTTCAGTTATTCTGAGATCATACGGGGGAAACACTTAAAAATTTAACATAATGGCCCTCACATGAGAGACCATGGCACAGTGAATGTTAAGAGGAGCAGATTTTAAAAGGTCTTTTCTTGTGGACACAAGTGGCTCAAGCCCAAGAGTTTTCAGGCATAAACTTTAGGCTAGTGGAAAGGCTTAACTTTATCACACTGCTTAAGCAGATACTTTATCAGCTAGAGCGAAATTATCATGCTCCACTTGAACAAGAGCTGTGCTTAAAAACATCCTGCCCTTGCAGCCATGATAACGCAGACCAAAACATCAAAGCTGGAGATAGCAAACAGGACTGTGAAATACATTTAGTAAACAATGATAAAATATATTAACCACATAACAGCAGCAATTAAAAAAAAATCTTAAAATGTACACTGGACTGTATACTGGAAATTCAACTGTAGAATTCATGTGCAAGTATGAGATTTTTTACTTTTTCATTTGTTTCTTGTCAAATTGTATGATATTAGGCGAATGAGATCTTGCAGTAAAAACTGCACACTGTGCATTTGGTTTTATGGATGGCCTAAACAATTAAAGATGAACCAAGCCTAAAATAAAGAGAGAAACTTCAGAGGCTTTACAGCTGTGTGTGTGTGTGTGTGTTTTCTGGAATCCTTCCCATCGATCAATAAAGCTTTCCTTCCACTTAAGTCCCTTGATCACATGACTCACTATTGTAGAGTATCCATCCAGAACAAGGGATTTGCAGAAAAAAATAGACAAACTGAGAGAGAATATAAAAGTGAGTGATAGAATGAGCGACTGAAACACTGACCATGTTACACTCATGAAAATTCAGATTAATAGAATATTATCATATTCTGGTTATTTATGTTTCATGTAAACACATGACCCCCATTGCAATAACCTGGATAGGCCAATAATATAATACCATTGTTTCTAGAAATTTGAATAAGACAACTAGGATATGTTTGTGTTAATCTGAATTCTGTGTCCCATAAAAAGGCTTCTTCAGAATATTGATTTATTTACATGTCTACATCTACATGTCTAATCCGCCTTCCGTATTCAACTTACAGAAGAAAAAAAAAAAAAAACAGAACTGGCGTCGCGTCAGTTAAGCTTTTTCAGTTGAAAAGGGAAAGTGTAGGATGTAGCGTAAGCATTTTGAACTGCGAGAGAGTTACACTTTCTTCGTAAGTTGAATACGGAAAGTGGTCTGGTGGAAGCCAGATAATTTACTTCATAACTTGTTAAAGCCGTCAGCCGTGTGGAGTAGGTTTATGATGGATAGATGGATGTGGATGGAGGAACTTTCTTCAGCTCATAATCATTAGTTTCGCTCACTGCCATATAAAGCTCGGATGTGTCAGGATATTTATTAATATATCTCCAATTGTGTTCATCAGAAATAAGAAAGTCATATACACCAATGGCTTGAGGGCGAGTAAAGCTTGGGCTAATTTTCATTTGAAAATGAACTAATCCTTTAGTCTAAAACTGTTTGTAAACATGGTCAACATGAACATCTCCATAAATGGGCAAAGCAACTGCATGATTCCAGAAGCCTGTAAGGCCATGCACACTGTATACTGTGTGTGTGTGTGTGTGTGTGTGTGTGTGTGTGTGTGTGTGTGTGTGTGTGTGTGTGTGTGTGTGTGTGTGTGTGTGTGTGTGTGTGTGTGTGTCTCTTTTTGAGCTCCTCAGTAGTGTGGCGGATATATATTTTTGAGATATATAATTATAGTGCCCATAACCAACAGTGAAAATTATGATATTCTCAGTGGGCAAAGAGCCAATAAAGCCAGTAGGTCTAAACTTACAGAGTAGGAGATGTGAGCTGGCCTGCGGGCGATGACATAACGGTACGGACTGAAGTCGCCCTCACCCTCCCCCATGAATAATTTTTCTCAGTCCATTACAATACATAAAGCTACAACACAAACATGTCCATACTCTTGCATGCATGCAGTAATGTTTTTCAGCCCATCCTGTTATCAATCTTATGTGACAAGCCATTATCTTACCACACACTTATATTCAATCAGACACAGAGAGCAAGAAATGCTGACAAAGCTCAACACAAACCACTCTCAGCAGATGTGTAGCACTGATTGAACACACACCCCCATTGGCCTGCCCTAGACAAACGCATCCTTCCCATGTTTGTCCAGTCATTACATCTTCCATTTGCCCACAGCAAAATGCAAAAAGGAAAAAAAAGACATGATTCCTGACTGTAAACTGCACTTACAGTACCAATGAAAGCACTACATATTCCATCAGCTAAAAGCCCTATACACACACACACACACACACACACACACACACACACACACACACACACACACACACACAACAATCCTCATATGAGCTACAGAATATCAGTACCATTAAGGTGCAGTTAATTTAGTGAAATTTTGTGGGCAAAAAAGGTCTATTGTCTATTACCATAATTATATATGCATTACAGTACTTTCAAACCAAACAGATTTCTGTTGGTCAACACAGCAAATTCACGTGAACAACTCTGAACCAGTTGCAAAATCTGTGAGGGGAAATATTTAGGCATCATGCGAAATTCCTAATATCATGGATTCCTATTGAAATTACTGGATTTTGTCCGTGAAAATTAGCCAAACAATGGTGTTTGTAACCGCACCTTTACAGCAATAGACCTTAGTCAGGGTAGCGCCATATTACATTTTTGACAGGAATTAAAATAAGGCTGTGAGGGATAGAATTACAGTGCGTTCAACGGATTACACCTTTCAGTTGACAGAAACTCAATGAAACAGTTTTAAAAGTTGTAAGTTGTGAAAATGATGTGATCTAGGATCTTTATACAGTGCACGCCTTAAAGACTAATGGTGCGTTCACACCAGACGCGACTTGCGCGAATAAATCTCGCTATTCGCGCGTAGTTGGACGCTTGAACATTTTGAGTTTACTCAATTCATTCGCGCGTGAAATTCACTTCACAACAGACGCGAATTCGCATCATGAGAGGGGCTCTCCCGCTTCTTTATGTGTCCCAGACTCTTCCACTTCTTTCTGCACACTTCCTCTGAATAAACACAACTTGTCAACGGGGAAATAGTTGTAAATTACAGCGAATAAGCTCAATTGGTCGGCTTTAGCTAGCTTGTAGTCTCAATATGTATATTTATATAGCTCAAAGACCGTTTTTTACAACTTGCCAGATTGTCCGACCTCCTCACTCACTTTCTTTCAAGCAAGATCCTTTTTATTCCTGTTTCTATAAAAGTATGAAGATGTACAGCGACGATGATTTTGTCCTCCATTGTTGTTTCGGATTTCTACCTCAGCTCGCTACGTCACGTCACTACTAGAGCAAGCTCCTGATTGGTTAACGCGGCGCGAATTTTCGCCAAAGTTCAGATTTTTCAACTTGCACGTTTCGCATTACGAGCGTCAAGCGCCCGAAACGCTCGATTCGCGCCGCTTCATTCGCGCCGACTCATTCACGCGAATCGCGCCGCAGGATGTCTGTTCGTGTCTTTGCATTGACTTAACATGTAAATCACTTAACGCTTCATTCGCGTCTGGTGTGAATGCACCATAAGTCTATCCCTCAAAGCCTCGTTTTCATCTGTGCTAAATTCAATATGGCGTCTAACGCAACTAAGGTCTAAAAAGGAATTTGGTTCAATTCAATTCACGTTTATTTGTATAGTGCTCAGACTTCATCAAAAATATTTTACTGTTCCGAAGATGAACGAAGGTCTTACGGATGTGGAACGACACGAGGGTGAGTAATAAATGACAGAATTTTCATTTTTGGGTCAACTAACCCTTTAAGTGAAAACCACTGATTCTAAAGTTTTCATTGCTCGTGTCAATCTCTGCTGATCGCCTACACAACGCTGATGCAAATGCTAACACCTAACCCTAACCTAACCCCTCATCATAACCTTAGAATAGCTCTGGTAGCACAACTCCATATACAGCATTACTGTTTGTCGCGATCGGATCCATATATGGCTTTTTTGAGCTGTGAACTGAATTCATGAAATCTAAACTTTTGTTGACAGGTGACTGAGTAATTGAGTTGACCAATGATATCAGCGATGGGGCGGGGTTTCACTTAACTGGTTTGACACTATAGTGATGCAGAAATGATACACTCCTCTTTAAGATTTAATCTACAGCATATCTCCATATGTGTTAGCATTAACAGCAGCAGCTAGATGTAAAACGTCTCACTTCCTCAGTGTACTGGTATGCAGTGGCAAAGTAGAGCAAAAGGTTAGAAGGCATTTCCCTCAATGGCATTGGCTCACTAGGTGGTGGGTCGGAAACCAGGGGGCGGGGATTCTTCCTTCCTGGCTGCCTGTCAGCACAATAACAGGGTTTCCCAAATACAACACTGCTGGAGAATTGCTGAGAAACTGCTACACACAAATGTGGACTAACAGGAAGGTTTGAGTGAGGTGTGGAGTGACCTGTGGCCTGTGTGTGTGACAGTGTGACTATAAGCAACATTAGATCTCTCTTTCAGATGCACAAATACCACCCATTCAGTGCTAATGTATCATATTCTTAGCCTTCAGAATTACATAGTTCTTGGCAAGAAACTCTGACCATGCAGGCTGATGGGTCTTTAATTAATTTGGTAGCAATCACATCATTATGTACACAGCATGGCTGATTGGTTGCAGTTGCATCAGTGGCCAATGAGCTTGCTGCTAAAACATTCAAATATTTGGCATTGATGGCTGTTAGCAATCTACAGCGTGCTTTCAGATGGCATCTAAATCAACATCTAAGATAAGTAAAAATGATTTTTTTATTCCACATATGCGCTTTTGTGTGGTCCGGTTATCAATTCCTAAATGAGCTATCTTACAAGTTTTAAACTTGCGTCATGTCAACAGATTCATGAGTTTATCACTGAAGCATATAAGCAGCAGTTTTACTGCATGGTTATGCAGCAGCGGTCTATTGTTGTTACCACTATTTTACAACCCGAATTCCGGAAAAGTTAGGATGTTTTTTTAAATTTGAATAAAATGAAAACTAAAAGACTTTCAAATCACATGAGCCAATATTTTTTTCACAATAGAACATAGATAACATAAGAAATTTTACAATTTTATGCACAAAACGAGCTCATTTCAAATTTGATGCCTGCTAGTCTCAAAATAGTTGGGACAGGGGCATGTTTACCATGGTGTAGCATCTCCTCTTCTTTTCAAAACAGTTTGAAGACATCTGGGCATCGAGGTTATGGGTTTCTGGAGTTTTGGTGTTGGAATTTGGTCCCATTCTTGCCTGATATGGGATTCCAGCTGCTGAAGAGTTTGTGGTTGTCTTTGACATATTTTTCATTTAATGTTGCTCTAAAACCTTTATATACCTTTCAGCATTCATAGTGTCTTCCAAAACATGCAAGCTGCCCATACCATATGCACTTAAGCACCCCCATACCATCAGAGATGCTGGCTTTTGAACTGAATGCTGATAACACGCTGAAAGGTCTCCCTCCTCTTTAGCCCGGAGGACATGGCATCCATGATTTCCAACAATGTCAAATTTGAACTTGTCTGACCATAGATCATTTTTCCACTTTAAAACAGTCCATTTTAAATGAGCCTTGGCCCACGGGACACGACAGCGCTTTTGGACATTTTCACATATGGCTTCCTTTTTGCATGATAGAGCTTTAGTTGGCATCTGCAGATGGCACGGCGGATTGTGTTTACCAACAGTGGTTTCTGGAAGTATTCCTGGGCCCATTTAGTAATGTCATTGACACAATCATGCCGATGAGTGTTGCAGTATCGTCTGAGGGCCCGAAAACCACGGGCATCCAATAAAGGTCTTCGGCCTTGTCCCTTACGCACAGTTTCTCTGAATCTTTTGATAATGTTATGCACTGTAGATGATGAGATTTTGCATCTTTAGATCTGAGAGATTCTGCCTCTCTAAGACATCCCTTTTATAGCTACTCATGTTACAGACCTGATATCAGTTCATTTAATTAGTTGCTAAAATATCCAAACACTTTTTCGTAATTTTGAACAGCATATCAGTACAATAGTTTTGTAAATAGTACATACTTATTTATTTATTTATTTACTTAAATAGTGTGTTTTAAAATAAGTGACAGTGGGTTTGGGTTTTTTTTTTTAATTCAAAGAAGTTTGTGGATTTTTAGGGTTCGCAAAAGTTGAAAATTGAAAATTTGTGTCATCAGTTACTCAACTTCATGCTGCACAAGGACAAATCTCATTGGTTCATATGGAAGCTCAAAAGTGCTTGCGTGACATACAAGAACAAACCTCACTGTTTTTCGCTGTATATAAAACATACAATTCAAATGGTTATTCATATACGTAAATACGCACTACTTTAATGACAAGACAAGGTGATGTAGCTGTTGTGGAAAAAAACTAATAAAGCATACCAGTCACATCAGCATTCGTTCTCCCCTCCTCCATGTTTAAAGTTTATGGCACACCCAACTTGAGAACTTGGGTATCAAAATCCCCGAGCTTTAAATAATGTAAGACCAGAGAGGGCATTCCCGTCCAATTTTTAACTAGGAAACTCATATTTACAATAATTCTGAAAGCACGTGAAGGCACGTCAAATCATAAGGATTAATTTTACGATGCCTTCATGAACATTTGAAGCTTTACCATTGTGGTGGAATAGACTGTCAATGGAGGGTTAGAAATCGCTCAGGTTTCAATACAAATTTCTTCATTTGTGTTTCAAAGATGAACAAAAGTCTAATGGGTTTTTAACAACATGAGGTTAAATAAATTACATAATTTTCAATTTTAAATGAAGTATCCAAATTTGACACACTATTGAGGGTTAAGTAAATGTTCTAAACCTTTTAGGGTCATGGTGTCATGTCATGAAAGAATAACACTTGATATGTATTATAGATATATCAAGCATTTCATCTAGCCTAGCAAAATACAAAGCACACACACATTTATGCACATACATCTGATCTTCTTTTCCTGGTGTCATGTTTACTGTAAAACTGGTCAGTCAGGTTCAGTAACTCACCTGCAGGCTTTTCATTCTTTATAAAGAAAACAAGAAACACCCCCACGAGCAGCAGCTGAATTCCATTCTCTAAACCTTACACATCAAAGCTGTTAGACCAAATTCCTAAATATTTGACTATACACTCACAAACAAGTTTTAGTGGGTGGATGAATGCAGTGTGTAAGTTGTGGATTCTCCGTGCATTTTGTACTAGGGTGCTGATGACCGTGTGCTAAAGGCAGATTGATAAATAAAACCGTCTGCCTGTAAGTGTGTGTGTGTGTTAACAAAGCAACACAGGATGACCATGAATAAACATCCCTCCATGTGGGCCAGTGATGAGAAGAATGAAAGGACACAAGAAAGAGACACTATAAATGCTGGCAATGTAGGAAATAATCAGGGAATGATCAGTAATTCCATGAAATTTGTCTGAGCCTCACACACACACAATTGTGTGCCACCTGCTGATTAAGATAAACAATGTTTTGCCAGCACACTCAGCTAACAAAAGCCAGTCAGAAGATGGATCACATGACAATACACACCTGTAGCTATTCAAGAAGAGTCATTTGTGCATTAACAGCACAGTGTTATTCAGCCATATTTCAAAATATGAAAAAGTAAGACAGAAACATCCCCCCTCCTCCCCCTCTCAATGACTTTCCCTTTGGTCACAGCACTGCCTGATCGGATCAGACCATTTACTGAATAGCAAGGGGTCTGTGGGTCTTTATGCCTAATATGGTCCAGTAATAAAGGCCAGACGGAGAGGCTGAATTCACCCTTTTTCTGTATTCATACTGGACTGGTCGTAATACCCAAGGGCAGCCAGGATTACTGCCAGCCCACTACTAATGTCCCTATGCTTTTGTGTACCAGCTGAAAGTACAATCATTCACATTCAGCCTCTTTCTCTCAGCATCTCATTTTGTCTTTTTCTTCCATTAGAGCTTTGAAAGTGAGGATCAGAGAGCCTGCTACGCTCACAAAGACACCATCTTCAGCAGTTTTTAGACAGTAATTATTTCTAAATGTAAGTATGTTACAGGTAATTACTTGTTTTGTTTCACTGCCTGATATGAATTTCATCTTGGTTATTATTATACATCTATGTAAGTATATATACATAAATATATAACTATATATATAGCACAATATATACACGTATGAAGCCCATTCAGCATGGAAGCCACAACAGTTTTCTGTAGAAATTCCCTATTGGCAGGTGTATGTTACCAATGAAAAAAATGTCACCATGCAGCAAACGTCTCCAACAACAGGGGGATTTCTGAGATAAAGTGAGTCGTTTTCATTCAGTCATATGATCTCAGCATGTCAGCCTTTATTATTTGAAACCGGGTTTTCTGTAAGTTGTAAAAGTCTTTACTGTCACTTTTTACAAAATGCATGTAAAAGTTTGTTCTTGAATGTTTTTCAGGTTCAGTTGAGCTTCTGCTCATGTTAGCTGATCAATATTTACATGTGAGTAAAAGCCTAAATTACATCTGTTCATCATAAAAAGCGATCAAGTCTTTAATAACTCTCATCAGCCTCCTCTGTTTACTCTATGGCCTATTAGAATTCCCTCCCTCATTTTTTACCCTGCCCTCTTCAAGATGAACAGTAATCCTTGCAGTCTGGTTGCTAATCTTCTTTACCCTCCAAAACCAAGATGACCCAGACCTTAATCACCTGATCTCTCTACTGTAATTACATGATGAGGAGTGTTGGTGGTCTTGGCCCCTCTGCCCCCCACAAGCATACAACACGCACACACACTAACCGGTGAGACGGAGATTAAACTGGCCTTGTAGAAACTAGCAAGAATCAAAGGATGAGCAGATTATAATAAACAATACATCTGTTTGCCAAATATAATATTACATTTAATCAGGGGAGGATATTTATTTACACAGAATTTTCATATAAATGTCACTAACAAAAGAATCCACAAACATCAGAGGAAATAGCAGTGCAGCATTGTGTGAATGCAGAGAGACATCTCTATTGTGTATGTGTGAACAGACCCGTTTACACCCACAGTCTCTTTATGACAAGATTAATGACAGTGAGGTCATTCCTTCATGTGTACATAAGGGGTGACTTCATGTATTTACTTGTTAGCTTAAAACTCAAGACCGACAAGAGTTTTCATGGCTAATATCTACAGAACAGGGTGACTGATGGCAGATGTAATGCCGTTGTATACATAGCACCATGACAAAAGAAACATATAACTGTTATAAATACTGTGTAAAATATGAGTATTTGACAGTTTATTAACAGAATATCTATATTATGCCCTGATAAGACTGAGCTCAACTACTGTTTCTAATTTCAGTACTGTTTAGGGGTCAGTAAGATTTTTTTTTTTAATGTTTTTGAAAGAAGTCTCTTACGCTCACCAAGACTTTGTTTAGATAATTAATAGATAATTAATTGGCATTGCCTATATCACTATCAACTCAAAAACAACAGTGGGCCCATTTAGTGACCAAGGCCAAACTGCAGAGTGACCCAGAAATGCTCTAAGTGACCTCTACTATATGTGTATGTGAATGTTTATGTACTCTGCAGCAGTCATTTTTACACTTTAGCCGCGTTCCTGTTTGCACTTTATCACACACTGATAATGTCGAGCCAAAGGCTCACTTCCACTTCTAACAATGGCGCACAAACACACTCACACTGTGGCATTGTCTGGAGGTCGCATTAATCTCTATCACACACTCTAATTCAAAGAACACAAGCTTTTTTCTCCAGTTATACTGCTGTAATCACGGTTAAAAGGCCTTGTTCGAAAATATTTGCTCATAGAGAAAGCTGAATGTGTGTGGAATGTGTGTTCATTTACTCATCCATTAATTATTAATGATTATCCAAACGGAGGAGTGCCTGCGATCCTGTTTAGATCCTGCTTTCCTCCTGCATCTTTCTTTTTGCTCTTATTCTCTCTCTAAGACCCCTCGAGGGGAGATCACTTCACATCAGTGTGTGTCTCTCTGTCACTGTGGAGCATGAATAGATGCTCTTTCAGTGCAACAAACACACACACACACACACACACATACACAGCAGAATAGCAGGGAATACATTTATCAGCAGTGCACCGACTTTCCCAGTTAGTGTCCTTGGACAAAACAATGGTACACATCTGAAAGCACAAACATAGTTGAGATAAACGCATTAACCACGGACCAACATCTGACCTCTCTCTCCTTTCCTGTGTCTCGTCTTCTATCAGGCCTTATTCTCTTTCAGTATGTCTTGCCTTTCACCTTCAAATGCCATTGCCATAGTTTGTGTGTGTGTGTGTGTCATAAAGGCAGGATGCAATGAATTAACTCTTCAGGGCTATTATATGATTTTGTGTATAGCATACACGCCCTTTAACAATAATAAATATTTATCCACATCACACATACAGGTAGACCCAAAAAAAAACTGGTCTTTAATCTGGTCTTCCAACATTGACACTGAAAATGAAGCTGCTTTCATGCACATATTCATGTGTCATCATATATGTGTAGATGGAAAACCGGGGGTAGTTGTCACACTTTTCACTTCAGTGAATATTTCTCAGAGCAGGTTTATTTCTGAAATTGAATTTTTGTATGGACACAGAAGTGCAAACAGATATTTAAAATAAAGTTAACATTTCCAGGTAATTTCCAAGTCATTACTCAGGACAAAAGATGCAGTTCATTGAACAAATATTAAACTTTTGTGACATTTTCTCACTCTATATGGCTGAAGTTGTCACAATGGGACCTGGGATTAAATTGGCCTATTGTGATTTCAGGTAAAGTTAAGCAGTAAAACAATTATGAAGCACAAAATGATGCATGGAAATCCAAACAGTAGCATACATAAATATAAAACCAGTTGGCAATTGGCAAAAAAAAAAAAAAAAAATGTAAATAAATAAATAAATATTCGTACCAAACATTTTTATATATGGGTCTTTCGGTTTGGCATGTGTACCGAACGAATACAGCATTGTTTTAACCGCTACACTTGCGGAACTTCTCTGTGTGCAGAACGTAATTTCAAACTAAATGATACATAGACATTATTTGCATATGCCAGCCCATGATCGAGGCATTTCACAAGGGCAGCCAGTATTAACATCTGGATGTGCACAGCTGAATCGTCAGACTAGGTAAGAAAGCAAGAACAATAGCGAAGAATGGCAGATGGAGCGATAATAACTGACATGATCCATGATTACATTATATTTTTAGTGATATTTGCAAATTGTCTTTCTAAATGATTTGTTAGCATGTTGCTAATGTACTGTTAAATGTGATTAAAGTTACCATCGTTTCTTACTGTATTCACGGAGACAAGAGCTGTCGTTATTTTAATTTTTAAACACTTGCAGTCTGTATAATGCATAAACACAACTTCATTCTTTATAAATTTCTCCAACAGTGTAGCATTAGCCGTTAGCCACAGAGCACAGCCTCAAACTCATTCAGAATCAAATGTAAACATCCAAATAAACACTGTAATTACATGATTAGACATGCTGCATGACGAACACTTTGTAAAGATCCATTTTGAGGGTTATATTAGCTGTGTAAACTTTGTTTATGCTGTTCAAGGCAAGCGCGAGCTCCGTGGGCATGGAGCGTGAGCATTTAAAGGGCCAGCAGCCCTGAATTGGTGCATAGTTAATGATGCCCCAAAATAGGCAGTTAAAATTTTAAAAAAAAAATCTATGGGGTATTTTGAGCTGAAACTTCACAGACACATTCAGGGGACACCTTAGACTTACATTACATCTTGTAAAAAAACCTTCGATGGCACCTTTAATGCATTTGATACGCATTTTCCTCAGTGCAAAACTTATATCTTAGGATTGTACTTAAATGGTAAAAAGGTTATCCTGACAGCAAGCAGGTCTAGGTTTAACATCACAGACTTCAATGAACGATTGCAAGGGTTGTGCGTTTTTGTACGATGATATTGAGATTTTAGTTTGGAGGATAAACAATTCTAATTTATGTGGGTTTTGATCAATATATACAAAAAACACTGCTAGAGAAAATATATTTGTATAATTGGACTTTTGAGTCAAAACCTTATTTCTGGCATATATATTGCAGCAACATTCTCATGTGACAACTAGCCCCTATTTTAAAGTTGTGTGTTATTAAGCTCCTTCTCAAACACGTCAGATGTAAACAAACGAAACATAAATTTTTCAAGCAAACAAGCTGTGCCGAGTCTATATTTATAACACAAACAAACAAACAGGCACAGAGACAAATCTCAGCTGACTGTTGCCTGGTACCTCTGGACATAAGCTCTTACATCTTACTCTGAGAGCTCTCAAGACTAATGAGAGAGAGCGAATGATGTAAAACACAGCTGCTTGTGTCCACTGTCAACACAGCCTTTGAAACTGTACATGTAAAACAAACACTATAGTCTGCATTCAGTCATTTCAAGCAGCTTAAGTCTTAACACTATATATGGTCAAAACTCTAATATGGTTTAGTGGCTAAAATGAAACTGCACTATTTAAAATGTTTGAATAAATGTCATAACAGAAGATACAGTCAAATTTTTACCTGGTTTATTTGAGACTTTCTACATTGCTGTACATCTTTAGAGTGACATCATCACTGTTTATACAGCACTGCTGAGCTTTACAAAGTCTAGCGCGCATATGCTTATAGACACCCACTATACATCTGTAAATTGATCTGCGATATATTTATAAACTGATGCTATCGACCTCTGTCTCTGTGTGCATATGATGTGTTCTGGTTACAGTCCGTTAGCATGTGGTTTAATGTTTATTGAACGAATGTTACTTTGTGTCAGTTAATGTCCTAGCATTGTGATGGACGTTGAGGGGAGTCACTCACTTTATTAATATTAAGCAAACATAAGTTCTCTTAATATACAGTGGCAAGAAAAAGTATGTGAACCACTTGCAGAATCTGTGAAAATGTGAATAATTTTAATAAAATAAGAGGGATCATACAAAATGCATGTTATTTTTTATTTAGTACTGTCCTGAGTAAGATATTTTACATAAAAGATGTTTGCATTTAGTTCACAAGACAAAACAATAGCTGAATTTATTAAAATAACCTCATTCATAAGTATGTGAACCATTGATTCTCAATACTGTTTGTGAATACATGGATGATCCACGACTGTTTTTATGTTTTGTGACGGTTGTTCATGAGTCTCTTGTTTGTCCTGAGCAGTTAAATTGAGCTTTGCTCTTCAGAAAAAATCCTCCAGCTCCTGCAGATTCTTCAGTTTTCCACCATCTTTTGCATATTTGAACCCTTTCCAGCAGTGACAATGATTTTGAGATCCATCTTTTCACACTGAGGACAATTGAGGGACTCAAACTCAACTATTAAAAAAGGTTCAAACATTCACTGATGCTCCAGAAGGAAACACGATTAATTAAGAGTTGGGGGGGTGAAAACTTGGAATGAATGAAAACAGGATGAAGATGTCACAATTTTTCTTATTTTGTTTAAATATCATTGTTTTTCATTTAGTACTGCTCTTCGGAAGCAACAGAAGATACTTGCATGTTTCCAGGAAGAAAAATTAAGTACAATTTACCTTGATATTTGAATTCAAAAGTTTTCACCCCTCGGCTCTTAATGCATCGTGTTTCCTTCTGGAGCATCAGTGAACGTTTGAACCTTTTATAATAGTTGAGTTTGAGTCCCTCAATTGTCCTCAGGGTGAAAAGATGGATCTCAAAATCATTCAGTTACTGCTGGAAAGGGTTCAAATATGCAAAAATGCAGGACCTGGAGGATTTTTCTGAAGAACAGAGCTCAGTTTAACTGCTCAGAACAAACAAGAGACTCGTGAACAACCATCACAAAACATAAAAACAGTCGTGGATCATCAGGTATCCACACACAGTATTGAGAATCAATGGTTCACATACTTATGGATGGGGTTATTTTAATAAATTCAGCTAATTGTTTGTCTTGTGAACTAAATGTAAACATCTTTTATGTAAAATATCTTACTCAGGACAGTACTAAACAAAAAATAACATGCATTTTTTATTATCCCTCTTATTTTATTAAAATAATTCACATTTTCACAGATTCTGTAAGTGGTTCACATACTTTTTCTTGCCACTGTATATGATGAAAAACAGATCTTTTCATGTAATTTTACAGTAAAATACTTTTTAAAAAAAGAAAGAAGAAAGAAGCCATCATATAATTTACAGCTAAAAAGGTAGTTATGGTAGTTACTAAACAAATTTTAGTGACAGTGTTGCTACTTCATAAAGAGCTGTTGGATTTACTCATTTTTTTGTAAAGGACAACAGTCTGTAAAATTTACAGTTTGCTCTGTAAAGTTCTTTATACATTTTTACTGTAACTGTTACAGAATTATGCTGGCAACCACAACTGCCAGTTATATTTAGTAAATCTCTTTGTGCTATGAAATTACCATTTAGCTAAATAATGAAGCGATGATTGTCTGCATTTCTCTAGAACATGATAGTAAGTGTCAGTTAACTGAAGTATTAATTTTTTCATTTTAAGTCTAATAACAGAACAGAACTGACAGAGTCCACAATTCTCAATTCTCCGAACAGAGAAATCATTTATATGGAATTTATCACCATAGCCAAAATAAAGGTTCAAACCTGCCTACGACCCTACTACTCCGAAATGAGACGCATATAGGACTGCGCATGCGCATTAGCTTGATCCAGCCTGAAAAATAGTTTTTTGTCATGATTCGAGCATTTAGAAACAAAATGTATGAGACAGTTGTTGTCAGATTTCACTGGTGATTTCAAATATGAAATTTAATGGAAAGCTTGGCAAACAGCTTTGGAGAATTTGATGTTTCCCCATTCAAAGAGATAGGAGCTGCACTTGGATGCCCGAGGGGCGTTTCAAAGATGGCCGCCGAGTGAAATGACTTGTCTTCAAAGGGACTTTGATATAGTACATCCAGATTTCATTCAGCCTGTACACATTCAAACTTCATAGATCATATTTTAAACAGTCAAAGTACGTTCCTCATCACATGTTGTACCTATTCAGACAGTATACAATTTTGGAATAAGCCATAATTCTCCATTTGGCTGAATTATGCTTGAACTTACATGTTTCAGATTAAAGGGAGGTCGACCAGAGAAACAGGTCAACTAAGGAGCTATTTACACAACACCGTTTTCAACTAAAAACAGAAAACTTGTGCGTTTTGGCCGTGTAAACAACAAAAATGCAGATCTGTGAAAATGGTGACAGCATGCACATGCGTTTAGTCTACAGGCATGCGTGTTTTGCGCGAGTGCTCTGTAAAATATTGCGTATGTGCGCAGGCGCATAGACTTTCTTTACAAAGTGACATCGCCACTGACCTGAGATGCATAATAAAGCGTTTTTAGTCTTTTCGTGGATCCATGTGAAAGGGGATCGTTTTGACCAAGGTTGTCAACTATACAAAGAAAAATCTTTTCCCTTTTTTTCTTTCATTGTTGTTGTGTAAATGTACTCTAAACTACTGGGTGCTTTTTACAGAGAGGACTAACTGGAACAATGTATGATGATATGAAAACACACCTACACACTCAGACTAAGAGTGTTATATCTGATCTTTTGTCTTAGATGTCATATTAAACATCTATTTTATGGAGCCTGATACCATCCATGTCAATGCGTACAAATATTATGTGCAACATCCCTTTTGTTTTCTCTTCGGCAGAAGGTGAGGTCTAAAATGATTTCCTGTTGTAAAAGAACACCCTGGATGCACTTCCTGTCTTCGAAAGACCGGATGAAAGGGACTGTGATAGAAAGTGTGAGTTATATAACTTATCTCCATTGGACAAATGTTTTTGAATGTTTGGTGGATTTAAAATGACATTTTTTATAGTGATGTTTTTTCTCGAATTTACAAATGAAAGAATCTTCAAGTTTCTGTTATGCAAATCTAATGCTCACTAAATTACTAACCGAGGACAGACAAAAACAGGCTGTAGGAAATGTGTAACAGGTGGTTTATGGGGTGAGTCATCGAAGGCTCAATAAAATAAAATAAAATAAAATAGGTTTGTAAAATGATAAAAGAAGAGATGAGGCGAAAACCCATGAATCAGTAAGAGCTTTAAACTGTAGCCAGGAAAACAATGCATTATTTAGTGACCTACATGTTGACTGGAATATTTGACTGTGAACATTAATGCAGAATCGAAGACACACTAATACAAACCAACTGAATTTTTATGATGATGATGATGCATTACTCTAGTTTCCCCTCCCAACCAAACTGATAGAGTGACTGAAATCAAAATCACCTTCTTAATCTCTTAGATAACAGTCGGTCTGTGTGCAATTCATGAAGACATGTCTTCATCACATTTTCCTTCCAAATAAAAAGGAAAATTCTTAAATGACATTTTGCAGAAAGAAAATCTCATTAAAATGTGTCACACTGTGATATTATATTCTGCAATGCATTATTACTACACTACTATTCAAAAAGTTTGGGCTCTGTAAGAGTTAGAAATGTTTTTAATGTTCAAGTGTTTAATGCTCACCAAGGCAGAACTTATTCAATTAATTGTGAAAAAAAAATTACAATTTAAAACAACTATTTTGAATTATATATATATATATATATATATTATATTATACACACACCCCGATCAGGCATAACATTATGACCACCTTCCTAATATTGTGTTGGTCGCACTTTTGCTGCCAAAACTGCCCTGACCCGTTGAGGCATGGACTCCACTAGATCCCTGAAGGTGTGCTGTGGTGTCTGGCACCAAGATGTTAGCAGCAAATCCTTAAAGTCCTGTAAGTTGCGAGGTGGGGCCTCCATGGATCAGACTTGTTTGTTCAGCACATCCCACAGATGCTCGACTGGATTGAGATCTGGAGAATGGGGAGGCCGAATCAACACCTCAAACTCGTTGTGCTCCTCAAACCATTCCTGAATCATTTTTGCTTTGTGGCGGGGCACATTATCCTGCCGAAAGAGGCCACAGCCACCAAGGAATACCGTTTCCATGAAAGAGTGTAAGTGGTCTGCGACAATGCTTAGGTAGGTGGTACGTGTCAAAGTAACATCCACATGGATGGCAGGACCCAAGGTTTCCCAGCAGAACATTGCCCAAAGCATCACACTGCCTCCGCCGGCTTGACTTCTTCCCATAGTGCATCCTGGTGCCATGTGTTCCCCAGGTAAGCGACGCGCACGCACCCGGCCATCCACATGATGTAAAAGAAAACATGATTCATCAGACCAGGCCACCTTCTTCCATCGCTCCGTGGTCCAGTTCTGATGCACACTGTTGAAGCTTTCAGCGGTGGACAGAGGTCAGCATGGGCTCCCTGACTGGTCTGCGGCTATGATGAGCCCCATACGCAACAAACTGCACTGTGTATTCTGACACCTTTCTATCAGAACCAGCATTAACTTCTTGAGCAATTTGAGCTACAGTAGCTCGTCTGTTGAATCAGCCTTCGCTCCCCACGTGCATCAATGAGCCTTGGCCGCCCATGACCCTGTCGCCGGTTCACCTCTGTTCCTTTCTTGGATCACGTTTGATAGATACTGACCACTGCAGACCAAGAACACCCCACAAGAGCTGCAGTTTTGGAGATGCTCTGACCCAGTCATCTAGCCATCACAATTTGGCCCTTGTCAGGATAAATTTAGGATACATTTTAGAATGAAAGTTAAAATGTATCCAAACATGCTTAGTGAATGAGACCCGGTGTCACAATGAAAAAAAAAAATCTTGATGGTCCTAAAAATAAGCTTACTCTAAAGTAAATAAAATTTCTTATTCTCTCTATTGAATTTGGGGTGAAATAAGTTCTTGACAGGTTTCGTGGGATTCACATGAAATATGTTCATTTTTGGTCAAAGACTGTATGTATCACACTGAGACAGACCCCTCTAATGCAATCCTATTAGTGGATAATACACAACACCGAACCTCACACTATTAGAAGTCGCTTCTGGTGATGCTCTCATTCCTCTCCGTTACACTCATCTGCTCCATTCTGTTCTCTCTCTGTGTTCTTTAACTCCAGTCACTCTCATCATATCACAAAGCTTTCAGCCTGGTTAATATTTTCACTCAGTTAAGTCAAAGTATGAGATCAAAGGCTGTGTGCGCTTTTAGAGTTTCATCCTCTTTCTATGCATCTCTCGATCATGCCCGACTCAGAACCCCTTTTACGTTGCAAAAACACAACACTTGAATTACCATAATGGAACAAGGCAATAATGATTTTCTACCATGCTGCTTTTACCAAAACCAGAGGAGCACATACACCAGAGGGAGGAGAGAGAAAGAGAGAGAGAGCAGGAAACACATACACACTCTGCTTCCTGTAACACTCTTTTCTTGCCCTGCTTGGCTTCATTCCAAATCATTTCAATTTGTGAAAGAATCTCTCCAGAGAGACATGCATCAAAATCATTTCTTTGTCTGAGATTTATTCCTGCTCGCTCGAAAGAGATAATTCTCAACCTTTTAGCTTGATTAGACAGAGAAAGAGAAAAAGAGGACGGCATCTGTTGCACAGCCACCCGAAACATATGCAAAAAAATCATTCCGCATCTTTTTCCCATTTCCCTCCTATGTTACAGCCACCGCACAGAAGCTCAGGCTGTGTCTGGACTTCCCAGCATCCACTTCTTCCCATATGGCCACGACAGGGAGTCTTTAGTGCTTTTCTTTGCACTCTGATCAGATTGCAGGCTCAGGATTGGAAGGGCTGATCCTAGATCGGCATAAACAGGCAACCTGCAAGAAGACCAGTCGGGGAAAACCTCTATTTGACAAATTAACCTTCCTCGGTGTTTCACAAGCCATCCCGTTTTAATTACCACCTCCAGTGGCCAATTACAGGCCAGCAATAAAGAAAGGGATGAAAGAGAGAATGGCATGGGTTTTACATCTTCTACCTTCACCTCCACAGCACAAATCAGTGATTTCCATTAGTCAGGTCTTTTCTGATTGAAACAGGGGAGGGTCGTATACATGTTTGTGTGTATGTGTGTATGCGTGTAGAGAGAACTCCAGTCTTCCTTTGTTCTCTCAAGGCTGCATCCTGCCATTAAGGGTTTGAATGGTTTGCTGGGTTTCCTTGCTGGCACAGCCATGGTTGGAGCAGACCCCGAAAATAACACTGCCAGAGTGTCGCTATATGGTTACCAATCTAGGTGAGGGTGTAAGACTTTAACAAAATTCGGTAACACTTTATTTTACGGTGTTATTGTTACATATGTTACATGTACTTACTATAGCAATAACTATAAATTATGCATAATTACAAGCAACTAACCCTAAACCAAACCCTAATCCTCCTAACCCTATAGTAAGTACATGTAGTTACTTAATATTACTCAGTACTTAAATGTATAATTAGTGTAACAAAGTCACCTTAAAATAAAAAGTAAAATTCCGAAAATTCTTCCACCAAGCAATAGTTCTTCAGAAATGTTTAATAGAATTATTGCAACACATAACCACAGCGGCACATTAATACTGATGTAATTAGGTCACAGGTGTGTGTTTATAGAGTATTTTATAACAGCTTCCAATGTGGTTCAGCCAATCATAATCAAGGATATAGATTCAGCAGTAACATCCATAACCAAAAAAAAAAAAAAAGGGGGAGTTGCTGGAGAAGCACTAGCATAAAGAATAAAGATTGATCTCAGGATTTATAAGAATTGTTATCAAATTATTCAAATGAACATTGCAATTGATCAGAAAAAAAAGATTTTTTTCCCAGCCCTAATAAGACCACACTTCGCCCCAACTCGCAGCATGTATCTTTGCTATCTTTGCAGAAACGGGTACAAAGATAGCCAGTCAAAGTCTAATGGGTTATAAAAAAAATCACTATCCCCAAGTATGAATAGTCAGCACTCAACTAAAGAAAAAAATGGAGGTGAAAAAGTAACAGTATGCCAGAGAGTGCATCAAACAAACCTAAAGAAAGGGCTTAAATTCAGAACTAACTCAATATCTAAGATCAGATCAATACACACATATTCCTTGAACTGCATCATCATGTCCCATCTTTCCTTCAGATCAATACTTTCCAATCAGTGCAGAGCTCAGCAGCTCTAGACTCCGTTCCCTCTCGCTGACCCACAGCACCTTCTTCATCAATCATGACGGCTTATCACATATTCATGAGCTGAGTCAGTCACTGGCCAATGAGAGCAGATAACTAAATGTGTTCCATTGAGAAATATATAAGAAATATATCATTCTAAGGGATCAGTAAGAATTGTGAGAGCTTGAGGCTGTCTACACTGGACGCGACTGAGGCTATGTTCACAATGTCGGTCTAAATCTGATTATTTGTGTATCCGATTGGAATCTTATCTGATCTAAAATTATTGACTGTCCACATTGTGAATCACAACTGTTCCGATCCTATTTTGTGTGTCCCATGCCGTTCTTTCGTTTTCCGGAAAATGTGCACTGGTTTCTATGGCAACGACGTTGCGTTGGTAGGCATACGCCAACAACAACAACCGCAACATGGAGGGGCTATCTTATTTACAGCATAAAAATGTGTAGCCACCGTGTTGGATGACAGATATGTAGGAGGCTGGTATGAGTAGCTTTATTCCGTGCTGTCGTCTCCGCAGGTTTCAAAACATGTTTCCTTCATATTGTCATTTTCTGCTCGTCCGGCACTTTGTAACAAACACAACTTTGTTTCTGCAGTGACTTTCAGCATGTTTCCTCTAACAATGTCTGACATTTACATTTTACGTGGTATAAGTCACATAAACCACCCAAAAACCATTCATAGCAGACTGAAACAGATCTCCAGAAATGGTAGCTCATAACAGATTTCATATGAATTTTTGCTGTTCACACTTGCTAAATCTGATCGGATTTCAATTGGATTTGTACAAAAATTGGATTTGGACTGACAGTCTGAATGTAGCCAAAGCGACCGTTGCAAATCCATTTGTTCTTTGTGTCATAAGTAGCGTAAGTGATTGAAGTCTGTTTAATGTCGGGAATTTGTAATGTCGCGTACTGCCACATCCAGTGTAAACAGCACAGCATCAATGATTATAATGGGTTCAATTTGCTTTTGTCATGCCGCGTTACACCGCTCGCATCTGGTGAGGACACGGCGTAAGGGTGTGTTCACACTTGTAGTTCAGTTCTCTTGGTTCTTTTGGTCCTTTTGGTCCAGATCAAATAAGAAAATGATACATTTAGTCCTAGTTTGCTTAGCGTTTACACTATCATTTTTAACACCAAAAAAAAAAAAAAAGGCTTTTATGGCATATACTTTGTGATGGAACTTACTGAACATCCAAAACAATGCTTTGTGCTGGGATAAACACAAGCGCTGTATGTGTGTACATATGATGGTATCTTTAGAACTTGCGAAGAGCCTAGAAAATGTGTAAAGGAGTCAAAAAAGTGGCAGGAATTCCTCCGTTACACACTCGAATGAAGATATGCTGCAATGAGATGGCGGTCCACTTGTTTGGTGCACACCAGGGTTTGGATGGCAGCGTTCATACTTATCCAAATGCATCGCATTAACAGAGCAATCTCAACAGAGTTCGTTTTAACCTAACCAAATCTGCAAAGTGTGAACACACCCTAAGAGTTTAATGCAAAGACCACAACACAGACAAATGGGACCGTACTGCACATTTGTACCAGACAGATCCAGGCTGAGGAAAACAGATAGACACTCATTAAAATAAGCACATGAAACATTTAATGAGACACAGAGAGCTGTTTCCTACCACCCTGCAGTGTGAGTTTTATTGAGGGTGAAGCAGTCTTTACTCAGCTCTTCTAGGGAAGGTTGCCACAGTAGGGACCGTCCCACCTCCCCCAGAGGGAGCACACACATAGTGTGTGTATATGTCACACTTCACCACAGAAACAGGTCGTTACATCTCCAGGTGTGGCACACAGAAGCTCAAAGGTCTGTTAATATAAACATCCAGTAGCTGCATTACTGCATAGCCTTGAGCTGCTGAAATCAAATCAGTTATTCCTCTGAAGCAATTTGAAGAACTTTATTATAAGCTATAAAAAAATTATGTCAGCTGCTGCATCATAATACAAAGCATACCAATGACCTCAAAATTTGTTGTGTTCTTTTGATTGGTTGATAGGAATGTTGTTCCAGGACTAACAAGGATTTTGATCCAGTACCATGTCCTACTTAGCGAAATCCCAGTAAGCTCAAAGGAGTCCATGAGCACTCAACACATACTGATGAGTCAGGACACTGCATTACTGTCCACTCATCCTCTGCTGGGGACAGTTAGCCGGTATGTGTGGCAGAGATCAGAGGGTGTGTGTGGCTGATACAGACATCTGTCTTTGTATTTCTG
Source organism: Megalobrama amblycephala (assembly GCF_018812025.1). NCBI lineage: Eukaryota > Metazoa > Chordata > Actinopteri > Cypriniformes > Xenocyprididae > Megalobrama > Megalobrama amblycephala. Next base: position 50,272,548 of record NC_063046.1, read on the forward strand.
ATATATCAAGACTGAAGATCTACTTGGAGCCTCCTGCAACACAAAACGCTTTTGTACCAGAAAGTTGATCTGATTGTTAAGCTTGCGCACTAATGGATTAGAAGTACTATATGGCGTCTATCTTATTGGGTGTGAGCCTTTGTGTAGGATGTGTGCGTCAGCGCATTTAGTAAAAGGCACTGGGGTGAAGAGCAAAATATGACAATAATGAGAAAACAACGTATTTAAAATGAACATTCAAGAGCTTTTACAGTCCTACTTGCATTAGTTTAAAGGTTCATTCAGTAGTCCTTTGGATTGCTGTTGCTCATGTAGTTTAAAGGGTTAGTTCACCCAAAAATGAAATTTCTGTCATTAATTACTCACCCTCATGTCCTTTGTTCATCTTCGGAACACAAATTAAGATATTCTTGATGATATCCGAGAGGTTTCTGATCCCCCATAGAAAGCAACGCAAGTACCACATTCAAGGTCCAGAAAGGTAGTAAAGACATTGCTAAAATAGTCCACGTAACTACAGTGGTTCAACCTTAATGTTATGAAATGAAGAGAATTCTTTTTGTGCACAACAAAAATAATGACTTTATTCAACAATTTCTTCCCTGTCATTCTCCTACGCAGTTGACGTAGTAAATGCTGTGCAGCGCTTCTAGATTCTACGTCAGAATGCCGACTCAGTATTGGCTAAAGCTGATCACGTGAGCAGCACGACGCATGTGTGCGATGCTGACGCAGGAGCTGGCCAATAATGATAATAACCTGGAAGCTCTGCACTGTATGTACAATGTCAACAGCATAGGAGACTGACAGGAAAGAGAAGAAATTGTTGAATAAAGTCGTTATTTTTGTGCACAAAAAGTATTCTCATCACTTCATAACATTAAGGTTGAACCTCTGTAGTCACATGGGCTTTACCTCCTTTCTGGACCTTGAATGTGGTAATTACGTTGCTTTCTACTGGGGATCAGAAACCTCTTGGATTTCATCAAAATTATCTTAATTTGTGTTCAGAAGATGAACGAAAGCCTTACGGGTGTTTAACGACATGAGGGTGAGTAATTAATGACAGAAATTTCATTTTTGGGTGAACTAACCCTTTAAGTACCGATACTACAATGGTGTCCCTAGTGAAAAAAAAGTATACTTTATTGTATTTTAAATATATTCCCTTTTTCTATAGTACACTGCAAATATACTAACAAAAAATGTACTATCATTAAATATATAAAAAGTATATTAGTATCATATTTTCACAATGCAACTTTTAACACACTTTAAAATAATTGTACTTTAGTATATTTTCTAAAAATATATTTTAGAAAAATATACTTGAAGTGTAAGTTCAGTTTATTTTTTAAAAGTGTATTTATTTGCACTTTATAAAAATATATTTGAGGTATATTTTAACAGTGTGCTGAAAATGTTCATTGTAACAATGCACTGAAAGTATATTTAAAAAATGCATTATTTAATATCCTGAAGTTGTAGTGTATCTAATGTTAAATTTGAGTATATTTTTTAAGTTTACTTCTTCTTTCTTGGAATTCATTATATTACTTGTGCTATTTATTTCAGTATGAATGCATTACAAGCCCATTTAGTATATGCAGTGTAGCCTATAGAATTTCCAAATAAGTGTAAATGTTTATTAAGTTTACACTGGCAGAATCATTTTACAATCGTACACACAAATCTATATTAAACAACACACCAGCAGCACAAGTAATGCGAAAAAATATGTTGAGTGGTTAAACTTATAGGAATTCAAATGTCTCTTCAACTTGGTCTGTGACCAATCAGATTTTGTTGCTCACTGCCTCCAGCCAATCAGAGCTGCTGACGTCACGGTCGTCGTCTGAATCCCCTCGCTCAGTCACTCAGGTGAAGTATAATGTCGCAATGTATAATTTATGTAATAAAACACTGAAAGCGCAATACATCGCTCAATCTTGGGAATTCTGACCAGTTCAATCAAGTGACATTGCAGCCTGACCGTGATGGCGACGACAACCGGCTAATCTAATGGCCTACGCGATCCTGAAAGAACCGGAGAAAAGTGCTGCTATTGGGAGGTGAGTTGTAGTCTACCAGTTAACAAACTTTATTTTATTTTCTTTAACAAACGGAGAGTGATATTTCGGCTTGATATCTCCTTTTTGAGTTTTTGTGTGGTGGTTTATGGCACATGTTTGTATGCAGCACCAAAACATTCATATGATTGGTCAAATCGGCCCGTATTCTGTACGATATTAATTCATAAAGTGTTTTATGCTTGACTATGTACCGAAAACAATATCGACATGCCATTCTGATACAGTTCCCTGCTGCTAATCCTCATTTACTGTTCAAAAATAGTATTGGTTCAATGTAGGATTTAGACAGACTATTGTAAACGTGAATAAAGAGTTGAACAGGTCTTATATCTTTGGTATATTCTGTCAACAGATGCTGTTCTTCACGAGTCTCTGCGGTCATCATTGTGCCATCAGACACAATGAGAAGCTCATCAGAACATTGAATATAATGTGTAATTTGTATTTGTGTATAGAGGGTCACCATGGTCCAATATTTTTTTTTCTTTAATGAAAAACATGGTAAGTTTTGCTGAATCTATATTAAGTTTAAATAAAAACCATTGGATTTGTCAATGAAATATGTCTCTTCATTATGTTCTTATATTTTATTTAATTTAGTGGCCTTGAAAACAAATGCATTCAACTTTGGAAAAATGTGTTAAACTGTATTTAAATAGTAGCACAACTGTATTGTGTGAGATTATGTAATTCAAAGTACAGTAGTCAACATTTGAAGTGGATCAAAAAAGTTAGGACAACTTTGATTAAAGGTTTTGATCCGCTTCAAATGTTGACTATATTATACAAAGTAGAAGTAATAACAAAGTGTATAGTTATTGACTGCAAAGTGTGTAATGTTTAATATTTGGAATAAGCCAAAGGTACTGAGCATACAGTATATACTATAATATATTCAGTGTATATTGCTTGTGTTTTGTAATGTACTTAAATCACAAATAAAGTGTACTTATAACACAAAGTGTACTCATAACAGAAATAAAGTATACTTATAACACAAATAAAGCATACTTATAATGCAAAGTATATTATAACAAAAAATTATACTTTTAACACAAATGAAGTATACTTATAACACAAATTAAGTACACTTTAATATCACTAATCAAGCATGTAATTAGTCCCTACACAGACATATACTTAAAGTGTACTAAGTATACTTGAAGTTGTTCCAATTTAGTACACATAAGTATACTAAATATACTTAAAGTTGTATTTTAATACTACTTAATTTCAACTTAAATATACTTAGTACAAAATTAGTTGTTTCAAAATAGCACACTTTAAATGAACTAATCATTAACACACTTGAAATATACTAATAATTAGTCTTGCTGCAAGTATACTTAGTATACTTTTTTTTCACTAGGGGTTAGATGCTGCACTGGATCAGCATTATTGTCTCTGGGTTTTATGTAAATTAAACTGACACTAGTGAGCTTTAGTGAGTGGTCTACGCAATAATTAATTCCCTTATCTGTCCAACGAAAAAAGAAGCAAGCATGGCATCACTACTCAAGGTTTTCTCCATCAAATCTTTACCTTGTGCATGCAGTACCAAGGCTTTCTGGTTTCAGAACATTTCTGCTTCTTCAGCCAATTCTCCCATTGTAATTAGTACAATAAGTGTGTCTAATTTCTTCTAATTGCCTAATTTTTGAAACACCATGGGTCACATGATTTCAACATGAAACGCACTTAGGGGGATGACCCGCACCATACATACTCTTCACAAAAACACTATTTTTTTCTTGCATGTGCGTGTGAAACTTGTGAAAGGCCAAAGGCCAAAAAAATGAAATTCTGACTAAAATACTTTATTCAGGTAAGTTTTTATACAAATATTTGAATGCTTCATAGCTGGAAAATCTGGCTATTCTCGGACATGTGTGCGCGAATCGATAGAGAAAAGTAAAGTGCGCAAAAAAAAAAAAATTAGTTATATGCACTCAAAATATGCCTTCACTCACATTACAATCTACACCAGGTCTGTATTACAGAGTCAAGCAGACAGACGGCAAACACACGTCGTTTTGGCTCTCAGTGACGGATGGATTTGTGTTGTCATGGCTAAAATTGTCAGTCTGGGTTGTTAGGTAATCTGTCTGACCCTTAATCAGTTCACAGTCATTTTGTAACATGGAGACACAGAGCAAGAGGAAGAGTGTAAGAGAAACGAGAGGAAGAGTGCAAGAGAAAAACAAGAAAGCTTAAGCAAAGCTTACATCCTTAAAAACAGACTAGACAACCTATAGTATTCACAAATGCAGCATGACCTTTGACATTTGACCTAAGCTGTCTGCCACACTGGTCTTACCCTCCAACGCCTGGAAGGACCTTTATTAGACCTTGTGTGCCGTTAGCCTGCTGTGCTGTTTCTATTATATTAAGTTTGCATGAATATACCATTGAAAAGAGATAATCTAATCAACACTGCACTTTAAAGTGTTTCTAAAGACATGAAATTAAATTAGAGGGATTCCCAGGAGAGCCCCTTCTCAGACAGCTATAAAACATTAACATTGGCAAAATACATGATCAAGAAAATTGTGCACCTTGTGTCATAGAAAATATTTGGTATATTTATGGGGGACTAAGCAAAAGAATTTGCAAAATGCAGTACACAAACTCTTCACACAGAGTTAAACTATTATACCACAAAATTAATACAGTTCTCATCAGTGTGCTTACGTTAGCTATGACATTTAACACAAAAAACCCATTGCTGCTTTGTTAGGAATGCAGCACAAAACGTCTGTGAGTTTTTCTGCTGATGCACGTAAGCCCATAACACTGTAGGAGTAAGCTGTGAGAAGAATGCAAAAGTCATGACCATGTGTAGGTGGAAGAGAAATATCTGAAACCAACGCACAAGATTCACCTTATTAAACCTGTCTACTTATATTTTCCTTTACTTATTACTGCTGTTCCTCCATGTTTCCTAACTGCTGCTCTGATGTTTGTTTTGAGACTCCTTTTCTACTAAAGACATGAATCTGCCCTTTCCACGTCACCAAACAACCAGCCCTGAATTCTACAAATTGCACACCATTGTAAAAAGCATGAGATTTTGATTCAGTCATGCTTTATAACGTCACATAATGTATGAAACGGTGACCATTGTGTTTGAGCTCCTAATCATGTTCATGTGAGTAGAATTAGAAACATGACTATTCGAGGGTACCCATATGAGCCAAGGATTTTTCTCCACGCACTCAAGCAGAGAGGTCAGACGTATATAGACTGCACTGGAGTATATAACACATTTTGATTATCACAGGAGTAAAGATAAGTATTATGACCATGGCTACCCATATCTCCACAGTAGCTACAAACGCATAAGAGAATAGAAAGATAAACATGTTCTCACTGCAGGTCTGAATGTACATTTCATACAACAGTGCTGGGTCAAAAGATGTTCCTGATATCTAGTATAACATCACTCGGCTTGCCTCTGTTCATGGCATTCCCAAAAATGTTGTGATGTGTGGATATTCAATAAAACAGCACAAATGCAAGCGTAAGAAACCCTTTTAAACACAAGACACTTAAATGACTGTCAAAAATAACTGTATGGACAGAATAAGCTTGATGCATAAAGGTGTCTGCAGCGTAACAGAGAGTTTATTTATAGTGTGTCCTGAGTGGACTTTCTGTTCAAACAGTGCTCAGGTGAAGATGGGTGAAGGGTTGGGTGCTTTAGTGTTTTCAAGTAGCTAAATCTTTCCTCTGAGTGGCATTTCACATAATTTCAGCACCAGCATGCTTATGGAAAGCGAAAATCACTGGCTAGTATGCATTATGCGGTCTGCCCCAAACTGTCAACCGCTGTTTCATGGTAACCTACATATAAATGCGCAGGTCTGACTGTATCTGCACGAGGAGAGAACTGCTGAGTATCGACAGAATAAAGTTAAACACGCGAGTGAAAACATCATTCACTTTCACAAATCCAGAAAAACAATGTTGGAGGGAACATGACTGTCCCCAGGAAGGATTTGTCTCACACAAATACATATATATTAAATGTATTTCTCCCTTCAGACTAGGCTTCATGACATTTAGCCTATCTAATGTGAATCATTACAGCCTATAGGACTCAGAACCACTGAAGATGCATAAAGCTTACGATTATATACACAAAAATAATACTGAATCGACAACTGCCACAAATTAAACTATATCGCTGTTGTTTCGCTGATCTTTTCCATAGTTTCCATGTGTGCGCGCGCACAGGTTGTCACCTGCCTCCCGCCTATTGCGTTCACAGACTTTCCACACACAACAAAAGTGTCAAACAAAACTTTAAATATTTGACTTTTAAACAGCTTTTTGTGAGTACTTCTCTGCGTTTCAAACATTTCAAAGAGAGATGTCATTCTAATAGCTATTATTATTTCTTGCATCAGTTGAACTGAACTCACCTCCATGGCTGTTGATAGTGGCGCTACAGGATGAGATCGTGTAACACAGCAACACAGTTGAAGCAAACAGTCCAGTAACTGACTTCATGTTCCAACAACAGGAACCGCTCTTCTACTAGTTCGGAGACAGTCCTCTGTTTCCAGTCTCAGCTCCAGGTCATTATAACGAGGAAGATTGGAGATTTGGCTACGCACAGTTTAAATGGGTTAAATAGTTACAATATGGAAGCTATTTTTACTAAACTAATTTAAAGTCAGCATATTCTTGCTGTCCGCAACAGAACAGAAATTCAAAACGTCCACGCTGTCCTTTTTCTTTGAGACTCGAAATAATCACCAGCACAATTCAGCGCATCGCACAATATGGGTAAACCAAATCTGCTTGCTTCCGAGAAAATGTTAAACTTTCCCGAAGTTTAATCCAATGTGAAATACATTCGCTGCCAGAAGCTTGAAGCAGCAGAAGGAGCGCGTGTCGCCTGCCCTGCCGTTCAAATCCTCCAGCTCTGGCTTGAACACAATTCAATTGTCCCGTATGACCACCGGATATTCCCGTCCGAGTAAATTATATCTGAATATGTCCAACGTGGGTTTTCAAAAACATATGCAACAGAAAAAGCCAAATGTACAAGCCTGAGAAAGAAAACCAAAAGCGTGAATTCGCTTTCCAGCCGTCTCAGTAATCTCTAATAGGCACAGAGGCACAGTCAAGTGCTAGGGGCCCGCCCCATTGTCTACGTCACAACAGGTGAAGCGTCTTGATTCGAAAGGAATCGTGATGAATTTAACAATTCGGATGCCAATTCTTATACTATTTAACGATTCTGGTTCCGTTAACAATTATTGTAGGCTGCTGCCCTCAGCAGTCTGTTGCCAAATGATATTACAGATATTAAAATTTAACGCAATTCTTTCAAAATGTGTATTTAAAGGGGCAGCATAAAAATGCAACTCAATATTTGTTCCTAGCCTAGGCTATATTGAATAGAAATAGCCTATTAGGCTAATTAAACAAACATATGGGTATTTCATGCGTTCATTCTTTATAAAATAGGCATTTATTCACGTAATTATAATAATTAAATTATTAATTTTCCCACAAGTCCGATTAAATAGCCACATATTTCTATTAATTCTATTAAAATACTTAAAATTCAAACAAAACCTGTGCCAATTAGTGATAGGCTTATGTGGCAGGAGGAGCTGTCATATATTTCTATTATTTATGATTAATGCAAGTCGTTGTTGCGACGGGAACGTGCATGAGAAGGCAGAGGGAGTGCTTTGATAAATCTACTCTTATTCCCGACAAAAGCACGGGGGAGGGCGGATTTGCGCAGGCCACGACCCGCTGTCCATCTGCCTCTCTGTAATCCGCGCAAGAACAACGACATCTGAGGGCTTCAGCACTCTCTGGATTTCACGGGGCAGCAGGACAAAGGCCAGCGAATCTAAGAGGCGGCGAGCGGTCAAAGGTGACGGTGGAACAAGTTGCGGACTGAATAGATAAAGGTTTTCTGAGGAAATATATGTTGAGCAACATCCAGGTTATCACTGAAAACAAACCATACTTGATGACTGTCGTTTAAACGATCCTTATACGAGACAGTTTGTTTGTATAGGCTCTAATTACTGACATTCCTCACGACGCCCCCCTCTGGACAGGTGAGCATCCTGTTTTACTGATAAGTATGTGCTTGATTTTTTGTTCTTTCTCTAATTAAAGGAACATTTTGGTAATATTACTTTAATTGGTGACCATTTCAAATGCCTTTTGTGTGTTCGTTTTCTGTCCTTTTGTAGGCTAATATCTTTTGAACTAACAAAAGCCTGGTCATGAATGACATATCCTCCATAGTGACATCAGTTTTTGGTGAAAACAACACGAACAAGAAGCTAGTTCTGTTAGAAACAAAGTATAGAAATTTGGATGATAATAAAAGTAAAAAATGTCCCTTTCAAAAAAGCAAAATTAACTTGTTGACACTCTCATATAAGCTAGGCTAATTCTCAATTCCTTAATATGGCCATTTGTTCTAGTTTTCTTGCCATTGTGTAAATAACCAAGCTATAATTAATTACTCTGCCTTTATTATGTTCTTAAACTCTCATCTAGCTGGGCATGAGTTCCACTCAACCTTACTGAACTCCAAAAAACTCTTTTATGGACCAAACAAAAGGACACCATAGGTGAATTCCTGGAGGCCCAAATGTGCTGTGTGCTTTAAATAACTGTTCCAACATCAGCTTCCCATACCTTCATCATCGCAGATTACATACAACAACTGATCTCTGATCAGGTTCTAAGGTCTTTTATAGAAAGGTCATTTATAGAAAGACCAATCAGCTATGGCATGTTGAAAAGACCTTAAAGGGATTGTCATGGAACTTATCTGGTGGAGGACATTATTATTCTTCCCCTGAGCTGAGCGAGTAACACACAGTGTGGGGCCTGAACCCTTGAAGTGAGGTCTCGCTGTCCCCTGAGCATAAAGAAAGAAGTGTCGCGGTTTACATAGAGACCCCTACAGAGACCTCTGATTGGGATATTTCTAAAAGGTCACATCAACAATGTAATATCTTAATGGGGGGAAGTGGAGGAATTATGTGTGTGTATGTGGTTCAGATATACATTATGGGGACAAAATGTCCCTGCAAAGATCGTAATTTCCGAAATCCTTGTCCTTGTGGGGACATTTTTTGGTCACCATAAGGAAAACAGCTTATAAATCATATAAAGTAATGTTTTTTGAAAATGTAAAAATGCAGAAAGTATTCTGTGATGGGTACCGAAGAGGATTAGGGCCAAGCAATAATAAAAAAAATAAAACCATCTCGAGATTAAAGTTGTTAAATTTCAAGAAAAAACTCATTAAATTTTGAGAAAAAAGTCAAAATAAAATGTTGAGAATAAAGTCATTAAATTACGAGGAAAAAAGTCGTTAAATTACGAGAACAAAGTCGTTAAATTACGAATTTGAATTTAACAACTTTAATCTCGAGATGGTTTTATTTTTTTATTATTGCTTGGCCCTAATCGTCTTCCATAGTATAGTATAAAAATCATTATGTCCCAACATGAAAATCCAACATCCACCATTTTATGACTTTATTGCATTCACATCCAACATCCAACAATGTGTGTGTGTGTGTAATGAGTTAACTCTTAAAATATAAAAATGTATGTCAGTATCTGTCACTATCAAAAGATATGTGCATAGGCGAGATTGAAACTATAAAGTTTATGACAAAATCAGACTGAATGAATTGCTTGGTGATCAGTTAAATGGAAATCAGTTAGCAAGCTCTTTAATTATGTTCATGTGTGTGTATCTGCTTGTCCCCATCAGTCCCAGACTAAAAGATGACCTTACAGGAAAACATAAACAGGCACAGCTATGGACAAACAGTATCATAATTGGATTAAATGTTTGTCTGGATAGTCACAGCATACAAACCCTCATTAATTAGTTGTGTGCATGTGTCTCATTAAAATGACTAGATAATGTATTAGTGCACTGAGGTCAGTGACACTGTGCAGCAAATGTTAATGAGTTATTTGTTATAAGGATAACAATTCACAGAGTTCAAAACTGTAAATGATCATAAAAAATATAGGAATATATCAATATTGGTCTTCCAAAATAGAGCAAGCTCTGCAAAAGTGAAAATTAATTTCTACTTGTCTAAAAAATGTTTACATCGATTTTTTTTTTTAAATTATAAGCTACACATTTCTGCTTTTAAATCCTCCTAAAATTTATCCCATTTACTTTCATAAGTGCCTCACCTATTTTTTTTTTTTTTTTTTTTTTTTAAGAAAATGAGAGATGAGTCAAATTGAGTCATTATTTGTGTGTGTGTGTGTGTGTGTGTGTGTGGTAATAAACATTATGCCATAAATGCTGTTAAGCTTAAAGGAACACTCCACTTTTTTGAAAATAGGCTCATTTTCCAACTCCCCTGGAGTTAAACATTTGAGTTTTACCGTTTTCGAATCCATTCAGCCGATCTCCAGGTCTGGCGGTAGCACTTTTAGCATAGCTTAGCATAGTTCATTGAATCTAATTAGACCATTAGCATCTCGCTTTAAAAAGATTTTAAATATTTTTCCTATTTAAAACTTGACTCTTCTGTAGTTACATCGTGTACTAAGACCGACGGAAAATGAAAAGTTGTGATATTCTAGGCCAATATGGCTAGGAACTATACTCTCATTCCGGCATAATAATCAAGGAACTTTGCTGCCGTACCATGGGTGCAGCAGGCGCAATATTACACACCGCCTGTGAGATATTTGCGAGAGACGCTGCGTAATATCATTGCGCCTGCTGCACCCATGGTACGGCAGCAAAGTTCCTTGATTATTATGCCGGAATGAGAATATAGTTCAATAGTTAATTTTCCGTTGGTCTAGTACACAATGTTACTACAGAATAGTCAAGTTTTAAATAGGAAAAATATCAAAACTCTTTGGTCATTTTTGAGCGAGATGCTAACAGTCTAATCAGATTCAATGAACTATGCTAAGCTATGCTAAAACTGTTACCGCCAGACCCGGAGATCGGCTGAATTTTCAAAAAAAGCCTATTTTCAAAAAAAGTGGAGTGTTCCTTTAAAGGGGACCAATTATGCCCCTTTTCACAAGATGTAATATAAGTCTCTGGTGTCCCCAGAATGTGTCTGTGAAGTTTCAGCTCAAAATACCACAGATCATTTATTATTGCTTGTCAAATTTGCCCCTATTTGGGTGTGAGCAAAAACTTGCAGATTTTGTGTGCGTTTCCTCTTAAATGCAAATGAGCTGATGTTCCCGGCCCGCTTTCCAAAAGATGGCGGAGCTTTAACAGCTCGCGCTTCAGATACTCAACAACAACAAAGCTGGAGAATCTCATGCAGCCAAAATGATGATTGTCAGTAACAGTGTTCAGCCTTACATTGTTCAAACCAGAGTCGGACACTGATGGAGAGACTCAAGAAGAAGTTACACATTTTTGAATGCAACTGAACGTTTCTGAACGGTTAGTGGATAAATTTATGTAGTTGCTGTGGAGTTGATTCAACTCATCAACTAGCATGTGCCATCATGTTAATCTTTTGTGCAAATCCAGTGTTGAATTCACCCTTGTTTGTGAAGCAGTCCAGCATAAAATGACGGCATGGCAACAACACTCTACTACAACAACTCTTCCTCTTCTCTAAAGCAGCCCAACATGGCCTCACCCCCTTTGTTGCGTGTTCCCGGGGGCAGGGTTTATGTAAATTTTGGGGTTTGTGATGTCACCAACCTGGGAAGAAGCTTGTTGTAGTCCTTAAAAAGCGATTTCTGTTAAAAAAAATATGAAAATATCTCCCTTTGCATTGAACTTTGAGCGTTGCAACTATGCAGATGTTGTTTATGCTCAAACAGCAACATTAAGCCCAGAACACACCAAGCCAACGGTCGGCCATCGGGCAGTTTTTGTTCATCAGCCGACTCAGTTTTCTCAGTGTGTTCCGCACCGTCGGCTGAAGTTGGTCCTCGTCGTCTTTTTTTTGGCTGATTTGACACGTTGAATCGGCGTTGGAGCTTGTCGGTCAGTCGGGCCATCTGATCATTCTGATTGGCTGTTCAGCTGCTGCCACCTGCTGGTACGGAAAGGTATTTCTTCTTACGCAGATGTCTGTTCTGGACGTGCTACTTGGCCGTCGAGCCAACCCCGCAGTCTGCTTTCATCGCCACTAGTTCGTTGGCATCAGCTTGGTGTGTTTCGGGATTTACACACTAACTAAAGTTAAAAAAGTCATAATCAAGGACCACTTTAACTTGTATTGAACCCAGAATATTCTGTATTTCTCTAAAGCAGTCCTTCGTGACCAAAAGCTGTCCAAGATGGCTTTGGCAGGCACCAGCCAACCCAGCATGCACCAGGTCAAATCAAACTAACTTATAGTACGAACACAGAAAGAAATGTGCAGACGAATGCATATAATAATTCTGGAATATCAAGAGCTGTGGAAAGAAAAGAGAAAATCAGAAAATCATCAAAACTCAAATGAATGTGCACCAATCATAAGAGTTTTTCATGCACCAATGTGGGCACACATTTTCAGAGCCAAATTTCATCAATATGTGTATTCCAGTACATTGGCCACCTCTACCCCTCCCCCAGCCCTTGCCTCTCACCTCCAATAAGTCCTCACCTTCCTCAGTCTGCCTCATTACTCCAACACTGTTCATTGACTGGCTGAGGGAGCGTGTTGAGTCATCGGCAGCAGAACTGCAGGTCATTAAGCGGTCCTGCCATTTACCCCTTGGTCTTCTCCACCCGTGTAATAACAGTATCACTCACTCCTTCACCTCGGGCAACTGGACCAACAGGACACAGGTGATGTGATACCATCTCTAGAGATATCTGTTCACTATCTCTCGGCCACATCTCCAAATGGCCAATCTGGTTAGTTGCCCCTGAGTAGACAGACATGTCAGATGACTTCTAGCTCTGTGCTGGTGCTGGTGAGGGGGATGGTATGGTGCTACATGTACCATGGATGTTTTCCATCCCCCATCCTTGACAAGAAAAGGAATCACTGAGAATGTCAAGAGGAGATTTAATGTCTTGTGAGTTCATGCAAACAAAGTTTAAGGGAGAAATTATATAATATTATTCAGAATTATTAATTAAAAATATGCTGTAGACATAAATGGAAAAATTTACAGCATTATTCTCAGTTTGCATAATAATTTATAAAGTAAATGTAGGGGTCTTAATTTAGTGGATTTTTACAACTGAAAAAGACAGTGCCTGCATCCAAATATGTACACTTACCTACTATATAGCAGGTTAAAAACTGAAAAGAGTAGTATGTCCGAATTCAAGGTTTTCATGAAACAGTAGGTGAAAAGATCTTTTCTGGCGTGATTCTGAAGTGCACATAACACTTTATTATCCCATGAGGATTTGTGAATGGCAGCAAAGAGACACACTTGATGCTGGTAGGTAGTTTGGGGTAACACATTACAAGTAACGTAATCTGATGTAATCAGATTACTTTTTTCAAGTAACTAGTGAAGTAACACATTACTTTTAAATTTACAACAAAATATCTGAGTTTCTTTTTCAAACAAGTAACGCAAGTTACTTGGTTTTCCCATTTATTGGCTGACAGCTCTCCTGTCCCCATGTTGAAAAAAATCAGGAGTAAGTGCAGAGGTGATGTGTGCGCTGTGTAAACATGATGGTTATAGCAGTTTAGACTGAATGTGAGAATGCATTTACTCATGTCACTTGCACAAAAACAAATTCTGTATTCTTCAAAATGATTAAAAATAGTGAAATGCAAAATTAGAATATTATGCAAACCTGCAATAATTAAAGCTGCTGTCCGTAAGATTTGCCTCTTAGTTGCCATCTCTGTTTGAAACCTGCAATTGAAGTCTTATGCGGTATTATTATCTGTATGCTCCTCAGCGCAGATGAATCTAATGTTTGCTGTCAGTCACCACACCGGTGTGGATACTGAACTTCAGAATCACAGATTGTAGTCTTGAAGTATGACCAAAGTAGGAATTTTCACAGGAAAATGTCATCTGAACAAGTAAGTAACATGTCTGACACTTTTGTTCTGACTAACTGAGGGTAAAAAACATTAGGCCTACAATAAATCATGCTGCCAATGGTGATTAAATGTAATGATCGCTTAACTCATATCGCATCAAACTGTGCATAGTATTATTGTTGTTATACTTTGATCACAAATTGTTAATGTTAACAACATCAGCATTGTGTGACTGTATATAGTGTGTGTTAGCGTTACCTGTAGATTTCAATTTCTGTAGCCACTCCACAGTCTGACGTCTTTTGCTTTTGACCACGGCTGAATCTCCAGTTGTCACTTATGATTGTCATTTGGACCTTTCTGGATTACAATCCACCATCAAAATGATAAGTTTAATTATTTCAGTTGCTGTGAGAAAAGGCTATAAATGATCCGCTATCAGCAGCATCCTATATGCATGGACTCCTTCCTTCTGTTTGCAGATGTGACATAATAACACAAAGACGAACGGATGCATGCTCGAATTTCCTGCGGAAATCCACCAGTATGATTTTATTATAAAACATTATTACAAGTTTACTGTTGTGAATCAGGTTAAAGTAAGGAGAAAGCTTTGAACACTGGCTGGTTATGTACTTGCTCTAAAATTGATTTTGGATCATTTTTAACCAAAAAAAGTTACGGACTGCAGCTTTAAATATATTAAAATACACAAATGTATGTATTTAATCTCACTTTATTAACAACTTTATTATGATAGTCTAATTCAAATATACAAATAAGCTAAACATTAAATTTGTGTTTCTTTTTTATTGCTGAAGTAAGGCCCTGAACCAAATGACACACTATATATGCACTTTCGGTCATGTGGACTTACAATGGCTGCCGCGTGCACGTGTCCCTTTCAGTCCATGAGAACGTAGGGTGTCCCATTTGTCATTTTAGGTTTCAGAAGGGTGCTCATGAGCACCCCCTTTGCGGTTGGTACGCGCTCTCGATGCGCACTGAAGCGAGCTCCACAGCAGACCTCTTCCTGACAGTCAAAGGCTGAATCCCAAATGGCACAATTCTATGCACTTCCGGTCTTGTGGACTTACAATGGGTGCCGCGTACACGTGTCCGTTAAGTCCACGAGACCATAGGGCGGGGATGGGCCACTGCCAAGCAGAGTTTAGCTCCAACCCTAATCAAACACACCTGAACCAGCTAATCAAGGTCTTCAGGATTAGTAGAAAGCTATAGGCAAGTGAGTTTTTATCAGGGATGGAGATAAACTCTGCAGGACACTGGCCCTCCAGGACCGGAGTTGCCCATCCCTGCCGTAGGGTATCCCATTGATCATTTTAGGTTTCAGACCTGTGAAAGTGTGCCGCACTTCAGCTGAGGCCGCAAGTTTGCAAGGTACGCAGAGGACTTTACCTGGCAGTCAAAGTAGCATTACGTCACAAAAGTGCGGACTCAGAGGAAGACTGTGAGGGTTTAGGGTGCCATTTCGGATTCAGCCAAAGGGGCATTACGTCACGAAATTGCAGACTCAGAGGAAGACCATGAGGGTTTAGGGTGCCATTTGGGACTGGGCCAAAGTAGTGTTACGTCACAAAAGTGTGGACTCGTTGGAAAACCGCAAGTGTTTAGGGTGCCATTTGGGACAGGGCCTAAGAGTGTTTAACTTTCTTCTCCTGCATCCTATTCTTCTACAGTCCAGAACAGCAGCACAGCTGACAGGTTTGTTTGAGCTGCACCCTCTACTGTACAAATGTAAATTTACATTTCCTTCTACCTGAGGCTTATTTATTTCACTTTTGGTGTGAAAAGGCCTTTACATTTGCCAAAAATAGAACTTTTTTTGTTATCTCAAAAAACAAACAAACAAGCAAGACCATCCCAGGTGAGAAAAAGTAACGCAAAAGTAACTTAAAGCATTACATTCCATAAAAATTAATTGAGTAACACAATTAGTTACTTTTTTAGGGAGTAATGCAATATTGTAACGCATTACATTTAAAACTTTCCTCAACACTGCTGGTAGTTCACATGACAATAACAGCATGAGAAATGTAGTCTGATACAGAAGTACCTCAGAAAGAGCGATTTCAGATGCAGCCCTTCAATTGTTTCGTTACTTAATGAATCAGTGTTTTGAATAAATCAGTTAAAGGTGCTCTAAGTGATTCTGGGTGGAGTAACTTCCTGTTGACGTTCGAAGTGTTGTCAAACAAAACAGAGGCTAGCTAGACCCTCCCTCCTCCTCCTCCTCCTCCTCCCCCTCCCCTCCGTGCTTCCTGAAACAGTCATGAACGCGCATTTAAAATCATTCTTGTCGGTTATTGGCTGGAGCATGTTTATTATGTTTCGTGGTCCAGGCTGCACCAGTTTGTTTTTGTTGCCGTTTTCCCAGCTTGTGGCGACTACAGAGACCGCGTTTTTTTACAGTGTGTTCAGGGGACAGGCAGCTAGCGGACAGTGAGTTGATGTTTGCTGTATGTGACAAAAATGTTTTGGCCTAAAAACGCGTGACATCACTTAGAGCACCTTTAAGTGAATTATTGAATAAATCATGCATAAAGACAGTTACTTGTCGCCACCTGCTGCTGAGACACTGAAAACCCTCAGCACCACTGCACAGACTGCCAACACTCTTGAAAGTCTATCAAAGCTCTGTTTGGATAATCAAAATTGAGGACCTGAAGGTGGTTGTATAATTAAGAATACAACAATATGCATACTTTTTATGACATGAATTGATAACAGTGACTTTGTGCTGAAACTCAGTCAGATATAACAAGTAGTCAAAAATACATGGGTTTAAAAAAAGACAACCTTGGACTATCTACACCCACACACTCACAAACAAAGAAATGTCAAGCCATTCTGTGCCAACACAACTTCATCACCTCTAATGTTGGTTTATATCATTAGTGTACTGCAGTATGTTCTTGTACTGAGAAGACTGTTTGATTTAATAAGCTCCTTATGAAAGAGCCATTTGCTCAATTATTAAGATGAGCTTTCCATTAAAACTAATTAGCCTATTACTAAGACAGGTAGACACACTCACACCTAAAAAAAGACACACACTCGAACACATGCACTCATTTCCACTGTGTGTTCTCATATAAAAACCTTGCTTTTACCCATTAAACATAATGCACATGCTTTTGCCTTCTCTTTCTTTCAGTCTCCCCATCCATGCTGCCCACTCGAGCACATTTCTGCCTTTCAACCCCATTTAATTCAATTAGATTACAATGATGGACAGAAAATGGAAGGAATCTGAGACAATGAAAGTAAGGTGGTAATGGAGTGAAATAGAGGAAAAACATTGAGAGACCAAGAGTAAATTTTGAGACAGAGAAAAAGGAGGGTAGTCAAATTAGATTTTGCTACTTTTCCTGATTGAGTTTATGAAATGCACAAATGTGTAGAATAGACGATTAAATGAAACTAAAATGCCAAGAATCATTGTGCCAGCATTAATAATTAGGTCATGACTGAATGCAATAAAGTCATAAAATGCTTCAATCCGAGACATTTATTTTTTCTACCATTTGCAGGACAGACATCCACAGTAGGGGGTGCGATAAGGGGATTGTGGTAATATCACGCCACACAAAATATCAAATCATCCACAGACAAATCACTGTCTGATTATTCCTGAGCAAACATCAGGGTCTTACAGGTCTCTATGGAACTACTAAACATGCCCTCACTAAACAAACCGGAATATTAATGACTAATCTGCATACCTTAAGGAAGGAAGGGTGACCTACAATCATTCATTAAGTGGAGGATGGGAAATTTGTGTTTAGCTGTTTATGTAAGGTCGTATTGGAAGAGGCTCAAGAATTAGCACATGAACTTTGAGTACAATTTTATGGTATAGCTGAGTGTTGAAGGAAAGAGCAAACTTAATATAAAAATGAATATTTAAACAAACATGTCATAAGAGAATAAGAGAGAGTATTATTCGTTATTTTCTCTGACATGTTCATAAAACATATAATATTGATAAGTAGTCTCAGAAATCAGGTCTCCTTATAAGTAGTGATGAATATGTACGAGCAGGCAGTATGCATAGATTAAGCAGTGCATTTAAAGAAGACAAGATGTCAGTGAGTGGTTTCGCCATACATACTCTTTACAATGAGTCATTAGTACTAATCCACCATGAAAGACCTAGAAATCCAACGAAGGGCAGATATTATGCTTTCAGTCGACACCCCACCTAATTGAGTAATGAATATGCATGATGCAGAACAGCTAGGGATGCCAAAGAAGGATAAGTTTATGGGAAATTTTGTTTACTTTTTTAGCCACTATAAAGAGAATCAGTGTCACGAGTGGTAATGAAGGATGATATACTCTGTCTCTTGGATTAAATTTGAATGTGGCAAAAGATTGCCAGTAAACTAGAGCACAAGCATGAAATAAATAGGGGTTATGAATATATAATTATGCATCACATTTAAAAAAATAAATAAATAACTTTCAAAAAAATGTTTTCACATAAGGAAGGGATTTGGGCAGATGGCTGCTTTTGGGATCATGTTTCCACAAATACACTCCCCAATTCTGCAAACACAAGATGACAGAACATTCCGGAAAAAAAAAAAACCTCTAGTCCTTCCCTGAAGCGGCTTTGGGAATGTTTCTCTCTGATTACAGGTCAAATGAAGCCAAACTAGGGCTCAGAAAAGTTCTGCAACTCCAATCCAATAAACTACTGGTTTATGCATGATGTTATGCTGGCACTGTGCTAATGATGAATTCTATATGATGGATAATTATAGAATATGGTTCATCTGGGATCATGAGGGAACTATATTCCAAAAATAAGGATCATGTAAGGAACTATTTTAAAATTAGTCTATGAGTCATGAGTATGAGTTTAAGCCCCATAAATTTGACCACATACATGCCACAAATTTTGATGGACATCATGATGGACAACACTGCTTAAATGAATATTCTGGGTTCAGTACAAATTAAGCTCAATCTACAATAATTGTGGCTTAATTATATATAATTATGCCACATATATATAATTATATATAATGTTTCTTTAAAAAACAAATCTGGGTTATAGTGATGCAGTTACAATTAAAGTAAATGGGGCCAATCTGTAACATTAAAATACTCAATACAAATTTCAATAAGATACCCACAAAGCATAAGCAATATGCATGTTAACATGATTTTTAGTGTTAAAAATCACTTACTAACGTTTTCTGTGTTAAGTTAGACTACAGTAAATTAAATTTTATAACTTTGTTTTTGACAATGTGACAGCGTAAACCATGTAATGGCACAAAAATAACGATTTAAACGATTTTACTGCTCAAGTTTTTGATGTAAGTGCTTTTATGAAATTATAAGATTCACATTTCCATCTTTAATCTCTCTAAAAATCGCCCCTCATTTACTTCCATTGTAACTGCCTCTCTGTAACCTCATATCAAGTACAATGATACTCCAAATAACATACTTTTTACACCATTTCAAAAAGGGAAGATCACAAAAAATCATGAAAAAACACAGACATTAACTGGCCCCAAAGCTTCATTATCTTTTGCCATGAGCAACATTTTTTGGGAAAAGGAGACAAATGGACAAAGACAGCAAAAGAAAGAGATAGGAATAGTGTCAATGCCAGTCACCCTGCCTGATAAAACTGCAATTCAACTTAAGTAATGTTGTTAGCAAGAATCTTATAAGGCTACAGATGCCAGACAAGCTATTAAAAAGTAAATCCATAAAGAAATACACTAATTAAACATGTAGAAATGGGAAGCAGATGTAGACTAAGCGGCTGCTTCAATATTATAAATTCTAAATAATGACTAAAGCTGCTGGTTTAATTGACAACCATCACCCTCACCACTTCCCTCAGAAAAAAAAAAAATAAAAATCTAACAGCTGGTATAAACATTTTTATATATGTGGAGAAAAATCTTTTCTTTTTCTTCAACATGGCTGATCTCTTGGCAACCGCATGTACACACTGAAAACTGTGAGACTAATCTGTGAGTCCTTTAACCAGAGGCTGCTTGGCCTTGGATGCGTCAAATACAAGAGGCTTTAGGACCCTGAGGCCAGCAGCAGACAATCCATCTGCCACCATGTTGGCTCTAAGCCAATACTGTAGGCCACCCCCCCGCAGAGCCAAGATGGCGGAATCGCACAAAAGGCATTGCAAATACACAGGTGGGGGGTATCAGGTGTTGCGTAGATGTGGCATCATATGGAGACTGTCTGGCTGTGAATGGGGCTGGGAGAGCAAGCTGCCGCTCAGTATGACAGGAAGATTGCATTAGCACATGTGGTAGCTGCTGATGTCTTGATTCTGTGGGGAATATTTTTGGGAATGTTGACCTCAAGGCATATGTTGTGAGATATGACGGAACGTATTCAAAGGAATTACAGTGAGAAGTGAAATTTTAAAAGAGATTAGCGCTTTGGAAGTAGGTTACATTAAAAAAAAGTGAAATAAATTAGCATAACAACAACCAGCTAACTTTAGTATGTTAAAGGTGCCCTAGAATCAAAAATTGAATTTACCTTGGCATAGTTGAATAACAAGAGTTCAGTACATGGAAAAGACATACATTGAGTTTCAAACTCCATTGTTTCCTCCTTCTTATATAAATCTCATTTGTTTAAAAGACCTCCGGAAAACAGGCGAATCTCAACATAACACCGACTGTTACATAACAGTCGGGATCATTAATATGTACGCCCCCAATATTTGCATATGCCAGCCCATGTTCAAGGCATTAGACAAGGGCAGCCAGTAACATCTGGAGCAGCACAGCTGAATCATCAGACTAGGTAAGCAAGCAAAGACAATAGCGAAAAAGGGCAGATGGAGCGATAATAACTGACATGATCCATGATTACATGATATTTTTAGTGATATTTGTAAATTGTCTTTCTAAATGTTTCGTTAGCATGTTGCTAATGTACTGTTAAATATGGTTAAAGTTACCATTGTTTATTACTGTATTTGCGGAGACAAGAGCCGTCTCTATTTTCATTTTTAAAACACTTGCAGTCTGTATAATTCATAAACACAACTTCATTCTCTATAAATCTCTCCAACAGTGTGTAATGTTAGCTTTAGCCACGGAGCACTATCAAACTCATACAGAATCAAATGTAAACATCCAAATAAATACTTTACTCACATGATCCGATCCATGCATGCAGCATGCATGACGAACATCTTGTAAAGATCCATTTGAGGGTTATATTAGCTGTGTGAACTTTGTTTATGCACTGTATAACTGCACTTATAGTCGAGAGCTCGGGAGGACAGGGAGCGAGAGATTTAAAGGGGCGGCCCCTTTAAATCTCTCGCTCCCTGTCCTCCCGAGATTTAAAGGGGCCACGCAGCCTGAATCGGCGCATAGATAATGATGCCCCAAAATAGGCAGTTAAAAAAATTAATTACAAAAAATGTATGGAGTATTTTGAGCTGAAACTTCACAGACACATTCAGGGGACACCTTAGATTTATATTACATCTTGTGAAAAGATGTTCTACGGCACCTTTAATGTTAATTAGGCCTACCCCTATTCTGGTTCCAAAATGTTCAGGACACAAAGCAATGAATAGCTAGCAAATGATAAATGGGACCTGGCTTAGACGTGTGTGGTCAAATTATATAGCTGTGTAGTGTCTGATATACTGTAAATCATTTCCCGAAGTATATGTTTACATACAAACAAAGATCTAACGTCCCTCTTTCCCCATCAACTTGACCTAATTTTTTCTTTGTTCTTCTTGGTTCAGATCAAAGCAAAGCACCGTGAGAGGAAAACACAGAAGGGTTGAATATGTGAGAACCTGCCTCATGTTTGGTTGCTCAATAAGAACTCTTGAGTTCTTGAGCTAACAACTTTTTCGACTCTTTTAATAATGTCAAATTAAATTAAATATTGAACTTAAGTTGTTTTTTAACCTTTGTGTTCTGTTTAGATTCACTGTACAGTATATTCTTTGTGTTTGGGTTCGAGACCTAATGCTATATTTGAGATTAACCTTTATTTTGCCTTCAAATTCTTTTATTAATCTACAATCCTAGACTTAATAAAAACCTTAATCAGATATTATTGAAGCTTTAATCTGTTTGTTATAGTACAAAGTAGTATGGTAGTACACATCTGGAAAGTGATTTTTATTCTCTGCCGATGTATGTTTCACAGAGGACATTGGATGCATATTTTCCATTAGAAATATTATTTATAATCAACTAGGATTAGGAAAGTCATGACAAATCAACTGCACATTTCAATGTTAAGGATGTTGTTAGTGTTATTACTCTGTCTGTCTCTCAGACCCCAAACAGAACAGGAGGGCTAATGGAGAAGTAAACAATGAATGTTATGCATGTTAACAGAATATTAAGGACATCAAAGATAACATTGAGTAAAGCTGTTATCATAGACAGAGATTAGACTAACAGACAGATATTCCACATTAAATCTAATAAAAGTGTCTTGCTGGTGATCATGCAGCTTAAACTAAGATCTTCCGCAGCAGGAATCTCTAATCCCCATTGGAAAAATTAAGAGATGTCACAGGATGATTGCCAAAGAAAATGGAACAGTATAGTGACAATAACCACAATAACTGGCACATTAATTTTAAATGATTTCTGTTTATATACTTTTATACTGATCGTTCTTGCTTCATTGATGTTAACACGATCTTAATTTGTGCATATGTGATTTGTTGGATTTTCAGATGCTCACTGTTTAACAGAGACAGAAATAAAACCTAGAGTAGACAAGACACAAACAGTCTAGACCATCCAGACAGGACTGATCACTTCTATGTTGGATTAAGACTAGTAAATCCTGGATTATAATTTAAACAAAGCTTAAAAAGTTAACCACATGGGTCGTGTGTAAAGGAAAAGGTGATTTTTAATTCATTTCGACTCTGTTCAAATGTATACCTCAGCATTGCTGCAAATACCTCTTTCATCAGTTAAATTCTGTCAAATATAACTACATTTATGTACACAATCTTTATCTACAAATTCCCTGAAATACGAAATCTGTAAAGTGCTACAGGCTGTTGTGAACAATCACATGATAAAAGCCTGTTGGCATTTATTGCTTTCAGACATTCTGAATGTGTTTAGAGATAGCGGATTCACTGCTGGAGAGAGATCAACATGCACAAAATATTGAGTGACCTATTCAGACAGTTGATGTTATGGGGCCCTAATCCATAAAAAAAAAAAAAAAAAAAAAAAAAAAAAAAGTATATTGACAGACAGGGGAAAGGTATTTCCTGTTTTAAAAGTTAATTTTACAGAGATTCATTTTAAAGGCATTTTATTTTGTGCATTGTGATTGTATGTTATGTATGTTGTTTTGTTGAGGAATGTAATGGATTTGTTGACAACTAGCTTCAATATTTGCATTCTATAAAGAAGTATGTAAATAAATGAATTACATCTTAAAATGACTTCAAATGAACGGGACATTTTCCATTGACAGAAATACTACTAATTAGACAACAGTGTCATAATTAATCAGGCAGCAAACGTGGAGAAAGAGATTTGAAGCCATTTGATTGAAAGACTAACCTTAAGGGATCTTAAAGGGATAGTTCACCCAAAAATGAAAATTTGATGTTTATCTGCTTCCCCCGAGCGCATCCAAGATGTAGGTGACTTTGTTTCTTCAGTAGAACACAAATGATGATTTTGAACTCCAACCGTTGCCGTCTGTCAGTCATATAATTGGTCAATGGGAAATTTAAAAAAAGAGTAAATAAAACTTGCTTACACAAATCCAAATTAAACCCTGCGGCTCGTGACGACACATTGATGTCCTAAGACACGAAACGATTGGTTTGTGTGAGAAACCAAACAGTATTTATATCATTTTTTACCTCTAAAACACCACTATGTCCAACTGCCTTCCACATCCGGTTAGTGAGGTCTGATCGCGCTCTGACAACGAAAGTGATGTCTAGCACTCATTGAAGTATAAGCACGAGACGTCACTTTTGTTGTAAGAGCGCGATCAGACCTCACTAAGCGAATGCTGAACGCAGATAGTGGTGTTTTAGAGGTAAAAAATGATATAAATACTGTTTGGTTACTTGCACAAACCGATCGTTTCGTGTTTTAGGATATCAATGTGTCATCACGAGCCGCAGGATTTAATTTGGATTTGTATAAGCAAGTTTTATTTACTCTTATAAAAGAAGTTCCTATTGACATGCATTATACGACGGACAGACGGCAACGGTTGGAGTTAAAAATCATCATTTGTGTTCTACTGAAGAAACAAAGTCACCTACATCTTGGATGCGCTCGGGGTAAGCAGATAAACATCAAATTTTCATTTTTGGGTGAACTATCCCTTTAAGATCCCTTAAGGTTAGTCTTTCAATCAAATGGCTTCAAATCTCTTTCTCTACATTTGCTGCCTGATTAATTATGACACTGTTGTCTAATTAGTAGTATTTCTGTCAATGGAAAATGTCCCGTTCATTTGAAGTCATTTTAAGATGTAATTCTTCTTCCCATTGTGTTCATGAGAACATTTTTGCTTTTATGAAAGTTCACGAAAGCTGCGAGCAAAACAAGGGAAAGACATCTGTGGTAGTTGAATCACAGCAGAAAGAAAGCAGGAATCTGAAAAACACTTCGCTGGAGAGAAGAAATAATTGAACCACCCATAGAGGCATAATAATGGAAATCTTACTCTCACTCTCTCTGGTTATCAAAAGCATTCCCACTCCTTGTAACTCATAGCAGAGACAGTGAAGTGCAGCACTTTTTTTCCTTGGAAAAGCTGACCTTCTCTATCTGATGGAGACACAAAGGCGCTCTCTCGTGCTTTCTTCTTCTCTCTTTCACTCCTCTTCTCGTACAATAGGATTAATGGCCTGATTTCTATTTCCCTTCTTGTACTCTTCCAAGTGGGGAGGTAACTAATCCACTTGCTCAATGCTGAGTAAACCGAATGTCCATCAGCATCCTAAAACTGGGCCCTAGATTTTAATTGGCTTGGGACAGTCTGAGCTGTTTGCTCACCTTGTACAGCTCCACCCACAGGAAAACCAAAACATGAACATAAATATTTGTTGATTTCATGGTATTCATAAACAAGAGATTATCCATGTGACCCAGAATAAACAATGTAAATATAGAGAAAAAGAAGCCGACATTTCTGGTCCCATGCAGGCAGCAGGTTCCATTGTGCAATATTCAATGGTAAAAAGCCAAAGCCTACAGGGAGAACTGAAATAATAGCACAGGACAATGATGCCATGGAGACGTATAGCTGGAACAGACACAAAAGCTTGAGCACTGCTGTGACTCTGTGATGTCACATCAGCAAGACTGGCTCCTGGCCATATGGGCTTAGAGATCCAAGCGATGCAATGCCTTCTTGCTGTTTCTGGCACTAATAGGCTAAATTTAATCAAAGCCAGCTCCCTCTGTTTGTTTTGTTCTATTTATACATTTTATGTATACTGAATTTGGGCATAAGATGGAATTAAAGCACCCCAAAATTAAATTTTAAGAAACTGATTTCATAGTTTCCATTATGGTACGTGTTTGCGCACATGTTCTCCTCACTTTGGGTTTTCTTAGAAAAAGAGTGTCACTCTGGTTTAATGTTAGAGTACAACATGATTAACATTTCACGCTTTAAAGCCTTTGTGCGAGAAAGCAGTAAAAACTGAAGAGAGACAAAGAGAGAAAGAAAAAGAAAAAAGAGATGCACTCGTTGACACTCAGTTATATGATTACACATCTCTTGGGTTTGTAAATACTTATACTTACAGATGACTTACAGGTGAGTGCATCATCGCTGGCAATGTTACTGACCTATCAAACAATCTGTATGCCCAGTGGGAAGACATTTAAAAATACCTGAAACCTGACAATAGCTAAATATAAGCTATGATACCCTTAAAGGGGTTAGTTCACCCAAAAATGAAAATTCTGTCAATAATTACTCACCCTCGTGTTGTTCAATACCCGTAAGACCTTCGTTCATCTTCAGAACACAAATTAAGATATTTTTGATAAAATCCGAGAGCTTTCTGGCCTCCGATAGATTGCAATGTTATTACCACTTTCAAGGCCCAGACAGAGGTGTCAAGTAACGAAGTACAAATACTTCGTTACCTTACTTAAGTAGAAATTTCTGGTATCTATACTTTACTGGAGTAATTATTTTTCAGACGACTTTTTACTTCTACTCCTTACATTTTCACGCAATTATCTGTACTTTCTACTCCTTACATTTTAAAAATAGCCTCGTTACTCCTATTTCATTTCAGCTTGTTTTAATTCCGGCTTGAAAAAAAACAACTATCCAGATAAATCGCACCATCCGGATAGAGTGAATTTGATTGTGGTTGGATGAGAATAAACACAGGCTATACCATTCTGACACCCTATTGGTTTGTACGCGATCCATCACACCTGCACATGACACAAATCACGTCACACTCCAGCAAGGACGACAGTGTTGGGGGTCGTTACTCAAAAAAGATTATTTATTAAAAGTTATTATTTCTCTACTACTGGCTCATTTAGGCTATCAAACGGCTGTTTTCTCTTCGTCCTCTGCAAATTATGCTAGGTAGTTCGGTAGAGAGACGTTTGAATTAATTAGCGTATACACCGGTTTTTAATCTTTTTTTTTTTTTTTTTTTTTTTTTTTAGCGCGACCCTTTTTATTTATATGACCCATAGTCATATACAACCATGTAGCTAAACATGCCTAAACGAATTAATTTAAAACGAAACTGAAGGTAAACCTGCGTTGCTCTCATGGTGTTATACCTCTCTCTTTCGGTGAAGTGGAGCAGTGCTCTTGCTGAATGGCACGGATTGCACTACGAACTATTGTACATTTTATATGTTTGTTTGTTTTTTAACTGTATTTTATTTTTTATAACGAACAAGCTGCGATGTCACGTTTCCAGTGCTTTGTTGTGTGTGCGTGAGGCGCGGGCGCGATCAAACAGCTGTCTTTGCCAGGGACTTGTCTCATCGTCATGGCAACGGTTCGTGGCCAGGTTAGATTATTTCAGGCCCTGCGTTCCATTCGGAAGGGCTCATCCCTGTGCCCTAATCCCTTCAAAGGGTTTACCTTCCGGAGGGAGAGCTTCGAAGGGATGAAAGGTGTAGGAGTCAAAAATACTCCTTTTTTAGAACGCACTTCTGCGTCATCTTAACGAGACAGTCAAGGGGGATAGATAGCGCAAGCTGCGCCCTTTGTTTAACGTTAGTTTAGGCCTATATATTTATTTATTTTTGGTTTATCGCACCATAATGTATATTGTGTCTATGTATTTGAAACATTTGAATGGACTGATAAAGCTGTAAAGTATTTTTTTGAAGTACAGTGTCGTTTTGACCATAATAATGTACTAAATCTAACTCGTATAAATATTACAGTAGTAGCCTATAGAAAAATACTATACATTCATTTATAGGTAAAATCGAACTCCGAGCCTCCTGTACCCATTCTGTGATGACAAACAACTTCCCTGTGCAAAGGATCAAGGGGGCCCGAAGTGTCCATCAGTTGTACCCTTCGAAATCCTTCATTCCGAAGGGCCCTTTAAAGTGGCCAGTTTTGAACACTTCGGTTTGGAACGACCCTTCAATATGGCGGCCATGATTGTTGCCGTTTGTTGGATGCTCAGACGACCAAACAAATGCAGATTAAACATGTTCAGTCTGGTAAAAACAGACTCCAACCAACGCCAACAGGGTTATCACACCTATCCAACAAACTCCAACAGACGAGTTTGTTGGTGTTTGTCGGTGCGGTGTGAACTGAAACAGCTGAAATCTACCCGCATTTGGCGGGTTGGCGGGTGTTAATGTCAAGCCCTGATTGTTACTAAGCCTGCCCTGGGTACACCAAAACTACCTGCATTTTTCTTTCCGTTGCCCTCACAGATTCCTGCAGTTAAGCTTGGATGTACATTTACATTACAATAAATGTTACTGATGACATTTTGAGGAGGTGGAGTGCACAATAGACCCCTGTAGCGCGGCCTAAGCTTTTGTCCTTAATGGCATTTTTTTCCTTACATTACTTTTACTTTTATACTTTAAGTAGTTTTGAAACCAGTACTTTTACACTTTTACTTGAGTAAAAAGCTTGAGTTGATACTTCAACTTCTACAGAAGTATTTTTAAACCCTAGTATCTATACTTCTACTTGAGTATTGAATGTGAATACTTTTGACACCAGTGGGCCCAGAAAGGTAGTAAAGACATTGTTAAAATAGTCCACGTGACTACAGATGTAGACAAAAAACAAACAAAAAGAACAACTTTATTCAACAATTTCTTCTCTTCCCTGTCAGTCTTCTATGCCGGCTCCTGCTTCAGCATCACACACGTTCGTCACGTGAGCAGCGTCGGCCAATACTGAGCCGGCGTTCTGACGTAGAACCCGGAAGTGCTGCACTGTTTACTACATGAACAGCGTACGAGACTGACATGGAAGAGAAGACATTTTTGAATAAAGTCATTATTTTTGTTTTGTTTTTTTTTGCATATAAAAAGTATTCTCGTCGCTTCATAACATTAAGGTTGAACCACTGTAGTCATGTGGTCTTTACTACTTTTCTGGGCCTTGAAAGTGGTAATAATGCTGCAGTCTATCGGAGACCAGAAGGCTCTCGGATTAAATCAGAAATATCTTAATTGGTAACACTTTATTTTAGGGTATCTTAACTAGTTGCTTATTGGCATGCATATTACTAGAATATTGGATATTTATTTGTACTAGTTAGGCACATATTAATGCCTTATTCTGCATGACCTTATAGGGTGAATAATTAATGACATAATTTTCATTTTTGGTGAACTAACCCTTTAATATTTATCTGAGAGAGTGACAAAAGCAATTGTTGTCCAACAGTAATGGCAAGGCATAAGAAGATACATAACCAAATGCCAATATCTATTTTACCATGACATCACCACAATGGATCCACTGCACAAAAGTAGATGTTCCAGTGGGTAGCAAGGCAACACATCCTTATACGGTCTGAGAATGAACATGTATCATAATAAAATCATGAGTTTTAATGACCTACTTAAACCTCAGAAATGCCAACAATTTTCCTTTTAATAAAAGCATCTGCTACTGGTATAAATGATTTTGACCTTTGAAGTATTTGATATTTTATAGCATATTTACTGTAGTCTATATACAGTATATATGTGATATTATAGTATCTTATAGACTGAAAGGAAAAGTGGTATAACCCACCCCTAAAGGCAGTGGCTTATACATATATTAAAATAACCTTTAAAAAAAAAAAAACGAAAGTACAATATTAAACAGGTCTCGTATTTTTGAGTTTATTTATTTTTATTACAACAGAAATACCAGAGGTACAAATCAGCATAAATAGAAAGGGCTATTGTTTTGGACAAAGGGGGTCTTGGAGTCAAAATTTGGGATATAACCACTTTGTGTAGATCTACAACACAAGAGGGTGCAAGGAAAGAGATTACTAAGGAGATACTCGTGAATTAGCTGCTTTCAATATCCAGGGTGTAGTCAGTAAATTAATTAAAGACTTCAGTAATTATAAACACAGAGAGTGAGGAATAATAACAGCATTGTATTTCACATCGGATAAAATGTATTTGGGAAAAACA
Source organism: Megalobrama amblycephala (assembly GCF_018812025.1). Lineage (NCBI taxonomy): Eukaryota > Metazoa > Chordata > Actinopteri > Cypriniformes > Xenocyprididae > Megalobrama > Megalobrama amblycephala. The sequence continues at coordinate 50,302,281 of NC_063046.1, forward strand.
ACATGGAGAAATCCACTCTCAAGCCTATAAAAAAAATACTGCAATATTAAAAATGCCTCTCTAAATATATCTAGGGCAGGTAAAGTTGACAGACCCTTACAGAGAGACGTCTCGGTGAGAGTCACTAGAGGAGGAGGAAGGAGAGGAAGCTCGACTGCCTCCCTCATCTGTGCAGCCAAGCCTGACCAGACACGTCCACAGTACCAGCATGCATCTCTCTGAAAGAGCCATAAGGCCTCACAGCTTGCTGGCAGAACGGTGCGATGTGACACTGCATTAGAATCCTTAGTACCAGTTGGCAGTCTCTCTCTCTCTCTCTCTCTGCCATTTCATTTCTGTGAGTGCAGAGTGACAGGAGTGAGGGCATAACTTCTAAAGTTTGTCATTCTTTCATGCTTTTAAGTTCATTTCCATAAACAAAAAAATTTCTAAGTTTGCCAGGCATGACTATTTTTTCAATAATCCAGAGCACAGAGGCCCATCTGTTTTCTGTGGAAATAGTTGTTTGCCTGAAGCACAAGGCTAATTATGAGTCTTTTACAGTCAGTTTTGACTATATAAGATACCAAGAAAACATACCATGGGAATGGCGATTAAGAGTTGGTCTTTCATAACATCAATTAACAACATTTCTACGAGAAAGAAAATCTAACACCAAGCAAAAAAATGTAGGGCTGCACATTATATTTACACCATATTGGTTATCTGCTGATATCTGCATTTTAAAAAGAAATAAAAAATTAAACTAAAGATCATCTTCAGCACTACAAGCAATAGATTATAGCAAAGGTACGCTATTATCCTTAAAGGGTTAGTTCACCCAAAAATGAAAATTCTGTCATTAATTACTCACCCTCATGTCGTTCCACACCCGTAAGTCGTTCGTTCATCTTCAGAACACAAATTAAGATATTTTTGATGAAATCCGAGAGGTATACGTCTCGTCCATATAGACAGCAATATAATCAACACTTTCAAGGTCCAGAAAGTTACTAAAGACACCATTAAAACAGTCAACATGACTGCAGTGGTTCAACCTTAATTTTATGACGTGACGAGAATACTTTTTGTGCGCAAAAACAAAACAAAAATAATTACTTTATTCAACAATATCTTCTCTTCTGTGTTATTCTCATACGTTGTTCACGTTCAGCGCTTCCAGGCTCTACATCAGAACGCAGACTCATTATTGGCCGGCTGCTGCATCAGCATCACATGTATGCGTCGTGCTGCTCACGTGATCAGCTTTGGCCAATACTGAGCCGGCATTCGTACGTAAACACGGAAGCCTTCACTATGCTTACAGCGTCAACTGCTTAAAGGTCCCGTTCTTCGTGATCCCATGTTTCAAACTTTAGTTAGTGTGTAATGTTGTTGTTAGAGTATAAATAAAATCTGTAAAATTTTAAAGCTCAAAGCTCAATGCCAAGCGAGATATTTTATTTAACAGAAGTCGCCTACATCGAACGGCCAGTTTGGACTACATCCCTCTACTTCCTTCTTTAATGACGTCACTAAAACAGTTTTTTGACTAACCTCCGCCCACAGGAATACACAAGAGTTGCGTTTGTAGAGTGTGTTTGTCGCCATGTCGTCGAAACGCTGTTATTTTCATCCCGCAGTCCAATCACCGGGTCTGATTCCGGCTCAAATTGATAGGGTAAAATTAAAGACATGTTTACAATAACACTGAGCGCGTGCATCTCCACGTTATGGTAAGAGGTGTGACCTTTCCGGGCAAGATGCGCTCAGAGCTGTCGAATCACAACACAGGAACCGCTGGCACAATCAGAACTCGTTACGTATTTCTGAAGGAGGGACTTCATAGAGCAAGGAAGTCATCAGCCCGTTTTTATGACAGTGGAAACAGCGGTATACAGATTATGTGAAAAATACTGTGTTTTTTTTACACGCGAAACATGAACACGTTATATTGCACACTATAAACACAATCAAAGCTTCAAAAAAACATGAAAAATGGGACCTTTAAGGATAATGACAGGGAAGAGAAGAGATTGAGGAATAAAGTCGTTATTTTTTGTTTTGTTTTTATTCTCGTCACTTCATAAAATTAAGGTTGAACCACTGCAGTCAATCTACTGTTTAACAATGTTTTTACTACTTTTTAAAAATCTTTTTAAAAAGTGTGCTTTCATAATTTATCCATCATAATGTGCATATTTTAAGCCTGACAGAAGTGCAGTGAACACTTCTTCATCAGTCACTGAATATCACCCGTCAGTGCCTTAAAGCCTTAAAGCCACAATAAGTATAATTTTTGGATGAAACTATCCAAAAACCACTAGAAGTGTTATATATTTTATTGACTTGTGTACGTGAATTATCCCAAATGTTTCCAAGAATGTTTAAATTCAGAGAAATAAGCAATTTTTAACCAGGATGTCGACGTGTCCGACTGTCCGTGCTTTGTCTATCAGTGACGTTCATACCCGCTTTACCCTCAATTTCCGGTTTTATTAGAAACCATGGAAACACCAAGACACTAATATATTTACATGTTTTATTAGACAAGGAACAACTGTTTGGTTACATTTATAGACAGAAAACTAATTATTGTTATATAGCTCAACACGTTTAGTCTTATTTATCAGATGCAGCTTTATTTTTAGTAACAGTAATACAGACTTTTCTCCATCATACGTTTTAAAATTAATTACATGCCATTTATCAACACAAGCCATCCAGCATTTAAAGGTGCCCAAGAATGCTTTTTCACAAGATGAAATATAAGTCTAAGGTGTCCCCTGAATGTGTCTGTGAAGTTTCAGCTCAAAATACCCCATAGATTTTTTTAAATTAATTTTTTTAACTGCCTATTTTGGGGCATCATTAACTATGCACTGATTTTTTCAGCGCGCCGCCCCTTTAATTCACGTGCTCCCTGCCACACGAGCTCTCGATTATATTACAGCACATTTACAAAGTTCACACAGCTAATATAACCCTCAAATGGATCTTTACAAGATGTTCTTCATGCATGCTGTATGCATGCTTCGAATTATGTGAGTAAAGTATTTATTTTGATGTTTATATTTGATTCTCTATGAGTTTGAGGCTGTGCTCCATGGCTAACGGCTAATGCTACACTGCTGGAGAGATTTATAAAGAATGAAGTTGTGTTTATGAATTATACAGACTGCAAGTGTTTAAAAATGAAAATAGCGACGGCTCTTGTCTCCGTGAATTCAGTAAGAAACGATGGTAACTTTAACCTCATTTAACAGTACATTAGCAACATGCTAACGAAACATTTAGATAGACAATTTACAAATATCACTAAAAATATCATGCTATCATGGATCATGTCAGTTATTATTGCTCCATCTGCCGTTTTCGCTGTTGTTCTTGCTTACCTAGTCTGTTGATTCACCTGTGCAGATCCAGACATTACTGGCTGCCCTTGTCTAATGCCTTTCATAATGTTGGGAACATGGGCTGGCATATGCAAATATTGGGGCGTACACCCCGACTGTTACATAACAGTCGTTGTTATGTTGAGATCCGCGTGTTTTCCGGAAGTCTTTTAAACAAATGAGATTTACATAAGAAAGAGAAAGCAATGGATTCAAATTTTGAATCTAGGGCACCTTTAATATGATATTCTAAAATCGATCTAGCTTACTGCAGTGTGCAACAGTGTCTCACAGCATTCTCTCGGCAGCAACCCACTCAAATGTATCTAATATGATTAATCAGCTCTGTGTTACCTCATACGCTTGACCAGAAGAAGAGGAAGTGGTGACTATGGCATAATAAGAGCTCTACTGCTCGTCTCTCATTAGCAATCGCTCAGCTCCAACAGCACTCGCCCTGCTCTGCTTCATACTACAGTAACGTTAATAATCTCATCCATGAACATGATTTCTGCCCGAGTCCCATCCCGATTCTTTTCCACCGGCTGTAAGGTGTTTGACGACATCTCCCAAGATTCCACGCTCAAACTTGGCGTCATCAGGCTATGCCTTTGTTTTGAATAGGCGACATCTAGCGGCGAAAATTTCACATACTGTGCCTTTAATATTATTTAGCTTAATTAGTTTCCTGCCATAAAACTGTTCATGATGATCTTACACAAAGCACATTAAGTCCACTGGCCTGTAACCTTCTAGTGCTAGTTTGGCACATTTAGTGTTCCTAGCAGTACAGTATCGGTTCTTTCCACTGTTTTCACAGAGGGAAAAGTCCATCTTTGAGGACTTTACATCCTGTTCCTGTTCTTCCTGACCTAAGTCTGTACATCTCCGATACCTGCTTCCTGTACCTCAAGCAACAGTGACTGTAACTGAGGAAACCAGCGCTGAGACTAGTGCCTTGCTCTTTAAAAATAGCGTGGGGGACAAGAAAGCCAGACAGAGAAACACAGACACACACACACATTTGTTTTTATGAATTGTGGGGACATTCCATAGGCGTAATGGTTTTTATACTGTACAAACCGTATTTTCTATCGCCCTACACCAACCCTACACCTAAACCAAGGAAACTGTGCACATTTTTACTTTCTCAAAAAAACTAATTCTGTATGATTTATAAGCCTTTTGAAAAATGAGGACATGGGGTAATGTCCTGATAAGTCACCCTCTCCTTGTAATATACAGTATGTAATTCCCATGTCATTATATAAATTTGTGTCCTGATATGTCACAAAAACACGCGCACGCACACACACACACACACAGATTTCTTTTTTCATTCACAGACAGAACTACTCATGTAATAGGAACTTAGAATTTTTGGAAAACATTCCATATCTCTAGTTTGCATAATGTCCGTTTCAAATGTGCTTTGCATTGTGTTTTGTACCTGCAGTGCATTCAACACATGTCATGCCCTATTTCAGTAAAGAAATTAGTCATTAGCCATGCCCTGCTGCTTTCATTCTCCATACTTCAATCAGGAACACAGTTTGAACAAAAGAAGGACTTCAGAGGTCAGGTTCCCCAGCCAACATTTTCTTATCATCTCTTGAGACAGGCTGGTAGAGTCCTCAGGAGACATGACAGATAAGGCTGTGAATTATAGAGAACATTAAAGGAACACTTTTTGCAAAGTGATTCAACCATTGCACCCCAGAGCTGTTGGATGGTTGCTTTTAACCAGAACGAAAGTTAAGATAAGCAAAGCACATTATAAACCACTGAACTGATGATGCAATTCTGTTTTTCTCTTAAGAGGAAAAATGAACAATATATTTCAGTGAATAAAAACAAAAACATCAGTCTACGTCATGAGCAATGACTAGCACAATTCCTGTGTCAACCATGTCACTTCCTGTCCACAGGGGTCATGTTCCATGTTGTGACTGGTTTGGGCCTGTTTAAAAAAAAAACAGGTTACCAGAAAAACAGCTGTGGAAAAAAAAAAAAAAAAAAAAAAAATCACATACCCTTCGACTGATTTTTCCACAATTTCATGTAATGATAGTGGAAGTTCAAAGGCATCAGTGAGATCAAGGAAATAGTAGTAAATAGTAAATAGATAGTTCATCCAAAAACAAAATCATTTGCTCTCCTTTTTTTGTCTAAACTTGATCTTTCTTCTGTGGAACACTAGAGAGGATGTTATAAAGAAATTATATATACCATTATATATATATATATATAAAACTTTTTGTTTGTTTGTTTTTGCTTTGTGAAATCAAACAGTCTGGCAATTCACAAAAGATATATTTCTTTTTTTTTTTTTTTTTTAAATGTAGTATTGAACATTTTTCAACTTAAAAAAACACACATGAATAGAAACCATAATCATTGAAGAAGAAGATGAAAGAAACGTACTAAAATGTACTAAACGTACTAATGTACTAAAAACATATTTAAATCGGTTGATGTGAGTACAGTGGTTCAATATTAATATTATAAAGCGACAAGAATATTTTTGGAGCGCCAAAAAAACAAAATAACGACTTATTTAGTGATGGCCGATTTCAAAACACTGCTTCATGAAGCATCGGAGCATAATGAATCTTGTGTCGAATCATGATTCAGATCGCGTGTCAAACTGCCAATGGCTGACTTTCACATGACTTTGGCGCTCCGAACAGCAGATTCGATACACAGATTAATTTGTGCTCCAATGCTTCCTGAAGCAGTGTTTTGAAATCGGCCATCACTAAATAAGTAGTTATTTTGTTTTTTTTGGCGCACCAAAAATATTCTTGTCGCTTTATAATATTAATATTTAACCACTGTACTCACATGAACTGATTTAAATATATTTTAGTACCTTTATGGATCTTGAGAGAGGAAGTGTCCATTGCTCCCTATGGAGGCCTCACGGAGCCATCGGATTTCAACTAAAATATCTTAATTTGTGTTCTGAAGATTAACGAAGGTCTTACGGCTGTGGAATGGCATGAGGGTGAGTAATAAATGACAGAATTTTCATTTTTGGGTGAACTAACCCTTTAAATGCATGTCTATGGTTTGGTGAAATATGCATTCTGTGTACAATTTTAAATTGTATCACCTTGACACGATTGCATACTGAAATGGATTTGGATTTCCAAATATTACCCCATTCTTCCTCACTTATAGAGAAAGAAAGTTCCCTCTCCCAAGCAAGTGTAGTATTTAAAGCTATTGTCCCTCAAATGTAGATATGATATTTCTATAGTCTAAAAAAAAAAATCTCATGAGAATTCAAGTGATTATCATTTTAAAAGTACCATATTTCAGAATGACATTTTAGAGCTCAAGTGCCATTTCACTAAATTAAACACTTTTGGGGGGAAAATAGGCTTTTATATTCTGAGTGAGAACATAAAAATTCAGAATTTTAAAAATAAAGCACCAATCGTCAGTCAGTTTTCCACCCTTTCTCACCGTCATTTTTTTTTTTTATGTGTGAGAAGATTACGACTCAAATCCAACCCCCTCAAAATCATCTTTCATGCAAGACTTTTTAAAAGCTATTTGAGAGGACCATTTCCATGACAACAGGACTGGATTAGGTTTAAAAAAAAAATACTTGCACCAATTGCAATTGTGAAGACCCTTGATTCTCAAAGGCACTTGATGATTTCTGAGGGGAGTGAACAGAGAGCCTGAAAAAGAAACACAAAGGAAAACCACTGAACACTGCAATTTTGGGATAAAATCTGAGCACTGTATTTACATTTCTTTTCCATTTAGACTATATATAAAAATACAAACCTCAAAAGCTTTTGTCATACAGAAGTACTTTTTATTATTATTATTATTGGAAGAGGTGTGAAGATTTTCCATTTTCCTTTCGGTTCTGCCTTCTCACCTCCATTCTCTTACAACATAATCAAGCAGCATGCGACGGACTCATGAATAGGATAATGAGGGGAACCCCTTTAGCTGTCTAGCATCCCTGTTAGCGCTTCCTTTCACTCTGTAGAGAGCCATTCAATGGCAGCAACATAACTGTCTAACATATATTTTTAATGCAAATCTGCATGCAGTATTCCATGTGTTCAGAAAAAAACAGGCACCACAACTACATAACTGATAGTTAAAGTAAAATGTAAAACACTGTTTCTTAATATATAATTTTTACACAGAAATCATTGACAAAGTATAAAGTGCTGCACACACCGCATACCGTTTATGATCCAAAATATCTATGCCCTGTTTTTAATCTAAGATAACAAAATATGCCAAAAGTACTGTAAATCCACCCCAGACACCTGTACCCAGATGACACATCTTTGGTAAGGCCATGACCTTGTCAAAGAGAGACTCAATCTGGAGCTGATGCAATCACCCAGAAGGCCATCCAGTGGGCTAGAAAATGAGGTCAAAGAACAGTAAATCTTGTACTGAAGCGATACGTTCATGACTGAGTGGGGAGACAGGACTCAGTTAGGATCCTGAAAATGCATGATGACCCCATCAAGCAAGCTATACCACTAGTGATATCATCTCTGATGCTTTATATGACATCTTATTTTAAATTTTAACAGCCATACATTGCATGCATTCTTATGTAACCGAGAACAAACAGCTCAGCAAAAAAAGGAAACACAAAAAAGGCAGACAGCAAAACTTTCACTTGAGTCATGTGATTTAACGCCATAAAAAGACACACCACACAGTCTAAACATTTTTTGGCTAGGATATACTAAAATGGAAGTCATTTCATCTGCTTTGCTTCCTTAGTCAGAGGAGGTCTATAATGTATTTTTATTCTAATCTATAATGAAACCATTACTCATCCCAGTGGCAGTTACCTGGCTTGCGCAGGAAAAAATTAAAAGTGCAAAAAATAAAGGTCAATTTCATGCTAAAAAAAAAAGAAAAGAAAAAAAAGGCATTGAACATGTACAATATTAGAGACACAAGTGAACACAATTTGTTGCTACAGAAACAACAGGAACATGAGGAACAAAGGAAAAAGGAAACAAGGTGAAACAAACTAAGGGTACATTTACTCGACAATGTACTAAAAGCAATGTTGTCAAAATGATCCTTGTTCACGCGGATCTGCAGAAACTACTAAAAACTCTGTATTATGCATGCCAGACCAGTAGTTGGCGATGTCACTTTGCAAAGAAACACTACGCGCCTATAGACTGAACACGTACAGGTGCTGGTCATATAGTTAGAATATCATCAAAAAGTTGATTTATTTCACTAATTCCATTCAAAAAGTGAAACTTGTATATGATATTCATTCATTACACACAGACTGATATATTTCAAATGTTTATTTCTTTTAATTTTGATGATTATAACTGACAACTAAGGAAAATCCCAAATTCAGTATCTCAGAAAATTAGAATATTGTGAAAAGGTTCAATGTTGAAGACACCTGGTGCCACACTCTAATCAGCTAATTAACTCAAAACACCTGCAAAGGCCTTTAAATGGTCTCTCAGTCTAGTTCTGTAGGCTACACAATCATGGGGAAGACTGCTGACTTGACAGTTGTCCAAAAGACGACCATTGACACCTTGCACAAGGAGGGCAAGACACAAAAGGTCATTGCAAAAGAGGCTGGCTGTTCACAGAGCTCTGTGTCCAAGCACATTAATAGAGAGGCGAAGGGAAGGAAAAGATGTGGTAGAAAAAAGTGTACAAGCAATAGGGATAACCGCACGCTGGAGAGGATTGTGAAACAAAACCCATTCAAAAATGTGGGGGAGATTCACAAAGAGTGAACTGCAGCTGGAGTCAGTGCTTCAAGAACCACTACGCACAGATGTATGCAAGACATGGGTTTCAGCTGTCGCATTCCTTGTGTCAAGCCACTCTTGAACAACAGACAGCGTCAGAAGCGTCTCGCTTGGGCTAAAGACTGGACTGCTGCTGAGTGGTCCAAAGTTATGTTCTCTGATGAAAGTAAATTTTGCATTTCCTTTGGAAATCAGGGTCCCAGAGTCTGGAGGAAGAGAGGAGAGGCACACAGTCCACATTGCTTGAGGTCCAGTGTAAAGTTTCCACAGTCAGTGATGGTTTGGGGTGCCATGTCATCTGTTGGTGTTGGTCCACTGTGTTTTCTGAGGTCTAAGGTCAACGCAGCTGTATACCAGTAAGTTTTAGAGCACTTCATGCTTCCTGCTGCTGACCAACTTTATGGAGATGCAGATTTGATTTTCCAACAGGACTTGGCACCTGCACACAGTGCCAAAGCTACCAGTACCTGGTTTAAGGATCAAGGTATCCCTGTTCTTAATTGGCCAGCAAACTCGCCTGACCTTAACCCCATAGAAAATCTATGGGGTATTGTGAAGAGGAAGATGCGATATGCCAGACCCAACAGTGCAGAAGAGCTGAAGGCCACTATCAGAGCAACCTGGGCTCTCATAACACCTGAGCAGTGCCACAGACTGATCGACTCCATGCCATGCCGCATTGCTGCAGTAATTCAGGCAAAAGGAGCCCCAACTAAGTATTGAGTGCTGTACATGCTCATACTTTTCATGTTCATACTTTTCAGTAGGCCAAGATTTCTAAAAATCCTTTCTTTGTATTGGTCTTAAATAATATTCTAATTTTCTGAGATACTGAATTTGGGATTTTCCTCAGTTGTCAGTTATAATCATCAAAATTAAAAGAAATAAACATTTGAAATATATTATTCTGTTGTAATGAATGAATATAATATACAAGTTTCACTTTTTGAATGGAATTAGTGAAATAAATCAACTTTTTGATGATATTCTAATTATATGACCAGCACCTGTAATTTGCATGCGTACGATGTTTTCTCAAATGTACATTTTGGTGGTTTACACTGAGAAAACTTTGAAACCCGTTTTCAAAAGTTTGTGTTTTCAGGCCGCCATTGTTGTGTAAATGAATAGCCAAAATGCATTAAAAGTTTTCCCTTACAGTGTCATGTAAACGTCCATAAAACAGTACACCTTAAATATGTTCTATGAAATATCACCTGCAGGGCAGTGACAGAAATTAACTTTCCCATTAAGGCCCGATATTTGCTCCCTTAAACTGATGTCCAGGGGCATTTTTTTAGCCTTTAATAATAATTTTAATCTATTGGCAGTCTTAAAATACATTTGAAAACATAATTTTATATAAAGTATGCTTTGCACATTATTCTCTCTAGACATTAGTCAAATAAATTATAACAAACAGGTTAGCTTACATATCTTTCCTGAATGAAGTTCGAGGTTATGATGGTCGTGTCCGATATCCTGGCTTTGCAAATTGTTCATACAGCAAATTTCCTTTTATGAATACGCTACTTTCAAAGTGTTTATGCTGCCTTGACGTGCTATCGGAATTACCTTAATTTCCTAGTTAAAATTGGACACGAAGGCCCTCTAAAGTCATATTTACCACTTGGAAGCTCAGGGATAATTTTTATACCCAAGTTCTCGAGTTGGGTGGGCCATAAACTTTAAACATGTTGAAGGGGAGAACAATTGCTGTTGTGACTGGTAGTTTTTTTTTTTTTTTTTTCACAACAGCTACATTGCCTTGTCATTAACATAGTGCATATTTACATATATGAATAACCATTTGAAAAGTATTGTATGTTTTATACAGTGAAAATAGCCTGTATTTGACCAAAATTCTAGAATGTAATTCTAGTCACAAGTCCTTAAATGTGCAACTCGAGTCATGTAACTCAAATCCCCCACCTCTGTTCTGAAGGGAGACTTTAATACTGCTTAGTGGGGATCAACCTTTTATTCTCTATACATCAACATGAGAACAAAAAGCATTTACCTAATCCTGGGGCAAGAATTTTTTTAATGTGAATCTAGTGATTGAGTTCATGGCTGAACAGATTTCAAATTAAGAAACTTGTGAGTACAGAGAAAGAGCTAATCAAACCTTGATCATTTGAAAATGGAGAAGGTAATAAAGGTTATGCAAAATAATTCTCCCCTCTAAAGTAACTTGAAAGAAACAGTTTAACAAATAATGTTTTATATGAGCCCTTTAGTCTAATAATGCATAATAGGGCTGCCAAGATGGTGAATAAGTATCTTATTGTTTAAAAATATCTTTATAGTGAGACTATTTTATGCTAACATGACAATTTCTGGGGTACTACAGAGTCGTGGACTTACTAAAAAGGTAAGAAAAGAGTAACTACTTGCGACTTATACTTAAAAACCATAATAGTTTTTCATTGTATGGTTTCACTTTTACCATGCTTCTTGTGCATATTTAACAATGATTGACAGTATGGATAATATCACCTTCCACTCTACCAAACATAACAATTAAATTTTGAATTGGCATAAAAAGATTAATTGCATATTGGATCAAAATTAAAAAAAAATTTTAACTTCTGAGCGTGATGTTGTAATCCCCTGCTCTGAAATAATAATGCATAAGAAATCACTGGAAATAACATGGGTCAAGCTTTTATTCTGATGTGTTGTAAACAGGTTCAGACTTTGTAATCGTCACGTTGAGGTGAGTAGTCATTGAGTTCTCTGGAAACACTGTTGACCCAAGAGGATGTTCATCTGAATGTGAGATAGGTGCTTGTAGGCTATATGAAAAAAAAAAAAAAAACATTGGTTAAAGCCATTGGAACGTGAGTTCGGCTCTGGTGGGATTTAAAGAGAGGCGTCTGGAATGCTTGGTGAGATGTTAAATTGTTTCTGGTAATTGCTCACGTTACAGTGGCAAAGTAAGTCCCAGAGTGCAAAACATCTAAACAAACTCCATCTTTAAAGACTTGTGTTCCCATTTCCTTCTTAACTTGTAGACACACACTGTTTTGAGATGAGATGTCCCCCAAGCATTCCAAAGCTTGGATTTCCGTTTTGCCAATTTCTGCAACAACGTCACTACTGGGATTGAAGCCTCTGCCTGCTTTCCCTTATCTCCAATGAACAGATGTGGGAGTTTCACGCTGATTCCTGCCTATAACGAAGAGGTGATGTGTCTCCATGTGTCAGTACTGATTTCACAACACAGCCTTCAGCTAAAGCCTCTTAAGGCTTCAGTAAGTGAGTCTGCAACCATCCCTGTGCAAATCACTGATTTTATTCATGCAGAAAACTGAACATCACAGATTAGATTTCATAATTTGACTATCCCAATTACATGGAAGTTGTGAAACTGCACCTGGGGAATAGTGATGTGAATTTTTAAAGTTTCTTAAGTAAATTTAAAAAGCAAGGGATTGATGGATATAAGCTTTGTCCACTTTTCTGCTAATTATTATATTATATTATATTATATTAAAGGTGCAGTATGTAAGAATTCTGTCCGCTAGAGTTCGCTAGAGGCCAATTCAAAACAAAGGCGTAGTTTGATGACGCCAAGTTTGAGTGTGGAATCTTGGGACATGTGGTCTTCACCTCAACGGACAGTGCAAAAGAATAGGGATAGGACTTGGGAAGAAATCATGTTCATGGGTGCGATTATTAATGTCATTGTAGTATGAAGCAGAGCAGGACTGAGTGTTGAGGGAGCTGAACGAGGCCGCTGGAGCGATTGCGCAACACACGCCTCATGAGCAGCGGAACTTTTATTATGACACAGTCGCCGGCGCCGCTTCCGTTTTTCCGGTCATGAGAATGAGGTAACGCAGCTCTGTTTATTATTAGATATATTTGAGAGTGTCGAAAATGTTATAACGTTACTCTATGCATTCACTCGGCGGCTGCTGTGAGACACTTGTTGCACACTGCAGTAAACTAGATTGATTTTAGAATATCATATTAAATGCTGGATGGCTTGTGTTGATAAATGGCATGTAATTAATTTTAAAACGTATGATGGAGAAAAGTCTGTATTACTGTTACTAAAAATAAAGCTGCATCTGATTATGATATGTTAGCTACTTGACAAAGTAGTGTTTTTCTCTGAGGCATGGTAAAGAATTGTACTCGCAAAAAAAAGAAAAAGAAAATTTGATTAATTATAAACAATCAGACTAAACGTGTTGAGCTATATAACAATAATTCGTTTTCTGTCTATACATATATCAAAGCAGTTGTTCCCTTGTCTATTAAAACATGTAACATTTTAAAGCGTCTTTGGTGTTTCCATGGTTTCTACAAAATAAAACCGGAAACCGAGGGTAACGTGGTACAATGCAATTGACAGGCGACTCCTCACACGTCCTGGAGCCTTGGTTAAAATTGCAATTTTCTCACGATTTACAAATAGTTGGAAACATTTGGGATATTGTAAGTACTCAAGTGAACAAAATATATAACACTGACCTAGTGGTTTTTGGATATTTTACTGCAAAATTCTTACATATTGCACCTTTAGTGGCGTTCTTGATAGCAATGAACCGATTCAAAATAACGATTCACTCGAGAACCGATAGCACCAATTCAATAAACACAATTAAACTGATTCATTGACAAGATCCGACTCAATAGAACGATTTGTTCACGAATCGATATCATTATGAGCGAGAGCGAGAGCGAGCGGCGGGGGAGGGGATTCAGGGAAAGCCAACGGTTAAAATGGATTATATCGTGCCGTTCGTTATTTAGTTATTCTGCAGTCTGTAACAAGTGGAAGGTAAATATAAAGTATTTGTAGACAATTTAACCACTCTACGAGTCAGAATAATAACAAGGCCTATATTTTGGAGCAGAAGTTTTTGAAATTCGGTCAAAATTAACCAAGCTGGCGCGAGATTTAGGTCACATTAGTGAAGACAGGTAAATGTTTGTAACATACAGCCCTTAAAAATAAATAAATATACATATATTTAAATTAAAATAGTATTTGTTACTTCACAGTGCTTGTAAACAAACGAAGCCCCTGTTGAAATCCATGGACCGAGAGAGAGAGAGCGGGAGAGTGCCCGTATCACCGAATCTTACCAGTAACTTACTTGTAGTGACTGTACATGAATACTGAAGTAACACCTGCTTTGCTCTTTCGTCATACTTCCTCAGCTTTCTCATCAGCACTATCTGCTGCTCATCTCGGGGCAGCGAGTCTGTGGAGCTGTTTTTAGAGCAGACAAAGTGTCTTTTGTCGCCTGAGTCGTGCTTAAGCGGCGGGAAAGGCCTGAGGCGCCGCATTAGTGCGCTCAAAGAACTCTCTTGTCAAGTGGGATAGCATTGATGAGTCCTTAGATTGCAGAGAGCTGCTGCCTTATTTAACCAATTTGCCCCATCTGCCCTGGTATGGTTAACAATATCACTCATTGTGTTTTACAGCTTTGGAAAAAGAACTTACAAGGAGTCTCTTTTTTCACAGTCTTTCTTCTTTTCTCAGAAGAACATTTTAGTTCATATTTACTGTTATTATGGCTAATGTTCCCTATTAAGTTATTGTGGTGACATTACAGGACATTTTGTTCCGTTAAAGTATTTATTTTGTGTTCCAGTATGAAATGTGACTGCATTATGGGTATCAGTCACTCTTTTTTTCCCACATGGAGAAATTAGTGAGGGATTTCCAAACACTTCCTTGATCCGATTTTGAAATCTCAGCTGTTACAAGTGGAAGTGGGTCTTGGTTTTGATGGACAAAGACAGTCTGCTCTTATTTAGGTTTCTACCTAGGCGTGTGGGGAAAGATTTAGTGATTTCATCACCAAAAAAACACCCACATACACTGTTCATCACTGACCTGGAAAAGTTGTAAATTAGGCAATCAGTGAATGAATATTAAATGCCTTTTGTACCTTTTCTTTGATTTTCCCAGATTTGATTTTAGTTCAGTATAATTACATCCATATTCATGTTCCTGTGTAGGAGAACCATGAGTGCCAGAAACAGATCCTGCTCTTCCTCCATCCTCCAAGCATGCAGTTCATCATCCTTTACCAGACAGCCTTCTCGTGTGTTGATCGTAGATGCATCACCGCCGTGGTGGTCAGAGACATGCACTGTTCTGTGTCAGGCCTTGGAGGATTTCTTTTTTCTGGCCAGTAGTCTGGCAGGACCTGTTCGTCTGCCACTGCTTAGCGTGTTTGCCATCAGTGTACAGCTGGAGTGCCTCCTACCCTTTGTGGTGAGGATGAGTATATTTGTATTTGTATCCATGTTTGACTAGGTGCGATACTAATAGACTAAAAAATGAAGTATCTCTTCTTTAATGTCTTCCAACCTGTCAATTCCTTCATCTCATTCTCTTCACCAGCAAGTTAAGGGCAATTTGACACGTCTGCTGTCCTGTGTAGAGGAGCTGCGTTCTCTGCCTCAGGAGGGCTGTGTTCGGCAACGGGGGTCACTCCTTAAACAGGCAGTTTTGGACAGCCTGCAGCAGTTTAAACAATACATGTGCCATACAGCTCATGGGGACTTCAACAGCAACTTTGTGGAGGTTAGAATTTCCACAGCTAAAACTAGAAGTGCTTTCAATTGTGTATTTGTTAGGAAAATGATTTTGGCAAAGCACTTAATTTCCTATTAAATATCACATTTTGTCACATTACAACATAAAAATCAGTAGGAAAAAAATGGTATTTTGCAGAAACGAAGGATTTTAGCACTGTAACATGAAAAAATATATAAAAATGTTAAAGTATTAATGCATGGTGGTAGCACCAATTATTGTACTGTCTGTACTGTAAAATGAATTTCAAAAAATCATTGCAGTCATTGCAAAATTAATGAATACACTAATATAATACACAGTAAAATAATGACTATATACCGCAATGTAGAAATGCGGACGGAATTGTGGAATCCAGTCACACAAATGAAATTAAAGCCGGGGACACACTTAACGATTGTAAGGCCGATTATGAATGTAAATTGATACTTATGACTGATCGCGCTCAAACGCATCCAGTCAGAGCCAGTTGCGTTCAGTCGGCGATTGCAGTCGGTGTTCAAATTCCATATGTAAGTATTTAAATCTTCTTCAGTTGCAGGAAACAATCGCTATGTGTTGAGAATAGTCTTAGAATGTTTTAGCTAGTCGTTAAATGTATGCCTGGCTTTACTGTATCAAAGTCCCTTTAAGACAAGTCATTTCACTCGGCGGCCATCTTTGAAACGCCTCTCGGGCATGCAAGCGCAACTCCTATCTCTTTCAATGGGGAAACATCAAATTCTCCAAAGCTGTTTGCCAAGCTTTCGATTAAATTTCAAATTTGTAATCACCAATCAAATCTAACAACAACTGTCTCATAAATGTTTTTTCCAAATGCTCGAATCATGTCAAAAAACTAACGCGCATGCGCAGACCTAAATGCGCGTCTCTTGTGCCTCATTTCGGAGGTGCGAGTCTGACTGTTTCTATAGAAACTGGTGCTTCTAACGGTCGTTGCAGTGACGCGATAACTTTACCAGTCGGCGATTGGCTCTTATTTAGAAGGCGGGACTTATTCCGCCATATTGCGCGTTTCACTTTCTCCCATTCAAAACAATACGAGTGACACGTCTTGTGTTATTCTATAGTCTTTGACAGTATTATGTGGAATGTTAAGGAATTTGGTTACATTCAGAGAAACATCACACAATATCACGCTACTTTTTTTGACAAAAAATGGGAGGAATTGTTCAAATTTCATTTCATCTTTTAAATTGTAATTCATTAAATGAAGTTTTATGCATTCATTTGATTACCACCATTTATATAATAAATTTGTATTAAAAATCATAAAACACAGAATGCATACAAATTTTAATATATTTTATGAATTAAATTGATTTACATCCTTTTTATTATTAAAATTTGGGGAAAAAATAAAACGTATTTTATGAGGGCTCTCTGTATTACAGTAAAGAAAACCATTAAAAAGTTACAAAACCAAACACATTACACTAATGAAAATTGGGGGGTAAAACGTTCTCAGTTGTCCTAAAAATAATGTCACAATAATGAGTTCTTTTGATTTTCACCCATAAATGCCTTAATCTCTTGTAAAGTAATTGTCCTATAATTTCTGCCCTGGTAACTCATCCTTCAAATCAACATTCACTGCCTTTCGATCTATGCATCTGCTCCCTGGCTTCATTTTAGAGTAATTCACCCTACTGCTTTGTTTAAACCTCACATCACAAGTAAAGAAATTGTCGCGTCTGTATTGGGCCTCTTCAAAGCTCAGGCATTCACATTCAGATTTCCTACCAATGAATCCAAAGCTCATTTACCCTCTACTATTAGCCTTGAATGAAGATGTTGGCGCACTAACACAGACCACATGGCCCTCAGCAGCCACTCTCCCCTCAGCAGGCTCCATTAAAACCCAGCACTAATGTCCCACCACAGGAAGCACAGCAGAGGACAAGTGAATTTAATCAGATTATACAGAATATTTTTTGTGCCCTAAATGGGATTATATGGTGTATATGGATTTGGTCTCACTTTGCAGTGACATAGACACAACAGAGCTATTGTAATTATGCCACAGATGTCTATCATAAGATGAGAGAGATGGTTGCAGCTTTGATGTATGTGATTGTCTCTTTGTGACTCTCTCTGTTCAAAATGCAACAGATCATGTAGCAATGATTTGTACAAGTTATTTATGTGGCACAGGGCACAGCTTTGATGACTGATTTATTTGTATCTTTAAATATGTTCTACAGTCTCAAATTCTACGCACAATTAAACCTCAGAAAAGATGTTTTTGTGCTGTGTAGTTTGTGAGAGATATCGCCCTCACATTTTGAGTTGGAATGTATATCAACAAGAGAGACAGCTAATGACCATAATCAGTTTTCATCCGTGCAATCATAAAAACAGGGCCAGCTTTGTAGCCTTTTGGGTCAACTGTGAGTATTGTTTGGAAATGTCAGCAGAAATGTGGCATTATCTGCGATTTACAGAGAAACAAATGTAGCATATTTTCTCAAAATCGCTTTCTGTTGGCTATTTAAATCTCAAATCCATTCACCAAAAGTTGAGTTGATACATTATAAAGTGAATTATTACAAACAGACCTGTCTGCTTATCAGATTTTTGACTTGTCAACTGCATTCTGACTGATGAATTTACATTTTTCAAGGTGACTGTATTAACCTGTCAGTCAGGACAGACAGTCCTCAGACAGCTGGAACAGGACCTGAAAAACTCGGATCTGATAAGTCTGCGCAGGCTTCTGGTGGTTCACATCACATTACAGCAGAGTCTCTCAGACAGATCTCCAGCCTGTAGCCTTGAGACACCATCATCAGAAGATGACCATGAAGGTAGGAGGACATATTTAGTCAAAACATATTCTTACTCACTGAGAAAGTAGGTGAGCATTGGCCTTTGTACTTATCAAATATGGTCATTGTGTTCTGCAACATCTGCCAACCACTGGATTAATGGAGAGTTCAACAGCTATTTTTAATACTTTCTGTATTAAGAAAAAAAAGAGAAAGAAATCAGCTATATAACACAAAAAAAAAAAAAAAAAATTCAAAAGGGGTTTCGGGTGATGCTTTGTACTGTGTACACGTTTCTGCCAAAATTCTGAGCCCTCTCTTGTTTTCTGCATAATTACCTTAATTAAGGTTTTGCGGTCGACAGTCTCAGGATTTCATACCACAGACTGAGTAAAATGAGATTCCCAGGGTAAAAGAGCAAACCAGACATCAAATCAAGAAACAGAGCCAAACATTCAAATCTCTGTGTGATCTGATAGGTAGTAATTTAGAAATCAAGGGAGGGCAGGGGAAGATGATTCAAATATAGGGGATGATGGGGCAAGTTTATGTCTGCACGTTTATAAACAACTTGAAATGATATCTTTGCTTAAAATGAAGGAATCTCTCTTTCTCCTCCTGTTTAAAGTAAATCGACTAGTAAGTGGGTTGCCTGAACTCTGCACTCTCATTTACATTTACTTTTTCCAAATAGTACTTTATAGTCTATTGGTTTCATTTTATGACTTCTAAAATCTGGGTGGCACATACTTAACACTGCAATAATTTATAGACTGTCAACAGTGAGGAATGTAATATTGTTCATTTTAATTCTAGTTGGTGTGAGGCAGCTTTGGATCTCAGAAGGCCTGTTCAGTTTAAATGTCTCAATGTTTTCCACTTCTTCGAGCTGAATATAAGTGTTCTGAGTGTGTTAAAAGGGTGGAGTGCTCTTTTTATTTCCTTAACAGAGTAAATCGAGAGCAAATCTCTTGGCTGTCACACTGCCTCAAAGCCAAAGAGGATACAACCCTGGAAAGTGGGATGGGCTAGAGATTGCATAATATCTGCCCTTGTGAAAAAGAAATGTGCTTATTCAAAATATTATTGAAATAAAAGGCCACTTAAGTGTACTTAAAGAGAGTCACTTTCATGACTGTTTCTTAACATACTTAAAGGGTTAGTTCAGCCAAAAATGAACAATATCCCATAATTTACTCACCCTCAAGCCATCCTAGGTGTATATGACTTTCTTCTTTCAGCCAAACACAATCGGAATTGTATTAAAAAATATCCTGACTCTTCCATATTTATGATGGGAGTGAATGGTACGTTAGATTTTGAAGCCCAAAAAAGCACATCCATCCATCATAAAAGTAATTCATACAGCTCCAGGGGGTTAAAGGATTAGTCCACTTTTAAATAAACTTTTCCTGATAATTTACTCACCCCCATGTCATCCAAGATGTTCATGTCTTTCTTTCGTCAGTCGAAAAGAAATTAAGGTTTTTGAGGAAAACATTCCAGGATTTTTCTCCATATAGTGGATTTCAACGGCTACCAACAGGTTGAAGGTCCAAATTGCAGTTTCAGTGCAGCTTCAAAGGGCTTTAAACGATACCAGACAAGGGATAAAGGTCTTAACTAGGGAAAACGATCTGTCATTTTCGGAAAAAAATACAACCGTTTATGATTTATAAACAAAATATCGCCTTGAACGTACTTTCCGTTTCCGCATTCTTCAAAACGCTTACCATGAATGTTCTACGCCTTCCCTATTCTACTTACGGAACGAACACGCGCCAGTTTCGTTGTTTTCCGTAAGTAAAAAAGGGAAGGCGTAGGGAAGCCTTTTTGTACGATCACCGTCGTTGTATGTTGTGTTGCGCCTGCTATTCTGCCCGTTGGATTCATCATTAAAACTAGTATTTTGGATTTATTATCTTCGTCTGTGTCTGCCTTCCTCTGTCCCTCTATTGACATCCTTTCAAAAAAAAAAAAAAAAAACAGCCTCTGGTCTCCTTCCCTGCGTACTGCAGCATTACTTTTTTTTTGGCTAACCTTGGAGGCCTCTCTTAAAGCAGCTTTGTTACTAGTAATCCTGAAGACCTTGATTAGCTTTTTCAGGTGTGTTTGATAAGGATTGGAGATAAACTGCAGGAATCTCGAAGGCCACAGCTGCCCACCCTTGTTCTATTTAGTCACAGACTGTTCGCTAATCTGACTGGACTGTTGTAGTCTGATAGATATGTCTAGTATAGGGAAGTTTGAGGTCATGTAGTCCATTGTGTTTTGCTGGATCAAGTCCATACCAGCTTTTTTATTGATTGTTCTAATGAGAGCAGCTAATGGGATAAGAACCTCTTGTCAGTTCACCCATACACACACATATGCTGAAACACTGATTTTGTTTTGATATAGCTGCCCTACAAAATTAGGTGTGAGCAGTTAGACCGACATTGAGGTCTAGAATCCCTCCCTGTCTGACATCCTGTTTTTAACTTCCAACGGACAAACTCAAGTGTTAGGAGGACCTCACAATTAATATTTTGTGTGCCTGCGGAAGGAAATAAGACTGTGTGTGTGTTTTTGTGTGTGTGTGTGAGAGAGAGAGAGTGAGAGAGATACTGTACAGTATCTTGATCATGTTCTGGATTCAGACCACTTAATTCCTTCCATTGATTTTATTGTTTGAAATTAAATTGAATTGTCTTTTTTTTTTTGTTAATGTTAACAGTAAAGGGGCCTTTGAACTCAAAATGATTTTCAGTGCTGTTTAATCTCTGTCACTATGAACACTTGTGATCGACTTTTCCTCCCTATTGTAACATATATCCAAGTAAAAACGACTTCTCGAATGAGAAAAATTTAGGACGAGACTTTTGTCCAGCGGGAATGGATTGGATCGTTGATGGGTTGCTGGAGGGTGGGGGCTATTGCCCAGTCCTTGCGTCAGTGTACGTATTATCAAGGAAGAGATATCATTGCGAGGGGGAGGGGAAGTCAATGTTTTTGTTTAAAGATTACGAGGGCACGTAAATTTAAAGAAAATAATGATGTGTAGTGCACTTATAGATCATTTATAATAAAACACATTTATTATTCTATTAAAAAAATTATAATTTTGATTTCATTTTGATGGTGACTAAGAATGCATGTTTTTGAAATGTTTGGAAGGCTTTTTAAAAAGAAAGTGCTTATATATCATTCATATATCAAGTATTCAACTTCTATCAAAATGTTCAGATGATGAATGACTCTAGAGCCATTTTCAAAATCTCTCACTGGCACTCTCATGCATTTTCTATGCACTACATAGTGAAACCACATAGCTCATTATATGAGGAACCAGTGACTGAAAACAAGTTTGCAAATTCAGACACTGATTAGACACTGAGACGCTTTGGAGGTGACACATAAACATCTTTGATTCATAAAAACATATATTGATTTTGTCTTATATATTTTTGACTGTTTGTCATGTTTAATTTATGTGTTCATGATTATTTAAAAGTTACAAGCATAAAATCCTCTGCAACCATTTCCATATTGAATTATGGTTGAAGGAATAGATCAATATGAGAGCAGTTCCTTTCTCAATTCACTTTCACTGCATGGACAAGAATATCATGAACATTCTGCCCAGCATATCTTTACAGGTTTAAAACAACATGAGGGTGAATAAATGATGACAGAATGTTTCATTTTTGGGTGAGATATCCCTTCAAATTAGTTCCAATATGGTGATGGAAAAAATTGTGGGATGAAAAACCATCTGTGTAGCACTCCATCAAATAAATCTCAGTGATAGAGTGGTTAAATGAAGGCCACTCCTGTGTAAAATTCACATGACAACCCTTTCCTTCGATTGGCAAAACCAGCTACCTCTCATCATCAGGCAAACACATGCAGGAGAACACCAGAATACCATACCTATACAGGTGCTGGTCATATAATTCAAAAAGTTGATTTATTTCACTAATTCCATTCAAAAAGTGAAACTTGTATATTATATTCATTCATTACACACAGACTGATATATTTCAAATGTTTATTTCTTTTAATTTTGATGATTATAACTGACAACTAAATCACAAAGGAAAATCACAAATTCAGTATTTCAGAAAATTAGAATATTGTGAAAAGGTTCAATATTGAAGACACCTGGTGCCACACTCTAATTAGCTAATTAACTCAAAACACCTGCAATGGCCTTTAAATGGTCTCTCAGTCTAGTTCTGTAGGCTATACAATCATGGGGAAGACTGCTGACTTGACAGTTGTCCAAATGACGACCTTTGACACCTTGCACAAGAAGGGCAAGACACAAAAGGTCATTGCAAAAGAGGCTGGCTGTTCACAGAGCTCTGTGTCCAAGCACATTAATAGAGAGGCGAAGGGAAGGAAAAGATGTGGTAGAAAAAAAGTGTACAAGCAATAGGGATAACCACACCCTGGAGAGGATTGTGAAACAAAACCCATTCAAAAATGTGGGGGAGATTCACAAAGAGTGGACTGCAGCTGGAGTCAGTGCTTCAAGAACCACTACGCACAGATGTATGCATGGGTTTCAGCTGTCGCATTCCTTGTGTCAAGCCACTCTTGAACAACAGACAGCGTCAGAAGAGTCTAAAGACAAAAAGGACTGGACTGCTGCTGAGTGGTCCAAAGTTATGTTCTCTGATGAAAGTAAATTTTGCATTTCCTTTGGAAATCAGGGTCCCAGAGTGTGGAGGAAGAGAGGAGAGGCACACAACTCTCATCACATCACTCTGTCTCCTCTCTACCAATAAGCTGGTATGTGGTTTGCGTACTGGCGCAATATGGCTGCCGTCGCATCATCCAGGTGGATGCTGCACATTGGTGGTGGTTGAGGAGATTTCCCCCTTCAATATGTAAAGCGCTTTGAGTGCCCAGAAAAGCGCTATATAAATGTAAGGATTATTATATTATTATACAATCCACGTTGCTTGAGGTCCAGTGTAAAGTTTCCACAGTCAGTGATGGTTTGGGGTGCCATGTCATCTGCTGGTGTTGGTCCACTGTGTTTTCTGAGGTCCATAGTCAAAGCAGCCTTATACCCGGAAGTTTTAGAGCACTTCATGCTTCCAGCTGCTGGTTAGGGTTATGGAGATGCAGATTTCATTTTCCAACAGGACTTGGCACCTGCACACAGTGCCAAAGCTACCAGTACCTGGTTTAAGGACCATGGTATCCCTGTTCTTAATTGGCCAGTAAACTCACCTGACCTTAACCCCATAGAATACCCCTGGGGTATTGTGAAAAGGAAGATGCGATATGCCAGACCCAACAATGCAGAAGAGCTGAAGGCCACTATCAGAGCAACCTGGGCTCTCATAACACCTGAGTAGTGCCACAGACTGATCGACTCCATGCCACGCCGCATTGCTGCAGTAATTCAGGCAAAAGGAGCCCCAACTAAGTATTGAGTGCTGTACATGCTCATACTTTTCATGTTCATACTTTTCAGTTGGCCAAGAATTCTAAAAATCCTTTCTTTGTATTGGTCTTAAGTAATATTCTAATTGTCTGAGATACTGAATTTGCGATTTTCCTTAGTTGTCAGTTATAGTCATCAAAATAAAAGAAATAAACATTTGAAATATATCAGTCTGTGTGTAATGAATGAATATAATATACAAGTTTCACTTTTTGAATGGAATTAGTGAAATAAATCAACTTTTTGATGATATTCTAATTATATGACCAGCACCTGTAGTAAAGCATAGTGGTGACGGCAATATCATGTATTATTTTTTATTGAGATAAAACTTACCTTACATGTAATGCATACACTTCTTAAGACCCCATTAAATATCTTGACGAGCGTAGTTTTCTATGTTGACATTACCTGGAAGTTGGGGTGGGCCATGCCAAAGGAAAGTTTGGATAACAATACTTGCATTTTTCCCATGACAGATGCTGCATATAAATCTTAGTTCAGGTTAGTAATTCAACCCTGTTTTGATACCCTGTGCTGGAGAACTGCAGCTATTGTTGATGTTATCATGATGAATGCTCTAGTAACCACACTATGGAGTCTTTTTGCAGTATGTGGTTAAACTCTTGAGCTGAAGAGATTTCAATTGCACTCTCAAGTGACTACATTACCATAACATTAAAGTTTATGTATATTCAATGAACACACTCTGAGACTGTTGGAGCCACTGGATACTTGACCTCTGATTTTATGGTACAACAGTTTAAGTGAATAATGTGCAAAAAGAAGAATGCATCTATAATGCATAATAAATATGCTTCTCACAGTGTTGCTAGTACATTGCTTTAACTTTTCCAAGTTTTACAAAGAAACAAAATAAATCAGGGAGTCTTAGAAATGTACATTCTGTTACATCACTAACAAAGCATGTCTGTTTGAGCTGTGTTGCAGTGGACTGTGCACATGCTCAGGATGTGTATGAGCTATTGGCTCATGGAGACCCATAGTTCAAGTCATCATCATTGTTCACACCTGATCTCTTTACAATTTCTAAGAAATGAGAACAGTAGGATGGTTCTTGTGCAAATATTTTGTGATGGTCTTTTTCCCGGCTGCCATATTAATCTAGCAGGTAGGGATTTTTTTCTGTGGTATATTCCCCACATATAAACAGAAAATGCAGAATCATTCCATTGTAAAAACATTAGTTGTTAATTTAGTTCATTTATCTATACAGCAGCTCTGGAGAAAACAGTGATGTCATCAACCAGCTCAGTTCAGTCCACATACATTGGTGTCTATGCAAGCAGATCAAAAACATTGTTGAATATTAAGGGCCCTATCATACACCCTGGCGCCAGGCGCGACGCAAGTGTTTTTTGCTACTTTCAGCCCGACGCAGTTATCATTTTAAGGTCCTGCGCCATGTTGTTTAAATAGCAAATGCATTTATGTCCATTTGTGTGCCCATGGGTGTGCTGGTCTGAAAACGAGTTGTGTTCAGGCACATTGTTGACACATTGCTATTTTGAGGTAACTGAAATGGCAATGTGCCATTGTCCAACTGAAACCTGGTCTGAAGTCAATGGCGCAATATATATATATTTTTTTGTTATTTAAAGAGCGCGTTAGTAATATGCGCCTGTAGGCATGAGTACACTGCTTGTTACACACACAGGGATGTGCAGTAGCACACAAACATGTTAAATATTAAAAATGAAATGATTACTTAAGTAAAAGATTATTATTGTGTGCATAAAGATAAAAATGCTTTGGTGGAATCTTGTCCCGTAGATGGTCTGCGAACGCAATTGGCTTTTAAAGGGAATGGGAGATGAGACGCTGATTGGTTTATTGCACGTTACGCCCAAAACACACCCATTACTCACCCAACCATTTTTCCTGTCGTTAAACTAGCAAAAGTGGATTCGTACATGCCCTAATATGGAATATGGAATATCTCATATATTCCATGCCTCATTTTCTCCTCCTCTCAGTCTGCAACCTTGTTTTTATTCATTTCATAAGTAACATGCCCTAAGCGCGAAACTGAAAATGATTTTATTAACAACCCTGCATAAAACCTTGCATTAAACATAAAAGCTGCTTCAACTTATAAGTCTAAACAAGATGTGTAGATTTGTGTATCACTGGTGCAACAAGGCGCAACAGTTAAAACAAAGCAATAAACTCAAATGCATTAGGAGAACACAGTAGATAAACTTTTGATTTATATATTTACTAAAATAATAAATACATTTAAATTTAACTTTGGACGATATAGTTTAGCTGCAAACTTTTCAATGTTTACATTTTTTCTTTACAAAAGAAAAAATTACTAATGACATAAGGGTGAATAATTGATGAAAATTGTTTCTTTAAAATATCATGTGGAGTTTCTGTGCATATTGTTTTGTCTCTACTCAAAGTAATGCCATATTTTCAGTGAGTTGAAGGTGAGATATTGTTTGTGTTTTCTGCCATTTCTATCACTTACTTGGCTTGTTGCATGTCATACTGACTAAATGCTGAACTGTCTTCAGGTACCAAAATGTGTGCAGTTCTGGTATTAAACAGTTTTAAATTTTTGGTATTGCAGTATTGTTTACTGCACAAACCTAGTCCAAAAAATAAGGTGTTATCCTAAAAATTTAAATGAATTTATTTTTCGAATATGGAAAAGACAAAGTCTTTCACTTTGCTGAAGTCATGGTTTCACCACTGGCTAGCTAGAAGACAACATAACATGTCTAGACTGTCTCTGTGTATGTTTCTATCTCCCTGTAAACTTCTTCATCTCAACTACTCTTTTTCTCATATATTCCATGCCTCATTTTCTCCTCCTCTCAGTCTGCAACCCTGTTTTTATTCATTTCAGAAGTGACAGATTTAGCGATGTGGTTTGGGAGAGTCATGGGAGCAGAAGGGTCCTGCCGTACCACCCATGCCCATCTCTCTCTCCAACTCACCCCTCCTTTGGGTCTGTAGTGTTGCCATGGTAATTTCATGGCGTGATTAGGGTAACATGCTGATGTGAAAAGCAGGACCTATGTTAATGTCACTCAGGCTGTTGTTTGGTAAGATAAAGTGTGAGTGGGTGTGATTGTGTGGAACTTTTGGGATATATTGGCAGTTGTTAGCAAGCTCACAGCAAAATAGGTCTGTAGATTAGCCCCATGTGGCTGGACTGGCCTCAACAACAGATAGAATGAACAATTTTTTTTTATTTGTGAATTGTGCTGAAAGGCTTAGCTCTCTGTGTGTGCACCAACCATCTGTTGCCATTGCAAGTTTTCTCATTTTTAGTTTCATTTTGTTCATTTTCATTTATGCTATCTCATTCATCACACTGCAGCCAAAAATCCATAGCCTAGCAAATCATAATCTCTTTTCTTACACTTACATTTATTCATTTAACAGATGCTTTTATCCAAAGTGACTTCAAATGAGCAATACAACAGAGTGATTCATCCTAAGGAGGCAGTAACATGACAGATGCATTGACTGGATTCAATAAGTTCCTCTTATAAAAAATAGAAAAGATAAGTCTGTAGTCATTTCTTGAAATTGCAAGTGACTCAGGGAAGATCATTAAACCAGCACGCCCATGGGCGAACAGCTGGGCGTGAGAGCATTTGCTATTTAAACAACGTGGGCACTGGATGTGAAAATGATAACTGCGTTGGAATGAAACTAGCAAAAAACACTTGCATCGTGTCTGGCGTCACATTGCGCCAGGTGTATGATAGGGCCCAAAGAGACTCTTGAATTATAGCTTACATACAACTAACATTACATATATCGAGTATGTGCTGATACATATTTCAAAAGTTCAAAACTTCTGTTCAAAAGCTTGTGGTCAGTATGATTTTTTTTTTAAAGAAAGGAGTGCTTTTTATTCAGCATGGATGCATTAAATTGCTCAAAAGCAGAGGTGGGTAGAGTATCCAAAAACTGTACTCAAGTAAAAGTACAAGTACTTATAGAAATATTTACTCAAAGTAAAAGTGAAAGTAATAATCCTAATAGTTACTTGAGTAAGAGTAAAAAAGTATCCAATAAAAATCTTACTCAAGTAGCTCGTTACTGGTTACTTTTATTATATATATATATATATATATATATATATATATATATATATATATATATATATATATATATATATATATATATATATATATACACACACACACACACACACACACACACACACACACACACACACACACACAATAGCATGTTATTATTTAATGTTTATTATTTAAATAGATATTTAATTTATTATCATAATTAGATATCTTTGCAACAAACAAACATAGAAGAGACAAGCATTATTTCTAGCATCTGTAACCCGAATGTATCGTTACTATATTAATAACGTATACAGCTAACGTTACATTTTAAAGAAGAGAGAAAACTCTTTACATGTGCTCGCGCTCATATCTGAACTTGACACAAACAATGATCAAATACACATTGACGGATCTTCTTCGGTCTGTTCTCCAAAATGTAATCAAATGTATATTTCAGCAGGCACATGTAAACTGCTTAACTGTGTCAATGCAAAGCGTTCATTTTCAAGACGAACAGGTCGCTGGCTCCGCCATTGTGCAATAGTATATGTATAAATTAATGTATAAATTAAGATATATGCCCATAAAAACGGTAAAGAAATACTACATACTTTTGTTATAGTGACGTAATAATCTGTTTGGTTGTAAAATGTCGGCTATTGGCTCGGCTGTATCATGAAGTAAAATCAAATGAAATCGATAGGCCTACCTGTGGAATTGTTCACAGACGGCATACGCAGCTCAACTAATAAAGATCTTCATCGCTGGCAGACAACTGTATGCATTTGCAGATTTGCTTTTAATTGACTGTAGGTCCACTGCCACTTCATCCGCTCCGAGTGAGAACCGCTTCAAACGATTCAGCACGTGCAGGAACTGAACAAATCATTCAAACTGATTCGCGAATCAATTTAGACAGCTTTACCAACTTGTTTGATCAAGTCTTTGAAAGAATCGACTCAAAAGAGTGATTCATTTGTGAATGGGGCATCATTCATGAAAAAAGAGACAGCGCGCATGGAATAAACTACGCATTTCTTAACATTTACAGTATTGAATTAAAATAAAGTAACGAGATGAACGTTGCCCATTGTAGCGAAGTAAAAGTACAGATTTTTCATTACAAATTTACTCAAGTTAAAGTAAAAGTACCCACATTTTAATCTACTCTAAAAAGTACAAATTTTCCAAAAAACTACTCAAGTAAATGTAACGAAGTAAATGTACTTCGTTACTACCCACCTCTGCTCAAAAGTGACAGTAAAAACATTTATAATGTTACAAAAGATATCCCAAATAAATGCTGTTCTTTTGAACATTTATCAAATAATCCTGAAAAAAGTCTCATGGTTTCCACAAAAATATTAAGCAGCACAATTGTTTTAATGATGATAATAATCAGAAATGTTTCTTGTGCACCAAACCAGCATATTAGAATGATTTCTGAAGGATCATGTGACACTGAAGACTGGACTAATGATGCTGAAAATTCAGCTTTGCCATTGCAGAAATACATTTTCAATATATTAAAATAAAAAAAAACAATTGTTTTAAATTGTAGTACTATTTCACAATATTATAATATTTATTTTGGATCAAATAAATGCAGCCTTAATGAGCATAAGAGACTTCTTTCAAAAACATTACCAACAGTAGTGAACAATTGCAACAACAATTACATTTTAGGAGTTTAGAATGCATCAAGACATCATTACAAAAATAACGGTCCATGTAAAACTTACTGGTACAAAATTAAATTGAAGGAATGAAATTTCAGATTTAACAATTCATCGGCTTCCAGGCAACGGTGGCAGAAGATATGCAAGAACATTGCATAAAATTGTTTTTATTTCCATAAACACAAACTTGCCCGCCCAGGAGATAACACGTTTATTGTGCTGATCTGTCCAGAGGCAGTTTTTTTTTTTTTTAAATTACACATTGTGTGTTATAATCCTACACAACATGTGTCAAAATGCTGTCAACACAGCCATGTGTGTTGTTTTTTGACACATCTGTTTTTGCAGTGCTCCCATACACATTTTCTCTAACGCACACATGCAAACAGACTCCTGACGCAACTTAATTGCCATCAGTGGAGAGTAATGAAGACAGCCTTGTAATCTTTTAGAGGCCATGCAAGCACTTTATCCAAGTTCTGGAAACACACCATGTTTCATCAATCAAATATAATTTCATCAATCCACAGGGATCAAATGTTGTTTTCATTGCTCAGTCAGGGATGGTCTCAGATATACTTCTTAGAAATATCCTCATATGACTTCATTAGTGGTTAGTTTCTTGTTGTAGAAACAAGTTCTCAGTAATATCTGATTTGCTTGTTTAAATCAGCAGCATTTTGCTTCATCTATTGGTCCATAGTTTCTCAATTTGAGCCTTTCCTTTTCAGTGAATGTGCAATTCTTTTGATTTATTAGGCACTATAGGTAAATAACTAGAAGAATATTAAAGTTAAGTAAATGGTAAAACTATTTGAACTAAAAACAAGTGTGTTTATATTATGATAATGAATTAAAAAAATATGATAACACATAGCAATTTGCAATATCAAGCAGCATAATGGACTTGTACAGCTAAAATAACTGGAAGTGGATGACACGGAAGCCTCGCACATTCAAGTTACAAATGGCTGCACCCGCTTTTAAGTTAAAAAGCAGCTTTTATGTTTAATGTGGATAAGCCCTGGTTTTAGAGGGCCTGTTAATTAATGTATTATTTAGTTCGCAAACCTGAATATGTTCCTGTTCCTAGAGCTCAAAAGCCAAGGTCAAGGGTTTGATTCCTAGAGAATTCACATACAGTACTTTGTGTGAATGCATTATAAGCTGCTTTGAATACTGTAAATGTTAAAGTGGGATTAATAGGTAAAACAAATTAGATTATTAGAGGACATAATCCATAGAGCAGAAACACTTATAAGGTGAAAAGGAAACAATGGAGGAAGCGTAGATGAAACTGGGAAAAGGGGATTAAAGATGGAGGGCTGAAAAACAATAAAGTGCACAAAAAAGATTAAGAAATTGAGCAAAGGAAAATATCAGACACAAAAAAACAAGATCCTAAGTGTGAGCTTGAAGGACGGTGCACTAACTTAAGCCTGGAAACAGAATGTGGTAAGGAGGATGATGTCAAAAACATCTTTTGCCTGCAGCAAATGTGCAGAACAAAGAATAACCATAAATTCCCATTCATCCATAACAGATTAACTGTGACTCATCAGTAGGAGTCTTTTTTTTGAGGATGTACACATTCAGCTGGCTCTTCTCTTGGATCATGTAGAATCGGTGTCCTCTGCCCACATGCCAAAACATCAGAAGGACATTTCATATGAAACTTTCTACAAGCATGTCTGTAAATCATTTGTAGTCAAAGGATGGAGTGCATTGCCCTGAGAGGCAGATTAAAAAGGCACGTGCCCTTGAAAGTAATTGGGTTTTCTCTTGCATGTTGTTTTTATGTGCTAGTATAACATTTCAACGGCCTAAAATCTCATTTTGCCCTTGTATGATTCAAGTCGAGCGACTCTCATTTTTGTTTTTTGTAGAGCAACAGAAGCATTTTGGATATTTAGATTTGTCTCTCTATTTCTGTTTTTGTCCCTTTCCCAAAATGGAGAAAATGTAGCTCTTAGAAATTAGATGATGGATGTGTGTAGGAGTGTGTGGGTGTGTGTGTGTGTGTGTGTGTGTGTGTATGGGAGTGTCTGGCTGGCATGGTGGTCTGTCCTCACACTCAGTTTCATCACTTAGTGTGCATTTCCCATGAGAATATGACTATGGCGATGATTCTGTTTGTAGAGGATTTAAAAGTAAAATGTTCTCTCTCTCCCTTTCTGTGCTTTTGATCTTGGTCTGTCTTTGACTCTCTCTCTCTCTTCTTAAAAACAGGAGAGCTATTTTGAGTTTGCAGTCTTTCATTTGTGCCTTACCTGTTTAATGCAGCGATGAAAGAGCGAGGGGTTTTATGCTTGGCTCCGCTTGTTGACTCTTTCAGTTTGATGTGTCTGTACCTGTAATGTAAATGACAATTGATGAAATTGTTACTCAACAAAGAGACATCTTTGTTAAATTTGGTACAGTAAATGCCATGCTTACCCTGAGCAGGCAGTTTATGCCAGTAACTGATTTGTTTAACCCAAATTACTGATTTCTGAGTATCTGTCAGTACAGTCATATATTTTATACATACTGTATATACACTGCCATTCAGAAGTTTGGGGTCGGTATAATTTTTAATGTTTTGATACAAATAAAAAATATATAATATTATAATATTGTAAAATATTATTATAATATCATACTATATAATATTATGTATATTATATTACATATACATATATAATATTATATATCATAATATATAATAATATATAATATTAAAATAATATTGTAAAAATATTATTATAATTTGAAATAACCAATTTATATTTTAATACATTTTAAAATTTAATTTATTTCTAAAATCTGAATTTTCAGCAGCCATTATGCCAGTCTTCAGTGTCACATTATCCTTTATTTACTGTCCCTTTTGATCATTTTAATAAATCCTTGCTGCATAAAAATACTAATTTCTAAAAAATGAAATCTTATTGAATCTTACTAAAATTTTAGTGTTTGTTACAGGTATGACAAATACAAAACTTATGTTTGGAATATCTCATCAGAACACACAAGCTTCGCATTCAGTGTACAATGTTAATAACTTGACATGTATGAAGCCAAATCTTCAAAATGTCTATGAATGTGCCATTTTTCATTATGAACATGAGGTGTCTGACACCTTTAATAAAGATTGCCCCATAAACATCACATGAAAAGCAAACTGTGGTTAATTATTTTACATATAGCTGTAAGCAACAGAAATCTGGCTTCCCAAGACTTATACCTTGAAGGGTTAGTTCACCCCAAATATTTTGTCATTATTTACTCACCCTCATATCTTTCCAAACCTGTACAACTTTCTTTCTTCTGTGAAAAATTAAAGATTATATTTTAAAAATTTCTTCATACATTGTCAGTGACATCTAATGCTGTTTTGGAAATGGAAAAAAACGTGGTGTGCTTGTATGTGTGTGTGTTGGCGTATATATTGCCTGTGTATTTCAACATGCTTATCAAAAAAAGTTTTTCTCCTCAATGCAGTGTCAAATGTCAGATGTTCTACTTTTCTGGATAAGAGTAGCTTCAACTAAAATTTGATATTGTTGTTTTTCCATGGATGAGTATCCATCCTGTACAGAGGCTGAACTCAGCAGTCTGTATTTCAGGAAATTACCCCCAGTGCTGACAGTGGAAAAGGTCACAGCAAGTCATAGCTGGTATGGCAATGATTCCATCAAAATATTAACAGGTGTGTGTACAGGTGATGGCTACTCATCACCCTTTAATATTCATTTTGTACATGCTGACACTGTATTTCCCATTTGTCATCAGTTATTGTGATAAAAGATGCAAAGAAATAATCTTTTCAGAAAAAATCCAACACCCAACACTTTCATTTTTGTTACATCAGAGAATAAGGCAATTTGTTCAATTATCACAAAGACTAATTAATGTTAAGTCAAAACTTGACTGATCTCGCTTTGATTTAAAATGATACATTTTTTCATATCAAATTTGTGAAACATCCATATCCTCAGACCTCTCTAATAGCTTTCAGTGAAGATAACAATCTGTCAGGCCATGGACTGGACAACTCATTCATTGGTGAATACTAATGGGGGGTCCATTAGAGAGGTCTGAGGATATGGATGTTTCACAGTTTGCGTAAATGGATTTGGAGTGATCTATCTGTTACACACTTAGGGAAACATTCCCTAAACTGAAACAAACAAAACATCTGTTTGCATTACATTGATGAATGACTCTCTTCTCATCTTGACATCATGTTTCTACTTTACAGAGCAAAATACACTTTGTAAAAATTTCAAGCATGTTTTTTAAACTTGGCATCCTAACACTACTAACCACTAAAACGTTATGAGGCTGTAGTTAAATGTATTCCTTTCAGATTATATTTCTAAAACTGCAAAGTGATTTTATTTTAAACAGTTTTTGCCTCATTTTTAAGTGATACAGATGGCCAAGGGTTTGTCAGGCCATAGACACTAAGCTGTCAGTACAACAGCACCCCCTTGTTAAAGGCGTAGCCTTATAAGCACAGCAGCATTTCTCAAAAACATTGTTTTAAGCAGAGCTGCTTACTGCTGCATGAATCAGTTTATAAACTTGTGAATGAAAGGATCTGAAAGAGAAAAAAGGGGGCAAAAGTGGTGTTTAAACAGTAAAGCAGCAAGCACATTTGAATGGGGTGGTAATGAAATTGAAAAGGTGTAGTTTGATATGAAAAAATAATTATGACAGAAGTGGCATCAGGAGATGCAATCTATGTGTCAAAAGGAAGCGATATGGGGGATGTGTGTCATTTGCCTTTTACACTCTCCATTCACACTTGTGTTTTCCTCACCCTCTCCATCTGGGCCACATCTACTGCATATGAGCAGGAGCACTGAGATGCACAGTAATAGGCTGTATTTATTCAGTACTGCTGACCTAAACTGTTCTGCACCTCATTAGAGCACATTTGACTCAATGATACAGTGGAAACTGAATCCAATGTAGGCTGACAGTTTGTTTGGAGGCATAGGAATAAGCAATTGCTTTTAATAAACTGTATCTAATTGATTTAAATGGTGCTGCTATTTGACCCTGATAGTTTAACCTTCTGTGCAGAATATGTTCACCAGAACTGTACAGTTTTGCCCCAGTGATTGTGGTCATATCATGGTCAAGATGGCCTATCATGTCGAGATGGATTTCATTGTTCTCCTTCTCTTACTCCAGCTATCAGGGTTTTCTCCCAGTTATTGAGTTTGTTTGGGAATGAAAGATTAAAGATGTACTGTGAAACCCCATTACCCTCTTAAGACCCTATAGCACTCTAGAGAGCACATGAATAATTTAGAGGGACTCCGAGTCCAGAGAGAGTGGCCATGATTGTTCACATACATTTCAGTTTCCACTTTAACTGTTGCAGCACATTACATGTAAAGTCAGCATAAATTCCATTTTTCATTTTAAATTTCAAGTATTTTTCCAATTCCTATTTTCTAAATGCATGTTATAGATCTTATTGTGAACAATTCATGCACAATGTGTAATCAAAATGTGTAATCAAAATGTCATAAGTGGGCCTTCCAGTGACATATACAGGACTTCTCCAATCATTTTGTCTGCTTGAATCAATGATATTTGCAGCCTGATATTTTTGCTTTGATCTGCCTGCATTGACTCTATTCTTTAAGAGCTGCTGTGCAGCCAAAGTAATGTACCAGTTATCACTGTAAAGCTGCTTTGACACAATCTACATTGTAAAAAGCGCTATATAAATAAAGGTGACTTGACTTGACTTGAAATTTGCCCTTGCAAGCTCACATCCATCTGCCTGTGCTTTGGAGTGAAATGCCCACATTTCAAAATCCAATCTATAACCAATGCATAGAACTAAGTCACAATCACAATACAGAATAAAAGATCTGTCACTACTTCATTTTCTGATTGAGCCAGACAAAATTACAAAAGAAATACCGCTGAACAGGATCAGTGGCATAGAAATAGGCATAGATGCTAGCGGGTGCCGAAATAGTAGTGAAATAGAAATAGTGAAATAGTAGCGGGTACTATTTATACTTTATGTGAACAAAATACTTTTTGTTGCTATTTACACTTAGTTTTATTTACACATGTAAATAGCATCTATCATTATTCGTACTCAGTGCAAATAGAGGTTCCCTTACTTTTATAATGCTTTGCATCCTTTTGATGCTTCTGTTCTAAAAAAAATTTCCTTCTGTGTTTCACTAAAGAAAGTTCACAGTAGTAAATGAGTAGAAAATGCCAGATTTTTTAAAGAAATTTAAGACATTTAACTGACATTTATGTTAAGGTCAGAAATATAAATATTTGTAATGTGAGACTTTGAATGATCATTCATAATCTGTGTACAATCAGTCATTTTAATTAGAAATTATAGTTTTAGCCAGGTGAAACTGGATTCTGGTTTACATTACAAATTTACTGAGCCTAAAACAGCTAACATAGCAAGAATTTATTATGTAAATATTTGCAAGATTAAATAACACACAGCACAAGCACATTTTGAGGTATTTCAAGCTGTCTTTGGAATGTTTAGTCTGGATGAGATACAGAATTTGTTTAACAGCGTCCTCTACTGGTTGTTTTGAGTACTGCAACCTTTGTCTCACAGGACATAGGGTGCTTCTCAAATGGAAGGCTGTGTCCTAGTAAGGCTGCATATCTCGGCTGCCATGTTATCAAGTGACACCAAAGGCCGTCTCAATTTGAAGTACCCTTAGAAGGCAGTCTTTGTTTCGCGTCCTTTATTTAGCTCACTTTGAAGGATGCATCTAGTGTATGCTTTGCGTTCTTCAATCACCCACAATAATACGTTATCTTTTGTTTTGGTGTAAATTAATCAAGTCAAGTCACCTTTATTTATATAGCGCTTTACACAATACAGATTGTTTCAAAGCAGCTTTAAAATGATGCATTTCAGCTGTTGTTCAGCTGAAGTCAGTTCAGTGTTGATTCAGTTACGTTGTAAAGATCATCAATTATTAAATCAGTTGATTTAATCTATAAAGCAGTTCTGCAGAAAACAGTGATGTCATCGTCCAGCTCAGTTCAGTTCTCATCCAATAGTGTCAGTGCAGTCAAATCAATAATATTGTTAAATATTAAGTATGCCAACTAAGCAAGCCAGAGGTGACAGTGGCAAGGAACCCAAATTCCATCAGGTGACAGAATGGAGAGAAAAGAACCTTGGGAGAAACCAGTTCTCCTCTGGCCAACAAACAAACACGGTGTGATTATGATTCAGGCTGCATCACAGCACTAAACTGCCAATTATGTAAGCCACTGGGAGACTGCAGACAGTTATCATTCACTGTATTGCATTAATAGAAAGCCAGATAATATAAGTATTTTTCCAAAATTAAGTTTTAATAGTATTTTCATGCTGTGACCGTGTGGGCGGGAATGTGTGATGTAGCCAATTAATTACTACCATTTTATTCTAGTTTTTAAATGCTGAGGAGGACTCTATGCTGCCTTCCATTTGAGAAGCACCCATTTTCTATTTGCCAGATGTTGTTTTATCTATAGGATGAAGTTCAGGGTTTAAATGTCATAAAAGAGGCATAATAATGAAAGTAGGAGTAATAAAGTAATAAGGAAGGTTATGGATCTGTTTTGATTTGAACAGCCTTTTTTATTATGAACCCCTGAACAATTACAGTATGCTACTAGTTATCTTGCGGTTCCAAAATGAATTTAATTATTAATTTATTTTATTATTAATGCATTAAATTGAAAATTAATGAGTTCTTTTAAGAATTTATAAAGTATAGAATCAATTTATAAATTATCTTTGGAAAAAAAAAACTAAAGGTTTAAATCTATCTTGAATTTATTTTGGTTAAAAATTAACATGCGGTAGAAGAGTAATAACACTAGCAAACAAATGTTTTTGTTAATAAATAGGCTTAAAAACAAGCTTCACGTTAGTTCGCGTTTGAGCGTTAAGCTCAACTTCCATTGGAATGAATTAAAAACAGCAATTTGGTAAACATCGCCCAGTGGACACGCACTGTTTAATGTGCCGCACGTCTGGAGAAAGAGAGAACACGCACGGAGCTGAAAGGGCTTAAATGAAGCACTAGAGGATTTAGCGCTGAAATATCATTACCACAAACAGTGTGGTGTGATCCGCACCACTGTTTTGGCACGCTGCTCACTTCAACTAGAAACAGTAAAATGGTGCTACCATTCTATCTCGTGGTCCGGATCAGTCCGGATGGAATCCGAATGCGATCATGTGGACCGCAGTCCACCATTTGAATATCAGTAGTTTAGTTCGTGTAAAACATCTTGTAGCCTAATATTCGTTTGCCGTTTTTTGCACAATAAAATCTTTACTGTTTAAATTGTGTTGCATTGTGATCGGGAACATCACAATGCCGGCTCAACATCGTGATATCTGTCAGCCGTTGGCGATGGACGGTGGCATCGTCTATCAGCCCAACCCTTGTAGCAATATCTGTATTATGTAACATACGTTGCCGTAATCAAACATTTTCATGAACTTCAGTATTGTGTGATACTATTTCAAAGTGACTTCCATCATTTTGACAGATAATAGATTGTACAGGTGCTGGTCATATAATTAGAATATCATGAAAAAGTTAATTTTTTTATTGTAAATTATTTTTAAAAATGAAACTTTCATTTATACTAGATTCCCTACATGTAAAGTAAAACATTTCAAAAGTTTTTTTTTTTTTTTTTTTTTTTTAATGAAAGTCCAAAATCCAGTATCTCAAATTATTAGAATATTTACATTTGAGTTTCATTAAATGACCATCCCTACAGTATAAATTTCGGGTATCTCTTGTTCTTTGAAACCACACTAATGGGGAAGACTGCTGACTTGGCAATGGTCCAGGAGACAATCATTGACACCCTCCACAAAGAGAGTAAGTTACATATGGTCATTACTGAATGTGATGGCTGTTTACAGAGTGATGTATCAAAGCATATTAAATGCAAAGTTGACTAGAAGGAAGAAATTGGGTAGGCAAAGGTGCACAAGCAACAGGGATGACCACAAGCTTGAGAATACTGTCAAGTAAAGCCGATTCAGACACTTGGGAGAGCTTCACAATGAGTAGAATGAAGCCGGAGTCAGCGCATCAAGAGTCACCACACTCAGACATCTTCAGGAAAATGACTACCAAGGCACTTCTGAAACAGAAACAATGTCAGAAGCATCTTACCAGGGCTAAGAAGAACTGGACAGTGAACAGTGGTCGAATGTCCTCTTTTCAGATAAAAGTAAATTTTGCATTTCATGTTGAAATCATGGTCCCAGAGTCTGAAGGAAGACTGGAGAGGCACAGAATCCAAGCTGCTTGAAGTCTAGTGGGAAGTTTCTGAAGTTAGTAATGATTTGGGGGGCCGTGACATCTGCTGGTGTTGTTCCATTGTGTTTTATCAAGTGCAAAGTCAATGCAGCCATCTTCCAGGAGATTTTGGAGCACTTTATGCTTCTATCTGCTGACAAGCTTTATGGAGATGCTGATTTCCTTTTCCAGCAGGACTTTAGCACCTGCCCACAGTACAAAAACCACTTCCAAGTGGTTTGCTGACCATGATATTACTGTGTTTTATTTGCCAGCCAACATGCCTGACCCCTGAATCTATGGGATATTTTCAAGAGAAAGATGAGAAACAGTCGATCCAACAATATACAGATGATCTGAAGGCTCAATAGTGCCTCAGCAGTGCCACAGGCTGATCACTTCCATGCCACACTTCAACGATGCTGTAATTTGTGCTAGAGCAAGTCATTTGCTGTAATATGTGCTGCCGACCAAGTATTGAGTGTACAAATGAACATACTTTAAAGAACTTGAACTTTTCTGTTTTGAAAATCCATTTTTTTATTGATCTTAGGAAATATTCTAATATTTTGAGATACTGGATTTTGGACTTTCATTAGCTGTACGCTCTAATCATCAAAATTTAAAAAAAAACTTTTGAAATGTTTTACTTTACATGGAGGGAATCTAGAATATATGAAAGTTTCATTTTTAAAAATAATTTACAATAAAAAAAACTTTCTCACGATAATCTAATTATATGAACAGCACCTGTATTTACCTGTGAAACAAACCTGAAAGAGACGTAAGGATTTGAGAAGAAAAACGAGAGATTCTTTGTGCATTCCAGTGAATTATTAATGTATATATATTGTAAATTAAATCAGGAGAAGAGACCACAAATGTGTAGTATATATTTACTACACTTTTTCATACTATTACAGCGGAATGCAAAGGGAAAAAAAGAAAATAATCAGGAGGAAAAGAATGCAGCAACTGAAAAGAGCTCTTGCCTTAGATATTTTTGCCGCGTTAAAATACCAAGCGTTAACGTTATTCTCATGACACCTGAAAATAAAACATGAAAGAAAATTTACAGCTCCAGTCAAAATGACGGATAAGCTTTATTTGTAGGGCAACTTTATGATTTGAAATGATTAGTTTCAGTCTTTTAGAATGGAAGTTTCCCAAACCGGAAGTGCCACCTATAATTCAAAACGCAGTAGGCTCCTCAGGAATAAGGTGAATAGGAAATGTCAAGCTTCATGCAGTATTGATTTGGAGAAGGAGGGGGCCTTGGTGTAAAAAAAGCTTGCCCCACTGCTATAGGGGCTACTGAATCAGAAGTCTTGCACACTTACAGGAAATACCCTAATTCTGTTTTAAAAACGAAGGTGGATAACTTTATCTTAGTTATTTTTTGCTCATAAATTCAAAGGTGTAATGTCTTTCCCTTCATCTTGTAGAAAGTCCATTGCTGGGGACAGAGATGGAACTCCAGCTGGTGGAGGGCACAGTTGTGGCCTTGGAGAATGCTCTGAAAATGTGGCTTCATGACCAGGGTGGAGACAGAGAACAACTGCACTTGTTGTTACCCCCTTCTCTCACAGCACAGGGTTCTACACCACACCCTGCCAACAACAGGCCAAGCCCAGGTATACACAGCTTGTAAACACATTTTAGGAATATATTTTAGACTTATGTTGGTTTATCCACTAAAATATTTATTCGAAAATGAATTTCTTGCTGTACGCAGCTCCAAAATGAATATTTTAGTGAAGCTTGTGTTGTGTATTGTGTGTCTGCTTATTATGTGTGTGTATGTGATGTTGCTTATGCTCATGCTCTCTGCAGTGTGTTTGAAGTGTGACATGCAGGAGAGACTTCTCAGTCCAGCCCTGCTTCCCAGCACTCCTGACCTTGGAGTTAAGACTGAGAGCATGCACGATTTCCAGCCTCCAAACAAGAGTCTGGCCAACCCCTCGGCACAGCGCCTACGAGTTGTCAAGTACAGTCAGATCTGTAGTTAGATTTAGTTTTAGGAGCTAAGATTTTAGATTTTGTAAGCAAATGACAGTAGATTACCTGTAAGCATTATTTTGACTTTTTTTTTTATGAATAGTGTTTTGCCACAGAGCTCCCAAAGTGCTGTGATAACATCACAGAGCTGGCAAAGTCCATAATAGTGGTTTTGATGGCTAATAATGTTCATATATATTCAGTAGGAACACAAAAACTCAGTATGTATGTGGCCTCTGAAACATAATTAATGTACAAGTATGCTGTGTGAGGGAGAGGAGGATAAAAAAAGCCTATGCAAAAGTCAATATGACGGAGACCACTCTGTTTGAGTCCTCTGTTTCCAACACACAGTCATACATTGTATTCCCCTTGAGTGTTTTGCATATGATTTTCATGTACATGAGGTCATTCTTTCGGGCACTGTGATACAATCATACCACTTGTCCCCACCTAGTCATTATGGGCCAATATGACATACACTTGCATAATTCCCTTTCACACGTATTTTTTTTTTTTTTTTTTTTTTTTACTCATCGACATTTTGTTTTTTACAGGGTTTGTGAGACACTTACACTTTTTAAGAAATTAATACTTTTTTTTGCAAGCATGCATTTAATTGATCAAAAGTAACAGTAAAACAATTATAATGTTATAAAAGATTTCTATTTCAAATAAAAGCACAACTGTTTTCAACATTGATTAATAATAAGCACCAATTCAGCATATTAGAATGATTTCTGAAGGATCATGTGGCACTGAAGACTGGAGTTTTACATTTATAAATGAATTAAAATATAAAACTTTTTTAAAAAAAAATTGTATTTACTGTATTTTTGATCAAATAAATGCAGTCATGGCATAAGAGACACTTTAAAAAATTGCATTTAGTTTTTTTAATAGTACTCTGATTAAACTATTTCACACAACAACATAAGCATTAACATATATGCAACAAGATTAACTAACTAAATTTATAGTAATAATATATTTTTAATAATTATTAATAATTCAATAATTAAGCATTAATTTAAAGATATACACCTTCTGATCTAGCTGTTGTGTGTGTGTGTGACAGAGTTCTTCATGCCGATGGAGTGTGTCAGTCTGTGCTGTATGGACTACCGCTCGTCATCAGACCAACCTCATGCTGGCAGCTAGACTGGGATGAAATGGAAACAAACCACCAAACATTTCATGCTCTCTGCCACATACTAAAAGTCAGTGCTTGACTGTGTGTTTCTATATATGTGTGTGTGTGTTCATAGAGCACAGCTGTGTGATAATTAGTTATGTAAGGGATGTGAAAATGTTGTTTTAAAGTAAAAAAAGAAAGAGGAAAAAAAAACTACACCATATATAAATCTGTTTGTCAGACCCGTGACTGGTTCCTGTTGGTGCGTTCAGACCCGGGGTCAGGATCAGGTTCTGGTGTGTTCTCCTACTATGTACTTCAGTCCTCTGGTTCACTCTCTCTGCTTTTGAAACCTGTGCTGACACGAGAACTGATGCTGCCCTGCTCTCTGCCTGTCTCAATGGAGGATCCACCACTTCCTGCACTCGCCACTATGGAGGTGCTGTTACATAAAGGCAGACATCTTATGCGTGGCCCTGACATAATGAACAATCATTGTTTGAAAAACACTGAATACCTTACATACAACTTGAGTCATTTAGAATCAACAACAACACCCTCAAGCCATCCTAGGTGTATATGTCTATCTTCTTTCAGATGAACACAATCAGAGATATATTTAAAAAATATGGCTCTACCAAGCTTTATAATGGCAGTAAACAGGGGGGTCCTGTTTTAAAGCCCCAAAAAAGTGCATCCATCCATCATAAATATAATCCATACGGCTCCAGGGGGTTAATAAAGGCCTTCTGAAGCAAAGCGATGGGTTTTTGTACGAAAAATATCCATATTTAAAATTAAAACATATTTAATAACTAGCTTTCAGCAGATGGCCGTACGTATCGATTTGTGGCGCAAGACTCTTGCATGACTCATTGCATGACGCAATGACGGACGCGGAAGCTCAGAGGATAGAGCAAAACAAATCACTGGTCATGAATTAGAAGTCTAAAATGAGAAATTTTAATGAGAAATGTCAGAGGATTTCGATATAAGAGAAGAGGTGCACAGCCCTATTTGTTTAAACCACGAGAGGAGTCTAAGCTTATGATAGTTCTACATCCTGCGTCACTTTAGGGCTTACTCAGTCGACTTGGGCAGTATGCGTATGGTTGTTTTAATTTATAAAGTTTTAAATATGGATATTTTTCTTACAAAAATGCATCGCTTCGCTTCAGAAGGCTTTTTTTATTAACCCCCTGGAGCTGTATGGATTATATTTATGATGGATGGAGGCATTTTTTTGGGCTCCAAAACAGGCCCCCCATTCACTACCATTATAAAGCTTGGTAAAGCCAGGATATTTTTAAATATATCTCTGATTGTGTCTGTCTGAAAGAAGATCATATACAAAAGTCATAGGATGGATTGAAAATGAGTAAATCATGGGATAATTTTCATTTTTGGGTGAACTATCCCTTTAAGAGAGTTCACTAACACTTTACAAAATATAATAATCTTTAATCATGTTTAATCACGTTACACCTCCATGATCATGTGATCACTGTGTCCAGAGCTCCCTAGAGCAGCTTGAGAAGGACCCTGTTTTTAACCCTCTCTGTCTGGACTCCAACCTTTACCAGCACCTGAGATTCAGAGGTTTGCTCACCCCCTCATTGCAACCATTTGGAGCACAAGGCCAGGGCAGAGGCCATCGAAGGGGCGCCAGTCGACCACCAGAGGGCTCCACACAGCGTCAGGTTAGAGGAGCACAATGAAACAAAACTAGATACAGCATGTGCAACACAGAAATGAGGAAGAAAATAATAAATATCTGCAGTTTGCTATAACTAAACAGTTATAGAGTTGATAGCTGTAGAATTATTGGTATTATTATGTTTATTGAGTAACTTGTTGATGTTCTAGGGAAAATTGAAGAAATACAGTTTTGCCACACCTCCATTATAAAAACATAATGACATAAAACCTGATAATGTGCCAATAGTGTTGACTTAAGTTGACCTAAATAGATTACATGTAATCAGGTTAAAGCAAAGAAGAGGCGTGTGTCAAACTTCAGCAACTTTCAAACTGAAATGTCAACCTGGTGTCATTTTAGTTCAGCTCTAAATCTGACATTTTAGAAAACAAACGAAATAATGCAAATAGTGAGGAAGTATCTTTAACCATCTATCAACAAAGATTATGGCAAATGGTTGAATTGAGAAATTCTTTGTGTGTGTGTGTGATGTTGGAAGGGGAAATTTATTGCCCCAGAGAGCAAAAACGAAACCAGGCACTGGCCTAATATTGAAACACCCACGCAAGGGGAAGACAAAAAAAAGAGAATGAGAAAGATAAAGAGCAATAAAAATAAATGGGTTCCTTTTTTGAATCTGTCCACAATCCGATTCAACATGACCAATTTTCCAACCTCAAGTGCTTTGTGATGTCACACGTTATAAATAGAAGAAAGATACACCGCAAATTCAAAACAAAAATGTTGTTATTTTCTAGTGCACTGAAAAACAGACGTAATATTCTAAATAAAGCCTGTTAGTTCCATCAGTTGATAGAGAGTGTCAAACTTGATCATCATATATTTGAGATTCAGTGGAAATGAAGCATCTGACTCTTTCGTGCAAAGAGTCAGATGATCAATGTAGCAAATTTAGTTATTTAATTAGTGACCTACATCATAATGTTGTTTGTTTCAAAATCCTTCTGTGCAATACAGGAAATTTTTGCCTAAAAGGGCTAAAGCTGCATACACAGAGAAAAGTGTTAGAAGTCACAATGACACTTAAAGCTCTGCTTGGAGGAGGAGCAAAAATTA
Source organism: Megalobrama amblycephala (assembly GCF_018812025.1). Taxonomy (NCBI): domain Eukaryota; kingdom Metazoa; phylum Chordata; class Actinopteri; order Cypriniformes; family Xenocyprididae; genus Megalobrama; species Megalobrama amblycephala. The sequence goes on from NC_063046.1 coordinate 50,347,201, forward strand.
CATTTTCCATTCTTCCACTTCTTGGCAAGCAGAAATTCTAGTCTTGAATAAGATTGTCTTTTTAAAATGTGCAGCCAAACTTGAAGCCTGTGGTAGAGAGTTATACATGCTTGCTCTTGTTCACTCTCATTTTTTCTGTGCTCTCATTTTTGGTCGCAGGGTCGGCAGTCTCAGAGTCGTGCGCGAGCCACAGTGGCCCCTCTGCCGTCCATTCCTCTAAACAAGATGCCTCGCCCTTCACTAAACCTCAGCCACTCCCGACCCTGTGCCCCTGCCCTCTTTTTCCAGGACAGCTATGAGGAGGAAGACCCTCTGATCACCCAGTAAGATGAGAGAGAGAGAGAGAGAGAGCATAATACTTTCACTGTGAGAGGAAATCGCACTTTCACACTCACATTGACTAATACTAACTGCTGTGCCAGAATTCAGAGCAGTCGTTTCTAAACTCCCACAGACAGGATGTTACATACTTGCACATGACCGGATATATTCTATTATATGTACAGCTAATTTCAAATATATATATATATATATATATATATATATATATATATATATATATATATATATATATATATATATATATATATATATGCTATGTACTATACAAACTTGGTTTACTATTCAGAGAACACTGTACTGTTTTGTGCAAATCTGTTTCTCTCATCTAACACAAAGCATGTTTTAAAAACTCAGTATACACCTTCAGCTAGCTATAAAAAAAAACAATTATTTAGAAAAAAGTAAATTGTTCCTTGGTTATCAGATATAATTTAATAGTGCAACATCACAGCTTATCAAAACATTACACCTTAAATTAAATAACCTCATTACTTCTCCACAAAAAATGTCTTCGATCAAAAAAAGTCACTGACACTGCAAAATCAGTCTTCATATCTCAGACGCCAAGTATGCAAAAAACAAGCTGTTGTGTTACCCAAATGTTTGCAATTAAAACAGTCCTCATAGTAACAGCATGATTTCGCTCTTTTGGAGGAGTAATTAAACAAACTGTTTAACAAAGGCTACACCGCAACTGGGAAAATCTTGACAAAAAAATAATAGTTTGTGAGCTGCTGAGGCTGCTGAAAAGAAATAAAATACAAAACCACAGAATTGTAAAAGGACAATAAGAAAGGCTGTTTAAAGAGAGCGACCTGCCTTCTCAGTGTAAATGCTGGGGCTAAAAGGCTCTGTAGAGAGTTGAGGAGGAAGAGGGCCAGAGTAGTGGAAAAGTAGAGCCATTGTCTTCCTTTTTGGAAGCCGCCAGTACAGCCTCAAGGGAAACACACTGTACTCAGCTGAGCAGGAATTCAAGGCCTTCAATGAGTTACAGAGAGCAAAGAGAGGGGGAAAGACAGAAAGAGGTCACTCTGTGAAGCTCCGCGACCTCGCGGAACAAGGTTCAGCGTTGGAGGCAGTGGTTTAGAGTTGTGAGAGCAGAGGGATGCGATTCTGAAAGCAGACTGAGGTCAGAGCTCTGATGTTACTCAATGGGCCTCTCTTACTAGAGCCCATCATGTATTGCCTCATTAAGCTTTCCGCCATTCCACCCACCTGGCACCGCCTACGCCTTTATGACATTGTGGTGAGGTTTGACGTTGTGCAAAAGGCAGAAAAAGCAGACATAGAGAGATGATCTCACGTCATTCTCCCCTTTTTTCATATTTTACGTTCACAATTTCCTAACTCGTTCAGAAGTTACGAAAGAGATTCAGAGGGGTTTTTTTCCAAATGTCTCTTTACTTCTGATTGACTAATGTATTTAGCATGTGTTGTTTTAGGGACCAGTGCCCAAATCACTTAAGTTAAGAAAAAACATTGTAATAATTTTTGGAGTATTACTGCTAAAGGTTTTCTTAATGCAGGGGGTTTATAATATTTTCACAGTATTGTTAAAAATACAGATCTAAACAGAATCTCTGATTCAGTTTATTAATTCTAAACTGTTAAATGAAGTAGTTCTCTGTTTTCTTAATATTCTTAATATTGTACTTTCTTTATAAACCAATACACTATACTTATACTGATAAAAAAAAAAAAATGTATAAACTGTTTACATTCTATATTTTTTATTAACACTATGTATATTATTACTTGGATAAATGTTTTTAAAAAATATTCATTGCTGTTGTTTAATGTTTTTCTTTTGTACTTTTAAAAATAAAAAAACCTTAAAAGTTGACATTTTACATGAATAATCAAATAATCAAGCCTAATATATTTTTAGTGTCAGAATAAGGTATAAAAGGTATCCATTAAAAAGAACTGTTAAAATGACTGTATCTTATGTTTTTATAGAAGAACAGTTTTCCAAAATCAATATATTATTGGTTATAAATCAATGTATTGTTGATTATATTGATTATATATTGATATTTTACGATATAATTAATATTTACTATATATTAAAGGGATAGTTCACCCAAAAATGAAAATTCTGTCATCATTTACTCACCCCCAAGTTGTTCCAAATCTGTATAAATTTCTTTGTTCTGCTGAACAAAAAGGAAAATATTTTGAAGAAAGTCTGTAACTAGGCTGCATTGGGGTACCATTGACTTCCATAGTAGGGAATAAAATACTATGGAAGTCAATGGTGCCCCAGAACTGTTCAGATTCCCACATTCTTCAAAATACCTTCCTTTGTGTTCAGCAGAACAAAGAAATTTATACAGATTTGGAACAACCTGAGGGTGAGTAAATGATGACAGAATTTTTATTTTTGGGTGAACTATCCCTTTAATGCTGCTTAAACATATATTGATTATATTAATTAATTACAGTAAGAATCAGTAATAAGGTTTTTCAAAAAATCATTTGCCAATATGCACGCATTCCTGGAGTATATTTTAAGTATACAGTAATGCACATATTGGGTGATTAACACAGAAATCATGTTCATTGATGTGTACTTTAAGTACGGTATAGATTTTATTTCAATCAGCGAGTTTCTTTTAATTGAACTTTAGTTGAAAGACATAGCATTTTCAAGAAACAGATGCACTTCCCCATCATTTGCTTCACACTTCAGAGAACAACAGCTCAGTTCTGTTTTCCGTTTGGTTATCCAAGCATCAAGTGGCCAGCGGAACGAAAACATAAACGGAACATTCAAGAAAAAAGGAACTAGTACAACATGAGAAGTGCATCCAAACTGAACCAGTGTGCACCTTTTTTTTTATCCATATGATGCCAAAACTGAAACTGATAACTTGACCTCTTTAACACATACACTATTTAAAGTTTTGGTGGTAACGTGGGTCTTTAAATAGAAAGCATCTGTGTGTAGCATGATGAACCAAATTTACACCAAATTTAGCTCATCTCAAATATTTACTCGGTATGTTTGTATTATATCCAACGACAAGAATTTCAATAGACAAATAACCGTCAAAGTCAAACTAAATTAAAAAATGATACTGATTGCAAACGAGAGAGGGGAAGAGAAGAAGAGAAGAGGAAAAAAGGTGCCAGTCCACTTTCTTTTTAATACCTATGAGTAATCCGCTGTTAAAATGTACCACTGCAACCCAGTATGATGGTGAACTATGCTTAGCCAGACCTTGGACCAAATGAATACATTCTTTTTAGATGAAAGACTCTGCTCTGTCAACACATTCACTGCTTTTCTGCTTAAGAGCACCAAACATTGAAAAAATACAGCAGAATGTGATGAATAGATCAGATTTTGGCGGTCCACTTAAAAGAAAAAAAAAAACTTTAGCAGTGGAAGAAAAGACTGGGGGAGACTGGAGAGAGGACAAAAGGAAATGAGTGAGGGCCAATGAGAAAGAAAACAGGACAGGGAACAGTCTGTACCTTCACACACTGCCAGGCAGACACATATTAACTCAGCCAACTCCCATCTGAAGTAAGGCCACTGTTTTACACAGATGGTTAATATTCACTTTGCATCAGGATTATCCCTCAGATGTCAGACACTTTTCAGGACGTCAGAGGACTAGATGAATAAGGGACTGAGAGTGAAGGATAGGGCATTCAGGCTAATTTTCATGCCCCCTTAACAAACAAAGTTCAGATTTTTCCACATACTTGTACATTTTCAGAAATGGAAAAAGTATTCTCTTGTACTATAATTTTTATTATCATCATCATGATCATGTTGAACAACAGCACAGCTGCTGACTCATCCGCATACACTCAAACATATAAAACACACACACACACACGCACGCACACACACACGGCAGTGGATTAGTATCCTTTTGCTACAATCTCCATGCAAAACAATGCAAGGTTTGTATGTGCAATAACTGATCTGCCAGTGAAGTCTCTGCACTTCAACAATTAAATTGGATTTGTCAGATAACACGTTCAGTCAACAACAGCAAGTGTTATGACATACGCTTCATAATCTCTTCCAATACGCAAGTCACAGACTCAGATTCACAAAACATGACTACTTTGCTCAAGAAGTGCAAAACTCTGGCATATGCCAATACAAGCCCTTTCAGAGGGCATTATCCACACAAAAGTTTTGTATAGTCTTAGTTCTCAGACAGTTTGTCAGTCAGTGACTACATGAATAAGGTTTCAGTTTGAGCCCTGACACTGAGCACTCCCTTCTTAACGTGGACGGATTTCCTTTATCCGTGACTGCCTAAATGTCGACAAAGTTTAAGTCAAATGTCTCCTAAGTTGTCGTAGATGATGTCTGGAGACTGCGTGGTAGGATGCCACGCATTTGGAGGCGGATGATGTCTTGATACTTTGCTGTAAATCTCCATGATGTTTCCGGCACCAGCACCTCTTCTACCAACTTCCATGCTGTTGTCATGGCTGTTGCTACTGTTATTGTTGTTCAGGTTAGCACTGGCTTTATTTTGAGGCAGCAGAAGAGGGTCTTTCTTGGGCAGTGCTACTTTGCTTGGTTTGGGTGCTGTGACAGGTTTGGGGCCTTTTGGTCTGGGCATTGGCACAGGTTGTTGAGCCACCTCGTGACCTTGAGGCTCCTCCATTCCCCTGGTTTTCCAGGGTTGCATTTCAAACCGTGCTTCATCATAAAGCGTGATGATAGGCAGTGCAGATCCGGCACGTCCCTCTGGCTCATCATAGATGTGCTCTGTTGGACCTCCATCTGCAGGGTGCCTGCTTCGCCCATCGAATCCCAATGACATTGTCCTCTGCACCTCCAGACTGATCTGATCATAGATGTCCGAGTAGAACGGCTCAGGCTTGATTCCTGAGCCCTGGCGGCTACCCCCCTCTTCGCCTGTTGGCCTGAGGCGTGGGATAGGAGTGGGCATGACTTTGATACTGTCCACCGGGTCCGAGTACAAACAGTCTCCTAGACAGGGCGGCGCACGTACAGAGTCAGCAGGCTCCGAGTACAGACTCCCTTGGTCCTCTAACAGATTTTTGGACCCACGAGGCATGGGAGATCGTGGTGGGGTCCCACCAACTGGAGGCGGCGGCTCAGGAAGGCTTCGACCCTTTAAGTTTTTCCCATCCTCCTTTCGACCAAAGACACCATCCGCAGACCCAGGCTTGCTACCACCAGAATCTCCATCTGGCTCACGACTATTTGCTTCTGAGATGGCAGCACGGATCTGCTGGAGAGCTGGGCAGTCAGAGTCTAAAGATGGAAAGCTTTGATGTCGTTCTTCAGCTTGGGCTTTCTGCTCCCGAATGGATTCCTCAACAATGTGAAATATCTCATTCCCCTGCTTTGTCTCAAAGGTGAAGTTCCCTGGCCCAGATTCACAGCGTCGCCCGGCTTCAAAAGAGAACATAACCTGCAGAGCATGTCAGAAATGTGACAACATGTTTATGACATTTCTTCACTTTTATTGTAAATTCTCTTTTAGGGTCTTTCTGTGTCAAATCAACCAAATTTCAGAAACTGGGGTGGGGGGTCATTTTTACCCCCCTGTAAACTGACTCCAAGTTAAAATTGTCATTTTGACACTCCTCTACAAAATAGTGATTACTCAGTAAATATACATCCATACATTATATAATATTGTGGCTTTCTTCTTCATTTATGTATTTCTTTCACCATAATAAAACAAAATTATCAAAATCAAAAATTTTAGCCGGGGACTTCTGGTTGAGTTGACATGAAATAACCGTATACACAAATACTTGCTATTTGAATGAACCTTCTTTAAATGAACATATCAGCATCTTACTTGAAAAAACAAATATGGACCCAGCACACTGGACTTATTGATCTTTTTGGACCCACTTTATATTAGGTGTCTTTAACTACTATATAATAACATTAAATTAATCATTTGATATAATGCACTTTTGGTGTAAATGCATGATTTACATTTACTTATATTTAAAATACCTGCATTTAAATCTGTACTTAATTTTTCTGTTGACCTGACTCTTACCTTGAGAGCAGCAGAAGTGTTTCACAAAACAGCATGAACACAATAAGTGTGTTGAACCTAGCAATTTTTCTGGCATTAGTACATAGCAGTTAAAGACACCTAATATAAAGTAGGACCATCTTTTCAAACCATCATGACCTGCATTCAATAGTTATTCACCACATTAGCTCTGCCTTCCGCCCACTCATAAGGGATGGAGGAAGGCCAACTTCCTGTACCAAGGCAGTTTCTATAGTAATGACAGGAAGCAGAGTTGGAAACAACAGTGGCTTAAGTTCCTGCTTTATATGTCATCTGTAGTATGAGGCCAGCTGTCTGCAACAATGCTGGGTTAATGTAAACAGCGTTAGATAATTTTAGACATGATGTGTGCTGTCTGCATGCTAATGTGTGTGTCTATTGGCTATGTATATATAAAGTCAAGGCTAAGTCCATTTTGAAGGTCCTCTATCACAGTGGCATTGAATGTCATGCAACTGAACATTTTTAGCAATCCACACTGATTTTGTATCGGTTTGAAATCTTTGTATGATTTAATTTAGGACAGTTCAAAATCAGAAAATAACACTTACTCGATCTCTTCCATAGCGACGGAGAAGTTTGTAGGGCCATATGAGTAAATCCTTTTTAGTCTTGGGGTCCCTCAGAATAAGGTTGTCCACATTAGCCTTGAGCCAGTAATTACCAGAGAGACCACAGCGCTCTGATGCTTCTGTCCTCTGGACACTCACCCAAAATTCATTAACTGCAAAATGGAAAATGGAATGTTCTGAGTTCACTTCGAATATAATATCGCAAGCCAGGTATAATTTGTATGTGGGTCAATGGCAAAAAGAAAAATCCATAATAAAAGGAAAAAGAAACCTTTAAAATCAAGTTTAAAAACAAACGTTTTTAGTAATATACTCTTTTAATTCATGTTGGTTTTGAAAAACTTTTACACAATTTATTAATTTATACAATTTATTAATTCTAAAAATATGATATGATGTAAAAAATAATAATATTTTCCTTAGATCTCCAATAAATTTTTTTGATCTCCATGTTTCTGCATGCTGGTATGTCTTTGATTTGGCATACAAAAGTTTTATAAATATATTTTTTAATGAATAATTATAAAGATGAAAGAAAGAATACCAAACTATTTAATAGGCTTTTGATCATTTAATAGGCATTGATCACCTAAAGCACATAAGCGCTGGTGTGGCACTCTTCAAATTGAAAGCAAAACATCATTCAAATCACCATTTTGCCTTTTTGTAGTTTTAGTAGTATGATGATTCAAAGCGTTTTAAATGGTTTCTTCTTATCATGCAAGTGCATTAATAGAGGGAGAGATAGGACTGTGTGCATGAGGCTTGTCTGTGTTAGAGATCCAATGAATGTCTTGAAAGCGCAAGTGTATTGCACATAAAAAAATGAAAGTTTACAGAGTTTAGTGACAGTACTTCATTAAACTTCTATATACAGTATAATGTTAAATTTGATGTATAATAATGCAACGTATTTGTGGGTGCTGATAATGCCAAATGTCTGATTTTATAAAGGAGCCTACATTATTTTAAACATATGAAGTCAGTGCAAGCATTGTATTTTTAGCTTTAGCATTGAGAACCAGGACCAAGTCTGTTCAAGTCAGTCAAGTCCTGATGTAATACCAAATTTAGCATTTTAATCAACAGCACATTTTGTTAACTTTTCACCGTATGTCTCACCATATGTCACATATGTCTAATATGTCATATGTCTAAAAATAATAATAATTATAATAAACGTCATTTTGGCTTAAAGTATCACAATAGTATTGTATCCCGAGTTCAGTATCATATTGAATTGTGACATGAGTGTATCGTTACACCTCTAAATTTGTGTACTGACAAGACTAACAGAAGTAGTTTCTGTGACTTATAAGTAAAACTGAAAATTCTTTGAATCACAGGAAATTAGCCAACACTGGTCTTTTTCAAATCACATAGGAACAGTCCACAATATAAAAAGTCAAACCAGGATGTTTTTCATTTGATGGGTACTGTACACTATTTCTCTGCTAAATTCAGCACAGATACGCTTCTGCTTATCACAGACTAAAGGCCATGACCGATTAACCTACTTTCCTATGCTTCTCTAAATGCTCCCATGCAAACTGAAAACACATATAAAATAAGTTGCTCCACTGTGATCTACATTCATTGTCTTGTCTGTCTCTGGATTGGCTTTTAACCAAAATACCCCTGGACAGGGCACCAACCATCATTATTCAATACACTCTGATGCCCACTGTCATACACTATCACTATCATGCCAGAAAAGGTCTATATAAAGGAGATAATTGAGTCAGAGTGCTAAGACTGTATTGTTGCAAAGGCTTTTTAAATGTCAGCTCCCATACTCTTTGAGGAAGTCAGTGCTACCCTCACTAAAAACAGAAGTGTTCACAAACTATTTCCCTAGAAACACTCAAGAATGCACAGCAGGAGAAGAGGTAGTTTGTGCATTAAGTGGACTTAACAGTGTGGCTCCTTAACTGTTTACCTTGCATAGCACTGGATGAAGCGAGTGCCAGCAATGAAGGAGGGGGGGGGGGTTAGGGGAAATGCCTGAGATTCTGCTCTACTTTCTGTCTTCCTCCATTTCGCTTGTTAGCCCTTTGCGTCTTTCACTCTGTGACTATTCAAATAAAATGAGTGACACAACCAACTATGTCTTTCTGGAAACAGCTATTGAATGTGTAACCACATTCAAGAGCTCTAATATTTTGGGCTTTGTGACTAACATGAGCAGGGAATTTGCATGCAGGCCATTTGCATCTAACAGAACATTTCTGTTTATTCACTGATCTTAGATCAGTTTTGCTGGTCTAGATTTACATATAACTTAAATCTAGCAACCAAAAAGTAACTGTATTGACAGTAAAGAAGACGTCATGTCCTACGTTTTGAGAAACTCATTGCACATTATGGAAATAACACTTGGAGTTGTATAGCTCAATTGAAAAAAAACGACTGGCTCACACAACCAACAAGTTGGTTAAAACAAATCAGTAAATTCATACTGTGCCTTCCAATGTCCTTTCTTACCTTCCTCTCTGGAGTAATAAATGAGATTCTCTGCCATTTGAAGCTCTTGCTGTCCATTTGAGTCAAAACTACCAAGAGAACCACTTCCTCCCTTTAAGTGATAGAGAGAGTGAGACAGAAAGAAAGAGATGCTGACTTAGTATAGGTGCAGCTGTATTATTCCCAGCATATCTGGAATGAATTTTAATGTTCCATTTACATCCATAACCTTGTTATAATATGGTTGAAAGGTTATCATACTTGTCATATAATTTAACAGAATGTATTCATTGTTAAACTGGTATCAGTTATTCTAAGATTGCAAAAAAAAAAAAAAAAAATCAAAAAATCAAAAAAAAAATCGTATTTCTCGTTCTTCTTCAGATTCCAGGGCAAAGTTACAAACGTTAACCACAAAGGACATATAACCATTAAAAAGTCTCCATGATGTCATCTCACCTGAAAAGCAATCTCGCACATCTTCTCCACCCACTCATTGGTAATATATTTCTCAGCTGCAAAGACGTATGTCTTGTCATTGGTCTCCACACAGAAGGCAGCCATGTTTTCTTTGGGGCAGGTTTCAGTGACAGCAGGGAGTATGCTGATGCATTCTGACAGACGGATTATCTTCTTGTCCATTTTCTTAGTGCTAGGTTTATCACTGGCGCTGCCTGAGCAATCATAAAACTCAAGCCGCGCGATGCCGTTTTGACTGGCTGGGTACAGTACGAACCAGTTCTTCTTCCATTTCTAAAAAGGAGATAGGGAGAAGAAGAAATTTATACTCTTCTATGAAGATCTGGCAGTGTTTTTTTTCAGAAAAACTTCTGAAAATACATACACAAAACTATTTCTGTTAGTTTGAATCTAAACAGATACATAAACAGAATATAGGCCATGTCAACTTGTGTTGCCTCAAGTTGCTATCCATTAAATGAAAATTCACCCTACAAAAATATAATTATTATTATTTTAAGCTTGTAATTTTTAATCAAAATGTCATAATTAGACAATGGCAGACTTTTCACTGGTGATGTATACTGGAATCCTCCAATCATTTAGTCTGGTTAAACGCCACTCTGTTGTTAAAAATCAACCGCATGGTCAGATCTGCCTCCATCCAATTAAGAACCAATGGACAGAACCAGGTCCCTGCCGTACATTTTTCTTTTTCAATAATTAGTTTCACTCGCATATATGGAATATGGAAGGAAAGATCTGTCGCTACTTCCGTTACATTGCGACTTTAAAAACAAACTCCCATGTAGCTGCAAATTATTTCTAAAATCAAGGCCGTACAATCTGGAATTTTGTACAAGAGGACTGTCAAACTTGCATCACTTTCTTTAATTAGCATGTGGGGTCATAATGCTGAGGTCAACTAGAGGAACTTGACAATGACTTCTAAGCACCTTCCTCCAGATGGACAACAAAAAGCATACTCTGCAGCAAACAAAAGACATCTATGTGTGTATGGGTGTGTGTGAGAGGGTGAGTGTGGGTCAGTTCCTCATATTGTTTGTAACGTAACAAGAAAAGACAATGATCTTCAAGCACAAGTGTTTCAAGCTGATTCAATATTGTGATGCAGATGTGTAGTTGCTTGAATAAACTAATGCAGTGTACAGTGCACACTACCAAAGTCAGTCTAATAGATGAAAAGGAACAAACCATCGTGATATTTGCATTCATTAATTACATATTTTTTTTTTTATAATGTTCCCTAAGGTCTACTAATAATGTTGGTAAAATCAAAACAGCAGTCATAATTCAGAAATCATTTTCTACCCTGTATTGACATTTTGGTTTAAAGTTGCATGTCTCCTTTAAGATGTAAACAGCTATGATTGGGTAACATCTTTGCATGAAATATGAATATTATACATGTGGAACTAGAGATGTTCATTTTATTTTTTTTTCCTAACCGACAATTGACGCTTGTTAACTGATCATGAATAGGTGTCTGTGACTGTGACCCATTATAAATATCAAAATTTGTTTTCCAGGGGTTTGTGCAAATAGCCATGTGCAAATAGCAGCATAAACAACAGAACATGACGATTCACACATTGTCACATCACATACATGCAGCGCCTCTGGGAAAGGAAAAAAAGCAGAATATACTTTTGTTTTTAATGTGAGTAAACAAATTTAGAGTTTCGAATAATGTCTTACTCTTATCTGTATGACTATAAATGACGGAGTAGTATTTTAAGTTGTTTCCTCTGTCATAAGGAAAAAATTCAAGTGATCATACCAGCGCCTCACACGCACACACACACACACAACATATCTGTTCTAGCACTGCTAACAGGCTGTGATAATGAACACAGCCTGCTCATTATCAAAATAAAATACAGTGATACGAACATTATATTGTAATACGAGTGAAGTACAAAGCCTAGTTTACATAATAAATAATAGTTTAGCATGCAAATACATCACGGAACGGAAACATTTGGATTCATGCCGAATGAGAGAGGTCGGTTACGTAAACAAAACAGCGGTTTCTGTTTCAGTTTCAGTTTCACTTTAAATTTATTTGTTTTGGCTTGAAGTTTTATATTTTTCATTCTTGTTCTGTTCTGAATACCGTTAAATTGAAGGAACTAAACTGGCCTATAGCTGTGTTTATAGTGTTTATAATATTTGTAAACATTTCGCTTTATTTACTGGTATTTTACATTATTTCTAAATGTAATAATAAAATGTGAATTATCTGTTTGTTTTTTATCTCAAAAACACAATTTTATATGTAGATTATTTTTAAACCAAGCAGCAAACATTTTAGAATATCTTGAAAAATTACTTAAAAAAATTATTTTTACTTTTTTAACTGTTTAACTGATAGTATTATTCGGTCAAAATACTGTCGTTAATGGTTAACCAGTTGATTATGAGCATACCTATGTGGAACTATATAAAAATGCAATTCTGATTACAGTTGCTTGGTAATGGAACAGGAGTTTTGGCAAGAGAGCAGAACTTGCGATGAACTAAAAAGATTAACAGCTCCAGGATTATAAAGGAAGTGATCTTTGATCACTTTCTGTATATAATTGAATCACAATTTGAATAACAGTTGTTTTCATGGTACTAAAAAGAACAATGTGAAGTTGACATTTCAGTAAACAGCTGACTACACGAGTCATTACATACCAAGACAATCATTTATCATAGATCAGGCTTTAGAATTAACATAATTATGTGTTATGGCATTAAATCATGTTAAATCAAACACAATCAGGCACTGTTAAAATAAAAAGCTACTTCCCAAATGTTAAAATGCATTGGAAGGTATGCAAAAAAGCATCTTCCAAAACAAAGGACTGCATAGCATTTGGAAAAAGTTTCAGGAATCTAAATCTATTTTTATTCCAAGTGATCCTGTTGTTGTATCTGTCACTTCACTAAGATTAGAGGAAAAACCAGTCGACCAGCCATCAATCAGTTTCGATTGTTTTGTTTTTTTAACTGATCACATTTCCTGACTTGTACACAAACTGCACTGCAATCATTTCCAAAAATATAATTTGTGTGGAAATATTACAAAGTCTGTAAACAGGACACTAACACAGGCCAGAGATGGAAAACAAAGAGGACAGGAGAGCACAGATGAACTGGCAGAGAAAATATACCAGCAGCAAGCTGACTGTTCGTTAATGCGTGAAATATTGTAAGGAAAATAAAAATATTGAACTGGGGGTTGGGGTTTATATGAATGTATCTCTGAAGGGAACTGACTATCTTCAGAAAAGTTTTGATGGCATTTTCTTTTCCTCAACCTCTGTATAATGCCTATTAAAGTAGTGTTTATAAGCGAAGAGCTGCTTTGTGTACAATGGTAACAAGGGAAATGATATATCGCTGCTGTTCCATAAGCGCCACCAACTGTCAGGAAGTAAATTTGCATTTTAAGACTTATAAGTTATCCGTTTGGGATGTATACTCAGGATGTTGGGGTCTCCAGAGAACCCAGACAATAAAATGTGATTGTGTATCAAACTAATTGTTTTTTTTTAAAACAAATGTAATTTTACTCATTTTATTAATATTTTTTACTCTATGTTTGTACAGTTTGGGGGGGGGGGGGTAATATTTATATAAAATTAAAAAAGCTTTTTTTTTTTTTTTCAAAATAACCATTTATGTAAAATTCACTTTAAAAAAATTTCCACATTTCTAATTTTTATTCATGGAGATAACATGGACAATTTGCCATAGTGTAGTGTAAATTGTGCCATAGTGTAGATTTTTTGCCATTTGTTGGAAAATACAGTTTTAAAAGTAAAATAATTATCACTATAACCAGTTTTGGATGATTTTATTTGACTTTTTATAGTCTGACTAATATATTTGTGTGTCTGTGTGTGGTGCTCCATCTTGGATGTGTCATGACATGGTGTCACCACTTTATTTTTGTAGTGCTTCTGCATTTTTTGGCTGATTTTATTTGAGTTTGTGTCTGAGAGCATTTTCCATTGTGGCTGTTTTAAAGTGTTGCTTTTTTTCATTTTTTTCATTTTTCAAGTGTTACTTTTTTTCATTTTTTTGCCACTTTATTTATTTATTTTATTATTTTTTTATATCTAGAAAGTATTGACAATGTTGCAAAGTCTCATGCATTTGTATCAAGGGAAAAAAAATATATTTCAGCAAACGTCATTTGGGGTCCAAAAGGCCCCCGAATAGCTTATAAGGGTTAATTTAGTACATCTGCTGTTTTTGCTTTGTGCATGCATGTTTTAGCATAAGAACAAAATGAGTTTACTGTAAGCCATTAGCAATGAAACTATGTGAAATGTTATGCTTTCTCTCTAATGGCAACTTCCCTCACCACAGATTCTATTCACAAGTCCACATTCCTCAACTCGCAGCGCACTGAATAAGAGTCTTGTTGGGTCATTCAAGTATCTATCTGCCTTAATCAACCTCTTTTACACAACAAGACAGTCACGAGAGTTCACAGCACATATAGCACCCATCAAGGGAAGGGTCACCCACCCCCTTTAGTTACTGTTGCTATGTCCGACAAGCCATGCCGATCTCTCGCCACATATCGTTCTCACGCAGTGAAAAATACATCACGGAGCAAGGAGGACACTGACAACACATCGACAGACATGACAGAGCAGGTTACTTTTGATATGAAACAAAGTCTCATATTTCAAATTTTGTCATTTTTAAAGAAATTTAAATAATAAATACCATTTTTTGGCTCTTTAATGTGCCGTGACAGATCGCTGCAGTGCCCTCAGTTCAAGCGGCTCGTGAACCGATCATCTCTTCCTACTAGTTCATTTATGGCATCAAATAAATGAACAATCATAAGGAATGTTGTTTCAATCGCGGAAAGATGTACACACCATTTTTCAAGTTCAAGTCCACCTACGTTAATATGCAAAACTCCCCTGACTGCTTTGTCGGACAAAATGGCGGATTCAGCGTTATGATTGGTTAGATCGCCTGTCAATCAAACTCATGGCGAAAGGTCAATTACCACAATGCCACATGCTTTAAAATACAGCACACTTGAGCACATGGTGAACTGACTACTATCTGTCATGCAAAAATCAGATAAACTGAACTAAATAAATCAGAATAAATCACAAATGTGTCTACCTTTTAGACAGACTCCAACACTTGACCATTGTGCAATGTCATCAGATACTGTACAGACAGCAGATGTCAATGTGGTAAGGATGATGTGTGGGATTACCCAGCATGCACTGTTTCCTCCACCACTCTGCAGGTGTTTGTGCAGCCATGTTCATTTAAAAAAAACTCCCCTTTCCTTTTGACTGACTGATGCATTCAATGAGGAATTAGGACTATACTAATGCCAGTGGTTACAAATACAAACATTGGTGTAACTGAACACTTTACACAGTACATATCATATTAATTAATGCCACAATCAAATTAATCAGAATGGGGTGGTGTGGCATTATTTTATTTATACAGAGCTTGTATAGCCATATAAGGCAACACTTGAGGAACATATACTGTGCAGGATGGAAATTATGCAAATGATCAGAAAGAAAGAGAGTGACTGATAACTTAATCAAATCTGCATCCAAAGCTAACCTGATGAAATGTTTTAGTATGATTCTGCATGCACATTTGCTGCACTTTATATAGGCTAAATAATTATGTAAAAGAACATAAACAGCTGGATTATACTAAAATATGCTTGCAGTAAAAATATATATACAGGGTTTAACCCAAAAAATATTAATTTCCTGTTGGTAACAGCCTATTGCTTGCAAAGCACAAACATGTGAAACAGTAAAAGTTAACAGATGTTGATAGATACGCACAGACACAGTCACACTGTGTAATTTTATTTCTTGTTAATAAGTAGCCAGTGTCACAGTAATATATGAAAGATAAACTGTGAAAGTAACTTTAAAGTTCAAACTTTAACAATAATAATAATAAATATATACTTTTTTTTTCATACATAAAACATTAACTTGATCCCCAACACTGGCACCAAAATGAATGACTCCTTTAGAAAATATTCACCTGTTACCATTACCAAATAGATATTCTGGCATGAGGTGGGCGATATACCAGTAGACACAATTAACGGGTAGAAATTTGTACCATGTGACCTCTGCAGATTCATTTAGCCGTTGATAATGTTTCAAGTAAGATATGCGCTCCGAAATAAAAGATAACCAGTCCGTTCTCAGGTCCGTAAATCAAGAAAAGTTTGTTCAACCAAAAAGCCAAAATTGTCTGCACACTGAAAAACATAGAATTAGACTAAAGCAAGGGTCTATCACAAAAATTACTTTAATAATCAATAAGTTGATAATGTTGCCATAGAAACACATAATTCCCAGTCTGAGGACGTGAAGAGCCCCGAATAGAACATCATGTTTTGTCAGCTCGACACTGGTAATTACGACGTGGTGTGAATGCAGCATATAGTCTCGGATGTTACTTTGCATTTTTAAGCTTTGCGGTTTAAAAACAAGTAATTTTAAACCGTTGAAGCTCAATAAGCAACGAAAGAGTACTTATTTTGTTATATGCGTATGCTGTCTGCATGAGAGATGGTTTCTGAGCGCTGTGATATAATGATATAAGATTTTGGTCATATCGGCCACCTCTATTCTGACATGCATTTCCATTCATGAAATTGGAAATGAACGTGAACATTTAAAAAAACAGTCGGATTTGATTAATATTTTGCATTATCAAACTCTCATAATGGTCCAAATACCGATATAGGTAAAGTACAGTTCAATAGTATGAATTATTAACTCTCAAATAATTCTCAAAAGCTCTTTTAAAACAAATATGACTGTTGCTCACTGACACGCTTAGAGATGACGAGAGAAAAAATAACATTTTATTCACTGCACAAAGTGTGAGCAGTTGTCTTTCCACTTGCCAATAAAAGTAACAGAGACCAGAGTTAAAAAGAGAGAACAAGACAGTGGTAAAACTAATTTTCCACTTTGTGTATTTAAGTATGTCTCAAAAAAAGAACGCTAAAAGACTTGACTACAAAAGAAAAAAAGTGCATATAGCATATATTGCTTTCACACATTCCCAGGGGTTTCCAAATGTTTTCCCCCACCCCTACAAACTCATACTTAGGCATAACCCTACTATGTCAGAATTTCGGTATCGTGACAACACTATATTCAGTAGTGTTTTATATTGGTTGTTTATTAAATAGAGTGCTCAGGTACTCTAAAGTTCCTTGAAATGTAGTAAAAGTAAGAGCAAAGGCCAATGTGGGCCAGGCAAAAGATATCACTCCTCCATACACAAACGAGTCTAAGGATTGTAAACTGTTTGCCCTGTCACAATATATGCCTCACACAATTATGCCATAAAGTAAAGGCCATGTTTCAAACAATACAGAGATACCATTTATCTCCAGAACTATGTGATATGAAATTCCAACGTTACTCCAAAAGGGTTTTTAAACTACACTCAACTTAAATTTAGCCCTATTTCACAATTCACCTACATTGGGTTATGAAAGTGCAGTTTTTGTAATGTTAAAGCAAGTTGTTCAGCAACTGTCAACCAATTATAAACCACCTTCGTGCTCAATGAATATTCATGCATTTGTACAGTAGCACAAATTGATGTTTAGTCTCTATCTGAAGGAAAGAGTTTGAAAATGTCAAACAGAAATGAGTTAGAGTGACAGACACTGTTATGTTACAAAAGCGATCTACGTGGTAACATTTCCATATATGGACAAGCAGTTACTAAAACAGGTTATGTGCTTGTTGCATGCTGTATTTGGCAATGTTATTGACCTCATAAATATGAAAATAAAAACATTTATGCAGGTCTTACAAATGTAGTGCGTGAAATATTGAAACCTGACTACCATGGATAAAGCTCTTTAGTTCAGAGAATAGAGAAACCGTTCAATCATGTCTGTGCTCATGCTAATGTTGGGCGTGAAATGAAAACAGCTCTCTATGGTATGGAAAATTAAATAAACAGATTGCAAAAAAGCAATTGGTCAAATGTTTTACTTTGCACACCTTACACAGAGTTGTCAAACATGGTACGTGTACTTTCATACAACATTGTCATGTTATTTTTATTGTCCAACCTTGCGTTTCCGTTTTTTTGACAGTGTGACTCACAAACCCAGTAACATGTTGCGCTGTTCCAACTATTAAACTTTCATTACTAATCAAAAACCTTACATCAGTGAAGGGCATGAGGTTTCAAGTCCCCCAAATGTGCAATCATGTCTTCGTGATGCCAGGGACTGACACTCGCATTGTGCAGAATACAAATGTTCGGTAAATTACAATTGTAATCATGCATTTCTTATTCACTCTTTTGCATTTGTTATGTTGAACTTGTATCTAAAGTAGTCAACATTTGAAGTGGATCAAAAAAGTTAATCAAAGTTGTCCTAAGAATTAGTTTTAGGACAACTTTGATGAAAAGTTTTGGTCCACTTTGAATGTTGACTACTGTATTTCTACTGCATGTATAGATAGCACTATTAATCTGTAGACCAAAAAAAACGACTCTCAGATGATCCTGTGATTCAGCCATCACACTATGAGTCTATCATCAGCCTCTAAAGAGGCATCACCAAGCACACAAGTTTACTTTTAGTCATGGAAAACTAGTGTTATTATTGACAAGACACCTTGTATTTGGCTATTTAGTTGTAAATTAAGCTATAACCTTCTTACAATGTTCTTGTGCTCCTGATCTGAGAAAAACCTGCATGAATGAATGGCAGCATTAATGTATTATCCTCAGTTTGAATTTCTGCTGTTGCCTGAGGCTAAATACATGTAGCTGTGCTGTGTGCTCGTAATTTGCTTACTTCCATATGACAAAGACGTTTCAGACAGAGATAGACAGAGGAAGTAGTGAATAATGAATTAATGACAAGCCAATGCTCCAGCAAGATGTTTTTGATCCAACACAGGTCTAACTGAAGACATGACTCATATCAGTGTCTGAAGAATGACAAAAATACATGCCTAACATATTCAATGAGAGAGAAAACAAAACAGAGCCTTTTGTGGTCATGTGTCTGTGATGTAGCATTTTCCACTGCACGTGGACAGAGAAGAGAGTGGAAATTATTTAGAGACACAGATGGCCGCATGTATGTAGGCTATAACCTACTCTTGTTTAGTGGTTAGATATCACTCATGAAAAAGAAAAGGAATCTTTATGTTACTGACCCCAAAACACAGAATGCGCATGAAACCAGTTTAAAGTCGAAGATGCATTGAAGCACAGGATCTGATGTACTCATTCATGTGACACTCTCATGACAGAAGAGGAATAGATAAGTCATTCTTTCTCACTGTTAAAGAAACTACTTAAATGGACTTTAATGCTAATTTTTTTAATTGTTGACATTTAAAACATCACTCTCTATATGATTGGATACATTTGAATTTGGAACACTGGTATTAAATCACATCAGTAATGTGATGCACTTTTAAAGTTACTTAAAAGTACATATTTATATATGTTTTCAGACTGGAAGTCTGTGCGATCACAAAATTGTATGGTTACGCATACTTTTTCATTATAGTTTTTTTTTTTTTTTTTTAAACAAAAAGCTGTTATGCAATTTTGTTTTAAAATAATAGTAATATTTGAAAAAAAAACTTGTCCACCAAAGTCTGTGCTGCACAAAATCAATGCAACTTTTAACAACAGGCCTATCATATTTTGACATTTCATAGAAAAGACTAATCATAAAAAAGTCTTGATATTAATGACTCAAAAAATTTTTGTTACATTTGTTAAAATGATTAAAACAATACTTTTTAACTTGATAAATGTTTGAAAACTTTGCATTGCAAAATAATGTGTGTACACATTGAAGGTTTTTATTTATTTATTTTACTTGATGGTTACCCCACATAAGTCATCGAATCAAAATTTGTGAGGGAAAAAAATGCATAAAAAGTTGTTCAATCAAGAATACAAAGATGACATGTCTAAGAAGTTGGCACATGTGTTTAAACTAGTAAGATAACGTACTCCTGTTTATCATGTCAGACATCGTCATATGTCATTGCCTCTCAAATCAAACACTGTATGAGACAAGCTCTTACCTTTCCAAACTTCTGATGCTGGACGTACAGTTGTCCCTCCTTAACGTGAGTGTCCATTTTTAAAATACTCTACCGCTGCACAGCAAGATAAAGGATAAATATATTTCTCAGTCTTTAGACTTTTTTCCGATTTCCTACCGCGCGAACTTCCGCTTGGCAAACTGTTGCTTCAGGGGCGTTTCGACGGGAAATCATTAAGATTAATCTAACGGTTAAATGAATGTTTGGAGGGGAAAAGCGAAATGTTATAACAGAGTGTTTTCATGCTGCTGGTCCTGAGTTTTGAGACGCTGCTCTGCTGCTGATCTCTCTCTCTCTCTCTCTCTCTCTCTCTCTCTCTCTCTCTCTCTCTCTCTCTTCTCCTCGCGATAGAGGAAGCGCGCGCGCGCCCACAGCTTTCCTCCCACCTACTCCTCAACCCAAACAGGCAAAGCATGACGCCTGAAACCATCTATTTTCACTTGCAGTTATTATAGCGTACGTAATGTATGTGTTATAATGTTGTCAACGAAAAAATAAAATCACAAGACAGGTGCAACACCTGTCTTGTGATTTTTGACTGACAACATTATCAGGTGATTTATGACTGCCAGTTGTTATGCTGAGGTGCTGTTGCTGCTAATTTATTCTGTACCTACATCCATTGATTTGATTTCTCAACCATTAACAGCATTCTTTTAGGACTGATATAAATAGGAAAAAAATCCAGGGTGTCCTATTGACCTATATGATTAGTCTTTTTATTTTTAGAGAGGAATGCATTGTTTGGACTTAGTATTTGATCCATGTCCTTCATTAGGCTGCCTCACACATGTTTTCATATTGTAGATCAACTAATTTGTTTTTCTTTTATCCTTGATATTGTACATGTTGTGCAAACGTAAACATTTGATTTTATGTTATAAATTAAATATTGGTGCAAATCGTGCTGGTTAATGTCGCCATGATAAAATTGTGATAGTTATGGAAGTATGTTTAATGGGTTAAAGCAGGGTTCAAAATGTGCAAACAAACCAGTAACATTTTACACCTTATGCCATAATTTTGCAGCAAAAGTATTTTTATGAATTTGAAGCTGCCAGGAAGTTATGGTATAGATGTATAATTTCCAGCTTTTATAGCAAACATTAAAAGTCTGAACTACAGTAGAACAAAGAAATATGATTGTTTTATATATAGTTGAAATCTGAAAACAGAAGAAATTCATATTGTTCAACCTGAATGGTTAAAAACCTAGATCATTCTAAGAGTTAAGATCAGAATCAAAAGCAAACCAAATTAGTCAACCAAATTTGGAAAATATTTTTCATTTCTGTAGCTGTATTTTAGTTATTGTCGTGTATCCATCAACATTTTGAAGAATGAATTTGTAAGTTTACAATGTAAATAATAAAAATTAATTGGATAAAACAAAAATATTTATTTAATTCATAGTACATCTGTGGTCGTGTGTGACTGTATAGAAGGGATTCGTTCAATAATGCTGCCATCTATTGGTCAGAGTTTGTGATGCATGGATGTTTTTTTTAATGATTTAATAATTATTTTAATAATTTTCAATTGTTTGTTCATTGTTTATTTATGTTTAGAATGATTGTTTTAATACAAACAAACCGTTACTTAAATAATTCTGAAAAAATAAAACTTAAATATGATAAAATAAACGAATCATATTATCTTATCTTCACTTAGATATAGAGAGATGATAAAAATGGGTGTGAATAGAGATTTTATGTGAATTTAGGTAATAAAAAATAGCTAGCCTATCTGTCAAAGTCCTCGTGTTATGCACTGAAAGTTGTTTGAAGCAGCTGACTGTGATCGGTCATGTGACTAAAGAGGAAGCAGTCGAGATGAGCGTTGTGTACGGAGGAGTGGAGGGGTGAGTTTATGACAAAAACATTATAATAAACACGAATATAATCCATTTTAATGACATTTTTAAAATAAAAACCGCTGTATTAAAAAGCATAAAGATGGGCGTTGCTCTTAGCGTGTTCTTGCCAGTCGTTTGCGAATGAATAAATGAAAGTGACAGTAGCTTCAGAGTAATGAATGAGAGAATTTGATTGACAGTGGTGGGACACACTCTAAAGCAGTGCTGGTTTCTGCTGAGGGACATATCCTCGCCGAGACAGATGGACCATGTACAAACCACTGGGTGAGATCAGAGAACTTCCTTCAATGTGGACTGAAGTTACCTGTTGTGTACTTGAGTCTGTCTACAGCATTTTCTGTTCATTTGTAGTTGGTTGGTGTTGATAAATGTATCAATGGTATCAACGACATGGTCCAAAAGGCTAAAATCAAGGCAGGGCTGGACCCGGACACACCACTTTGTTCATTGGTGAGGCGATGCATCAGTCATTAATCCTCAACATATTCACCTTCATCAGGTCTCTTTGATATTGTCTACATTGTGTGTTGACAGGGCATGTCTTTGAGTGGCGGAGAGCAGAAAGCTGCTATCCAGAAGCTGATTGATGACATGAGGGAGAGATACCCTAAACTGAGTCAAAGTTATTTCATTACCACCGATGCCATTGGTGCTATGGAAACTGCCAGTGACTATGGTATTATATGTAGCGTATTTGCAGCCAGAAGCAGTAAAGAATCTCAGAACGCAACTGTCCTCCTAACTTTTTCTCTCTGTCTCTTTGTCATAGGAGGAATAGTAGTGATATCAGGCACTGGTTCGAACTGCAAGCTGGTGAATCCAGATGGCACACAGGTTGGCTGTGGAGGCTGGGGTCACATGATGGGAGACGAGGGCTCAGGTAACCATGTGGAAAGAGAAACCGATTGACGTTACAGCACTGTGATCACACACACCCAGTCTTATATTAGAAAGGTTTTATCTTATCTTAATCTTACAAATGAATTCCTCGCAAAGGCTGAGGCACACATTCAAACCAAATTTGGAGGTGGTCATATTTACACTTGGTGACTTCATGCGTTTTTACTGATGAGATTGCAGTCCACGGAAGTTTGGGAGCCCTGTAATCCACATACCTTTTAGGACAGTAGTGTAAATAAGCTCAGAGACACAAATTTGTCCTGTGCAATAGCTAAGGATTAACTACTCACTTATTGGTACTAAAACAAGGTTTTTACACTACTGTTGAAAAGTTTGGGGTCGGTTTTTAAATGTTTTTAGAATCTCGCCATGGCTGCATTCATTTAATCAAAAATACAGTAAAAAACGGTTAATATTGTGAAATAATATTACAATTTAAAACAACTGTTTTAATATATTGTATTCCTAGGATAGTAAAGCTGAATTTTCAGCATCATTACTCCAGTCTTCAGTGTCACATGATCCTTCAGAAATCATTCTAATATGATGATTTGGTGCTTAAGAATGTTGAAAACAATTGTGCTGCTTAACATTTTTGTGGAAACCATGAAACATTTTTTTTCTAGTGTTCTTTGATGAATAGAAAGTTCACAAGAACCACCTTTATTTGAAATATAAATCTTTTGTAACTTTAAAAATATATTTTCTGTCACATTCAATGAAATGAATGTGTCCTTGCTGAATTAAAAGTATTTATAAAATACTGACCCCAGACTTTTACTGCGTTCAGCCCCGACAAAATGTTGCAAAACGTTTTTTAAACGGAAACGGTGGTGCGTTGAACACTCTGTTCTGATGACGCAACTATGGCAGCTGAGAAGGCCATTCTTTGTGTTCTTTTTGAAGAATTTTTGGAGAATAAATACGTTTATTACTGCAAAATACGCTCGATGTTACAGTCACTGCCTTTGCTGAGAACATCCAAATCGAGTGAAGGGATTTGTGGAAACTTCTAATTATTGTGATCCAACATTTGCCTCACATTTCAGGATGAAAAGACAAACATTTCAGTACCTCAGACACTGTATTAAGAGATATGACCTTATTATTTTTATTGTGAGTATCAGGCTTATCATTATTGCTGATCACCTTTTGTTGTGCTATGATATTGTAATATTTACCATTATATAATCAAAGGAGTATAGAAAAGTTTATGAAAGTGTCACTTCACAATACAACAGTAAAATATATAAATATGTATAGTATTTTTATGTTACATTAATACCCATTTTGTGAGCTGTCTCTTTAATACCGCATGGTTTATATACATGTTTCCGCTGATTGGGCTAACATTTCTGACACATCCACCAAAGAGAAAGAGAAAACGTATCTCAAACCTGTTGCACACCATTTCCAGGAAACATGTCGTTCAGCCCGGAAACCGTAGCAAAACGTTACCGGTTTGAGCTTGAATGTGCCCCTGGTCTAAATTATGTTTTATTAACAAAGTTCGGGAGGAGCAACGTTCAAATAATCTGACTAATCCATCACGTCATCACGTGAGTGAAAGCCTATATATAAACACAGCCGACTCACCCATATTCCTCAACAGTTTTTTCAGCATCCCTCCACCACCCTGTCTCCTCATACTCGCCTGGTTACTTTCCTAACCAGAAATACAGGGGGGAGTACTCTGAGTTCGGGCCAAATACCGAGCTCAGAGCCCTCTACTCGGAGAGCACGCCAAACACACATACTATTATGCATACTTTTTACTATCCGATTATTTGTAAGTGTGAACTCGTAAAACAGCAATATGTATCGGCTCTTTCTGAACTGATTTGATCATCCAAAATGGATGTTATTACCAAATTTTAACAGGGCCTAAGATTTTCTTTTTCTCTGTCTTTATCTTCCTGTAGCATACTGGATTTCTCACATGGCTGTTAAAACAGTCTTTGATGCCAGAGATAACCTCGTCAAATCTCCTCATGATATCACCTATGTTAAGGAGGCAATGGAAGAATATTTCCAGGTTAGGACTTGTTCAATTGACTTAATTTTGTTCTTAAATTGATACTTGAATAGGAATAATGGTGTTTCCTTGTCATGTTCATCTCCAGGTGTCGGATTTGATGGGAATGCTTCCTCATTTGTACAGAAACTTTCAGAAGTCGCACTTCGCAGGGTTCTGTAGGAAACTAGCTGAAGGTATGCTACTAATGTACTGTATGTAGTAAGGTTGTGTGTGCATTACGCCAAACATTATAAATCTTTGTGTTTGTGTGTGCATCAGGTGGCAGTGCTGGTGATGCTTTGTGCCAACACGTGTTCACGGAGGCTGGAAAAGCCCTCGCGCAGCACATTGTAGCTGTCCTGCCCAAAGTACACCAGGTAAAATAAAAAAAAACACCCACAGTAATAGAGCCATTCTCACTCTCACTTCTTTTTCTGATCATTTGTCACTGTCATCTCTCATTCATTCAGGATTTGTTTTCTGGTGAGCTTGGCTTGCCTGTTCTGTGTGTCGGTTCTGTGTGGCGCAGCTGGGACCTGATGAAATCAGGTGCGTAATGTATTTATAGAGCTTTTTATCTTGCCTGCAGTCTCATAAATAATCTCACATCAGAGAATGTTCAAATTTGTCATGTAGAAAGTGTGTAGTGATACAGAAATTGCAGCTGGTATTTTTATTTTTATTTTTTATGGCCTTTAACCAGTATAATTTTCAATATTATATTGTAAATTCAAATAGTTTTGCCTGCATAAAAAGCCAGCCAAAAAAAAGCTCAGATGTTTTGGTCAGGAATCAAAACATTCCAATGTACAGTAGAAAGAATGGATAACTTTGAAATGTAAAGTATTGAATTAAAAAAAAAAAATAATAATAATTATCATCATAATTTAAAAAAAAAAAAGGTAATATCGGTCGACATGGTCACCGGTGTTGGGGGTAACGCGTTACAAGGGTGAGTTACATAATCAGATTACAGATTATTTTAATATTTCTTTTTTTTTTTTTTTTTATGAAAAAACAAGCAAGCCCAGTCGAGATTAGAAAAAGTAATGTAACATAGCACTTTCCAAGAAAATTATTATAATGGAATTTGTTACTTTTTTTAGGGAGTGATGCAATATATTAAAGGTCCTCTAAGCGATGTCACGTGTTTTTAGGCCAAAGCATTTTTTGTCACATACAGCAAACATCTCCTCACTATCCACTAGCTGCCTGTCCCCTGAACACACTGTAAAAAAACACGGTCTCTGTAGTCGCCACAAGCTCCGAAAACGGCAACAAAAACTACCTGGTGCAGCCTGGACCACGAATCATAATAAACATGCTCCAGCCAATAACCGACAAGAATGATTTTAAATGCGCGTTCATGACTTTTTCAGGAAGCACGGATGGGAGGGGAGGAGGAGGAGGAGGAGGGAGGGTCTAGCTAGCCTCTGTTTTGTTTGACAACACTAAGAACGTCAACAGGAAGTTACTCCACCCAGGATCACTTAGAGCACCTTTAATGCATTACTTTCGAAACTAACTTACCCCAACACCGGTACATTGTGCATCCTTATTTGAAATAAAATCTGTTTGAGAAGAAATGTCACCTACACAAGGCTTGCTTGTTTCTTGTAAACAGCACGACTATGTTGTACGTTTGCTGCCAAATTACTGATGTTTTGAGACACCCAGCCCACTTGTAGGAATTTGCGCATTACTTAGGACCATAAAAGACAGACTTGTTAAGACCACAATCACATTAGAGCTGTTTGGTTTTGGCAAAAATCATAATCACAATTATTTTCATCAATAATGAGATCACGATTATGTAACTGCAGACTACTACATTTTTAGGGAAGTGTGGAATCTGGGAAAAGGGTGTGCTGAAATTATAACACAAGATGAAGCAAAAACATCACAGCGAAACAATGCGACACAATAGTCTTGATTATCCTGTTTTCATAATCGTTGGAAGCCAAGAAATTGTAACTGAAAATAAAAATGGTTTAATGGCCCAGCCCTAATTCACATGAACTAAACATTGTGATGTGGTGTTTTTGTGCTGCAGGTTTCACTCAGGTCCTCTCACAGGCTCAGGCTCATGGTTTCAGTCACTTCCGTAAGTACAGCCTGCTTACTTTACGTCAGTCCTCTGCTCTGGGTGGCGCTAAAATGGGGGCACAGAATGCAGGAGCCAGCCTCCCTATGGACTACTCAGCCAACGCCAATGTGTTTTTCAGCCACACCTTCGATCAGTGATCGGGAAGAAACAGACCCGAGATGAGAGTTGCCACTACAGTTTTATGTTTATCTGAAATGAGAACTTCCTGTTTTTAAACTGACAGAGAAATGTTTCCAGACTTTCCTCTTGGTGGTGCTGTTTCTTAAACACCCATATCTTATCAATCAACTTATTATATGTATCTATAATATAAATAATCTCCCCCAAATTTTGAAGGCTTCCTATTAAATGCACATATGTACCTTTTTTTATTATTAAAAAAAGGAATTTCTGAACATTTGTGATATAAATATGGTAAAGTTTTGGTAAATATGGTGGAATAATTTTGTTAATAAACATTTACAAAAGCACTTTCTTGTCATTAAAAACTTTAGTTTTGCTATAGGTAATTTGAATATAAAATCGAAATATGTAAATTTTTAGTGTAGAAAACACGTTTGTTTCTGAACGGACAGTCTTTTGGCTGAAGTAAAAAAGATTATTTACAGGGAATAGTAGAGTTGGGG
This sequence comes from Megalobrama amblycephala, assembly GCF_018812025.1. Lineage (NCBI taxonomy): Eukaryota > Metazoa > Chordata > Actinopteri > Cypriniformes > Xenocyprididae > Megalobrama > Megalobrama amblycephala. The sequence continues at coordinate 50,374,761 of NC_063046.1, forward strand.
GGCTTCGACTTGGACTCGAGTGAAATTATGAACTTGGGTGGACTTGTACTCAAACTTGACAACGACTAAAATTTTGGACTTTGGATTTTTCAGTGTTAACATGAAAAGTAAAAGAAACAAGTAACAACATAAATTAAAATAAGACATAAATAAATGTCTCCCACTCAAACTCAATTGGTTAATGACTCCTCTGCTGATAGCAAAAATCATAGCTCAACCAAAATAGTTTTGTTCAGGAGCTTTACCTCTAAACGTGACTACACACAGCTGCTGGTGTACCTGATATTCAAATAATCTTTAGGCCACAAAGATGTGATGTAAATGTAATGAACTTGATTATTGGTGCAGGCTAATGACTGTCAGCAAGCATCAATGTTCCTAATCCCAAACATCCCCTCCTCTTCCTTTTCACCACATCCTGTTGGTGACCATACAAACAGATGTAAAAGACCTGCCACTGTTTGTCCTCGTTACAGGATGTACTGACAGTAAGATTGTGTTGATTGTCATGAGACTTATTTAGAGATGTATTTTAGGCAAGTTGGTCCCTCTACGAACTTGAGCAATGAACAGTGATAACCGGATCAAAAGATCCATGATTAATGCATCAGTTAACATTCAGCATTCACGAGTAAGCTATAAAAATGAACAAGCAATGCTGTAACTTTCAAAAACATTAAAAATCGTTTTGCATACTTTTGAATGTTAGTTTATCAACAGCAAATGTTCGAGGTTGATAAACTGGGTTTAGACATGATATATACAGAGTAATAAATGTTTGTCTGTGGTAATTCAGTGATAACCACAGTAAGAGCACATAGACAGTATAGAATTCAAATTGAGAAGCTGTCAAGCACAGATTGCGTTCATAATCTTCACACTGTCTGGAGAATCACGGTCTGTTCTCCCACAGTGGTACTTCTTTTGCCTTCATTCTGCTGATGTCCATCTATATCGTCTTCACTGCACATACTGAGATCCCCCGTCAAGTTTGCAGACATCCATGTTGCACAATTACACTGTGGCTGAAGATGATTGGCGTCAAGTGTACATGGCCAATAAAATGTAACCCCTTATCTGAACAGTGTGTACATAATCAATAGTGTGCAAGTGATCTCACGGTTTGGGACCTTGTTTGTCTGAAAGAATGAAAACTATTGTTCACAATTTTTAATTCATCATTGAATCAACTTTTTAGAATTTGATTACAAATTATTACAATAAATTGAGAGTTTTGAGACTGAATGGAATATTATATCAGTATAAGGAACACATGTGATCGGAGTATGTAGTGATGAGCTGTTACTGGGCCTGATCTGTGATATTTGAGAACAGCTACTCTTTATCAAATTTACCTTGAAGGGTTAGTTCACCTAAAAATGAAAATTCTGTCATTAATTACTCACCCTCATGTCGTTCCTCACCCGTAAGACCTTCGATCATCTTCAGAACACAAATTAAGGTATTTTTGATAAAAATCTGATGGCTCAGTGAGGCCTGCATTGACAGCAAGATAATTAACACTTTCAGATGCCCAGAAAGTTACTATATATTTAAAACAGATAATGTGACTACAGTGGTTCAACCTTAATGTTATGAAGCGACGAGAATACTTTTTGTGCGGCAAAAAAATAAATAAATAAATAAAATAACGACTTTATTCAATAATATCTAGTGATGGGTGATTTATAATCTTTTATTTAACAAGGAAATAAAACTCTCAATTGATTTCAAAACACTGCTTCATGAAGCTTCGAAGCTTTACGAATCTTTTGTTTAAAATCAGTGGTTTGGAGCATGTATCAAACTGCCAAAGTCATGTGATTTCAAAAACAAGGCTTTGTTATATCATAAGGGTTTCGAAATTTCAATGGTTCACCACTTGGGGGCATGACTTTAGCAGTTTGATACACGCTCTGAACCACTGATTCGAAACAAAAGATTCGTAAAGCTTCGAAGCTTCATAACATTAAGGTTGAACCACTGTAGTCACATGAACGGTTTTAAATATATAGTAACTTTCTGGGCATCTGAAAGTGTTAATTATCTTACTGTCAATGCAGGCCTCACTGAGCCATCAGATTTTATCAAAAATATCTTAATTTGTGTTCTGAAGATGAACGAAGGTCTTACGGGTGTGGAACGACATGAGGGTGAGTAATTAATGACTGAATTTTCATTTTAGGGTGAACTAACCCTTTAAATTTCATTATGAATTTACCATTCTAAAGAAAATCAGGACAGTTTTGCTGATGAGAAACCAGACGTTTCCAAGCAATCCCCTGGAAATTAATAAATGGATGATGTTACGTGATTTCTGAAGAGTCTCAAATAGATCAGTTCCCAACTTCCCATACACATGCATATGTTAATCGATTCACATCGATTATGTTAAATGGATAGTATTTAATGGTAATGCAACATTAAATGTGAGAATTAATACCAAGTTTCAGTACACATTTTACTGAAAGATTTAAGATACAGATTTAAAGCACAAGAAATGGTCCAATTGGGTACGAACCTTTCTTCTTTATTTGCCTTTTTCTTCCATTTTTTAAATGAAATTCAGTCCTGCGTGTAACAATTTCAATTCAAAATCAAAAGTTGAATTCATGTGAATTCCCCAACATCCTTTCCTCAGCATCCAACCCAAACCAAGGGGCTCCGCCCACCAGACACACCCCCAGCATTTATGGCCACACCCCTTAAAATCAGGAACGTGAACAGATGCATCAACTTCCCACTACAAAAGATCAATAACAAAAAAAGAAAAAAAAAGAAAAGAAAACAACCGGGAGGGAAAGTAAAGACCTGATCAGGCACAAACTGTGAAACAATGACAAGAACAGCCCTTTCGGCAAGGGTAGAAGAACATAAAACAGCCTGGTAATGAGTATGATATTAGCTAGTCACAGCACCTCCTAGAGGTTGTGTTTCAACTTAATACCCTTGGTTTATACATAACAGAAATATAAAGCTTATAGACAATCACCCCCTACTTCCCTCCCTCCCACCCCCCAAAAAAATCTGTATTCCTGCCCCTTCGAAAACTGTGTAGAAGAGTGCGTTTATGTGACCATCCTAAAACATGGGCACAACAGTCTCTGAGTATATGATCAGATGTTTGTATGAGTGAGGAGGAACGATGATCACTAGTATTTCACCCCTGGCACAAACTCCTTGGCTTCAGGGTTTAAGATGCTCTTTCGCTGGGGACAAAGAAAAGAGAAATCAATTACAAGATATCCGAGTGACATTACAAATTAGTGCTTTATTTTAAAATATTATTTACGGTGTAATATAAAAGAAAACAAATGTCCATACAATGAAAGTCAATGGTTTCCAATATTGTTTTGGACTCAAAGCAAAACAACAAGCAGTGCCTGACCACTTTTTCGGCTTGGTATCAGAAGCATTTTCCCATAGGGATTTAAAAAAAAAAAAAAAGTTATAACCACTGATAGAATCATCAGTAATGTAGTTTTTCCACCTGGAATTCCACTGTTAAATATAATCATTTAAAAAAATAAGATGGCCTTAACAAAAGCATTTACCATCAATTACAGCAACCTTGTCGCTTACAGTAGGTTTATAACTTATTGTTTAAAATCAGTTGATCAAATGAATGGCTTTTTTTACTTCAGTAACTCAATTGATGCACTCTATGACTTGGTTGTAATATTGTATACAATATTACAACTTCAAAATATCTTCTTTTGCGTTTCACAGAACAAAGTCGTACAGGTTTGGAACGACATGAGGGTGAGTAAATGATCATTTTAATTTTGGGTGTACAACACTCCTAAGATTATTTTACCATTTTATACACTAGACATCTATGAGGACTTAAAGCTTACCAAGATTTCCTCTGCATTGCCGTCGCTGACAGAAAGTCCGTTGAGCTGTTGCTGAATCTGTCCGACTGATGGGAGATCTCTCTCAGGAATGAACCAATCCTGATCCTCCTCATCCAACATCTCTTGGAAACAGCGCTCCAAAAACTCTTGCTCAAGCAATTCCTCCTCCACCTGAGATATAAACAAATTGACAAGATAAGATAAAAGTTCACTTCCAAGCCGATTTAAAATAATAATAATCGTGTAAAGCTTTACAATTTAGTGTTTCAAGAGCCACAGAACTCTATCCAAAAATGGTCCTAAAACATAAAACTATGACCTGAACTATGCTGAACGCTAACACACACCTCAGACACATCAGATCAACTGCTGAGTTTGTGTTTTTAATGGGCTGTGTGTGGGTGTATGAACAGACCTGCCGATTGTATTCCTCCTCGTTCTCCATCCACATGTACTCTGCAAAGGGGTTGGACTCATTCTCTGCATGCCCATTGGCTACTGGGTCCTTTCCCTCACTTCCTGAAACCCCGCTGCCTGGCATCTTTGCTACGTCAGGCCCGTTCATTTCTGTTGGCTCTGAAAAAGATAAAAGTAAATATTATGGATGCACCAACACTGATTTTCGTAGCAATAACATTATAAAGAACATATATATATAATACTTTGTTTTGTCAACCAATATGAGCAGCTATTTTAAATGTATACTTCTTTCTTTGTTTCAAGAAAAGCAAACATGGAATTTAACTTTCCAAAATCTGGCATACAAAGAAAGCAAACTGTTTGAACTGACTAAGAATACGACTGACCTTATTAGCGCACACAAACAGAGAGACGTAGTGGACGACACCGATATATCATGCATTTCAAATACAAATTCAGTACACACACAAACACACACAGGTTTGGGTTCAGTAAGATATTTTTCAAAGTATCTTATGCTCAACAAGGCTGCATTTATTTGATCAAAATTACAGTAAAAACAGTAATATTGTAAAAAAAAAAAAAAAAAAAAAAAAAGTACTTTTCAGTATCGAAAATATTTTTTTTGTAGTAATGTATAAGTCTTTAACTGTCACTTTTGATCCTTTTAATCAGTCCTTCCTGAATAAAAAGTAAATCCATCTAAATGTTTGAATGGCAAATCTAAAAATAAGGAATTAGAGAAATATTCTACAATAATTTGTTAAATTAAAATTAGGAGTCGACCCACTAATCGCGACTGAAAGGAGTCATGACTGCTGAAAGGAGGCATGAGGCGAGGATCTGTTTATATAGTATAATGCTAGTGACAATAGCATAAGGCTTGTCTTAATACTTAACCACACCTACTTATTGAGTACATGGACAAGATCACATTCTATAATGATGCAGTATGTAACATGGCTGAACATATGAGGGGCCGTTTACAATCACTAGTGAAACAAAAAACATTGATCAACTTCAGTGATAATCATTCATGGAGAAGACTCTTCAATAATTATGGCCTATACAGCCCCTCATCTGAACACTCAACCTGTTTGTATGTTATAGATGATCATAAACTAAATTACACAAAATTAATAAACAGCACACACTAATAAAGTACATTCTCAGATAAAACCTGATAGTTTCATTTGGTTGGGTTTCTTTTTTTCAGATTTTTTATTTTTTTTTTTGGCTATGCATTCTTGCATACTACTTAAGTTTAAGAACTTCTAACATAGTTTAATTCTTAAACACTGTAGAAGGCATAGAAAAAAAACAAAAATCTGCACAAACAGAAACACATAAGCAACTCAAAACATGCAGGTTTCCTCCCAGCTACAAACATCAACAGTAATGCCTGCTGTAAACACTAGAGGGAACAATGAACCTGATACATAATAAAAGGACTGAACAATCTCCACACCTTAATTTCACACAGTATTCAAAAGGTGTGGTTACTGTATGTTTTAATCAATACACTGTCTAACCCAGAGGCCTGTTGCATAAATCTAGCTGAACAAACTTTCTGAGTTTCAGAGTAGGTTTAGAGTTGACAAAACCACACAAATCCAGCCTGGTTTAGATCAAGTTCAGTGGGCTCACAACGCTGGTACAAATGTTCTGTCAACTCAGGTTTGATCCAGAGTTTGTGATTATACCTAAATGTGTGACACGTGCAGTGAACTGCCAGTTCAGTTTGATTCACATTCTCGTGAGAGAGCCGCACAATTGACTTCTCTGCTGAAGATGAAGAAATCCTTGTGAAGAAAAATAAATAAATAAATAAAAAATTATATAATAATAATAATAATAATAATAATAATATAATATAATATATATATATATATATATATATTCACATTTATATGCATTTGCAATGCAAGAATAACCTGCTGCTGCAGTGAAAGTTTGATAAGGCAGCTGAATGAAAATATCTGACTATAACTCAATTTAAATAATTTATATAGGTTCAAACAGCTCAAATGTAAACAGTCATTAAAAGCTTTATATGTATTTATATGAATTTAAATGCAAAGTTTAATAGTCAATTTATATAATAATTATTTGACCATATGAATTATAAATGACTGTAATTCATATAATAGAAACCTAATAAATTATTAGATACATTTTGTCTCTAATTTTTCTTCACTATAAATTTGGAGTGAGAGATACAGGGGGAGTGGCTTTATTGCATCAGATACAGTGCTCAGCATAAATGAGTACACCCCCTTTGAAAAGTAACATTTTAAACAATGGGTTTTAACACCCTTTCATAGTCAACTGTCTGCTGGACACCTGTGTAATGAATAATTAGACTCACCTGTGGTTGAATTCTTGTTAAATTTGTAGTCTAACATTTAGCTTTGCTCCAGAGACTTTCAGTGGGGTGTACTCATTTTTGCATCACCCTAATTTGAGTAAAATTGAAAATGTATTAATTTATTAAAAGTTATATTATTAACCTTACTTTCATGTTAGAAGTTAAACAGATGTTACATAAAACTTTTTGGAACAACATTTTGGAAATTGTTTTTGTTCATTGAGATTTTGTTTAAAATGTTACTTTTCAAAGGGGGTGTCTCATTTACACTGATCACTGTATATCACTTTGCTCACAGCTGATTATTCCAGTTTTAGTTTGTGATCTCTAACCCAGAATAAAACCTGCTCCGGAGCAGGTTGGCCATGTAGCGCAAGTAGTCCAAACCTCTCTGTAGATTTTTAAACTATATTTAACATAAATTATTTATACAGCATTATTTTCAGCTTTATATTTGGCATATAGTACAGTCATCTGTAAATATTTTTTTTCATTGATTTTCTCAAAAGGACAACATACAGAGGCCCTAAAATAAAAATAAAAAAAAAAAAAAAACATACAGACTTTGCATGCACACAAGAAACATTTCCATGCCCTCGAGAAACTATTAACATGCATACTGGAATTTTTTGTGTGCATGTGCATTACAATTTCTAGTTTTATATACTATAACCTATTTCCTTTGTGAGTTACTGCCAACTTACTATGAAGAAAATGAGAGCATGGATGCACATGAATTAACAGAGATCTGTTTGCTTTAGGTAAGTACCTCTAATATCAAGGCCTAATGTCCAATTTAATGTATCCTCTGTGGCGGCGGAAAAACCATGACACTAATGGGCTGATGGCACAATACAGCTGTGTGTATTGTCCTGTTTGCCAAGTTCAAGGGTCTATAAAAAAAATAAAATAAAAAAAGTGTTCAAAAGTTTCTTTTGTTAGGGCACTACGCCATATTTCAAGGCCTTAGGTCTGCTTTAACACATACTCTTTGGCGGCCAAGAAACCACACCGCAAAATGGGCTGATGATGGCACAATAGGTGGCTCAGTGTGCATTGTCCTATATGCCAAGCTAAACTCTGCAGGACAGGGGAGGACGGGGGAGTAACCCGTTACAGCACACTGAGAAAAAGCAGGCTGGAAAAAAAAGATGTCACCTGCTTACACACACCAACTGAAACCTGAAGCAGCGTTTTAATATATTAATAAAAAATAAAAAGCCACGATTGTTTAACATTTCTTTCTTGACATATCATTTGATCAAACTTAAGAGACAATTTTACACAAAATGTAATTAAAACTGCAAAATTAGCTTTTGTTATTTCAAATAAGTAAATGCATCTTGCTGAATTAGACATGTGACTAATGTGTAGTGAGGTGTAGAATACTGTTGTTGATTTATTGTGACATTAATTCCTAGATTTAAAAATAGGCATTAGCCAACATGCAGCCAACATACAGTACTGTGCAGCATGGCTGTAGCCAGCTATGAGGTCACCCCGGTCCAGACCTCTGTATTTTTCCGAGGTGGTGCATAAGAAACGATGTGAAATAATTGCCTAATATAGTATTGACTCTTCTTGGGTGCTGCAAAGATAATGCACAACACCAAGATAATAACTGAACTTCTCATTTGAGCCGTTTTAGCGGTGAGGTCTGTTACCGCAAGTAAATGTCAAAATATTTCAGATGACCAATTAACCTGTTAACTGTCACCCCCACTTTTTTTTTTAGACAAGAAAATGCACTATCCAAACTTAAATGGTTGTAATTCAAGAATACTTTGGAGTATAGACATAAGGCTGGTCTTGTTTTAAAGATGAAATTTGGCAGATTATTGTAGAAGTGAAATAACGTATGTAAGTGAAACAGAAAAAAAGTTATAGCAAAAACAAGTTTTACTCTAAAACTGCAAGGAAATCAAAGCCAAAAATCTGAACAAGTTGCGTTCCAAAATTTCAGGTTGATATCTCAAAAAATGAGCTTTCAGTAAAATTTTGTTTGGGCGCAGTACCACACTTTTTCACTAGATGACAACCAAGCTCCATTACTGACCATATAAAGGCCCCTCCATTTCCATATATGGTTTGAGTGATCTGAACCATATATTTCCATTATTTTCATACAATTTATGAAGTAGACATCCTATATAGAAGTAGTATGGGAAGTTTGGCAGAATTTGATATGAATTCAGCCTCTAATAAACATAAAAACAACATGTATGTGGGTTATAGATCGCCGCCACAATCATAAATGTATTTTTTTTCTAGTAAAAACATTTTCAGACCTTTTTCAATCAAAAATTTGAATGGATGTTATCTTTTGAACTCTTGGCATGAAAACAAACATGTTTCATCCAATCTTTGATGATTTTTCATCTATTTCAAAATAAAGGTCTGAACATGCCTTGAGTATGAAAATATGCTTGTTGCAAATTGATAAATTACTGCTCCTCTGTAATTTATTTTGAAAATCAGTCACCAAATATGTAAACTAGAGATTCTAAGCTTTAAAATGATATATAGTTTGTCAAGATTAGTTTAGGTTTAGTTTAGAATATTACTGTTTTAAATATGTAATGGCTGTGGGCCCACCGGTGGGCCAGTGACAGTTAACAGGTTAAATCAAAGTAGGCGGGCTTTATGTTCACAGAAGTTGCTCAGCACGACACGGTCATAAAGTGCGAGATCAGATGCAAGTAGCTAAACTAAACTAAACATTAATTTCACCATTTTTAATTGAAAATAGGCTAGTCCTATATCGACGTGATTCATGTAATTCGTAACTATCAATGTGAGGGGACAAGAAACATCAACGAAGCCTTTTCATCATATTAGGCATAAGATTAATATTGAATGTGTACATACTGTGAAAGAATTTATTAAGCTTAGTTACTTAGCTTTCCTGGTAGCCTTTAGTAAATTAACTTGTAAGAAAATGATTCATAAAACATAAATATCAGCTGACCATATGTTTACTTCACTGACAGAAGAAAATGAAAAGACTATCAGTCAAAGCTCTGCTTTAGGAGGGGAAGAAAAAGGGCAAGATAAGGAGACAGAGAGAAATGGGCAGGTATTGACATATTATACTGCCCACTGACATGGTTTTTAAGCTACTGTTAGCCAATTTTGTCACCTACAAACATCTTAAAATGCACATCAGAGAAATACAAGCTTTCTTGGGGAAGAAACCCCCCTAACTAGCACAAATTTGGGACCTCGTAATTATAAAACCCTGGCTACGGCCCTGCTGTGCAGTATTTAGTTTGTAGTAAGGTAGCAGAATTTTCATTTGCTACAAACACAGACTAACAGAGCATCTGTGGCTGTCTGTCTAATGTGTGTCAAGTTGGTGTATGAGAGATCAGAGACTTAAGGCTTAATAATAGCAGTGACATCACTGGAGGAAATAAGCTCATCTGTGAGTGATGACATGAGAGGATGAGCTACTGAGAAGACTGGGGGCTTTAAACACACACCTGACAGGTGATAGATGGCAAACAGAGACACACACCTTGAACAAGCTAACAGAGCACGACTTCACTGATATAAGGGTTCTGACAAAACATTCATCTGCAATGCTAAGCATTATAATACACATTTTGGGTTACGCCAACATTTTTCAGCCTCAATCACTGATTACAAGTCAAACAAACAGAATATTATACTACCGTCTGCCACCTCTCCAATAGCTGGTTTCAGACAGACATGTCTACACTAGTTGGCAGAGCTGGTGATCATGGCTGTAGTGATTATTTTGTAATAAAACACATGCATTGCTCCAGGGCAATACAAATCAATGCTGCAATCTCTGATGTTTGACCATACAAGGAAACATGTTTGTACAAACAAGCCGTTTCAATGCATTACACACACGTTAGGGATGGAAATCTAGGCCCAATATTAGGCCACATGACACAATACAATTGCGATTTTAAAAATTTTTGCAATATGCTGAGTATTGCAATAACATATATTGCAATATATTGGCGTCTATGTATTGATACAATAACCCCACTCAAAATATCACAATACTATGCTGTATCGATTTTTTTCCTTTACTCCTAAAACATATTATACGGTTAATAAAATAAATATGAGCGCAAGTGATAAGTCTGAGGTAGGTACAGGCTCCAGGACATGAATAAAGCCTATATGAAATATTTACGAAGAGGAAAATGATTGACACTGAATCAATACTTCAGCTAAACAATGACACCATTTTCTTTTTGTAGAGCTGCTTTAGAGGCAGAATTGAACTCTGTTTGCATCATTGAATCGTTATTTTCTTGTTGATCACTGTAAAGCTGCTTTGAAACAATCTGTATTCTGTACTGACTTGACAACGACTCAAAATTGTTTATTTAGCTAAAACTTGTTTTTTTTTTCCCTAAAAACAAATATCACTTTAATTTCCCAAAGCTTGGATTAACCCCACAGTTTGTGATGATACAAAATTATAGTTCAATCTAAATTACTTATTTTACCTAATATGTGTGTACTGTATCTTATGCATCATAAAACTCTATTGGAATAGACTGCAAGTGAAGTTAGTCTTGTGGAGTATATTATACAGAGTTGCCTATGTACAGCACTCAAAATCAGTCAATTATAAGGTCAATCTGTGTTAGGATGCTACGTTGTGGAAACAAACCGTTACTCCAAAAGTACCTTTACAAACCCCTAATGACTAAGCCAGCAGTGACAGTGGCCACATTCACAAAACAGCAAAATATGGTTGTCAGCCCAGTATTTGAATCTTTAAAGGATTAGTTCACCCAAAAATGAAATTTCTGTCATTAATTACTCACCCTCATGTCGTTCCAAGACCTTTGTTCAACTTCGGAATCTCAAAATTAAGATATTTTTGATGAAATCCGAGGGGTTTCTGATCCCCAATAGTAAGCAACATAATTGCCGGCATTCAGATGTAGAACCTGGAAGTGCTGCACTGTGTTTACAACATAAACAGTGTAGGAGAATGACAGGGAAGAGAAGAAATTGTTGAATAAAGTTGTTATTTTTGTTTTGTTTTTGTGCACAAAAAGTATTCTCATCATTTCAAAACATTAAGGTTGAACCACTGTAGTCACATGGACTATTTTAACAAATAGTTTACCTTTCTGGACCTTGAAGGTGGTAATAACATTGTTTTCTATGGGGGGGGGGGATCAGAAACCTCTCAGATTTCATTAAAAAAAAAAAAAAAAAAAAATCTCTTCATTTGTGTTCCAAAGATGAAAGAAGATCTTACAGGTTTGGAACGACATGAGGGTGAGTAATTAATGAAATGACAGAATTTTCATTTTTGAGCGAACTAACCCTTTAATACGGTTGCATTCACAAAGCTTGGTTATTTACTGAACTGAAAACTGCATTTTACAACTGAACTCACAGCCGTACATTTTCAGGACTCACAACTGCATTTTATGCAAACACTGTGTTGTGTGAACTGAACCGTTCTGGACAACTATGTCATGTAATGCAGCACAAGAAAGACACTCTGCACTGCACATGCGTTTCCCTACAGAGTGTAGCAAGTTTTTATATATTATGTGTGTTATATTTTGATATGTTTATAGTTTTTTTTTAAAATATTTTTATGTATGATTTTGGAGCCACATATATGAGCTGTGTTCCATTTGAAGGTTTTAGATCCAATCACGGTCTTCCTCTGAAGTTGCTCCCGTTAGTTTTGTGGTCTGAGTGCGACTCAAATGCTCCGTATTGCACTCGAGTATAAAAGCTGTTATCGGTTAATGAAGATTTGATGGATGAACTCGCGCCTCAGCTGGACTCTTGTCATGTCAAATGTAATTAGACTTTTCAGTTTTATGGACGTCACCATGTTTGATTTTACTTTAGTCACTTTCACTATAGTTTACAGGTGATTGTCACAAATATAATGAGCTTAACTCTGGTTACTCGTTCATACAGACAGCACAGGACCAGCTATTGTAAGCAACTGTGTGAACAGCATGTTTTGAGATTCACACTTGTAAGTAAATGCAGTTTTCAATCCCAAACAGTGACAGTGTAAACATAGCCAGTGACAAGGAAAAAAAACTCCCTAATGTATACTGTAGGTAGCATCTTCCTCACAGAGCTACAAATATTAATGAACACATAGATGTTAATTAGGCCAGCAGAGAGAGCGTTTATAATATTGACAAACTAGACTCTTTTTTCTTAACGCTCAGCATCACTCCCAAAACTGTGCTACAATGCTTATGTTATGTTTTCACTCTCTTTTGAATCGGTCTGCCCTCATTTTAAAATATAGGACAAGGCCAAATCATCAAACATCTACATATCATAGTCCATTATCATAAACATGAGTTCACTAAAACTAGTCTACAACAACACCTTATTATAGTCTGTTTTATGGCTTTTTATGGTTTCAATGCAATACAATATACAGCTATATTAGGTCAACAAAATAACACCTTGGTCGAGTTTAGAGAGTAGCGTAAATGTTTATCAGCTCACTTGTCAAATCATCCATTAAATACTGAGTCACAGATTCAGGATTTCTCTTTCACACCTACAAGACAAGTAGCTCAGGACAACTGGGTGTAAGAAGCTAATAATGGCAGTGGTTATACAAGTTATATATTTTTCAAACACATAATGATGTGTAGCATGACTGCAAAAAACCTGGAGCTTATGCAACAACACGCCACAGCATGTTTAGTGTCAGAAATGTCAAAACAATAGCCTGCACACACAGATAACCTTTCCTTCTTTAACACAAACTAGACAAGCACTATGATACTGGGCGAATAAATAAAACATAGTAAACAAACTCATTAAATCTTTGGCAAAAAAAACACGTCCAAACTAATAATGAGCTAAAACACGAACGCACCGAAACACGACCCAACCACACAGACCGATTTATCCGTTACACCGCTTCCTGCACGAGCTTTGTAAACACTCAAAAGCCAATTATGTAATCCACTTTTACAGTATTGAAGCGGAATAACTTATTTAGATGACAAAAAAATAGCTCTCAGCAACGGGAATATACCTCCATGGCACTTCTGAATAGGATAAGGCTCAAACTGACATAAAGGTCGTGTTGAGAAATGCCGTGACAGCCCAAGCGGGCCTCGACACCCCCTGAAATGACATGAGACTTATCTGTTCAACTAGAAAAACTTCATACACAAATACGGGTTTCAAATAACGCAATGTGAAACGCGTACGAGTAACGCACTCCCAACTGACGCACAATCAAACAAGAGTCTGTTTGCACGGCCATATTTGCTGTCGGAACCGCTTTTTACACATTAAGACAGTGTCCAGTCCGGTCAATGACAGACACAGACAGACGCAGTGAAGTCAGGTCGAGACGTGCAAATACACACACCGACAGTGCAAGCTACAGAAAGCTACGAAAACCGTGCAGATATCATACCTGGCATCGCTGGCGCTTGTAATGTCCGTCAGATCTCTTGGAGAGCTTGAGTTAACACTGTGCGGAACGATTAATCCTTAATTTGCAAGGTAGTTGAGCTGAGATGAGATGGCTGACTGCCATTAGAGAAACACAACACATTACGAGCAAGATGGTCATGTGGTTCCTGCTTAAACAAACACGCATCCACCCACCTCCCTCTGTGTTTGTGTCTCCCTCAAACACAAAAACATAAATAAAAATGCTGTTATTCCTGATAGTTTGCCATATTTATGCGCTAATGTTATCTGGAACACAGCTATTAAGTTCAAGAATGCATGTTATTATTAAATAAACACCGTTGACTTTGTGATTAAATTTACAAAGTGAACTTTTTCTGTAAAGCTGCTATGTGTGAAACGCGTTATATAAATAACATTCATTGTACTTGATAAAGTAAAATAGTAGGAAATGCAGTAAAATAGTAATGCATGAGCATGCTAAAGTAATGATAGTAAGCAAGAATCATTTAAGCGAATCGGTTCTTTCGAGTGGTTTATTTCAAAGAACTAGTTAAAACAAAACAGTTCAGTTATTTTTGTACTGTACGTCGTTACGTGATTACGTCAAAACGTGGCTTCTGACATGATAGCGTGAGATATAATAGGTTATATTTTTCTTGTTTTGTTTTTGCAGCCAAAATATATAATCTCACTTACGGTTACAATAGTGAGACTAATATTCACTGAATGTTTTGCACGTTTTAATATAATTATCATTTATTAGACCAACTACTGTGTTGATTAAACTGTCATATTAAATCGAGTTGTCGCTCAATAAGAATCACGAACGAATCGTTTTGTGAACATATGGTTCATTGAAAAGATTTGACTCGAAAGAAAGATTCATTCACTTCGAAAACATGCGTGTCCTCTCCCTGTTTCTCTCACAAACACAAAAAACACGCATATGAAACACTTTTCATTTTATCTAACTGAGCGTTTGATCATGTTTTAAGAAATAGGCTATGAAGCCTATAGGCACGAATGTTTTCTGGAATAGTTTTAAAAAAAACGGCATATCATTGTTTAAAAATAAAGAACTGTTTGAAACGAGTTGGTGGAGGAAAACAAAATGCTTTCATGCAAAAAAAAAAAAAAAAAAAATAGCCTACATTTTTTTTTTTTTTTTTTGGTTTTCCCAAAATGTCAATATGCTTAACAAGGAAGAGATGGAATTCCCCAATGTCAGTAGTCACATTATAGCCCATGTTCCATTCAAATTCCATTAAAAACTGAGTAATGTAACACAAAAAGAGTTATTACATGGTTCATTCTGCCCATATCTGATTATGTAATGTTTAAAATAACTGTTGTTTGCTACTTACTTTTAGTAATTTCCTCCGATGCCCGATAACTACATCAAACACACAGACCAGAGGAAATATTTCTGTAGACAGAAAGGTGGTCAGGACGCGGGCCAGTCTCGGATATTGACTTGTGAAAATGAGAGGACACTGGAAAAGTGCTGACAGAGGAACCGTGTCGCTTTGTCTTGATGTTTCCTATGTGCTGCGTAAATCACTAAATGTGCTAGTCACGTGACCACAGCTGATCACACTCACATTTCAGTTAATTGAAGATGTTTTGTATTTTGCTGCATTTTATAACGTTGCGTTTTATAAGTAACGTTGTTTGCGAATTGCAACGACATGCAGCGGACTTTCTGTAACCATCAACAATGATCAGGCTCCAATTTATCATCAGTAGCCTAAGATCATTTTACTGGCTGACCAGTGGAATTTATTTATTAAGTTGATCTAACGACATATTTCTTTCGTAAAGTGTTCATATTCTCGGTAGCATTTGTTATGAGTGTTTATCGTTGTCTGGTGTGTGTGGTAGGGTCTTTTTTATGTTTCTGTAGGCCTAATGGTTGAGTTGAGGGTTAGGGATTTAGGCCTATAAAGTCTGTATAAAAATCATTATGAAAAATCCTCATAAAATACACAAATCCAGCGAGTGTGTGTAAAATGTAGGCATACAACATGACCAAAATTTCGTAGTTTAAGTATACAAGTTTCTTAAGATGTCCAGCAGGTGGCGTAATAAAGCTGTTTACAATTATACTTCATAATCGTTTTACACAACAGTATAAAGATCCCTGCTGTTTGCTGGTCTAAGATGGTTTAAACATTTCTCACAGTCTGGTTAAACTATTATTTGCCTGATTTAGCTTCCTGACCAGCATGTCTCCCAGCCTGACTTGCTGAAAAGTGCCCTAACTCATATCTTAGGCTTGTTTAAGATGTTTTTTTTCTTCTAACATAAAATATTAGTTTTAACAAATCTTTTTTATTTCCAGATATTTAAAAATGCTTAATTCTAGTGAAAGGTCACCTTTCCAGAGAGACAAATGCGTATGCCTCAGCAATACTAGTAAGTTTACATGACAACAATGTAGGGTTAAAGACACACCCTAATGTGCTTCTCACCACTTCCATAGTGTCTGATTGCAGAAAAAAAAAAAAAAAAAAAAATATATATATATATATATATATATATATATATATATATATATATATATATATATATATATATATATATATATATATATATATGTGTGTTTTTGTTGAACATTGATGGAGCAACATATTTTGTGTGAAAATAAATCATAAATCATGGTTTGTTTGTTTAAAAATCTTATAAATGTATGAGGTGGCAAAGTGGGCCAAAAGGCACAAAGTATTGATACAAATACTTTAGCTAAAATAATATGTTTTTAATAATGTCTAAGTTAATACTTGTTCAAAACAATCACTTTGGCAAAGTTTGAACTATTTTCGGTTTATTTTGATAAATAAAATTATTCATTTTTGTTCAGTAAATATACTGTCATTAAAATATGTTCATTTTAAAAATACAGGAACAAAATTATTTAAAAAAAAAAAAGTAAATATTCTGAAAGCATTGAATGAGGTCCCATAATAATTTAATATAGCTTTACAGTAGTAACAAATAAATATGACGTTTTATTATATAATATAATTAAAGGGATAGTTCACCCAAAAATGAAAATTCTGTCATTAATTACTCATCCTCATTTTGTCGCTTTCGTTCATCTTCGGTCTGGGAGGTTTCTGTCCTTCCATTGACAGTCTATGCAACTACCACTCTGATGTTTCAAAAAGCTCATCAAGAGATTGTAAAACTAATCCATATGAATTTAGCGATTTAGTCCAAATTTTCTGAAAAGACAGTTTCTGAAGAGAAAGTTTAAATTTAGGCTTAAATTTATCGATTCTCATTTGCTACATAAATCTACAACTTTTTTTTTTTTTTTAAACATTAAATATCACTTTAGCACAGAATAAACTTTGCATTGCTGTCCACGTCTGTGTCAAGGACCAGCCAAATGTTCATGTGCATCATCAAAAGCGGTTGTTATGAAAAGTGCTGAGCTGAATTTTTGTGCCATCTAGTGGTTTCAAAGAAAAGCCAAATGCGCCTTTTTCCCCAGTGCACCTTTAGGTCTGTTGTACCCTACTAAAAACGGAAAAAGTTTTTCCTTTGCGTTTTTCACATACAGGTGACAAAGTTGTCAAAATGATCTCTATTCACACGTATCCGCGAAAATGACTAAAAACGCTGATTATGCATGCCAGGCGATGTCACTTTGTAAAGAAACACTATGCGCCTATAGACTGAGTACATAATGCGCATGCACGTGGCGACACAGTTTTCGCAAATGCACGTTTTTGTAATTTACACTGACTCACTTTGAAACCCTTCTTCAAAAGTTTGCGATTGCTGGCCCCCAAAACGCCGTTGTTGTGTAAATGAACACACATAAAAAGTTTTCTGTTTTAAGTTGAAAATGCAGTCATGTAAATAACTCCTCATGATGGATGAGCAGTCCTTACTGGACTCTGTTACACATCTAGTACAATTGCATTTTATGTTGGGTTTGGTTTAGTTTGTATTAGAAGTGGGGCTTGGTGACAACTTAAACATAATTTGATTATGACACAATTATCTTCAACATCTCCAGTGAGTTTTCACTATTACATCAGCACTGACATTGTTTAGCCTGCTTGAACCATTAAACATCTCTGGATCCTGTTGTATGTGTCATTTGTTTCTGCCTACAATTAAAGGCAGGGTAGGTAAGAAATTTTGTTCCAAATTTGTTTAAACTTTCTATATATATACATGCATAATTAAAATGTAAGAACTCTGATAAAAAGAGTATAAAAATCGAGTGACTCTAGACCGTTTAATCTGTATTAAACACAGCTCATTATTTCCATCCGGGACGAAACATAGGATTGGCTTAGGCGGCTGTCACTCTCTCGCAACCATGGCAACCACCCTTTTGCCACACATGACCTGCCCACTTGCGCGCGCACGTTTGATTTGGGGAATCCAAGAGGCATGGATCCTAGGAATACCAAAACAATGGCAGAGAAACAGCAAGCTAAATTCACAGTATCGGCCTATGCAGTTAGTGAAGGCAAACCAGGCAAAAAAAGGAAGACAGTAACAGTACAAGAAAAGGCAATGAACAAAAAGTCTTTGGATAAACAAAGAAATAAAACGCGAGTTAATATCGGCGTGGCTTTCCAGCGATGGCGAGAACTGAGGGAACTCAAGGGGCTGAAAAGTGACTCCTTGATGGCTTTATTTCTGCTGGACAGGTAAATCTTTCTTTTTGTATTTTGATCATACATATTTTTTTGTTTATTTTTTCATGAAGCATGTGTCATTAGCACACGTAGCTGCGTAATATAGCTAACATAACATTACTTAGCGAGCCGTAGTAGAGACGATAAATAATGATAGCTATAGTGTTGAATTGTGCATAATTTTACCCTCTGTCTAACTCTTTTACCATGTTCACCTGTAAGTTTACCTGCACGTTTTTTTTCCGCCTTTGTTTTGTTTTTATATTCTCTACCTATGTTTACTGATGTCTTTATCTTGTATCTGTGTGTGTCGTACACACTTTGTTGTATGTGTGTGTTATTATTTTGTGTCTGCAATGCAGTTGTGAGTTGATATTTGAGTGTATGTTACTCTGTTGATCTGTAGAACAACGTATATGTTATGAATCTTACACGAAATTCATCTTCATCACAGTGTAAATGATGGTAATGGAAAAACGTGTATCATGCAACCTGTTTTTAGCTTTGCCTTATAGATAGCTCGTTAGCGAATCAAAAAATATATATTTTAAACTTTACCAATATCAATATGCTAGCTTGATAGTGAGTACTAAAATACATCTTGTTTGTTTATCTTCATAATTATAAAGTTATTTTTATTACATGTGATTCTGACATGATGTCACTACATGCACTGTGCTCCTTCCTCTCCGCTCGTCTCAGGTAAATAATGCGTCTTCCAGCTCAGTGGTCGGAGTCACACGTTCATGCGTTTTGGGGGCGTGGCTTTGGAAGGAGCCCAGAAGGGAGGGGGTGGAGTGAATGGAAATAATGAGCTGTCTTTAAAACAGTCGTGAGAGGTCTACAGACACTCGATTTTTATACTTTCTTTTTCAGAGTACTTACATTTTAATTATGTATTGATATATAAATAAAGTTTAAACAAATTTTGAAAAAAAGTTTTTTATACATTTTTTTGCCTACCCTGCCTTTAAGGGAAAAGCTTGAAATTCTCCTCTTATCGAATCATGAAGCACCACTGCTCAATGCTTATTTGTTGGAAGAAGACTACACACTGTGGTCAATTAGTGAGGTTTTTGGTTTGCATTAAGAGTCCATTACACCAGCTTCACACAAATAAACTTCTTTTGTTGTTATCTAAATCTCTCAGTCCATAAAAGAGTATGTACACCAAATGCTGCTTCTCTCAGAAACTTGATCCAATTATACTACTTCTTTCCTGACAGTATCACATTATCATTATTTATGAAAACCACCCTAACACTGGGTTCCCAAGGTCCTCGTATCTTGTTCTCATATGGGCCAAGGGTGGGTGGATTTTGATGGTGTGGCTGTACTCATCTAGTAATTCTAGCATTACAATAGAGTTAAAGTGGTGGGAGTCTCATTGAAAATAGCAATGTGTGTGACTGAGGTCAGAGGAGTGGACCCACCTTTTCCTCAAGTACAGACAACAGTCACAGGAAAGGCAAGGCTGGAAGGCATACATTCATGTGCACATAGTACACATGCATAGAATATACGCATACATGCTCATAATATGACATGTTTGGTGATAAAAAATTAATTTAGATGAGTTGCAGAACTGATAGGGATCAAATCTATCAATTGATTTAAAAGGAGAACAGGTGTAATAAGTTACAAAATGACTATTTGCCATTCTGATTGCTAAAGAAAGGCTGACGCTTATGGGCAGCCCTTCTGAAAGCGGAAGGGTGGTGTGTAAAAGAGGAAGCTTTAGGGTGTGTTTGTGATCAGAGCCAAAGCACTTCCTGGTTCAGTGTGCAGCACGAGTAGCTTAGTCGGGGGTTGTTCACTTCCTCTCAACTCACTTGGTTGCTTCCTGTCTGACCAAGAAAGCAATGTGTGGTCTGGAGTGTTTATACACAGACTGGCCAGAACATGCTGGAGTGGGTCGGCTAATAGTTGTGAATGGATATGGCATGAACTTACAGTCAAATAACAGAGAAGATGTGTCTCTGTCAGTAAACAAAGGCTAAAAAAAAATGGGTCAGAGGAAAAGTGGACTTTCTCTTTTTTGTTGGCCTTTCTAATGAACTTTGTGAGATTGACCTTGGTGGCTCAGGAAGGTAAATGCCTTTGGTATGCCTTTAAATCTAGATTAAAGATGCATCTCTTTAGCCAAGCATTCACATAATGCATCTCCTATCAGATCAATTGCACATGACTATCTTTGCTTAATGTTATGAACAGCAGCTACGCTAATTATTCTCCATTTGCTTTTCTGTTTTGTTTCCCGAGGTGACTAGAGAGTACATCAGCTTAAGTTTGGATCCAGCCTCCTAAGAAGACTTCAGATGATGCAACATCTGGATCAACATGCACATTCCCAAATTTCTATACAGGTGCTGGTCATATAATTAGAATATTGTGAAAAAGTTCATTTTTTTATTGTAAATTATTTTTAAAAATGAAACTTTCATATATTCTAGATTCCCTATGTAAAGTAAAACATTTCAAAAGTTTTTTTTTTTTTAAATTTTGATGATTAGAGCGTACAGCTCATGAAAGTCCAAAATCCAGTATCTCAAAATATTAGAATATTTCCTAAGATCAATCAAAAAATGGATTTTCAAAACAGAAAAGTTCAAGTTCTTTAAAGTATGTTCATTTGTACACTCAATACTTGGTCGGCAGCACATATTACAGCAAATGACTTTCTCTAGCACAAATTACAGCATCGTTGAAGTGTGGCATGGAAGTGATCAGCCTGTGGCACTGCTGAGGCACTATTGAGCCTTCAGATCATCTGTATATTGTTGGATTACCTGTTTCTCATCTTTCTCTTGAAAATATCCCATATATTCAGGGGTCAGGCATGTTGGCTGGCCAATAAAACACAGTAATATTATGGTCAGCAAACCACTTGGAAGTGGTTTTTGGTGCTAAAATCCTGCTGGAAAAGGAAATCAGCATCTCCATAAAGCTTGTCAGCAGATGGAAGCATAAAGTGCTCCAAAATCTCCTGGAAGATGCACTTTGCACTTGATAAAACACAATGGACCAACACCAGCAGATGTCACGGCCCCCCAAATCATTACTAACTTCAGAAACTTCCCACTAGACTTCAAGCAGCTTGGATTCTGTGCCTCTCCAGTCTTCCTTCAGACTCTGGGACCATGATTTCAACATGAAATGCAAAATTTACTTTTATCTGAAAAGAGGACTTTCGACCACTGTTCACTGTCCAGTTCTTTTTCTCCTTAGCCCAGGTAAGATGCTTCTGACGTTGTTTCTGTTTCAGAAGTGGCTTGGTAGTCCTTTTCCTGAAGATGTCTGCGTGTGGTGACTCTTGATGCGCTGACTCCGGCTTCATTTGACTCATTGTGAAGCTCTCCCAAGTGTTTGAACCGGCTTTACTTGACAGTATTCTCAAGCTTGTGGTCATCCCTGTTGCTTGTGCACCTTTGCCTACCCAATTTCTTCCTTCTAGTCAACTTTGCTTTTAATATGCTTTGATACATCACTCTGTAAACAGCCACCACATTCAGTAATGACCATCTGTGACTTACTCTCTTTGTGGAGGGTGTCAATGATTGTCTCCTGGACCATTGCCAAGTCAGCAGTCTTCCCCATTAGTGTGGTTTCAAAGAACAAGAGATACCCGGAATTTATACTGTAGGGATGGTCATTTAATGAAACTCAAATGTAAATATTCTAATATTTTGAGATACTGGATTTTGGACTTTCATGAGCTGTACGCTCTAATCATCAAATTAAAAAAAAAAAACTTTACATGTAGGGAATCTAGTATAAATAAAAGTTTCATTTTTAAAAATAATTTACAATAAAAAAAAAGAACTTTTTCACGATATTCTAATTATACGACCAGCACCTGTATATCCTAATTATTTTTAATATGTAATTCATTATTTCCAGGAGCCCATTGCTTCTACCTTCAATTAATCTGCTATCAGTGATTGTAAATTAAATTGCCTAAATTATTACATTGTTAGCTAACAGTATTCTCTAAATTGTAATGTTGACATGCATTCTCTGTAAAGCTGCTTTGAAACGATATGTATCGTGAAAAGCGCTATACAGATAAATGTGAATTGAATTGAATTGAATGAAAAGTTGTCTTCTGTCAAGAGAAATAGATAGGGGGAAAGAGTATTTGTGAGTGCATTTGAGCAGACATTTCAACTACCACCTGAGTGGCACTAAAATGTACTAATTTTACTGTTGGCAGCAGACATTGTATATTTTGCTTAAAGTGTAGTATGGACTTCATATGCCTGTATAAGTCTGTTTAGGAAATTAGGAACATTGCATACATTTGGTACATGCAATTTTATTTGACTTACAATATTCTTAATGGTAGTTTTTTTTTCTTTTCACTTTTAAGTAAAAGGTATTGATTACCTTATACATTTGCAGTGAATATTCATATTTAACAAGAAAGTATGTATAATTTTATGGAGGAATATATGTTTTTATGAGTAAAAAGTATCAATAAAGAATGAATCACTTTATAACTGTCACAGATCCCGTGTTCCCCGGACTCCATTTCCCAGTATCCTCTTGTCTCCACACCTGCACTCACTTCCCTCGTCTTCTCCTCATCATCACCAATCATCTGCACCTGGACTTCCTCATCAGCACTCCCTTTATATATGGACTCACTCCCTTCACTCCTTGTCTCTTCTTAATGTTATTTTGTATGTGATATTGTGCTTTGGCTCCGTGTTCATCTCTATTGCATACACGTCACGTAACAATAACTTATAGAGAAAGGCAAGGCTGTGCTCAGACATTTTGGGGGAAAGGTGCTCAAGTGGAAAGGCACCCCTGGCATAATTATTAAAAATTATTATTAAAAATTATTAAAAATCTGTTTATAAAAAATGTATTTAAAAAGAAACTGTTTAACATCTTTTAATTACTTACACTAATTACCTCTATACTCGGCTGTTACCAGTCAAATGCTACCGGTAGGTGGTGTCAAGTCTTGATAAGTGAATTATAGAATCATTCATTCAACAGATTCGTTCAAACTGCCTGATTCATTCATGAACGAAACAAGTGACCACTGTCTTTATGAATGTGTCATTGAATCATTGGTTTACCCAATTCATTCAAAAACACTGAATCATTCAAGAACGAAACAACATTTTGTTGCTGGAACTGTTCTGCTTAGTTTGGAACTATTTTGTTGGCAAAATAGAGCAAAAACAGTCAAAACTGTAAATGTTTTAAGTAAAAATGGTCAATTAATGTAATTAAGGTATTGTTTATTGAACTGTTATATAAAATCAAAATCAATCAGATTTGCAATTATGCTGATATTCAGGAAAATAGTACTCTTGGTCATGTGATATTGCTTAAATAGGCCTGTTATAAATGTTATAAACAAAAAACAAGAACTTATTTAGGGGCAATTCATATCTTAAATTTTGGGGATATTTTTATTAATGTGTGTGGCATTTCCGACCCTGCACGGCATTTTACACCAACGTCAGACTAGCTTACTTGTTAAGCTGTCTGTATAAAGATAATTTAATAGTTGTTTTAATTTCATAGTAGTGATAAACAGTGCGGAAGTTTAGGGCAAACACGATCGTTACCTGGTTATCAACAATGAGGGCAGGACTGGAAGACGTGGATGCTGCTCTGCAAGACACACGATTTGCATGCACAAAGTGTGGGGATATCAAAGAAGGGGAGGGGCAGGGGCTTGTACGGACTTACAGAATTAGAACTTAAATGCTATTGTTTGACACACGCTTAATTAATTAATACCATGGGCCAAATTTCAATAAAAACTAAAATATAAAATAAAATAAAAAAGTCTTGCAAAAGGGCACTTATCTAGTGAGAGGCCAAAAGGGCAGGTGTTTGAGCACCAATTAGGCTCTATCTGTGCACATGCCTGGGAGTAGCAATGGTGGAGCCTTAGTGAAAACAGGGGAGGACAGACAGAGCCAAAGAAAGCCAAGAAGAGTCAAAGGGACTGGGTGACACTGAAGGTCCTGGAGACCAAGACGAAGCCACGAGGATGAGTGGCTGAGGTGAACCCAAGGCGCTGGAGAACTGAGGAGCCCAACAGAGCTGAAGGGGTGGAAGGCTGAGGTGCAGATGAAGGCCCAGATGTCCATGGTGAAGGCAGAGCGACGACTGCCCAAGGCGGAGCCTGAGGGACAAGGAAGCCCGATGGAGCCATAAGAACGATGGTCTCAGGTGGAGCCGAGGGAGCAAGGAACCATGGTGGAGCTGACTGGTCGACGGACTGAGGTGGAGTGACAGGCTTGTAGGTTTGAGGTGAAGCTAGAGGGGCGACACACCAGGGCAGAGATGGCGAACTGGAAGCCCAAGACGGATCTGAGCTGCTAGCATGAGACAGGCAGATAGTTCAATAATGGCCTCCTTGGCCAACAAGGGACAGGCAGAGAATTCAATAACAGCCTCCTTGGCTGATACGGGACAGGCAGAGAGTTTAATAATGGCCTCCTTGACCAACACAGGACAGGCAGAGAGTTCAATAACAGCCTCCTTGGCTGATACGGGACAGGCAGAGAGTTTAATAATGGCCTCCTTGACCAACAAGGGACAGGCAGAGAATTCAATAACAGCCTCCTTGGCTGATACGGGACAGGCAGAGAGTTTAATAATGGCCTCCTTGACCAACACAGAACAGGCAGAGAGTTCAATAACAGCCTCCTTGGCTGATACGGGACAGGCAGAGAGTTTAATAATGGCCTCCTTGACCAACACAGGACAGGCAGAGAATTCAATAACAGCCTCCTTGGCTGATACGGGACAGGCAGAGAGTTTAATAATGGCCTCCTTGACCAACACAGGACAGGCAGAGAGTTCAATAACAGCCTCCTTGGCTGATATGGGACAGGCAGAGGAAGTGGGAGTGGGAGGTAGGGTGGGAGCATCAGCGAGGCGACGTAACAGGCTTGGTGCTGGGTGGGACCAACAGCGACGGGAGATCCTGGGAACCAACCTCCTCCAATTCCTCACACAATTTTTTTATAAGTTAATGATCAGCAGTAGGAGTATATGGGCACGGCTCCACGTCATGCCTACTCACTGAATGAAAATGCCCACCTGAATGGACACGGGGACTGGCTCACACACCTGGTAAGACTCCCTTTTTTGGCTCATGCTTCAGGACGATGGTAGCCTTAGGGTTATTCTCCTTGGTGGAAGTGAGGGCTGGTTCACGCAATGGGTCAGACATGGCACTTTTCAACTTTGGGTCTGCGGTGGGCTCTGTTTCCATCTTCACAGTTGGTTCGATGATAGGATGGGTGGGTGGGACTGTGGGTGGGTAAAGATCCTCCTCACTCTCTCCAATGTTGTTGGGGCATCCACACTGATGTTACACCTGTTCAACAAATTTGTGGAACCTCCCTCGAGGGCTGTCTCCAGGCAGGCACACCTTGGTGTGTTGATTTAGACCTGCCTGGACAAACATGCAGAGGCTTATGTCTTTGTAGTGCACAAAGGGGACAAGAGCAAGAAACCTTTGTGTGTGCTCCTCGAGGGACTGATCCCCCTGTCCCCCTGGGAGAGGAGGAGGTTCTGAACTGGTGCTAGATCAATTTGTTATGGTCAGATCTTCTGTCAACAAGGGGTTGCAAAAAGGTGGAAATAAAAGAGCTGGATCTATTTGCAAGCAGTTTTCATTAATCAAAATAAATTCAAAATTAAATTTCTTCAGGCTATCTGGAAACAAAACACAGGAAGCAGAACAACACCTATAGTAAGACGAGATCTGATAAACAACAACTGAAAATGAGGGCTATATATACCTACATAAAAAACACTAGAGACTAAAGGAGGTAGTTAACAAGACACAGGTGAGCCACATGAGGGCAAATAAAAAAACATGGTAACTGATGAACAAATCCTTATACACCGCATAGCATATACAAATGAATGGCAAGTTCTAAAGGATAAGATGCAGGAAATGAAAAATAAAACATTGTCAATAGAAAATCTTTTCTGTTTTTGTTTTTACTCATTTCTCATCAGTGCTCCACACTACCAGTTGGTGCTGGTAATGCACCAAAAGCTGGTCTGCCAACTGGCAATAAACTGAAAAGAAGAAGAACTAAGACAAAGGAAAGACAGGAAACTGAACTATGAACAGTGCAAAACCAACTTAAAAAAAAAAGTCCAACTCAAGCAAAACACTAACGCAGAACAGACGTGACAGTATCAAACATCTGTGTGTGTAATTTCTCACATGTTTGTGCTATAGGAGAGCCAGTAAGCAAGCACCTAGCAGCTCCACAGAACCACAGAAATATATAAGTAGATGTCCGATTCGACCACTCAAGACATGTTGATACGTCCGCCATCATGAAACGATTAACACTTCAGATGCTGTCGTCAGTAAAATGACAGTAAAATGAGTTTTCACTAAAAGTAAAACTCCATGAGTTTTCCAAGATGCCACAACATTGTGCAGCCTCTGGTAGTAAAAACTGCAGAGATTTAAATTTCCAAAGAAACTGGAAAACATATGTGCATTTGTTAGAAATGCAGCCTCTAGTGAGAACTCATGAACATTTACAATAAGCAGATCAGACTAATTCAACATAGATGAGCTAACATGCATTTGTTTGTATGCAAATATAGTTTTAAACTGTTTTAATACGATTCTTTTAGTTAGGAAAGAGCTTTGTTAGAGAGGGAAAGGGGAGTAAGACTGAAATGAAACAGAGAGTGAAGAGAAGACAGGAAAGACAAGAAAAATGCTCGAACTGGAAGAGAAGCTGAGAGGGAAGAAAGAGCTGGATGCAGGGGGTGGGCAGAAGGAAAAGAGGGGAAACACAAGGAGGGGGGATCGGATGACTTAATCAGTGCACGCTGCCACTCCAAATACTCTCCACCCTCTCTCTCTCTCACTCCAACAAACACACCGATACACAGTGATTTAATCTGTGTCAGTATGAAGTCAGATCCCCTCCCTTTCCCCCTTCACTACAGCAACCTTCATATTCAGTCCCTGTACATGTGTGTGTGTGCGGCTCTCTCAACCATTCCTCCCTGACATTCCTCAGCAGATGAAGGATTGACTGCTGGGATACAGAAACAGAGGAATATTCTGGATCTGAGCACTTTTGTAACTTTTTTCAACTTTAGAACACCTTCAGCACCATCAGTGCTTTTCTTCTTTCAGACCTTAGGCTGGAACTTCTGTTGGAAAACAGCATCATTACGCAGACTCTGCTACTGAAACATCCAATTCCTTTTGGGATTTTGGACTTTGATCAGGGACTAAACAACCCCAGGCAGGGGACGATAGAACATTATAAACAAAAGGGTGAGTACAAATTTAACATGCTAAAAAGTTGAATGGGACCAGCATCAGGTGCAGTGCTTTGTCTTCTTTGTGTGCTGACTGACAGAAGTGGGATTGATGGGGGCGTTCCAGAGAGATTAATGACTTAATCATGCTCTAGTATAACATGAAAAGACAAATGGTATTTTACTGGACATTCTGACCACAATTACCTGACGGACATTGAAATATGACTTTGTACATCCTCTAAAATGACTATAATTGTAATGTAGTAGGAAAGGGGTCTGTAATTCATCATACTTGACCTCAGCTTCTGCAAAGTGTCGCAAGTAGCTCATGGGTGGAAATTAATAGGAAGATTTTCCTAGAAAACTCTCAGAGGAAACAAGATGTTTGTTTGTGGTTTTTTTACTGAGGTACAAGCTGAAATTATTTTCAGTGGCAGTCGACAATATACTGAGGATGGTTAAATAGAAATTGTTGTTTTAATATCATTGATATACCATTATAGTTTTTAATGTTTTCATTTAGATTTTTCTATTTTTCTTTTCATTTTAAGTTTTATATATTTAAGTTTTTTTTTAATATCCCTATATAGTTTTAAGTTATTGTATTACTTAAACTTAAAGCTAAACGAAAAAGACAGTTTATACATATTTCAGTTAATGTTTACTTTATTTCAAGTAATGAAAATGTGTTTTTATGGTTTTAGTTTTAGTTAATGATAATAACCCTGACTAGAAACAAAAGTATTTTACAGTTACTGAGAATAAATATAATCTGCCACAAGTCAAACAACTGAAATGTCTCACTGGAGCAGACAGAAGCTTTAAATTCTGCTCATTGCCCAAAGATAGGTACTACAAGTGGTCACTAAATACATTTTTTTAATACAGAGATAGTATTTTAAAAGCACATTTTAGTTCATATTCATGGTGTCTCAAAATAGCACAGTTGAGTACACTTACATGTTCTAAAGATTATCTTAAGAAGTACTAAAGAAGAATTTTTAGTATATTAAGTACAAAATTAGTGCGTGAAAATAGAGCACTTTAAGTGCATTATGGAAGTGTACTTTTTTTTCACCTGGGACAACACAATAACCTTTGCAAAGCAGGTAGAAAAAAGTATACCATGAAGAAACAGTGTTTCTTTGTTCAAATGACTCAGCCTCAGTGGCAGAAAGCCTCTTTGATGTCATTTGTAATCTGTATGAAGTGTGTCTGAAACCATATGGAGAGGCAGTGATAAATCATATCATCTGAAGGCAATCAAGTTCAATGGGCTTGTATCATTTTAAAGTTTTGAATGTTTAAATGTACAAATATCTTTATCTTTCACACACACACACACACACTGCTTCCCTCAAACCCTACAACCTTTGAGAGGGTTTGAAACTAACAGTGGAAGAAAAAGAAAATGGGAACGAGTCCAAAGAAAAGATTAAGGCAAGAGGCATGGGGAAAACAGGGGGGAAAGGGGAACACTTTGGGGGTAGGGGACATGAGGTTGAATTTCAGAAAGAACCATATTCATTTTTCAGAAAAAATCCATTGTATTGTAAACTAAACACTTAAATCATACTAGCATTTAACAGCATTTACTTAACACATTTCTGTGTTTATTGTGTTTCTCTCCTGTTGCAGATCATTTGGTCTGGAAACAGAGCCCAACAAGAGCTTTGGGAGATAGGATGACTAATACACACCCACTAACACATCATGTCATGCTTTTGTTGTTGCAGCTGGGACATCCTAATATGATGTTTTAAAAAGAGAAAGAGAGAAAAAATATAGATTTGTATTCAAAGAAATGATAGAATTTATTCTGTATGTGTGAAACGTCTAAGGTCAATGACTAAATCTTTTAAAAATGTAGTTTAAAACATGTTCCACATTCTAAGAAACTCTGTCTAATATGTATTCATGTTGATTTCTTATGGTTATTTTAAAGAATATTTACTGACCCCCTAAACATCTGGGATATTCATGAAGTAAAATCAAATAACATATTTTCCTAAAACCTTGAATTCATATTAATTTTACATTACATTTAAATGACATTACATGTAAATATTTCTTGACATCATGAAAGAAAAATGTTTAAATATTAATAAAAGCTTGCTTCACAGGTCAGAGTTATTCTTACCCTGTTAGGCTGTAAAAGCCCTGTGACCTCTACAATGGCAGACGTCCTGCAGCTCAGTACCAACAGTCTACAAGTGCCAGGTAACATTTCATTAAAATTCTTCTGTGGGATATGGTGCTAAAATTAAGACTTGGATGAAAAAAATCATATCTGTAGAATATCCTGAGGAACCTAGGTTAATAATAGTTTAGTAGAACAAGTAGGCTACTTTTGCAGCATACAACCAGAATTTATATACAGCAGACTTGGAGTCCAAAATGTAAAGCTGAATTGAAACCTGTGATCATCCACATATTTCCACAGGAATTATGCTGTAATTCCTGTCTATGCCGTCAACAATACTGGACAGGGGTGTGACCCTCTCTTATCTACGCTCTGCACTCTTGAGAATATCTGTACATGTCGATAACATTCCTCTCACTCTTGAGTGAATTCCACCCATATTTGAGTGTGTGCATGTTTGAAGGCATATTAGAGTGACCTTGCTGGAAGGGGTCAATCCATGTTGATAGTACTTGCCATGGAATTCATTTTGACCTGATTGCCATACGCACATTTTGACCATGATAGGAATTATGGAATGTTCGGAATTCTGCTCCTGAAATTCCTTGTGTTGCCATAGATATGAGACACCAAAAATCAAAGTGTTAATGCTGAGTTCACATGATGACAGTGTTGAAGACAAAACTGAATGCTCATTTTAACTCCTGTGTTAGATAATGATAGAAAACAGCTTTCAAATGTATTTGTATTTCAGGCCTGGAAATAATTGTTCAGGTTTTAAAGTCTATCATCTATTTTCTAAATGCATGTTATTGATCTCATAGTAAATTAATCGTCCCCTGTATATATTTCATTGTTATTTTTAATCAAAATGTCATAACTCGATCTTCCGGTGAAACTTCTTTCTGATGACATATGACGACATAATGGTGATATAAGTCCACAACTGACTACAAGCCCGGATTCAGATCTGCCTCCATCACATCTCAAAACCCAATAGACCCTTTTCACAGACTGTGATGACGCGTTTTAACGGTTATCAATATCGTAAATCCTGCAAAGATTTTTATATTTTCATTTTTTTTTTTTACGTATGTACATTTATAATACTATACTTAGTATTATATTACCTTTGCATCAAATTACAAAAAACTAGTTAATGCTGCTGTGAGGGTGTTTCTAATACAGCGGCTATGGGAGTAAAAATGATATCTTTCTCTCTTCTGACTGCCGTTATCAATCGTTTTCTATTTTTTTTCCCCTCTTTTTGAAAGTTGTGAAAACACTATTGTGGAGTTTTTCTTTAATTTAATGTATTCTTTCATTCACCGCCATAGAATTTAGCTAATATAGCTAATATATAGCTAATAGAACCAAGTCCCTGTCCAGCTTTTTTCTTTTTCGATATGCATTAAACTCGGATGTACATCATAATATGGAGGAAAAGATCTGTTTCATTTCATTGCAATTTTAAATGTGCCCTAGAATTAAAAATTGAATTTACCTTGGCATAGTTAAATAACAAGAGTTCAGTACATGGAAATGACATACAGTGAGTCTCAAACTCCATTGTTTCCTCCTTCTTATATAAATCTCATTTGTTTAAAAGACCTCCGAAGAACAGGCGAATCTCAACATAACACCGACTGTTACGTAACAGTCGGGATCATTAATATGTACGCCCCCAATATTTGCATATGCCAGCCCATGTTCAAGGCATTAGACAAGGGCAGCCAGTAACGTCTGGATGTGCACAGCTGAATCATCAGACTAGGTAAGCAAGCAAGGACAATAGCGAAAAATGGCAGATGGAGCAATAATAACTGACATGATCCATGAATACATGATATTTTTAGTGATATTTGTAAACTGTCTTTCTAAATGTTTCGTTAGCATGTTGCTAATGTACTGTTAAATGTGGTTAAAGTTACCATCGTTTCTTACTGTATTCATGGAGACAAGAGCCGTCGCTATTTTCATTTTTAAACACTTGCAGTTTGTATAATTCATAAACACATCTTCATTCTTTATAAATTTCTCCAACAGTGTGTAATGTTAGCTTTAGCCACGGAGCACTATCAAACTCATTCAGAATCAAATGTAAACATCCAAATAAATACAATACTCACATAATCCGATGTATGCATGCAGCATGCATGACGAACACTTTGTAAAGATCCATTTTGAGGGTTATATTAGCTGTGTGAACTTTGTTTATGCAATGATAGAGTTGAGAGCTCGGAGAGAGGGCGGAGAGCACGAGCAATTAAAGGGGCCGCAGCCTGAATTGGCGCATTTCTAATTATGCCCCAAAATAAAATTATTTTAAAAAATCTATGGGGTATTTTGAGCTGAAACTTCACAGACACATTCAGGGGACACCTTAGACTTATATTATATCTTGTATAAAAAAACATTCAATGGCACCTTTAAATACTTCTGAAAGAAGGCTAGATGTATTTCCACGTCTTTTATAAAGGTATAAGGTCATTCACCACATAAGGTGCTATGAAATCTAAAATGATCCACATTGCAGTGTTTTTCCACGAAACCATCCATTGGAAATTCTGATGTCGCCAAACACATGCCAGTTGGGGTTAAAAGCTCAGGCAAACAATATGGAATTTTGAATTCTCTTAGTTGCTCAGCCTCTCTGGTGTTTTCATAACCCCTAACACTCCTGTTCAAACTGCCATGCTCTAAGGCGGACTCGAACCCTGGTCTGCTGGCATGGGAGTCGGGCGCTCTAACAAGGAGGCTAAAAACTCTCTTTCTCTTAGAGCTCTTACTTGCCTATCCTGATCTTGTTTTTCGAGTTTAATGCATGAGCAACTCACTTATTTAAATATTTTCAGGATTCCTCCATTCATCCCTCATTCTTTCTCTTTCATCTTATCTTTTTCAGGTGAAGACAGATCAGCCTCTACATCTCCATCTGGTTCTCCATCTCCTTCCAGAAATGAGTGCAGTATCACTCCTCTTACTCCCTCTCCCTCTCCGGTAAGATCATGACAGATACAGTGCTGTACTATGCACCCTCTTTAGCGCTTTATATGATAAACCTGGACCAAATGCCAAGATCAGATGCTTCAAACTACAGTAATGTTGAAAGAGGATGTGGTACCGCCAGAAATATGCAATTATGCTTCTTTACTTAGCACTCAGTCAGTTGGTTTAAAACAGCTCTGTCATTAGCTAATCCTCCAGTCAAAGTGCACTGCAATCTGTGGTAGCGCAAAAATGTTTTGTTCGAAAGTTGACTTACTCCTGTATCACTTAAAGGTGAAGTGTGTCATTTCTTCACCACTAGTGTCACAAAAGGGAATTGCAAAAATAATGTCAAGGTTTCTCAAACACTCACCCTGTCTGCCTTCGGCTGGATAAACACATAGTCCCACCTCAAACTCATGCCATTGGTTGAGGTAATGACCCTGTCCCTTGTGACTTACAGAATGGCTGCGTCTGAAATTGCATACTTCTCTATAGTAGGCAAAAAACATATGTGATAAAAGAAGTATGTCCGAATTCCCGGGTACTCATAGGCAAAAACTCGGATGATCTACTTCTTCTGTCGAGATTCTGAAGTGTACATTTTATGGACACTTTATTATTATGAGGCCATGGGAGAGGATTTATGAATGGCAGTGAAGCAACGTAACTGATGCTGGTAGGTCATGTGATAAGGATAACATGGCATAATATACAAGTTCATACGGTATTTTTTTAGCTGTCATGAAGTAACTACTTATTCAAAATAAGTACCTACTATGATTTCGGATGCAGCCAATGTTTTTATGTATACCACTGCACTGCTTTTCCATAGTTTTTGATGCTTTGGACCATTGCGTTCACATCTAACATCTTTTTTAGTGTCTCACGCAAAACATGGTGTTCTAAAAACATGGTTAAACTTAAAAAACACACACATTTCTAGACTTTGCCTTTTCCGTTCCACTGTTGTGCTTCTCGCATATTTAAACGCAAAATTGCATTCTGTGTGAATGTCCCCTTATTTTTTTTCATTCCACTGCTTTACCCTTCCATTGTTCTTCGATGTAAACATACACTAGACGTACGTTTAACCATTGTTCTTGCATTTTGTGGCTCTTTGCTCATGTCACAGCATTCGAAATGCTTCTCTAGACCTTACGTTTTTTCGTTCCACTGCCCTGCGTCTCACGTTTTTAAACACAAACACATACTTACATAAATCACCTTGAAAATACTGGTATGAACATAAGCTGCAAGTGATTCACGATACACCTCCCTCTTGAGGTGTTTGGTCAATGTAACACTCAGGTCAGGGAAATGATCTAGAGATAAGAGAAGAGAGGGAGAAGCTGGAGTCAGTTACTCTTTGTGTAAAGTCACCCCTCTGAAAAAGTGATAAGGCCTTGTTTATTTCTCTCTTTCTCTCTTTAGAGGACAGAACTGAGGCCGCGTGTGGCTCGTCCATTTTCTGTGGTGGTTGCTATAGATTTTGGCACCACCTCCAGCGGCTATGCCTTCAGTTTCACAGAAGATCCTGAGACCATTCACATGATGAGGTATATATGACATCTGCACACAACTGTCTCTAACCTGAAGTTATTATAAGTTCTTATAACTCCCCAGCCCATTTCTTACCCTATATTTCTCTTTGTTTTTCTAACAGACGGTGGGAGGGTGGCGATCCTGGTGTAGCCAATCAGAAGAGTCCAACCTGTCTGCTTCTGACCCCTGACCTCCGGTTCCACAGTTTTGGCTTTGCAGCTCGAGACTGCTACCATGACCTTGACCCAGAGGAGGCCAGGCATTGGCTCTACTTTGACAAATTCAAAATGAAAATCCACAGCACCAGTGTAAACAGAACATACTTTTACTGACTCTGTTTTTTATAGTAGAATTTATTCAGGTAGAGTAAGTGCTTAGCTTAGGGACATCAAACATTGTTGATAAGGTATCACAACACTGGCTAAAAAAGAAGAAGCTAGATCTACTGTCTACTGTATTATTTGTGACACTTCTGTGAGCATTTCTGCAGCAGAATTTCTTGGTTTTCTGTAGGATCTCACTATGGAGACTGAACTGGAGTCAGTTAGTGGAAGAAGAGTACGGGCCATTGAGGTGTTTGCTCATGCCTTGAGGTTCTTCAGAGAACATGCTTTAAAGGTGAACACACACACAAAGCAGGAGCAAAAGGACTATCAACTAATCAAGGAGTCATATTAGTACACTAAGGATTGATATTAAAACCTAAAGAGTATACTTATCTAAAGAGTACATATCTTATTAGGGTACAATTGATTGTGATTAATTAGTAATTCTTTATAATTTGCCATAGCTTCACTGTAAAACCGAACAGTGAAATTAATTAAATTAAATGAGTTTGTTTCACTCAAATAATAATGAAAGTTCATTGTACTTAATAGAAAAAAGTTGCATGAACTCAAAATTTCATTGTAGTAAGCTGAACTTAATATGATTGAGTTGAGCTGCAGCAGATTTCTAATTCCCAGCATGCTTTGCGTCAGACCATATAAATAACCGTTGAAATTAAGTGTTATTTTGTGTGTTTTTGCACAAGATTAACATATGGAGATATAAGTTAATGTTTAATGTTGTGTTATGTTGGGATTCAGGGGGGTTCTGTTATGTTAGTTTTGTAGGGTTACCACTGTGGTGAAGAGTAGAGCCTGTGGTTAGGTTGAGGATGAGCTGCAAAACATTTAAGACCACATATGTTGTTTGATTACATATGCAAGTATGTAATGACTCTCTGATAATGTCTCTCTGATAGTTATAATAGCATGTGTTATTTGCTATGTAACATTTAACCAAGATCTGAATGTGATGTTTATGTAAATTAACTGTATGTAATTAACATTATGATGAGGTGGGAAAGGGATTCTGGTGACGGGATTGTTAGTGAGAGACACCGGTGCACCACACTGGCCTTGATCCGCTTCCATGGCTCTCAGCCCCGCCCCACTTGTCACAAAAATTTTAAGTTCTACCAACTTTAAAAAATGAGTTAGTTTACTTAAATGTTTTGAGGTAATAAGTTTCCTCAAATGTTTTGAGTATTCTGAACTTATTGGGTTTTACAGTGTTGTTGATAGTTATTAATGAGACAAATCTCAATTTAGTAATTATTGATTACCTAATAAGCAACTTTCTCTCAGTCCCAAAGCTTATTTCCATATAAGTTAACAGAAGTAACTGAAGTATTATTGTAGTACTACTCATTTGTCTTGCATTAGTTCCTGCATAGTTACCTATTAATGACCAACCATTATTCTAAAGTGTTACCGAAATTATATATTAATTTCAGCCTTTGGCCCAACATGCTGGTATAGTATAATTTTTGGTTTAACTTAAAAAAGTAAGTTACCTGGTTGCCCTAGAATTTTGAGTTCATTTAAACAAAAAAGTTGAGTTAATCAATGAAGGTGATTGGTTTAATAAACAGAATCTCATATATTATGTTATCTGAACCACATTAATTATCTAAGTTGATTTGACAAAAGAAAAAATGTGATAAATCATGAAAATATTTTGTATGTAGGGTCAATTCCCATCAAGTGGTTTTTAGAATGGATGGATATTAATTCTAGAATGTCTGAAATATAATTTTTAAAATGTATTTTATCAAATGTATTTTATTTTATTGTATTTTTTTAAAAAATATCTAATTTCTTTATACTTGTATTTGACTTACTAATTATTTGAACATTTGAATCTGTGAAACACATTTTTCCAGTGCTGTTAGTATTGTCTTGGTTATTTTTTTCACTACGCAGGCTTTTGTTGCCTATTTTAATTGTGTAATATAAATCTCTAACTAGGGCCAGACTGAACATGAACCACCAGTGTAATGTAGAGCAGTAGTGTTCTGTGGCTTTGGTCTAAATTTTTCAGGACATACTTT
This sequence comes from Megalobrama amblycephala, assembly GCF_018812025.1. Lineage (NCBI taxonomy): Eukaryota > Metazoa > Chordata > Actinopteri > Cypriniformes > Xenocyprididae > Megalobrama > Megalobrama amblycephala. The sequence continues at coordinate 50,411,836 of NC_063046.1, forward strand.
TCCTTCACTCAAATAAGAACAAATCCAGTCTCTGTGAACAGTGGGGGTCGGGGGAGGTGGAGGTTCTGGGCCAATCTGTAGTCAGTCTTGGCTGGACCCAAACCTTCTTCCTCCTGCTTCCTGGAGCCCCTGAAGGCTTGTGGGAAAACACTAACATGGAGATTTCTACCAAACTCCGGCCATGCATCCTGAGGGTCATGAGTTCTGCACATCACGGTACATTTTAGAGCGGAACGGAAATAAGGGATATCAATAACTAATAGAAGTATGAAAATGTTATCTGTGGAATGTAGTTTAGATAAGAGTAGGAAAAATAGTAATGTGTGTGTGTGTGTGTGTGTGTGTCTGTGTGTGTGTGTGTGTGCGCTTTTCAGGAGGTGAAGGACCAATCCTCCTCTGTGCTGGAAAGTAATGAAGTACGATGGGTCATCACTGTTCCTGCGGTGTGGCGGCAGCCAGCCAAGCAATTCATGCGAGAAGCTGCGTATTTGGTAATGTAGCATAACTGATCTAAGATCGGTTTCCACTACATATGAAAAATTACACATATTAAAGTACACACACTTTGTCTTTCACTTTCTCTTTTTCTTTCTCTTTCTCTTTCTTTTTGTTTTTCTTTCTCTTTCTCTTTTTCTTTCTCTTTCTCCCTTTCGTCTCTCATGCACACTCCCACATTAAATGTGATGTCCTTCAGCCCCCCAGTACAGTTCAGGAAATGTGCGTATATGAAAAGGAATGCAATAGTCACTGCACACATATAGTAAATGGGAATGTTGAAAGACTTTTGTATGAGTGGAGAGAAATAGTGTGCCAAGAGGGGACTATAACCTGATATCCATTATATATGTGTGTGTGTGTGTGTCTAAGAAATCACTAAGAAATCAGTCACAGAGATTATTTTTACATACATCAACAGTACCTGGATCGCCGTCAAAGAACAAAGACTGTCGATTCGATCACTACCAGCTGCACAGACTCTAAGACCCCCGCAGTTATATCTAAACCAGCCAACAACTCTACATTTTAAATAGGTCTGAACTGAATTTGTTGTAGTAGCCCTGGATCTTTCGCTCTCACTACCTTAGTAGAGGTAAGGCAGGTTAAGGTTAATTTTTCTCTTTGCAATGTCACAAAGGTTAAACAATGCAAGGGACCAGCACACAAACACAGGAAACCACGCCTGTCCCAGTCAAGCAAGAGAGGGTGAACGAGGCAGCCCACCTCCTCCTATCATAACTCCATGACAAACTGGGGAAGTGTACTGATACTTTCACAAAGTACTGAAACCTTCTTTCCGATTACTTTGGTTACCACGTTACCAGTGCTCATTGTACAGTAAATGTGTTGTTTATATTTTGTAGTAACATTCAATGTTGTGAAACATTATGTTTATATTAAGTTTTCTGAAGAAAATCTGAGAAGTGCAAGCTCATAAAACATGTAAATTAATGCTAGGGTGTAGTGAATGGGTGCCAGGGTGTTGCTATGCAGTTGTTAAGGTGTTCTTACTAAATTCTTATTGAGAGTTCTTACTAAATTACTGGTGGCTAGAGTGTCCTGGGTGGTTGCTAGGGTATTGCTATGGTGTTTGACTGTCTCAAGTCAAAAGAACCCGATGCGCCATACAGTTCAACAGCACTGGTACATTTTTGTATCAGTTTGAATTTCTCAAGACCAAGGCCGGCCCAGATTCTGTTGGTACCCAGGCAAGATTTTAGATTGTGCATTTTAGACAACTCTCCCCAGTTTTGCTAATGGCTAAAACTAATACCTATGGTAACTGTGCTGTCATACAATTAACACATTATGCTGATCATGTCATGCTTGCTGTAAACTATTACATTTTTTTTTTACGTTGATCACAACATTGCTATTGTATGTTGTATATGTTGTGTATCAATAGTAATCTAAAATACTATAAAAGGATATTAATTGGCAGAAACGTGGGCAAAGCTCCATTGAAAATCACTAAAAAGCTGTCACTCATCTCAGTTCATTGGGATCTCACAAAGTTACATTATAATCAATAAAGCTGTCTACAATGCACAATAAATCTCTTATTTACATTGTGTCTACAACTCATTTGTTATAATGCGAGGATTTGCGAGCGTGCAGAACTCAAGAGTCAGCACTGAGCAAAATATGCCACGGGATGGCCCTGCTCCAGACAAACTCTCAATCTGGGCATTAGTTTTAGGGATTTTTCAATCAGTCTTTCTGCAGGTTATATCGTTACTTACTTATGCCAGTAGGTGGGAACAAGTGTCTCTTTGAGTGAATTATTCAGTTATTCACAAATTCATTCAAAACATTCATCCAAATTACTGTCTATACGAGAGAGTCATTGAATCATTCACTCAACTGATTTGTTCAAAAACCGATTCATTCAGGAACTAAACAAATTATTGTCTGTATGAGTGAGTCATTGAATTGTTCACTCAACCAGTTCATTCAGTGATTCATTCAGTAATGAATAGTTGCTGTTTATACAAGTGAGTCACTGAAATATTAACTTAACTGATTTGTTCAAAAGGCTGATTTATTTAGGACCTAAACATCACTCTGTGTGTTGCTTAAAAACTGTTGATTAGTGTAAATTACTCAGTATTAACTCAAACTCTACTAATTAGGGCTCATTTTGTTTATCTTATTGTAGGCAGGTTTGGTGACTCCAGACTCTCCTGAACAGCTCCTCATAGCTCTTGAACCAGAGGCTGCATCCATCTACTGCAGGAAGCTCCGTCTACACCAGGTCATTGACCTCAGCCAACGACCAGTAACCAATGGTTTAGATGTAGATGGCTCCCGCCCTTTCGATTCCAGTTTTAGGCAGGGTAAGAAAAGTTTTTTTTCTTCTTCTTCTTCTTTTTCTAAATCAATTAGCATTATACAATATCACTTGCTCTCGGATTGATCCTGGGAAGGAGTCCAAATTTCTTGCTTTAAGTGTATCACATTTCTCTATAAACATTAAATGGGAACCATGCTTAAAGCATGGAGAATACAGGACTGTCTTTCATCCCTTGAAAATAGAGTACTGCTTTTGTTTTGGGTGGGTTTGTGTGGGTATGTGTGGGTTTATGCATGGAGGACAGTTAGATCGGGGGCAGATTGATCCAGAACCAAGTGGGTCTTAGTGACTGTGAGAGCATGTGGTTTGGGTTAAGACAGAAAATACAAGATGACATTTTCTCAAAGGTTAGAGTGTCCCCTGAGGTCACAGAGCTGAAAAACTCTTTGAAAGATTGACAGTGTTTTTGTTATCAGTGCTTGAAACAAAATGGGGCTCTTTTACAAACACTCTTTTCACATTTATATACCACAAAAAATAAAGTACTGTAGACACCATCATTCATTCCTGCTTTTACACTCAAATAAAATATACTCACAATTATACACACACATTTCACATTATAATTGGAACAAGGTGCTGTGGACCATGAGCTCACCCTCCTCTGGACTGCTTACACTAGTTTCCCTGGATGATTCCTTTTGTTCTTTCAGTCTTTCTTGCATTTTTGCTTGCTTGCTAATTCAAAGGTTTGTGAGTGCATGTATGTTCCAAAGGGTAATCTCCCAAAACATGTTTTACAATTGGACAATGTTCATATACACACAGAATTCGAGGGACACAAACACACAATTCAACTTTGGCACTTTTATGTTCCAAGGGATTTTTTTATTATTATTATTTACACTAACAGGCATGTGTTTTTTCCTTTATGAAGGTAACAAACTTTCCTGAAAACCATGAAGTCTTGTTTTTGATGCTTCTGAAAGTGGTTTGCATTTTATGCATTGATTGTGTTGTTTTATTCATCGCACAGAGACTTAGAAACTAGTCCAAATAATTTAGTCCATCATTGTCTGTCCTCTCATCTATATTAAGACCATGGATGCATTATTCATCTCTGTCTCTGGTCTACCAAACCACATGGGT